>NC_142825.1:11417500-12042500 GCF_057945365.1 Rhopilema esculentum
CCCTTGAGCGATCTGCTAAGCGTATAAGAATGGCCCGGTGAAATTCTTCTTTCATACCGGCGATGTATCTCAATGCACTCAAGGCCTACAATAAAATATCACGTACTGCATGTCACTTCAAACAAGATTTTTACGCTTCCTATTCATATCAAAACCTTAGATAAAAATCCTGTTTTATTAACTTATAGTTTCCATATTTGTTATTTTGTTAGCTTAGAAGAGATTAAACTGCAAGTACAAATTGATCTTAGTAAAACTTTTGCAAATCAAATCGCTAAATTTGAATAATTTCATGTTGGTGTAGCTTATGCTCACACAAAATTCAAACACGTGCGATTCGGTCACAGAATTCACTTTTGAAATAATACCATTATCCCTGTCAATTAAAAGGAGAATAGAAAAGTGCTAACAGAAAAATGGGGATGACCCATTTTTCCTCTGTCCTCTGTTTTGCCCTCTCTTTTCCAAGTAACATCAATGGAAATAGTACGAACAGTTTAATGAAAAAGGAAAATCCAAATAAATTATTTGAAATAATATGTAAGAAACAAAGACAATGGTTGTGCGATTTAGCATTTGAAATTTTCTTTCAAAAATTATTTTCTCGAAATAGACTAGTGATTACAGTCAAACTAAACCCAATTAATTGCAAATATGCAAAATAAGTTTTAGGCTAAACGGTTCAATCTCAACTCCAAAAAATTTAATGGCAAGCATGCAAATTTTACTCTCACTAAAGCCGGAAGAACTGAAATAAATCGTAATAAACATGTGGAAAAATTAAACAACCTTCTCTTCTGGAATCGAGCAATCTTGGGCGAGAATCAAAAGATTTTCCAGTAAGCTGTTTCTCCAATCTATCAGGACAAAACAAACTTCTTTATGCCCATTCTAAAAAACAAGTAGAGAAAAAAAAGCAGGTGAATTCGTTTTACAAAATCTCAAGATGGTGCAAAAAGCGGAAAAATGTGAGTATTATTGAAAGTATTTTTTCTAATAATCCTTAAAGAATATGACGACAGAAAGAATTAAACAGGTGAGCATCGAGGTGTATTTATTATCTGACGGAAAAATGCTTTCTCTGTGATGCTTAATTTCAACACTTTTCATCCCAATTCAAAGTGAATATTTATCCACCAAATTTACGCCAAAACAAATAACTATTGGCACTTAAAATTCAGTCAAACCCCGGCAAAAGCCTTTGTGTACTACAAAAACATGAAGGTAAATAACAACCCATCTTCTTCCTGCAATAAATATTGTTTAATAATCACATTGAAAGCTTCGATGTGGTGCAATAGATTCATATCATAAAGTTATGATAACTCTCAAGCAATATTGTTTTGGGATGAATTGGTGTGCAGTGTCAGTTATTATCATCAGGCCCGTTTCATTTTTTTCAAAACAACACTTGAGCAACGAGCGTTCCAGGGAATTTTGGAAGGCATTAAAAGAATTTCAATCATCAAACTGTTTTCAACATGGTGCACTCAGCTGTGTGGAAACGCCACCCCCAAAAATATAGACTAGAATCCAAAAAATGCCATGTGTGCCTTCGAACAGACATGGCCTAATCAGAAAGTATGATTATGCAGCTGTTGTTGACTTATAGAAGTTCAAGAAGTTAGAGAGGCTAATATTGTACTTTTTTGGAAAATTGAACAAAAGCTAAAGGAAACAAACTTCCTGACAATAGCTATAAAGTGAAGCATCTCAAGAGAAAAAATATTTTAAAACACAGAGTTCCGTTATACTATGATAGAACTTAACGACCACAGAACAACGACATTAAGTTGATGTGTTGACGAGGGCAAATTTGATGCCAATGAAAGCAGAATCACATGACGACAATCACACGGTACGTTTCTCCGTTATACTTTAAAAGCATTTTGGAAAGTTGTGAAACTTCTCAATATTTACATAGAACTAAAAAACGAGACAAGAAAATTTGTTGATTTGAGAAACTCAAGAAAATCAATGGCAAAAGTATGGAGTTTTCAGGGTTTACCAGATGGCTTGATGTTTCAAAAGGATCCTGTATTTGAGTAGAGATTTGATAAAGTAAGCGGTAATATTGATTTCAACTGAGTTCATTACTAGATCAATCACATTTTTACACAAAAATGAAAGAAAGATCGTATTAAAATATACAAATAAACTTCTAATACCTCAAGCGCAATTTGCAGTGGTGAAATGTCATCGTAATTTTTTGAAAACTTCGCTCCTTTTGACAACAGGTAGCTGACAATATCGGCATGGCCATGGCTAGAAGAAAAATTATCACAGTGAAGTTGTGCGAATATAGGCAATTATTTTGCTAAATATATTTTTTACTTTTAATCAAAATTAATGTGGTCTTGTTGGGGGATTTCGCGACTATGATGTACAAACCCCCATTCTCATGCGAAATTTTCCTTTTTTGTATCTAGTTTTTCAATATTTGCTCCTGTGTTAAAAGTCATGGCCGTAAGGTTCTTATGTATTTTTATGCTCCCTGCTGGTATCGTTTTATAATTAATTGTTTGTTCCCGTAAATTTTTTAAGAATATATAAAAAGGATTAGCATTTTTAGTTGTTAATCAGTACGACATATTTTAAATTCATAAGTCTGATGTCGTTTTAAAGGGAATATGTCACGTGAACAGTTGGCTAATACAATAAACGCTTGGCGTTTAATACCATTGTTTCATGACTTTTCATTTCTGCTTCATGAATCTTTACTGCCGTGAAAATTCATCCTCGATCCCATGCTTCGTACTAAACAAAACAAATGATTGTATTGCACTAGCCAATCAGGTTCACGACACATGCCCTTTAATACATGCACTAGCCAATTAGGTTCACGACACATGCCCTCACGACACAGTGACTTAGGCAGAGCTGCAAAAAATACTTCCCTTTCTGGGAACCTGGGAAACCGGACAAACATTCTAATTAATTGATTCTAGAGAACGCTTCTAATAAAATATCAAAATGGCTATTTATTGCATCTTTTATTTTTTGGAAAAGACTGACTATGCAAAAAAAGCAAAAGTGATTTGTGAATCAAATGGGGATATGTTTATTAATTGGAAGAAACTTCAACATAGATGGTGGTCTCCACAATCAACTGGTGTCTGGGAAAGGTAATAGTTGCCAGCTTTAGGGAAGTGAATCTGGTTACCTGTTTGTACTTATCAACCAGCTTTTTGGCCCTTTACTTCATATGATGGGTACACATGTCAACATGATTTTTTACTTTAATAAATGGAGACATTTCAAAATTCAAAGGACAAATATGATCTGAAAAAGCAGGAGGATGTTTTTCAATACCAATCAAAAACTTTGCCAAACTGTCAAGATCTCGATCAAGACTCAAGACTTTGCCAAGTCTGCCAAGACCTCAATCAAGAAACAAGTCAAGTACTGTATTGCTAGCAGGAAGAAAACTTAGGATGCATATAATTTTCATAGTTATTTATTTTTAAGATCCAAAAGCATACTCTGATATCAAGCAACCAAAACAGCACTCTTCAAAGCATATAAATTACCTACTTCAGGTCTGCAGCTTTATCTGTTAAAAAAGGTTCTGGACAAGGTAACTGAAGGTTCCTTCCAAGTTATAAATATTTTGGTGATAAAATTAAACAAAATCAATTGTTTCAAAAATGTGAAACTTCTTTATTTGATGTATTCTACAGTCTGAGGACATTAAGCTTACATTTGTATGAAATTTCAATCTGTTGTTGAAAATTCAAGAAAAAATTTTGTTATTGCAGAAAACAGCTTTTATTATCCAGTTTTGCTAAAAATTTTCTGCCAAGCCAGAAGATTTTCTGGGAATCCAGTTCCCAGGTTCCGATACTTTTCTCCAGCTATGGGCTTAGGATACCTGATGTTGAAATTTTAGCGATCATAGATATTCATTGTTTAAGGGTCTTAGGGATGTTTCAGGGTCTCCTTCTGTCTACACAATAGCGGCTTTTTCGTTTGTATGTAGATCGATTTCAAAACTGCTAGATAAAAAGACGAGTTTTGCACAATCTGGGTTGTCTAAAAGGTGTTGTCCGATGGCAGAGTCACTAGTTTTTACTGTGTTTTTAGACCTACAAGATCGAGGAGGCTATTCTCTTTGAGGGGCAGTTTTGTTTTTAATGTTGGAAGGAACATGTTGTTTTATCCTATCCCCGAATTTTGGGTTGTGCGTGCTACATAGCCAGAAAAACACTGGCACGTAAATTCATAAACACAGGTCTTAATTTTGAGAATGACAATACTAAATTTGAGAATGACGAATGACGTTTGTTTGGAAGAAATAAAAGGTTTTCCTGTCGCGACCTGTGCGGATTTGGCAATAGCTAGAATAACTTGATATTCTTCTTGATTTCTTTAATTGCCATCCTTTACCCATGTATCTGAGTAGTTAACGGAAAATAACACGAACTTGAGTAAATTTAGGCCATTTTTAATGCGATTATATAGTCGTGAAGGAACCATGTCCAGTCAGTCATTCGTTTTGTTGACAAAAGGTTGGGTGTTTAAAATAAGAAATGGTCGAGAATAAATTCAGTGCAGACGATTGGAAAACGTAACAACAGACTGTTGTAGCTAAAGTTCAACCAATGGGAATTTAGATAGTCAGCGGAATTCGTTGGTCTCCGAAGTGCCTTTGAAAAGAAAACTTCATTAACAGAGGGACCTATGGCCTTTGCCTGTTTCGTCTGTAGATCTAAATGTAACTTACAAAACCAAACAATGATTAGAACCTTTGAAAACCTAAAAATACAATTGTTTAAAAACCTACCTGCAGGCATAAAACAAGGATGTGTATCCTCTTGCATCAACTATCTCAAAATCAGCATTATTTTCCATGAGTTTTTGTACTGTCTGCCAACGAGAAAAATACCCTAACTTAACTATTTGCAACTAAATTTCAAATAGTTCAAGTAGGTTGAGAGTTTTTCAATACTAAGAACTGAAAGTGTTATTGCAGCAAGTTCTATTTAACATGCAGAGAACATGGTTTCAGAGAAGGGGCTGTAATAATTTGATTTTACAACTTAATGTTATAAAAGGTTGTTAAAATTAATATAACAATACAACTTCAAATAATGGAGTCTAGATTTTGCTTATATTGGATTAAAAAAAGGGTTTGCAATAATTCAAATGATGGATAATTAATTATTAGGCACCGTGGAGCAGGGGATTTGGGGGCTTAAGCTCCCCTCCTTTTTGCAACAAATGCCAAATATTAAGTAATAAACTCCCAGTAAAGCCTCTTTTTATACGGTTTTAGCGCCCCCCGCCCCAACTTTTTTAGACCCCCTACTTTTCTCAACGCTCCGCGGTTCCTGCTTATGTATATTAATAAACAATAAAATAACAAAAGACTTACCGACTTATGCCCTGTGAAACATGCAAGATGCAGAGGCGTTTGCCTGTTAACATCCTAAATAAATGTGAAAAATATTTGGGGTGACAATAAAATACCGAAAAAATTTGCCAATTTAAGCTGTCAAGAATCGATGGCTTAAAAAACTACAACATTGGTTTCAACTAGAGATTTACTGCAGAAATTATTCCAATTTTGTTGCACTCAAGGTTTTGTGATGCATCAGGTGAAATGCAATGGGTCACAAAGATGTAAATTTCCTACAAATCATTGGTGAAATTTATTGATTATCGACCAATATCACTTCTGTCGCAGATTTTTTCAAGAAATTGAAAAAATGTCCACGAGCAAATACAAAAATACCTCCCAATAAAAACCAAATTCCCCATCGTTACCAATCTGGCTTTCGTCCCTACAACTCAACAGACACATGCTTACCATATCGAAGTGACAAAATAGTATGTTTACGGGCATGATATAAATAGATATCTACAAAGAGCGTTTGACACAATCGACCATGAAGAAAATAAGCCCCCCCCCCCCCCCCCGCCAGGGCTTAATAGAGCTTTTTCGGTAGTTGCAACTTTGAGTGATGCAAAGATATTGAATCAAAATACGAATTAAAAACAGATTAATAACTTATCAATGAGGACATTCTTTGATAAAAATATATTTTAAGAGCTTAAAAAGATATACTTTGATGTTACCTTGATATCAATGTTGTTAATGAATGGCAAAATGGCATTAAGGAGCTCAGTTCTTCCATTAGATGCAATCCAATGTAGCTGTGAAGATGCATTTAAAACAATAAAAGAGAGAAAGTTAAACTCAAAGACACAACAGCTAAAAGCAAAATTATTCAAAAATAAGCCAATTGTTGAAAAGTTATAGGGAAACCGCTCACATTAACATACAAGTTGCCAAACAATGCATCTCTACTTTCAACTTATTTGTGTTCCTATCTTGTTGAAAATATCTCACATCAAATGGTTGCCCAAATCCCAAAAAATAATTGAGCTTTGACAGAGAGAACAACACAAACAATGAAAAGCAATTACACATGCAAAGTCTCACTACTGAGCACCATTGGTTTTCTTGTATAACCTGCCCAGAACCCTGGTACAAGACACTTCTATATCCATTAAAGTGTGTCTTCAAAAATGTCATTTGTTCAACACTCCATGCTTTTCCTTCATGACATACATAATCTCTCACCAGCAATAGAAATTTTTGATTACCCCCTCAAAAAGGCTTGAAACTTGTAAACAAATGACATCATTCTAAGCTGCATCTCTTAGTTTTACATATTTATTTGTCTCGCGATTCTAATAAGTATGAAACTTGAGTTCAAACTTAGAAATGTCCTATTCTAACCCTGTCATAAATATGGCATCAAGCACTAAATAAAAGATTGATGGACAGTAATCTTTTTTAGAAAGATGAGTTTCTCCTGAAATAGATTTAATAGCTTGAAATATTCTGAAAAACCCATTAAAAAATCAAATTTACAAACTGGTTAAATTTCCTTTTCAGCTCTTACTAAGATGAAGTAACGATCACAAATTCATTCAAAACATGCTTTGACAAACAAAGTACAAAATATGGTTTAATTTTTTGCACTTTTCTGTGATGTTGCAACCCAATACAATATATGTAATGAAATTCAGTAGATACTTGAAACTTACAGCAGTCATTCCATCGCTGTTGCATATACCAATATCTGCTTTACTTTCAAGCAGTTTATGAATACATTTTGTATGCCTAAAAAATTGGAAAATTCTCACTCTATGAGTTTAGACAATAAATCAGCAAAATAGAATAGGCAACAAGAGGCAACCAGACATAATTAATCTGCACGAGCGCACGAGCGGCACTCACAGGCACAAAAGTTTGTTCTCCTATTTTATGCAGGCATCTCTGTATCAACCATTTATATTTTTATTTTAGAATCATACCCAAATAACAGAAAATCACTAAATTAATTGCGTCGGTTTCATTCTAGATAGCCAATATCAGGTTTCATGCTTGTCTCTTTCGCGCTCCATCCTGTCTCAGTCTTGACATCACTCTATTCTCTTTATTTAGTTACATTTCTTTATTATCTTTATTCGCTGATCATTCACAATTAATCAATCATACTTTTCTCTGAGCATTATGAAATGAATTGTAGAACTTATTCGTATAGAAGGCTGAAGAAACACACTCCCTCAAGGGGCCTATAGCTCCGCAAAAATATCACACACAATTGACAATTATATCTTTTTTCAGGAAAAATCTCCAAAAGATCCTTAAAAACCCGATTGTTCTAAAAATCTCATATATTTTTCAAAAGGTGTTCATTGGGACTTCTAAGGATCTTGCCTGAATATTATTGCTTCATTGAGACAGATTTGCCCGAATTTGAGGTACACCTCCAAAGAATTTAGCCAGAACAAAATGATCCCTAAAATGATCAAATCTTAGAAGACTGAAAAACTCAAAGCTAAAGAACTGAGTATCGAACTTTTAATTCACAATGTTGAGTGGGAAGCTTCAACAGTACTTATTTGGAATAGAATCTTTCATGGCAAAGATTTTTAACTTTGAAATGAAAAAACGAAGTGTAATGTCAAAATTCTTACAGCTCTTGGTAACGAAACGAACATCGAATTCCAAAAACCCTCACTTTGAAAAAAGATGTAAATGTAAATACAACCAAGAGCCTGTTTAGTTTTATGTGAGGTGTTATAATAATTGTCCTCTTTAATGAAGATATCTTTCTTTGATGAAATCAATAATACCAATTGGACTGCCTGGCAAAAACCGGATCACTTCATTTCCTTTCTTACGACACACACTATTTTATATCACACTCAGCAATTGTTATGCCATCTGTTCAATTTTCCATGCAGTTTCAGTTCATGATAATAATGACATGGTATTGATTTTGACAAAGGTTACTTACTGTAACAGCACTGAGCATAACCACAGTACTCCAGTAGAAAGGCAGATCCGCAATTTATCAATATCTGACCATGAGTTGCAACCTATTTTATTTGCATGCACAATTTTTACTCAGCTTTTCGCTCGCAGGCACCAATATACCAGTTTACCATATAATATACCAGTTTGTAATATACCAGTTTGTGCTGCTAGAACACACATTAGAGTATGGTAGAAAACAAGTTTCTATTATACTGGCAGATATATTAAAAACTGACCCATTTCTAGCAGCAAGTTGCAATGGTGTCACTCCTGATCTATCTTGGCAATCCACATAAGCATCTTTCTTTATCAAGATGACGAGACAGTCATATGCACCAACACTAAAACATTAAAAATACTCGCTAAAAACTACTGGTCAAATTATCCATTCACCACTATGGGGTGATACATGGTCAAATCTAACAAATCATAAGAATTATGGGCTGATAAAACACTAAAACAATTAGATAAAACAATCATTTAGCACAAAAAGGTGAAAAGGGGTACAAACTGCACTTGTACTTGGTCTCCTCAAACTTCCTAAAAGGTGCACTAAATGTATCATTTCTAAAAGATAGGTCAGCTTAAGAACAATCTTAAGAACCCAAAGAGCAACCTGAAATCCATCTCAAACTTGGTAGCTGACCAGATTTCATAAAAAATTCCAGCCAAAACCGTATTCCATGCTAGATTGTCCCGATTGCCAGATATTTAAAGATGGGGTTGAAACAAGCGAACAGTTTGTCAAGAAACTGTGTAATCATTAAAATACTCCTTGACTTTTATAACCAGTGTTTTAATCCTGATTGACATTTTTATAATAGACCAATATATGCTTGAATATATGCTTGTTTATGTTTTCGAAGGGGAGTTGTGAGCCTAGTATCACTGATTTAATATCTTACAGAAAAAAATTTACTTATTATTGTGTATATAGTCATTATCGTGTATATAGTTATAGTTGTTTTGGAAAATCGGAGCCTTGAACCTATACAAACGGATTTATTACTTTTCGAGCTATTCTTTGGAACTTGGTGTGGGGCCTATCCACGCTCCCCAACCCAAGAAGTTATCTTGTGAAAATATACAACACAGTTTACAGCATAGTAACCTGTAACAAATAATTGCTTACTTTTATAAAAAATATAATTTTGAAGAATCTTTATATATTTACTTTGCTGCTATGTGCAGAAGGGTCCTCTCAGCTCTTATTCTGTAATTCACATCAAAATCTGATGACAATAGTAGCTCTGCTACTGTTCTGAAAGATTAATACAATTCATTGATTGATGATAGACAAAGTTTGTATTGTGAAGTTACTTAAACTTAACTACAACCTCAATTCTTGAACTAAAGAATACAAGTGATACAAGATTCTCCTTATTTCTGGCTGCATATAAAGACAAAGGGCTTTAAATAAGTCAGAGGTAAATTCAGTTTCATACTCTCAACATAAAATTTTATATATTAACAATACAAACAAACTATTAAACTAAACTAGAATAAAAAAGAGCAATATTACAGAAAAATTGAACTGTCGTAATTAATAGAATCTGAAGTACAAAACTACTTACATAACTGATACAAAACAAAACAAGACACTGTGTAAGTACAAGAAAATAAACTGTAAACAATCTTTTGGTGGTACAAAACTTGAAAATGGCTTTGAATAAAGCAAATATTTGATTAAAATAAAGGTTTTTGTCTTACACTCTTTGAAGAGTTTTGCACGTCAGTACATAGATCAAAAACTCTACACTAGGAAATATATACACCCAGTTGTAGATCAAAATACCCAGTTTTGCACAATCTGGGTATTCCAGTAAATGCTGCCCGATAGCAGAAATGCATGTTTTATCTGTACTTTAGTTTACTAAAATGTTTGCTTTTTGAAACCAATTTAAAATAAACTGTATGAAGGGAATTACTTAAAGAAGTAGAAATAATTAAAAAGCTAAATGGATTCCTGATAAACACAAGAGTAGCAGGAACATAATTTCAAAAAGCCCTCTCTTTTCAATACCTCCTATAACAAATGCCCTTTAAAGCAAAGTGAAATAGGCACTATATTTTTAAGCTTATCTAAATTAAAGTTATGCCACCCCCCCCCCCCCCCAACCCCCTCACCCCACCCAATGTGAATTCCGTTTTGACTCAACTGGATATGTCTATGAAATATCAAACAAGAAGCTTACTTGTGGTCATTTCTCATAATCAGGGGCAGTAGAGTCGAGATAGCAGCCTGAGGATCTGGAATACAATTGAAAACATTATTGTTTCAATTCTCAATTTTAAATTATACTGTGACTCGCAGTATTTCAGCTTGAAATAAGATTGAAATTAATAGAATAGAAATAACAAATACAAAATTCGTTATTTGTTCAAACTTTGGAGTAAGGAAGTTGTACGCGGAGAGGAACGATCATTAGTTAGGTATGTTTTCATACTGACAAGTTAAGATGGGTAGATAAGCCTACGGAACGGGTGTGAGTGTTTTTGTTTTAGAAAAATTATAGTCAGACAGGATACATTCACAAAAAAACTTAGATTGATTAAATTTACTGTGCGAATCCTTCTTTAAGCTTTCCATAAAAGAAATCTGTTCTCACACCCTAAGTCCCTCGATATCTACAAGGCAAGCCAAGTCCACATCATTGAGATTTCGGCCGATACATGAGGGTTCCATAGTATCATTACAAAAAAACTGCCTGAACTTTATACTCACCTGTTGGTAGGTCTGCAGCCCTTGCAGTCCTTAAAGATCTGACTAGTCTTTGAATTTTCTCCATATTCCTAAGATTTCCTTTTATACGTGATGTGATTTACTCCTTTCTTAGTTCTCACGTGAATCTGCTTTTCTCCACCTCAAATAGATGTATTCCGCTTTTCTTTCTCATAATCTGCCACAATGAATGCACTTTCATATAAACAGATATAAAAGGTCGAAAAGCCCCATTTTTTGGGGATAAAAACCTCGAAAATTGGACGACTTTCTGTCCCGTTGGATTGCTACATAAGCAATAACAACACAACAGCAAATCGAAACAACAACAACATGGATGCAATCCTTTCTCTTCGAGGGCTTACAGGGCCTTAAAGGGGCTTATATCTTTTTTCTTAATATCTTAAATGGCTAACGGCGAAAATGTAACGGCAAACACAATTCTGCAAGCTAGCTACAAGGTACACTGAGTTCGACAAAGCTTACGGCAAGACTCAACCTAACTATAAAGCCACCCCTTATATACCCTAAGAATAGAGTTCTAAAGTGTGACGTCATCAAAAACCTATTTTTACAATTTTTGAATTTTAATCACATAGCATAAAAGATCACCATGGAATACTTTCAAATATGCGAAATTACCCAGATATGTCTGAAATAAGTTGAGATATGGCTACTGAAAGATTTGAAGTTTGCTAACGAATCACTGTTATTTTGGCTCTGTTCATAAAGTTATGAACAGCGACCAAAATACAGAGGTTTGATGGGGAGAGAACCAATAAACTTGTGGCCATATCTCTGCCAATTCGTAACACACTTGCTTGTTTTTGCACATTTAGCGGTATTTCATGATACCTTTTCAGGTTATGGGATCCAAATTAAAAAATTCTAAAACTAGATTTTTGTGACGTCATCACTTTAGAACTCTATAGTACAATTTACAGAAGCTGATGCAATTGCAGCGCAATGATGCAATTGTCATGTGATGTCCTGCAATGAATGGGAACCCTGTGTTCTAACAATAGTCTACAAGAACACTTAGGCTCAAAATCACTTAAATTTAACAATAATGGAAGGCGTAAGCTTCAACAAGACTTGAATTTTTTATTTATTTTTGTTTTATCACAAAGCAAAACAACTCTTACTGTCATTTTCACACTATCTATATGTTTTGAAATACACTCACCCCTTCTGTGAGTAATTAACTCTATCATGTGACCCATTAGCCTGTGGTCCAGACAGGGTTTTTTTATAAGAACCAGATAATTTTTGCTGATCCTCGAAGTTTTCAACTTTTCGGTAATTTTAAGCTCAAATGTTTTTAAAATTGTTTTTATTTTAAGAGTGATTTTTTGCAAATATGATGGTATAGAAGTGATTTTGCAGTAACATTTCACAGACCAGAATTGAAAGATGTTTTAATGTTTATAAATTGCATAGTTTTATTCTGTTGAAATGACATAAAATGTGAACTGTTTTCTTTTTAAGTTTTTCATCTGAGGCTGAGCATGTTACACCTTGTTCTTATTTTTAAGGCAAGTCGAGCCTCGGTGTTCTTATAAAGTGTGTTCTTATAAAAAAGAGTGTATGAGCCAACACTCCAAGGAATTATTTTAAAGTGTCAAAAGGTTAAAATCCTTCTGTAATATTTAAAAAAAATTAAAAAAAACTAAAAATCTTACGAGTTTACGCCAAATAGATGTGCAGTAAATCTCAGTAGATCTAAAAATCTCGCAGAGATCACAATTTTAACATGTTGTAATTGTTAAGCAGTGATATTCAAAGACTTCGTTTTTTAAAATTATATTTTAAAATAAAGATTTCCTATCTTCAAAATCTGATATTTCACTTTGGCATTAGAAAGTGCCTTAAACAAACAACTAAGAGAATTCCCTTTACTCGCGCCTCTCCTAAAAAATGCTTTTTTGAAATCGAAATACAAACACCCTTCAAATTCCTATTCTTAGCATTCTAGTTTATCGTGAATATCACGTTTCAAATTTTCATTCAACGGGAGTCAAAATTACCAAGTTGTTAAGGTTTTAAGTCAATACCATTAAAGAATGTTCGGTATTCATTTGAAATTTCCCAGATTAAGACTGGATTAGGTACAAGTTGTCATTACTCAAGAATAGTAAATGAAAACTCAAATATAGTTTTTGAAGAAAATTGCAATTCTATGATACAAACCCTGTGTAATGTAACTGCATGATACAAAGATTTCGTAGATTGCAAAAAGAAATTTTGTTAGAATAATTTTCTCAACGCAATCACAGCCTCCGAGGAAGAAGGGGGTCGCTGGGGCATTGCCTCCAAATTTCATGCATTTTGGTCTTTAATTGTCTCCCATACTTTGCAATTTACGTTTGAGCTCCTGGCAAAACAAACAAAACTTTGCTGATAAACCTAGACTTCTGTATCATACTGTAATATTTCACGAGCTTTTCAATTACACTTCATCATAGCCTTAGAGGTCTGGAACTAGACTTGATTTCCCGCCAAGATTAAATTTCTCACGTCATGCACGTAAATACGAGAAGCTTCTCAACAAAAGCAAAAACGGCAAGTTTGTCTGGCAATTTTTGTACGTATTCTTTAAATTCAAATTGTTACCGAACATTTAATTTGTAATTGTGATTTTTCGGTAACCGCTAAAGCACAAACAGAAATTAAAGATACTTAGCAAAGAATAATGGACAAGCAACATAATTCAGAGAGTGTTGTGGCTTACGAGAATGATGAAGCTCCACCAATTCCACGCGACAAAAAGAGGTAAGTATTCAAAACCTAAAGAAAGTATAACTGAATTCAAACAGGACAATTAATACATGGCTTTTGGAATCGTGGCTAGCACTGCTCCCTTCAATTCAGCTGGGGCGCAAATTGATCATTGGGAGGGTAAAGGGTAGGACATTTCCGACTGACAATAATTTTTCATTTCGTAATAAAACTCTATCAAGCCTTTACTTACAGACCCTTATCATTTTAGGGTCTTGTCATTGCCTATCTAAATCGAGAGAATTCTTGTCAATAGCGTTATGTAATATTATTTTCTAACGTAAATAAGCACTGGAGTTAGGATTTTTCAACTACTTCCTAGTTTTCCCTACTTATTCAAATATTTTTAAAGATAAGAGGGTGTGTCATCCCCAGCACCCGGCATTTTTATGCCTCCAAGTCAGCAGTAGGAAAGCTTGGTTCATGCACGTTAGCATAGCCCGTAAGCATGAAACGTTTTTAATAAGCCTTTGACCATAGTTAACTGCGATGTTACCCCGCTGGTCAGCAGCCCCATAGTCCTTAAAACTAAAACTCTTGAAGAAAATTGCTTCACTTACTTTTTGGCATGCAAGGTAAAGACAGGTTTAATACATTTCATTTCATTTCATTTCATTTCATTTCATTCATTATCAATCAATCCTAAATACAATTCAAACTCTACAACTAAGATGCATTACAACACTAAGAACTAAAAACTAACAATTTTAAAAAACAAATGAAAAAAATTACTTTACGTCATTGGATGGAGCCCTCTAAGTAGGTAAACTAATCGAGAGAGAGCTACTCCTCCCCCCCCCCTCCCGTAAAAAACAAAGAACCAAAAATTATTTAAGAACAAAGGCAGTACATATTAACCAAGAACCAGATGAGTATCATGGGATAGGTCATATGTGTTTAATTAAAGTTTAGTTTTGTTAATATGAATCAAGAAGGTAACTTTTTAATTTTGAGCGAAGAATCACAGTAGAGCTAGCAACACGTATAAAAGTGGAAGAGTGTTCCAAAGTTTTGAACCAAAGTACTGAATTGTTTGAAGACCGTACATTGTAGTATTTTTAATAGACTTAAAAATATCGCCTCTTGTAGCCTGGCGAGTCTCAATTCTATGAACAAATGAATTTGTCTGAAAGTAATCATGAAAGCACGAAGGAGATGGCTTATTAAGAGATTTATAAAAAAAAATTAAGATGTTCAGGTGCAGCCCCCAAACATACATCAAGAGGTTCTGCCCCCAAACCAAAATATTGTAGAAGGCGAATCGGGCACAAAACCCCATGACTCTTTGCAACTTTAACTGGCACTAAATTTTAGTTGAAACTATAGTTGGCAAGCTAATTATAATTTCTAAATTATTGAAAATAGAGAACAAAAGGAATCGACGGAAGAGCAAAAAGATATTAAAACCAAGAAACACAAGAAAAATAGCAAGAAGCCAATAGTGAGCACATCTTCCGACCAACTCTTTGATCAAGCACAATCCTTGATAGCAGAAATCAATGACAAAAGGAAAAATGATTCTATGCTGTTGACAGGTAATTTTCAAGACGCCGTTTTTATTCATAGTTGTGTAATTATCATGTCATAATTCAAGATTTAAGTATGCCTATAAACTATATACTTTTGCCTATAAACATAACCTTCGCTGTACCAAGAAAAAATTGGCGTACATATTAAAATTAAGTTAAATAATAAGAATTTAATCGATTGACTTTAGAATAATATAGTTCTAAGGCAAACATCTAGTAGACATTATACAACAATGCCAAGTCAATGTCTAGACAACAGCATCAATAAGAAACATAGATGCCTCAAAAGTCACTTTCATATCCTACCGTCCCAGGCAAGACTTAGATTAATTTCCAAAATACCAGAAAAAAATATTGAATACAATACAATATTCCAAAATATCTTCTTTAAGTCGCCCTTATAAATATTAACTCCTCTCTAATCAATGTTGGATTAGAAGTTCATTTACTTGTCCTTTTATTTGAAACAGGTGTGGGAAATGTTACTTTTCAATCGGCAGAGAAAAAATAAACTTTTCTTGAAAATCTCCACCAGGTATTTTGATCAATGGTATATGACCCATGTGGAGGGGAAAAACAGTTATAAAGCGAAAATTATAGCGAATTAGGACAATTATAGCGAAAAAGATGAACATTGCCATTATTCTCGGCACGAGTTTCAAGTTCTGTCGATTATGGCCAAATAAGTATTTGATGTAGCCTAATTAGTGCTTGCTTTTTAGATCAACAAATCGTCAAATCAGCTACCATCTTGTACGTTCAGTGCATCATATCACTAATCTCAATTAATACTTAGATGTAGAAACAAATATAACACAAAAGTTAAGAACTTTCGTGAAAAGTGTTTAATATTTCTACCTACAGAGTTTAAGAAAACGATGGAGTTGCTTTTGGAGAAATGCAATTCAGCATTAGAAAGATCCCTGTTTCAAAGTTACAGCACGACAGGCAACATAATGCAAGAAAAACTGCAAGATTTATACACAACATTGGACAGGATAAGTACGAACATGAATCATTCACATTATAATCAGAATCATCAACTAGATTATTGGTTAAGAAGGATGTTTAAAGTGCTGACGAAAGAAAGTGGAAGACATTAAAATGAAACTATGATCAATGCTTAGAAACCACGGGAAACGTCCGTTTTGACTTTGCAGAACGGCACAAACAAGGGATTAGCTCAAAGCTGGCAAGATACAAGAAGGAGAAGACCTAAGTTTTCATACATTCACATCTTAATAATGTTCGAAATTTTTATACTATTCCCACACAGTGTAAAGCATCATACATGCTTGAAGCAATCCTTTCAATTGCCATCAATATGCCATCATAAAAAAATTCGAGAATTTTTAAGAATATAGTGAAATATAACATGACAAAACTTAAGAATTACAATGTATGTCAGAGTACACAGTAAACTACCATATATTTGTACACAGTTCCAGTGGTATTCTTCTCTCCCTCTTCAAAATGCTGCCTGGCAACAACTTTGAAATCAGTCATGTTTGTGCAATATGACCCTATCCCATACTTCGTTGCAAAATGTTCTGGGGCAGTGGCTTCAACTTTTTTATTTTGAAAAAGAAAACTGATAATTTTCTATAAGATGTATTTAGAACTTTTCCCAGGGGTCTTGTTGTGTATGAAAATCATGTCATTTATTCATTTCAGCAAAGATAGAGCAAGAGCTAGTACAATTCAAAGACGCACTTGGGTCCTTGTACAACGATGTTTCATCGGGTTGAGAGTCAACTTTGGTAACATCAGTTCTAGAAGAATGAAAAGTCTTCCCGTGAGACAATTATAACGCGTGATTTTAGCTACGAGTTTCTGTTATTGACACAGCCAGTTATACTTCAATATAAAACAGTGCACAAATTCTAAATTAATTGAAAAAAATCTAAGAAAAATTAAGAATTGTAAATGTAATGCAAGTTGAAATAATTGAATAATTATAATTATAACATTGTGTTTAAATTTAACTAATGAAGGGTTTAAGATACCATTCATTCATTTTGTTGACTAAACCATAACTTAGCAAAATAGAACAATTATTGAGAAAAATTCAAAGGATAAGCTTATTTTTGTAAGTGGTGACGGAAATTGAGATTCTTAGGCTGAGATATTAAAAGAAATCAGGCTGAGAAACTGAGAAATTCGAGTAAAGTATGAAATATCCTAAGGAACATATGTCATATTTTTCAATTTCACATCCTAAAATCTTATAAGATAGTGAGCAATTCTTAAATTTGGATTACAAAAAATTAGAAATGAAGCTGTTCTAAAAATATTTTTTAGCATTTCTGTAGCATTTTCAGAAAAATGCGATTAAGAATTATAGCTTATAGACATTCATAGCACAATTGATATATTTTAATGATGATTTGGCTTTTCATTCTCAAGCAAAAGCTCACCGTATCAACCTAAACCTTTCTAGAATCCGGATACTTTGGGTTTTCAATAACTCCTTGACCAAACTTGAACTCCAAGAACTTTCTGTAGTTATTCGGCACCAGAACATCCATACCCACGAAACCTAGACACAAACGGAGCACAAAATGAACAAACTGTTGCCAAATTGTGCAAGAAGGGAGTACCGCAGGATAGGCAGGATCTGTGCATCTTGTAATGAGTAACAATACTAAAGATATAAAGGAACAAAGCAATACGACGACGAGAATCCAATGTAATGAGACAGAATTTTCAAAATAAAATAAATTTAACGAATACTAATATTTCGCCCCGGCATAAAGGGCTTCATCAGAGTAAATAATGTTGCGAAATTGACGCATCTTACCTATAGGATATTTCCTTAGATTTTTCGTTAAAGCGAAATTCTTCAAATTTAAAAAGTGGCTTAAGCTGAACAAGATAGCAAGAAAGTATAGTCTAGAAATCCTAAATAAAGAATTTACTGACATGGTTACAGATAGATTTGCACAGGGAGCAAATGTGGGTATTTCCCTCTTTTTTAGTGACCCCGAAACAAGTCTGAAATCAGTTCTTTTTCATACGTCGCGCTACATTGAACATGAGTTGTACATCATAGTCAGTGGTTTCTAGATGAAATCCCTTAGTGCAAGATCAGGACGTATCCACTTTTTCCTCCAGGGAGCATTAATGCTAAGGAGCAAAGAGGAAGACCCAAGTGATATTGGGTTTATTGCCTTTAATCTTTGGCTGATATCAGATCTACCAAAGAGCAAAAATTGGGAAAGACATTACAAAGCGGTGTCATGAATAGATTTTAAAAATCTTAAATATCATAGCTGGGTTGATGTCATTTATTGGAACAAGCCAATTCTATCCTAGCAAAAAGCTCCTCCTCGTACGTGTTAATAGCTACAGTTAGGTTTGTAATATCTGCTAGATTAAACTCAAGTTCATTTGTTCGGACGTCATTTAAGCAATAACCGACATAAACTTACGCATTCGCTCTAACGGTTGCAAATACTTCGCGGGGAATTCAGTGTCTTGTCTGTGAGTCTTAAACCATGTATCTTTTGTCATGATTCCGTTCTTTTCGTAAAATGGAAAGATATCTACGGAAAAAAGTACTGTGTGAATAAAGCGCCAGAAGTTAACAGACAATACACATTGCTCGAAATTAAAGTTGCATATTATGTGCATATGCAACTTGAATTCAATTTCAAAAGAAAATAATCAGAGGATAACATCAGGGTGGAGACGGTTTGGGCAGTACAGCACCTTCCTGAAAGACCAGAAAATGCCTATATGCTTGAAAAGAAAGATCATGGACACTGTAATACTACCAGCGATGACATACAGAGCAGAGACATGGTCACTCACGAAACATCAGAGAGAGAAACTCGCTGTGACTCAGAAAAGCATGGAAAGATCAATGCTGATTATAACGTTAAAAGACAAGATCAGGAATGAAGTCATAAGATCAAAGACAAAAGTGAAAGCCATTACAGAGAAAGTATATAGGATGAAAGGTCAGTGGGCGTGACACCTTGCCAGAATGAGCAACAACAGATGGGCAAAGATAACTACAGAATGGACCCCGAGAAATGGAAGACGAAGAAGAGGAAGGCCGAAAAGATGATGGAGAGATGAGATAGAGAAGAAAGTTGGCAGCCTGTGGACTCATGTGGCACAAGATCGAAGAGCGTGGAGACAGCTGTGGAGGCCACCCGCCAGCAGTGGCGTGAACAGGCTGAGATGATGATGATGATGATGATGATTATGTGCATAAAACAGTCCACAATAAAGGCCGCTGGATAGCTATGCTACTTTGCGTTGAGATGGAATCAAAGAAATGCTACATGCCACAACACGTCTTCGCCACAACATTTGTGGCACGTTGGCGAAAACCGTGAACGTATTAAAAAGTGCTCTATTTAACACATTCGAGCCAATCTCTCACCAACATGCATATGGTTATTCACACTGAACTGCACCCTATAGAAATCCCCTTCTCTGCTCTTCTCCCAAACGAAACCGTCTTCGTCAACAACCTTCTTTCCTTCTTTGGCCTTTTTCAAATTTGGTATCTAAAACAATAAACATGAAAGTCGTAAATAGCTTGTAAAGATGATAAAAACTATATGGTAAAAAGATAAAAAGTAGATCACCATAGACCATCAAAAAAGCATAGTAGTGAACTACAACATACAAAGCTAAGAGTCCTACTAACACAACGTCTCCCCATATTTAGAAACGTCCATCTAAATAAACAAAGCAAAATTTGAAACTTACAGCCAATATCCATAAGGGACAATATAGCTTCCGGTATGCGAAAGGAAAAATCAAGATGAACATTTGCTTTACCATGTCTATATATGATGGTAACGTACTTTTGAAATATCTTTTCGATACATTCCAATGTCCACGTCGTAGTCCCATGGTATAATGTCGCCACTTCGAGCAGCTCCTAAAAGACTGCCACCCTGTAAATATATACCAGGGATTTCATTAGAAGCCGGCAACTGGCGAACGTCCGCCGCTTATTAACTGACATTTGCCGCCTACTTTCACCCTCACTTTAGTAAGACTGCGCAAATTTTAGTAAACTTATAGCCACCTACTTTTTAATGAGAGCCTTCTACTTAAAAAATTAATGACAACCCTGATATACATACACGCATTTGCATGTACGCTAGGAGCAGGAATGTTCGACCGAGGGGCGAGGGGGGGGGGGTGTGTGGGGGTATATGACACTCCCCAACTATGCCGTTCAGCAATTATTCAGGTAGAAACTTATGCATTACCAGATAAAATTCAAATCAAGAAGACCAAGGACAAAATGAACCAAAGATTTGGCAACCGTTTCTTGTTTATGAAGCATTTAATAGTTAATGTAATTAAATATATGACACACTCTATATGAAGATTTATATGAATAAACAGTACAGCAAGCCTGTACTGATAAACGCCCCTTTCATCTGGGTACACTACTTAAAAACAAATATAATCCCAGATCTTTGTCGGCACAAGGCTGTGGGACGACGCCCAGTGCAACAATGCTAAAGTTGGTATCAAACATTTTTTTCTTAGTTTTCTGACAAGCTGAGCTTGTCTTTTGTATGGTTTTAAACAACGAGCTGGCAGTCTTCTTCGAACATGCAAAGAGAGTGTATAACGTATAACGAAGAGCAGTGGTGTAGTGCTACCAAATAACAAGGGGGTATAGGAAATATTGGACGCTACGGGGGTGCATCCGGGACTTTTAGAGACACGAGGAGACAGAGGAAGAGGAAAAACTGAACTACCAACGAACTTTTGGTACTTTGTAAATTAAATATGATATGTTTTGTTTTGTTCAAAGAAAATTCGAAAAACGCCAGACGAAGAGTTTGATTTATGGTAGATTCTTCACGCGGCCAGGAGAGAATTCACTTTAGGGGCTCTTGCACAAAATGTTGCAAAAAAACAATAGCAAAAAGTAGAAATTTCCCAATTTTCGGCATCAACAAAGGGGAGGGGGGCTAAGCCTAGCACTACACACCCGAAAAGACCAACATAGGGGTCTAGAAGCAGAAAAAGAAATTCCACAGTCGAGTTGCACTGCAGCAAAGATTGTTTTACAGTCCGAGAAAAGATACGTCATAATCAAGCCGTAAAAAGGACTCCACAAGCTTTTTATCACTGCAGCACCATCTGTTGCGCAAAACGAACGGTCGCTCAGCCCAATCAAAAGGCTAAAAAGATATGCCAGAAGCAAAACAGGCGAAAAGATATGCCAGAAAAAAAATTAAAACAATATCACAGTTTTTGCCCCGTTTTTGCTGCAGAAAAAGATCATAATTATTGATAAATATTTAAATTCTTTATTGAAAATATATTTACAAACAGATAAAATCATTTCCGGCAAAAAGGCGTTTTTACAAAAATCAGATAGACTATTCCAAACATCCCCCCCCCCATAAAGACACCCCAAATAAAAACACCCCCCCCCCCATAACTCAACCGGTTAAAAGTAATGTTCGTATGTGTGCAATATCTTCATATAAACACAGCCAATGTTATTAAATACTGTTGACTTTTTAGAAAAGATAGAAAATACGAAAAATGTGGTGCGAGAATTTTTTAGGAAAAATACTTAATTCCGAGGTTTAAGAGATGAGTCATCTTTAACACCGTGTTATTCAAATGCGCTCCGTCGTTCGAAACATCGGTGGGCTGGCCAAGCAATTGTGGAGCCCAACCTGGAGTCCACCGGTTTCAAACTTCAGTGTCTTTAATCCTGCCCTAGGAGCTACAGGGGTGAACATTACTTAGTGAATAATCTATGTGCTGGAATGCAACTTGCAGCCCAATTTTAGCTACCTAACGCAGATAACTAAGTCTTTTTAAACCTTTTAGCAATATAATTTCTACAACTTCAGTTAGATAGGCACGTCAGCATAAAAACTGATTTTCAGGGAAAACACAAGAAAGAAAATTTTACAAATTTAGCTAGCTTTAGATAGAAAATAGTTTTCTAATTTTTATTAAACTCACCATATGCAGCTAAGCTCCTTTAATGGTGTGCCATTAAAAGAGGCAAAGATGAAACGTTATTGAAAAATACAAAGCTGCAAACGGGAAATTATTGAAAAGGAACGGAAATTGGTTTAAAGCACATATGGATGTTAACTTCAAGAACATTACTGACCAAATTCTATTCGAACTAAAAAGATTGAAAATACAAGATAAAGTGATGGCTCCATGTGTCTTAATTTGTGAATAACTAATCAGAAAGCTTAAATAGCGGCTAAAATTTCATATTTTTTGGAATAAAGAAGATTTCAGGGATTCTGAATAATTTGATAATCTGGAAAATTATCTAAAAAGACTTTACTGCTAACACCGAAGATAATTAGATCCACTTCAAAAACAGCATCTTATAACGTGGGTGGCACGCATTTTTTAAATATAAAGCACTTTTGACTCTATACAAAAATTATAAAAACTGAATTAAAAGAGGTGTTTTTCTGCACATTAGTGTATGCTAAGGATTGCATTATAGGATAATTTACCTCCAGCCAATAAGGAATATTGTAGACTTCAAAAAAATTCAGAACATGTTTAGTAGTTTCCCTAAGGTTACCTGAAAGAAAAAAAATTCAACAGCTAGAATAGCATACATCCTTCCCATTAAAACCTATCGACAAGAATACCAGTTTTTTCAAGATTTACTGGTACACAAACAAGTAATTATAAGTGGTCTTTAAAGTGCACTTGAAAATTGCAGAATCCAAAGACAATGAGCAATAAAATTGGGTCAAAATTAGTTAGCTTAGCATTGATATAAGGTTTTTTCAGGTGCCACCAACCTGAATAGCGAATGATGGACATAATATTCGTAATAAACTGCGCACAAATATCTATTCATGTTGGTCCTTTACAGAAATCCTTGAATTTACTATTGGAAATATTGGAGAGGCAAGTAGGTTAAAGGAGAGATAATCTATTCGAAGAGCTTTTTCAGCAAATGTATCAAATCTTTAGAGACAAAAACCCATCTCTCAAAACCACACCCCCACACCCCAACTTTAGGGCATTAAGTGAAAGTTTTAACAAAGTCTGCTGCATTCTCTCTTGTTTCCCCATTTTGAACATGTTCTGAATCTCTATCCTATATTAGCCAATTTCAATCTTTGGTGAAAAAAGGCAGGGAATGGACCATACTAGACGATTACAAATTAGTGTTCATTAATGCATGAGTTGCACTTTGAATGATATGCTTATATGAACTAAAAATACTTGCAAGGCGTTTTGTGATACAGAGCTAGCACTAACTGCAGTTTATAAAAAACCATATTTGTTGCCAGGCATTAACCTACGTTAATCAAGTCAAGAGTCCCCTTTGCTCGGATCGGCCATAAACAGATGGTGTTGAAATTGTAAACTCCTTCCCTCCAAGCTCATTGTTGAAATCTTTGCAGGTTAGACACTTATACCCAAGTTTGGGGCAAAATATTGTACTAAAAATGCATAGTAAACCCGCGTGTTTAGCATTGGTTTCAACACATGCGTACGGAATGCTAGATAATTGTCTTACATAACCAACTTATTTGGAGCAGGAATTGTGAATGCGTAAGGAATACTGGATACGGTAGAAACCAGTCATTTAGTTATAAATGGAACTAGAGGAACATTAAAGCACAATTTCAAAGGGAAAAAATCCGCTACAGCTTCAGGTTAGCTTGTGCCAATCTAGTTACTCAATGCTAGTTTGATGGAACTTTAGAAATTATAGGGCTTAAATTCGTCATAAAAATTGCGTATACATACGTAGACAGCAGGGAGGTGTCCATCTGCCTTTATAGATAAATGCAGCAACATCGTTAATTATTGTTCCAAAACATCTCTGGGTGTCCTAAAATATTCAAAACATTACTTACTCCGTTTCGCCAAAAAATTAACAACGATCTTTAAAACCTAATTCGTTTTGAATTTCTATTCCATTTGTTACTGGAAACCTTTCGGGATAAATGAATAGAAAACTATAAAATGTCTCAAAAAAGGGAAGCTCTTGTTTTGAAATTCTTTAATGAAAAATGTAAATCAGTTATGTGTCTTCTATCTACAAACTGACATCTGCTACATTTTAATAGAAATTCATAAAAGATGTAATAACTGAAAATGATACGACAACAGGTTAGCATAGATATAACGAACTAAAAGTAATGGCACTAAGAGTTATGCTGTTTTTAATCACATAACTTGTCTATTGCTCTTTCTACAGGCTTTAGTTACTGCATACTACAAAATCGCATTAAGCCAGTGCGAAACTTGGAGAAGAAAATTAGAACTGTCCTGTTCTATTCATCAAAATCCGTACAGCTCTGCCTATACGGGGGCATTGAGCCCTTTATGACAGACCGGTAAACTGTCACCATCATTAACTTTAAAAGCTTATTGTTTAGGGCCTTGAACCATTTCGGAACGGAGTAATTCTTGAAAATAAAAAGAGCATACTCGTAGAATAAAATCCCCTGAGCTCTCTAAAGTGTATATTGAAAGAAGGAAACTATCAAAGGCACAAAGGATTTTTTGTTTAAACAATGTCGACAAAAATAATTTAACATATATTTATTATAAATATATAGACTTATTGGCGGGAAATAAGTATGACATTATGATTAGATTAATTGACAGAGAACAAAATGTTTTTTACTGTTAATGAAGTTATTGTCCTGAAATTCATAGGAAGTGCTTCAAGTACTGTTTGTTTGTACTGAATGTTTGACCATAAGGTCCATTAAGGGCTGGATATGGGAATATTTTGACAAGTGTGAGAAAGAAAACATTGTGATAAAACGACAAAAGAAAAATAGCAGATGCTAAAGACTCGAGACAAAACAAAACTAGATAGCCGCTGACTCGACCCAAGCGCCGGTTACTAATGGCAACTGTAGGATGTTTTTGGTCACAGAGAGAGGCCTGCGTGTCAAAGAGAGGCCTAAAAGCATACATTACATTAATCTTAAGAAACCGCTAAGGAAATTAAGGTAGGTGAGATCGAGTTAGTTTATTTGAGTAATCATAAAGTCTGTGAAGGTGGATTAAAACGTACCAACCCGGGAGGGTGGGGTTGGCATCGCTCTAAAAAGATAACATTAGGTGTCTGAAAAGGTAATAGAAACTGCTAGCTTTTACCGCAAGTGAAGATCCTTGAGGTTTGTGGATAATAGTCTAAGATAGTTATTCAATAATCACATCAGGTTGTGAAGTCTCGTAGTAAAAACTAGAAGCACGTCTGTATGTAGAACTGGCGAAAAAAGCAATAATTTATAAAAGAAAAATATCACTACCTTGGTACATCCATACCATTCCTCAGACAGATCCTTTTTAATAACTCTCTTTATTCCAAACCTAGAAAATTTCACATGGAGTGGAACAAGAGTTGCTATTTAGTTACTTATTAAAAAGAAGTAAATAATTACATTTGCAGCAAAAGCTATTATCTTGATAAAACCGACGTATTTTTGGATAATAAGCTATAGGGCTCTTTTGTGATACTACCTATGTCACATCACTAATTCTTACGTTATTTCATTGTTCAGAAATCTCTCAACTTCAAGAAGGCGATGTTTTTGCAGTTCATCAAACGCTACAAATTGGTTTCGTGCGGTGAAATTTGCCTGGTATAAGTTTCTCATGAAGGTTGATCAAAACCAAAACCTTATTCGTACTTCAATATATCCTTTTTCGAGTTAAGTAACCTTGATAGGTAGTTAAATATGATTAAATCGTACAGACGAGAGTATATGTTTGAACGGTGCCTTTTGAATGGTAGCCTCTTGAAAAATCAAGTATCATAACATTAACCTTCAATTAGCCCACTATCAATCACGCATTACAAAAGCCCATTGTAAATGAAACACCGTACACAACTAAACATCTCTGCTCCTGTTCTGTAATTCTATCACACTTCTACAATTGGTCTGAAATTCAATAGCAACATGGTTATTTCTGTGATTCCGTCTATTGTTGCATGTTTTGTCTATTTCAAAGGCTTGCCTTGGAACCAGAATCACCCAAACAAAAATTTAATATAATTTCAAATGGACTTTCGATTTACTCACCTTCTAAAAAGATCTTTGTTGTGACGCTTGACGTAATTTTCATGCTTCCAACTGAAATCAAAACAAGCCTAAGCAACACCGTGTCGATTTGCCCCGACCCAGAGTGAGTCATAGCTTCTCTAACAAATAGACTTTAACAAACGCTTTATATATTGTTCAAAATTTATTAAACATTTAATCGTTTCTGTAAAATATACATAATAAGTATTACAAAAATTAATTATCCAGTTTTCCTTATTCATCATTACCCCTAAATTCATTACCCAGCTAATTCGAATTTTTCCCACTCCAATTCTTGAATTTCAGAACAGTTCTCGATACTAATTATTGAGAACTGCCCGTTTTATAGGCGCCCAAGAGTAACAGAATCCTTTTCTGTTTTCTCGCTTTTCAATTTTTCAACTATTTCTATAGATATATTTAATGATATATACAAACCTGTTATGATCTGTAGCAAAGAGTCGCTTGCGTTGAAAAAATGAAGAGTTCTCCTTTAGAAGCTTGACCTTCCAATTTCTTAGAACAGCCTGGATAAATAAACCTGAAAAAAGAAAAAGGAAATCTGACTGATATGTCCCATTACAAAATGGAGAGTCAACTGCCAGAAGTAGCTTAAGTTTAACACAAGTAAATAATACATACGAAGGTGCAGCACCTGTCAAAGATTTGGGGAACATGCAATTTTATTTGCTTACTCAATGGGATCCTGTGTTGTCATTTATTATAATTTGTTTAAAGCAAATATCGTCGATTTTTCAGATTTTGAAGTGTAAGATGCGGCCTCGTGCTATCCCTGCACTTGTTTAAAAAAACGCGAAAAATTATTCGGAAGTAATTCTGTCCCTTTCAAAATATTTTACACCAAGTCCAAGGAGCTGATACAAACGATACATATAAATAAAAAGATAAAATGAAAAATATAACCAGAGCCTTTCTTTACAAAAACAAATAAATTTTTATAAGCCTGTTCATACATGCTTTCGTTTCTAATCAGATTCACAGACTACAAAAAATTAATCTTTAGAAAGAAAACTTTCTATTTATTTTTCAAAACTACAGAGTTATCACAGTAATCGAAAATTTTAACTGAACATTTTTTCCCATTTTGATCAAGTACATCTCAATATTTTGATATTTTCCAGTATTCCAAAAGGAATCCAAAAGACTTTCGAAATACAGATGCAAAGGGTGGCACTTCATGGAAAGCAGCAGGGAAAATCGGTAGAATAATAACATCTAGGTTTACCTTTTAGAAATGGTCGTACGAACAACGACGTGAATTTTTGTAGCTTTGAGGTTTGCATAAGAACAGCAACTTTCCCATCGACCGATTCACATGTATTGCTGTCTGCAAAAACAAGAAACAAAAACCATGGTAACAAAAAAGAAACCCAGGACCTTTGCTGCAATCAACCCCCGAATATACTACTAGGTATGGTGCCTGTAAGAAACATCATTTTGTTCAGTGCGTTAAGCAAAAATCTAGTCGAGAAAAGAGGTACAAAATCGGATGTTTTACCTCTATACCAGATATTTTTGCGTTTATGACAATGCAGAGATACAAAGAGGCGTAATTACCTCTTTTCTTTGGGGGAGAGTGTCAAAGGTTTTTAGCCGAAATTCTGGAAACTGGCCAACAAAATCCGACAGATGATGGCTGGCTGCCTGATATCAGTACTCTATTACAATCAGGGACATTTCTAAACTTGTATTGCCTGTCATAACCAAATTTTCACTGAGATTTTGACATCAGTTCTCTGTTAAAAAAAGGCATTGGAATCAGCAGGTGTCCTCATATCCAGAGAAAGGCCCAGGACACTGCTCGATAACCATAGCTTCCGAATGGCTAGGCCTTCGTAATCATCTGGTCGTCCAATGTAGGACATTTGTTAATCAAAAGGTTAAAAAAGCTCAATTTATCCTCATCAAAATCAATTTTGTAAAATTGTCCTCGTCAAAAGCAACATACAAACTTTGCTTCTACAGCAACACAGACAAATGTTAAGCTGGTTTTCGCAAGATTGGATTGGTGTTTGTTTTTTAGATACTCAGAGCAAAATTTCATTTTTTGTGAGCTCTGGGTGTTCAGCATTATCGATATGGGCAGTAAAACCACTCTTTAAGGGAAACAATATTTCGAGGCTTAAGAAGACAGCTTTTTCTAAACCATTTTTTCCAATTAGCCCATTCAAATAGGTTTACTTGGTCAGAGAGAGTCTACCAGTCACCGAAATTTGTAACAAAACCATTAATTAAAATAATAAATTCATTTTTCAAAATAAGATATTGTAAGTAACCCTCACCTTTCTCAACTGGCGGCTTTTCTTGATGATCCGAATACTTCAAAGTCCATCGTCTACAAAATATCGACACATGCTCAATTTTGTTACTTACTTCTGAAGAATAAGTAAAATAAATTCCTTTCATTTTCTTTCAGGGATTCCCCTTTGTACAAATTGATCAATATTAGGAAGCAAGTGTAAATGCTGCAGATAAATTGAATCTATGAATCAATATGAATCTATGAATGTGTATCAATATGATTTAGTTAAAAAAAATAAGGACATAAATTAGAAGAGGTACTAAAAACTGCCGGAGCCTAGCAGAGTATATTCCCAACTTAGCCTACTGGTGCAATTTCTCACTATATTCACTTTTTCTTTCATTTATCATAAAATGAATCTTACAGCTAACACGCAGATATACAGAAAGTTAACTGTTCAGATGATGATCGAGAAAAAGAGAGAGGGGTGAGAGAGAGAGAGGGGAGAGAGAGAGAGAGAGAGAGAGAGAACGAGAGAGAGAGAGAGAGAGAGAGAGAGAGAGAGAGAGAGAGAGAGAGAGAGAGAGAGAACGAGATAGAAAGAGATAGAGAGAGAGAGAGAGAGAGAGAGAGAGAGAGAGAGAGAGAGAGAGAGAGAGAGAGAGAGAGAGAGAGAGAGAGAGAGAGAGAGAGAGAGAGAGAGAGAGAGAGAGAGAAGAGAGAGAGAGAGCTTTTGGCATTTTCAATATGCATGAAAGCAATTCAATTTGTTGCAATACCACCAATCAACAAACAGAACTAACAAAATATTTTCCAACATTATTGTAATAAAATCATTTTGATATTCCCAATGTAAATGTTTTTTAAAGATTTCATACTCAGAATCAGGCGAAAATTAAGTAACAGATAATCAGGGCCGCCAAGAGAATCCAGGGACCCTAGGGTAAAAGCCAAAGACGTGGCCGAAAAGCTAAAGCTAAAGACGTAAAAATCTTGTGATCACGCCCTCCACTATTGCCTTAAAATGCTTCCAAAATATTTCTTGCAATCGTTTGAAACATTTTACTGTTTTCTGGTATACGTTTGCTTGCTTAATTCAATTCTTATAATGGAATTCATTACTTTATGAGGCACCGAAGACGTTAAGGCTTGTGGGCAATTCGCCCCCTTGCCTCCCCCTCTCGGCGACCCTGCATATAACCACGAACAGCCTTGTCATGTAAACTGTATAAATCTTGCCGAGATGCTGAACATTGTAACTGTTCTCAGACCTGTAGTCGAAGGCTAACTTGTTACATTCTGGAACTTGTTCGTTCTGCCCTTGTGCACCAGCCGCAACTATAGGTGAACGACTTTCAGTAATGACCAGAGAATCAAGCATGCGCACGAGGCCAGATCCATCTCTAAGATGAAAGCTATCTGGCACAAACAATGTGTACTCTGTTCTGATGTGACTAAAAAAAGAGAGAATCATTTATCGATGTGAATATTATAAACAACTGCAAAAAGCCTATAAGCAAAGGAAAACATGAAAATTGATAGAAAAGTGCAAGATACAGCGCTGTGGTTGCAGGATTTTGAATAAAATGGGGCAAAGATTTCAAGTAAACTCTAATAAAAAAATCATTGAGCAAAGGATGTTAATAACAATTAAAGAATAACATATCATAACTACTTTTTGTTCTGAATTGCTAAAGTTGCTTGTTCTGGATGAGCAAAATATACTATTAACAATTCTAGCCATCACTATATAATTTCTGTAAATTCAAAGAACGGTATACGTTTTTATTGATTTATATAATAAGGAGAGACCCGGAGGTAAGCTCCAACAAGGCAACAAGTTGATTTTGTTTTGAAAGATCACAGGTTACAAGAAGACACAGCAAGAAGACAACAGAGCGTTTAAAGTTTGCAAGCTCAGGGAAAAAATTGTAATTTTGCGGGATGGTTCGTGGTATGGTAGGGAAACTTGGCAAGGGTAGTCACAGAAAGAGTTTCTGGTATTTCAGTCGTCTCAGGGGACCAAGGATAATATCACTGATTTCCTGGAAGCAATGGTCTCCTGTAAGACAAAAACGGGCAAATCTGGGTGATTTGCATGAGCTGGAAAAGAAACACTAAGCGACAATCACATAAAATATTTTCCTGGAATTCTCGAATTTCAACCATGCAGTACGGATTAAAACAAAAGTTCGCTAAATCTGTTAGAATTCGGTTCAAACCTATTGCTTTATTTATAAATTTGCCGTTATTTAGTAATGATGAAGTAAGTACAAAATGTACTCACGTCAAGGGTCGTCCTTCCGCTGCAGCTGAGTAAGGAGGCACATTCAGGACAACAAGCTAATAACAAAAAGAAAGAAAATTCGAGAAAGTGAATTTACAATGAAATTGCGAAAAAACATTTGAAATAACTGAGGTGACAACCTGACCTTATATTATGGTAGAAAAAATCAAATGAATTAATATGCAGCTGTACCTCAAGGCCTAATTGACACTGACTTAGATCTATTGCCGAAATATTTGAATTTCTAAAAGGGGTGATTGAAACATTCCGACTTGATGCCAGCTGATACTATTATGGATTGTGCAGAGTAGAGAAAACGTTACGGTTCTACATGTAACGATAAGGGTTCTTGTCATGACGGTGAAGAGCCTGTTGATAACCAGCTCGTTGATGGAGCGATGGGCTAGGCCAAAGGGCCTAAGCCCCGAACAAGGAACGCACAAAAGATACTCTTTACTAAATTGAATAAATATAAAATCCAAACCGTTACATAAGGCTGTGAGCTGGAGGAAGGTTATCCAACAATACAGTAGTTTCGAGAAAGGCCATTATGTAACTTTACATGAGTATACAAAGTGAGAGGAGTTTACCGTAGAACATTTTCTAAATAAAATTTGGTAGCGCAAAGTTCGAAGATGCCATAGAATAGCGGAAACATTGCATACTATTTTTTTTCTTCTGTCAAGTCCAAACCATAAAGGGTTTTAATTAAATTCCATTTCTTAGAAACTTTCATTCAAAAGATACAAACAAATTTTGAGGAAGGCAACTAGGGCAAAGTTTCATCCTGAGGTATGTTGATGCGTTTTTTTGCCCTTGTTATTATGAAAACGATTTTAGAATTTTTTTGATACTTTCTTCATGAGATATATGAAGAAGAAACGAAAGCTGAGTAATGTGTAAGTATCTTGCGTGCACCTTTAAGCCTAAGCTCAACTTGCGCAAAACAATTGTCATTGAAAGTCTTTTTGATTGACTGGCCTAGATCACAAGGACTAGGACGGAAAACATGCATTTCATGTGTAAATATGATGAGAACGACATAGCTATGTTGATATCTTGATTTCGATATGACAAAACCTTTCTCTCGATTTCACCTAAAATATTTAAATTTGGCTTTTACCTACATCCAGAGCTTTCACGTTCAGAAATTAACGCACGCGGCCAAAAACTCACGTGGTAAGAGTCAGGGGTGGCGCTAGAGACAAACCTTCAAGGTGCCGAAGTCTATATTCTCCGTAACTGCCGACGCTGGATGTGTATAAATTGCCGACAGAAAAAAAATTCGATTTGCCCCATATAGCAGGCAGGGCCGTCGCAAGACAAGCCTCGTTGGGGGGGGGGGGGGTGTGGAATGCAAATTTACCTGATTAAAAAATTATTGCCTGAAACTTTTAGCTGGTGTCACAAACCTCTGCAATACATTTTATCAATCTAACTCTGTATGATAATAACCGACTTTTCTAATAGTCTTGTCAAATCTCTATATCGGGACGGGCAAAATATATAGTTACTACCTGAGGCGGCACCATGGTTGCCGCCGAAAGGGCAGGAAAATTTCGAATTGTGATGCTTCTAGTTCCATGGAAAATGCACTCTTTTAAGCAGATTTCACTAAAGCAATCCTCCTAATCCTATTGAAAATTATTGTCTTTTTGCAAAACTTTTTACAGCAGATAAAAACAACAATTTCGCCGTGGTCTTGAAAAATACCAGGTTGTCAGTTACTTTTAAATTTAGATTCCTCTCTCCATCTTAGCATGCCTTATGAATGTTAAGAAAAATCTGGAGCTCATAGTGAATTGCAGTTGACGCTTCTACTGAGAAACTTTAGAAGAAATGGACACGAGGCACAATTTTACCTAAGATTGCTTGATCCTTTATTGATTTTATGACAGGAAGGTCTCTGAAATACCTAAAGCGTTTCTTCCACCGAGCGGATTTTACCTGAAATTTCCTATTGAGATACTATTGGGGTGGGTGTGACAACCCCCCAGTCGCGACGCCCCTGAGTAGCACCTCCAATGAAGGGGCACCGATATAGAGCATGTTTCCAAAAGCAAGCAAGCATATCGAGCAAGCAATAGAGCATTTTTCCAAAATCGTTTGTTGTGGGTGCAAAATTCTCCCTTTCAAAATTCCCCCTCCCCGCCCCCACTTTCCAACCTGTGTCGGAGTCCACGAGATTTTCTCGGCAATTTGTGCCTTGTAAGAAACTTAATGCGCAAATATTGCCTTTTGTTGAATATTTCTTCCTATCTACGTTGGAAGAAGTTAATCGACGGTTTTCTCTAAACCATTTGTTTGTCGTGAGCTATGCGGTGAACAATGCTATTGAAAAATAGTTGATGAAAAAGGACAAGAAGTGCTTTTTGAAAAATTTATTACGCAAAATGTGCTCATGATCGAAATGTTTTCATTGGCAATAATAATGTCTTGAAACGAAAAGAGAATCCCTTAAGAAGAAAATTCATTAAAGACTTTATTTATGACAGCGTGATTTTGCTGTTGTTAGGGTAAATTTCCTTGAAACGGTCCAAAACATGATCCAAATCAAGCATCTCTGCACGTTTCGCATGAATCGGCATTCGCATGAGCAGCAACAGGGATTTCAACCGAGAGGAGCACGATGGTATTGTGGGTCATGCGAAGGAGCACCATGAAATTAAGTCACAGCTTTCACGGAAGCGACAGGATATAATGCCACTATGATAGTAAAATTGCCGAAGGAAAGCCATTGAGAAAACCATAAACCAGCCAGTGCAGTTTTCTCCTCGATTATTTATGTCATTCAAACAACATGTAAACCGGGTGACATCCATCAAGTGCCGACGGTATTGAGAAAGCAAAAATTGATTGGCTGCCGACGGGGGGGCTAACAAAAATCTAGGGGGGGCTAAAGCCCCCCCCTTGCCCCCCCATGCCGCCACTCCTGGTAAGAGTGGGGCGCGCGAATCAAATTTATATGTTAACACGGATCAATAAAAAATTTTCTACTAAACCATTAAGCGTGACAGAACTGTTAATAAATGAACTGAATGCTACACATTGTATAGTTATGTTCATGTTTCCCTTACGAGTTATTGTGAAGGGTACTATGCGACAAAGAGAAGTTTCAGTGACTTTAGAAACGTGACAAAAGTTTCAATTCTGTTCAGCAATATTAAAAAAAACAGACAAAAATAGCTTTAGCAAATAAAACAAAAGGAAGGTCCCCTTAACCAACAAGCGATTAAACAGGCGATTAATAGTGTGTAAGTCCGTTGGAAAGCAGGCCCTGTTTCTATTACTCCGCTTTCGTAGGAAAACTGAGCTGAATGAAATGCTTTTGATTTGGGTTCCCATTGATAGGCTAAAAACGGAGACATTTGATAATGATGTTCAAAGTTATCAACCGAAAACAGAGTTGTTCGAAAACGAATCATTTTAATGGGAACAGCAAAAACGAAGTTATTGGAGAACGATCAAAATTTCTTATCTCTGTTATTCTCACAAAGATTGATTTTCTCTTCATAGTATGGAAGGAGAAACAGTAAATTGGAAGCTGTGCAGAAAGATTCTGTCAATCTGTCTTTCAATTTATTTTTTACGTCATTATGCAAAGCAACGCATTAACAAACATGACCCGAGAAAGAGAACAAAGGACTGTTTGAGATAGAAAGGTTTAATGTCTACCTATGAACAAGAACACAATGTAAATGAAAAAAGAAATACCCGTAGAAAACGCCAGTAAGTGTTACAGAAAGCAGAAGATCAAGTTCCACCTCTTTTGGTCAAGAAGTAGGGGTTTTCTAGAGGAAATACCATTTAAAATACTTCAAATGAGTCTGATTCAATACAAAGAACTTTTGCAGCTTGTTGCTCAAGTAAACCAACATCTCTGAGCAGACATTTGATTAAAATATGAGATTGTTTTACATGAAGTGAATTACTGGGTTAATGTCAAAATAATATAAAACTGATTGGTAAAAAAGTCAAAAGTTACAGATTTTGCAGAAAAATGTTGATATGTTATGAAAATTAATAAATAGGAGCTGATTTGGTAACATAATTTTTTTGGGATGAAAAAATCTCTTCAGCACATGCTTTTACAATTCAAATTTCGTGCCACATACCACAAATAGGAAATCCATCTAGATGTATATTTGGAACTACCAAATCTTATCATTACTTTTAAATAGCAAAAAGAGTTACTTTTAATTGAAGACTACAATTAGAATGAATGCAAGCCTTCACACAAATACCTTGGAATTGCCAGCCGGGAGATCAATTGGTGGATAAGGCAATTCATCGGATACAACAATGATATTGATAGCTGGGTGAAATGCCAAAAAAGATTTCACTGTGTTTCTGATATCATTTTCAAAATGCTCTGCAAGGAAGCAAATTTCATTAGCACAATGAAGTTAGTTAAAGATTTTTGTGCATCTAACTTGTTGTAAGACTTTTCCCTATTCTCTTTATCTACATGTAGTATCCAGCAATCATAGGAAAGTTGCGATCACCTGGGAAACCTTGGTACAGGCTCCTCAAGTAAGTATTCCTTTAAGCCATTATGTACTTATTTCAGGTTTTATTATACACAGACAAAAGACAAATAAGATAGGTGTCCTATTACATCTTCAATGTTATGTTAGCACCACTGTGTCTGTTTAAGTGTTTATAGCATATTTTAATCTAAGAAGAAATTTTCAAAAAGACTAGGACTAAAATAAAGAAAAAGGGTATAAGTACTACTGAGCTTAGCTTCAAATAAAAAAACTTATGCTTACCAAAGTCATATATCACAACAGTAATTGTCTTATCCACATCATTGCTTGATTTTTGAAACTCTACAATTAAAGACAACATATTACTGCTTGCTTGTGTACTTTGCAATTTAGGGGGTAGAATATGATACAATGTTTCATGCTTATTGAAGGCTGATCATCAGACAATTATTGTTCGCTGAAATATCCAAGAATAAACAGTTTCAACAATATATACCATCCTACTTTGGAAATCAAAGGATACCATATATCAATGAAGAAGTTTAGGATGTAATCTTTGAGAAACTTCAGTCTGAATCTTAAGACTTGAATTATAACACACCAATCTTTTTAACTATGTTTGTTTAGTCTGGAGCATCTAAATTCTTATTTGTTAGCCAAAACTATCCATAAAAAAGGAAGTCCTGATCAAAATTCTGATTTAGGCTTTGAATAACATAAATTTAACAGAAAAAGACATTTCTAGAGAAAAATAAATTGAAAATGCCTGCAATCAACAAGAACAAAATTTATTTCTTGAAGATGGAAAATAAGAAAGCAGAACTGCTGTTATAATACTAAAATCACATTTAGAAAAACTACTGAGATTAACTTCATGATAGTTAGAGATCTGAAAAATAATGCTTCAGGCAAGTACAGCCCAAGCATCATTGGCCAAGAAATTATCTCTTATTTCCCTCTCTCTTCCTGTCTGAAAATTCCCTGTTAGAAATGTTTATTATCATTTCAGGTATAACAATTCTTTATCTTGGTGTTTTTCTGGCCTGAAAAGCGTTGTAATAGCCAAAGTGAGATAAAACACACAAAATGGTTGCCTATGCCTATCTGCGCAGTTACACTCTTAAGTATGGACCTTGTCAAAAATTTATTACAAGTTTGATTCAGCATTGAAGTTAAAATTTTGTGTTGAGGGCAAGTGTCACCAACTTTCAGAGTTTTACATTTAAATAAACTTTTTCTATTACATTTCCTTTAAATAAATATCTGTGATTTTCCAGGCATTTTTTAGTTTGGTTGAACTTGGGAGGGAACAGATGGCCCAGATCTGCAACAATTTCAATCAATGATTTTGTAGCTAAATACATACCTTGTTCTACTTTAGGCCATGATTTGTTGTTATTAATGAAATAAGCAAGAATTGCAAGATTCACCAATATGAGTAATAACAACACACATTGACACCTTGAAGGCTTCATTCATTTGCATCTGAACAAAAATAAATAGACAGAAACAAATAGAATAAAAACTATCATATATTTTTAGAGACTTTATAAAAATTATTTAAATTTGAATAAAGTTTTTAAGCTTATAAAAAGCTGCTATAAATGTGTGCCTATAAGGTAATACAAAATTGTGGTTACCATGGAAATGGCTTTGAAAAAAGCAAACATTTAGTAAACAAAAGCTTTTCGTCTGAGTTTAAAACGTCAGAACATAGAACGAAAACTCTACGATAGGAAATATATATACCCAGTTGTGAATCGGAATATATGCTGATGCTTTAAATTCTATGTTCTGACATTTTAAACTCTGAAGAGTGTCAGTCGAAAAACTTTAGTTTACTAAATGTTTGCTTTTTTCAAAGCCCATTTTCAGGTTTTGTACCATCAAAAGATTGTAACCGTGAAAATAAAAAATGATGTCATAGCTATGTAAAAGGAGGGAGTACAATCATTTCCTTCACTCAACTTTTTATGTACTCTACTGACCACAAAGGCTGAAGTCCAAACTTGCTTCCCTTTATCTTTGATTAGGCTCCCACCTTCAAATAAGCCCCCTTTGAATAAGGTAATGGTCAATACAAGGTAAAAAAAATCTAAAAAATCTGCAAGAGTTAATTAACACAAATCAGATCTTTTTTGTGTGATGCTTCTCTTTCCTGCCTGTTGGATCTGATGCTGATTCAGCTCAGGGATGAGTCTGAATAAAAAGTTGCTATAAATCTAATACTGTAAAAGCTCTTCTATTAAGCCCCTCCTTATCAATCAAAAACTTATAATAAGCCCCCACTCTCTATTAAGGCCCCCCATTTGTTGTCACTCTTTTTAGCATTTGTTGTCAAACAAGAGAAACATGCACATTTAGTGGGTCTCTTAATGGGTGTGATGATAATAAGATTGAATGCATTAAATACAGCCCATGTAAAGACTTACTTGTGCGCCTAGCTTGGTTTTTTGGAGTTAATTGTGCACAGAAGTTAGAGATGGACTAAGCAAGCCATTCGCAGGTTTTGTGTATGTGAAAAACTATGAGAAGACCGGTTCAACAAAGTCCTGATATAACAAACTATTTTCTGGTTCCTTTTAGAGTTCGTTATTTGGGATTTCAATGTATACAAAAAAGTCCTCTATCTATTCAACCCCCTTTAAGAACATCACAAGAGTTGGTTTCATATAGTTTGAGCACTGCATGTACAAAACTTTTAAAACTCCACTTCATGACGTGAATATCTCTTTTGTTAAGAAACTGTCTTTTTAATCATTTTATCACCAAACTCTCACTTATCATTTTATCATCAAATGGAAGATGACCAAACTCTTTGATTTATTCTGATCACGCCCAATATTTTCGAGACACACCCATTTTATCAAATGTGCAGTGAAAATTCCAAAAAATTATCTGGGGTGTGGAGCTGCCATACTTTCCATTAGTAGGGGTACTGGACCTTTCCATAAAATGAATCTATGTCTGTGGATTTGGCTAACACTAGAAATATTAAACAATGTGCCGGGCACACAATCTGAATTATAATTTCATACCTTTTCTCAAAGCGAACCTAGGTTAACAACACTTTATTGAGCAGAACACCTTTTCTTAACGTCATTGGACAACAAAATATCAACCATACCGGATCTCCAAAATATTGTACCATACCATCCGCCAGATTTTAGGCCCTACAGCCTCCTTTTCAGTAAATTAAATTTTTTCATTGACAAGTTTTCTATTTACGTTCCTCGTTTGGTTTGACACGACCATGGACAGGGACGAAAATCCCATGGGTGTAGGGTTACTTATTCGCGTAAATTTTTCCACTCCCCCTACTCCCTTAACAACATCACAAAAATTTGACAATGTAAATGTTCACATTTTTATTAATATACCTATACAAGGAAGTCTTGATATCTTCTACTAGGCCTATACTGCCTTCCAGGTCGAGAGGTTACTGCAGATCCTTGATATACCTGAGGGGCATTCCTATCATAATATACCTGAGTCCTCTTATACCTGAGAAAAAGGTTCTGTACTTGGTCCTCTTTTTCATTAATAACATATTCATAAACCTAAATCAAGCAAACTATGCAACTATGCTGATGATAATGCCATTTGGATTGAAGGTACTGATAAGGAGGATATATCAGCTGAACTAGAATATGAAATCAATATCATAAACCAATGGTTTATAGACAATGCTATGCAGCTCAATGGAGACAATGTGGCATTTATGTAGACAGGCAAATAGTTATTGAGGAAGACATCGTGAAACTGCTGGGCGTAACAATAGACAACGAATTAAAATTTAATGACCATATCTAAGTATGTGTAAAGAAGCAGAAAAAATGCACTTGCAAGAATAGCGCCTTATTTAAACGAAGATAAATGAACACTTTTGATGAAAACATTTGTTTGGACTGAATTAACCTGTGCTAGCACAGTGACCTCGATGCTACGAGGAGTCTCGAAAAACTCAAATCGGAGTTCGCCAAGGACTCACTCCCTGCTCAAACCTGCGTCCGGCGGCCCTGCGTTGAGGGCATTTTGGAGAAACATAGTATATTTAAAGCATTTCATCTTCTCCCTCACTGCCCATGCTCAATAATCTTTAAGCTTACGTTAAGAAAGTGTTAAGAAAGTTTTTGAAATTAGAAAAAAAGCTAAGAAAGTCGGAAGCCTGGTTTGAAAAAGCCTTCTTATAAAAAAACGTGTATTGTTATGACCAATAAAAATATTTTAGTATGTCCTTGTTATTTGATACAGATTCTTAGATAACAGAATTTGGTATCCCCCCACTTTCTTGAGAGAAAAAAATTGAAATTCCCCCTTTTTCTTATATATTTTTTACCAATCCTCTCTAAATTTCACCTGCCCTACCTCCTCCTCCCCCTCCCCCTTTGCCATACATTATGAGCGCAGCCTTAACTCAGCAAATTACTTTCTGTATCCTTGCAATGTCTTCATTTTGGATGCGTAAACATGGCCTTCTCGAGACAAGAAATTGCAAATTTCTCTTCAGGAAATGAAATTCTCCCAATCAAAACAACATCTTTCTCTGCCATTCACATCTATGTGCAATCTGAAACGAAAGGTTACCATTTCTTTCTTTCCCTGCTTCTGTCACTAGAGTTTTAGCATGACATCTCCCCTCCCAATTTTTAACAATAAGCAATAATCAATTTCTTTTCGAGAACCATCGAATTATCTTTCCTCAGCAGTAAAGTATTGTGCTAAATTTTGATCTTGGAGATGCTTCTTAGCCCTTTTACAAGGTATAATTTAAACAATTTTTTTATCGTCGGATCCAATCGTGGTGGGTCCTCCTACCTCACTAAACCTGATTCTTAACCCCCCTCCCCCCGGGCTCAGTTTCGTGCCGCCGTCCACATCATGTAGCAAAAATAATATTCCATTATCATAATTTACGCTCACATAGAGATATAGATATTTCATAGGAGAATACTACAGATTGAGGGGGCTACAGCTTAAACGTTTTATGGGGGGCAAACATGCCAAAAACCAAGAGTAAGGCGAATTTCTTTGGTTGAAAGTACATTTTGGAAAGTATTGGGAGGGGCTAAAGCTCTCTTAGCCCACCTCCCCCTGCTTTCGCATTCCCTGGCTCAGCCCCTCTGAGTTGTTACAATTTAGAGATGATTCGGGGGGCTCAACCTCACTTAACAAGTGAGCATAATTTTTGGTTGCACGAATTCTGTATTGGCAGTTTCCTATCAGTCTTTTTAATTCAGCGAATAGTTTGAATCACAAATGCCGGTATATCGGGGTGTGTCTTCTAGAAGCTACCTACTGCATGGCTCCCCGCTAACGATTTAGGAAGGCACTCCTGCCTGTTTATGAATAACAACTATTGTGATGAGAACCTGAGAGACAGAGAGGTGGGTATAGAGAAAGGCAAGAAGTAATCACGGGAAGGCGAAAGGGCTAGCAGGTAACTTGGTAGGGGAAATTAAAGATTTTAGACGACAGAGTATAGGCTAGATGTAGGATTCTACCGGGCTGAAAATGATTGTTGCACTTTCGACCGAAAAACTGTTCATAACTACTGGTCTGCTGTAGAGGCGAGTTAGAATAATCATGGGTTTTTGCAAAGTTGTCATGGACAAGTGCTATATCTTCAGTTTTTTATAGGAATTTGCGATCTTTCTGGGTCCAATATACAAGTAGAGCTGATCTGTGTTGGTCTTTTTTAAATGAGCTGGATTTTGGCTTCTACACCGCAATTAAAATTACTGAATTAACAATTATTTCATTGAAAAATACTCAATTTTTGATTGCTTGTTTTACTAAGGCCTGTCCAGCGTGTTTTTAAAAACTTTGAAATTATGACTAAAAAACTTTGAAATTATGACTATAAAGCTAAGTTTGACTTGCTTACCAAAGAACTGAATCAAGGCAGGTGAATCCATGACGCTATCGGATTTAAACCATTCATAATCGGACTATTTCCGAGCTGTGAATTATTTATTTGTTTGAGGCGTTTAGTTTACTGAGAAAAGCACCTGCAGCAACCAGATATTTGAGTATGATAAAAAGCGGACTACAAGTGAGTGCGATTCGAAGAATACATTAACCCTAAGAACTAGAAAAGGGTTACATTTTCAGCCGAAAATTGTTTATTTGGAGGCTAAACTCTAAATTGAACATAAAACAGTTTTATGGATTGCATGGAAAGAGCTTACTTACTGCAAGAGAACATACGGATTTATGTTCATTGGAACACATCATGTAGAATGATAAATAACTGGGAAGACAGTCAGTGCCATTCTAGCTTTATTTGAAGGATGTCAGATGCTTTCTGTAACAGAATTTTAATTTCGTTAGTTATCAAAGATTAGTGGGTCTTGTTGTAAATTGACTGTCAGAAATCAGGCAAAGTGAAGCGTTGAGAAAAGTGAAGGGTTTGAAAAAGTGTAGGGAGGTGAACCAGAACCAGAAAAGAGGCTTTACTGGTAACTTATTTCTTGAAATTTGGTATTTTTTGTAGAGGCTAAAGCCTCCCAGCTCCCCCGCTCCACTGTGCCTGGAGAAAGAGTCTCCGGAACATATTTACATATAAGAGAACCATTAATTTGTCAGTCGTTGTATGTCTTACCTGTAGAAACTATCGGTTGATCCTGAATTGGTGGGATCAAGCAAAATGTATTATTGTAAAGATTTTTATCACAAAAAAACAATTGAAAAGAGCACGACCAAACAAAACATCGAATGCTTTTTGTTATGCTTTGACAATAGGTATGCACACTTTGTCAATAAGAAAGTTTTTTCAACCCAGTACTCAAACTTCCTGAGCTCTTTCCAAAATTCAGTTCAAAAACATTCGTAAAGCATTCTTCGCAAAAATGGAGAAGTTTTATGCTACTGAGCATGCGCAGTGATGAAGAGGGTGAAACATCTTTTTCTTCGTCTATGAAAAGTTCCTCTACAGCTTCATTCTTATTAGCCAATTTCAGCGATGCTCACCTTCTTCTTGAAAACAAAATGAAGAAACCCTGGTTGTCTTTTGCGATACATTTTTTTTAACGCGTACCCCTACAGCCACGGATTAACTAAACTACTTGAACAACTACTGAGAAACCTGACTGAATAATCACTGAACGTATATCACATGAGTGCTTTCATGTGATATATTTCCTGAAGATATGGTATGTCGTATATTTCCTGAAGTGAAAATTTCCTGAAGAGAGACAATTTCTATAGAGTCACTTCTTCTAATCTTAGAATTTTACCTTTCTGCCAATAATGGTCACATCTATGATTATTTTGCACTTACGTGGCAATTTCTCCTTGAAATACCTCCTTGAAAATCCTTGAAATTTTTTATCTACATTTTACATACTTTTTCAACTTTGCTTATATTTCAGAAATCCAGTATTGAACTTTCTTAAACCATTTTCCTATTAAAACTGGCAGACTACACTTGATTTCTGCTAGACTTTGAAAACAATTGAATTTCAGTATATATGAGCTGGTATCTAACTTGATGATTTAGCAACTTTGAAAAGTCAACTTGCAATTTAAAATATGAGGTGACAACTACTCAATCAAGCCACCAGACCAAGAAAAGGCTTGTTATCAAAATTATTATTTACTTTTGCTTGGTTTTAGCAGGTGTCCTTTTTATAGTAAAATTTCCTGGAAAATTTGTTTTTGGCTTATAACTTAAATCTGGCCTTTTGGCCTTTTTTAAACTTTATGAGGTCATTCCTTTGTTTGAAATAAACTTTGTTTCTTAGTTTCTTGCTTGAGCTTGGAGATTCGCGAAAAGGCCTATGGATGGGAACATATGCTTTACTTTTCACAGTGTACTTTTGGGAAATTGGCCTTTTTATATGCATTTTGGCCAGAGTTTGTCACCTGTCTGGCCTTCTTTTTTAAATCCCATCTAGCAACCCTGCTTTCAGCAAGGTTTATTAAACTGTGTTCTGCTGTTTCGTATAATTACATCCACAGTATGAAATTCGTTCCAACGGCACCCTTTTTCTGTGTATGCAGGCCTCTGTTTCAAACACTTTTCTTTACGTCACAGTCTTGCTAGTCTTATAACCAAGTCAGCTGGTGTTGCTCTACAGAAAGTGTTACCCAGATCGTATAGAATCTTGAGAATACGGGGGATAGCATCGTGATAAAAGACGCCTTGGCTAATGAAGACAAATCATTATAACACTTAAATAATTGATTTGGTACAGTGGTTGTTTTGCTGATACGATACACCATTGAAGTAAACCAATGATTGTTATGACTTTGCGATATTTCAAAACAATAATATAGCTAAGAATAACTTTAAACATTACTTTGAGCCACGATAAAGAAACTTAAAGCCTTGACTTTCAGATTTACCTACTTTTCCATTTTTTGACAGATAACTTAATCTGCGACAAAATTTTCTTGAATCGGAATTTGTATTTGGATTTGGATCGGATTTTGGTTTTTGGTTTTAGCTTTTTAACAAAGATTTTTTACAGCTTTATCTATAAGAACCCATTGTAGTTTAAATAAAGTGAAAGCACTAATTATAAAAGGCAAGACATAGCATATTATTGTAAAGGTGTAAAGCTTATCAAACACAAGCCAAAACACTTTCAATAGAGGCTCAGCTGATACACCAAACCAGTCCAAAAATTGCGTATGTGGTAGATAATAGCTCATTTAACATTGAGATAAAAAATTTATCCCAAATTTCATCTGGAGATCGAAAAAGCGACTCGGATGACTTACTAGTGTTGAACCCCTCCACACAGGCTCCACACAGGGGTACATTGATAGGGGGGGGGGGGGGCAGAAGGATTAGCCTCCTTCTGATGCTAGAGGGCGACCAATCCCTTCTTCTTGCTTATCGTTTTCTCTCTTTTTTTTCCAGAGGCCCCGCTTTTTTGTAGCAGCACCCTCTCTTCCGCTCTTCCAAAAACAAAGTTTCCACTACTAGTAGTTGCTAGCAGAAATTTTCCTAGGAATCGAAATGCTAACAAACATCTGAAAGTACTGATGATTCTTATCTAACTAGGAACACGTCTGATTGATTTACTGAGGGACGGTCAAGGCAAACTGGCAGGCGCTCAATTTCAAATGATACTGGCTACAGAACGGATAACAACTAGCTTGATTTTGGGTTTTATACGTAGGGGTTACCATGGAATCACGTCGAGTACGTTATTCTGAACAGCATTTACGATTTCGTGCGCAGTTTATTTCACATCTTTTCTTAATAAACATTTACATGTTTTTGCTAGGACGCAGAAACATGTTGCGGAGGATTTTGCTCAGCGATATTGCTATTACTGCTCATTATTGAAGCTAGGTTCCCGTGATCATTTATGCTACGTAGACAGAACTAAAGTCTTTAGATCCAATTTATGGTTTTTGTTGTGATTCAAGAAAATCCACCTGTTTAGATTTCGGGTTGAGTCCGGTTTTCTTCGTTTGAACAAAGCATTAACGCTACGCCCGTCAAACATGTCTGAGGTTGCCGCCTGTTGTTAGTAAAATTTTCAGGAACGCTGAAGGCAACACTTTTAGTGATCGTCTTGGAAATGTCAAGATAAATTTGTTCTTCTCGGATGTAACCAGCTAAGCCTAAAAGAGAGGAAATTTCTGGCGTTAGCAACATCTCGCTTTTCAAAAGAAGTAAGACATTTTCGAGAATTAAATTTGTGAAGTTACGGAGATCGGAACACTTGCCTGCTCTGGCACATAGCTAATTCGCAGGAAACGAGGACACGGAGTGAAATTGGCAGCATATTTTGCATCAAATTTGGTTGGACGAGAAACAAACGTGCATAAGATGAACTTCTACTGAAATAGATCCCCAACAGCAAGCAATAGTTTAAGCAGCATTGTCATATTGGTGCTATATCACTGATATCTGGTCAACCAAGCCCAATTGGAAAACACAATGGAAGTATTAAGAGATTGCCAATCTCCTATCGAGATGAACTCTTTTGAAGTTGATATGAATTCGAAATCTGGTAGAATATCGCCCGAGAGGCAGGCAATGATACCTTCCCATGAAACAAAGAATTCTCTAAACAACAACAGCAATCATTCGAACAATGCTGGTAAGTGTTTGCGCATGAAATGTTTGCTTTATCGTCAAGCATGTCATGTGAACTTCTTCAAGATTTACAGTATTTTCTGTGACAAAAGAAAACATTATCATCATGAATGTCAATTCATTTGGTGCAAATATTTATGCACAAGGCGTGCTTACAAATTAACTCTTCGGGTGGGAAATAGGCCATAAAACAGCTCAAGGTATTATAAGTTATAAACTTTAATGTTTATAAACAATTGTACTCCTTATTTATAGTAGAGTACATTGCAAGTAAGATATTGAATATCCCGAAATGTAAGTAAAAGAGCTGTGTTCTTAGAAATCCATAAATTAGCTGTGAGTGAATCGATGGCAGGTACTAAACACTGAAAAAACCTGTTGCTCTCCTAGATCTTTTGCCGAATACCATTATTATCAATTCTAAAGACGCTTAGAATTCTTAAAATCTGCTCCACGTGTCTTGTGTAATTTATTCCTATAACTCTATAAAACATCAATGCAATGTGAATCAAGACCATCCCAGTCAAGCTGCCATTGCAAACTAGATCTGCAATGCACGAAGAATACCCGAAAACTGCAGATGACATTATAAGGGCATTTAAAACAAAACAACCGAAAATATCGCGTGATCAAATTATCCTGTATTATTTGTTAGAATAAATAACGTTGATTTAAACAACAACAAAAGCTCAAGGCCGGATAAATAAGCATAGATCAAAATTCAAGCTTCTAATGTATCAAACCTACTATTCTTCTCTCTAAAAGAACAAATCATTGACCGTAGGTGTATCTAGATGGCATTTTGTTTTCGCTCGACCCCTTTTTAAATCTTCTTACATTGGCGTTTTCAAGTTCTTCAACAAATGAAATAATCAAACAGGGAAATTCCCTATGGTCCTTTGCCTTACTGATTCTAAGATAAAGAGGAACGAAGAAAAATATTACCAAGACGAATTTAAACAAAATATTTGTGCTATCAGCGCTGCAACTTAGATGAAAATATTTCACGCGTGTTTTGTCGCTTGTACCACAAGGCTCCTTGCTCAGATCAATGTTGCTGCTCAAGTTTCGTTCAAAATTTATAGCTGCTAAAGATATCATCAATATAGTGACTAACGAAATTGAATAAAAGGTTCCGATGTAAAATAATATCCAGCAGCTCAGCGATGATATCTTTATAACGCTGGTAGTAAAAACAGCTTGCTTAAAGGAATTAAGTCGCAGCGAAAATGCATCCATTTCAGGAGGTCAAATGCTTTTCGACGTGATCACTATAATTTCATGTCATCTTGACAGCAATTATTAATAACTGGTTAAGAACCAGCTCGAGGTAGCTTCGTAGTATCATGCCTAGTTCTACAAATAGAATTGCACTCAAGAATCGCTCGAGTGAAGCCCTGTATGTAATATTGGGCGCAATATTAGTATGATAATAATTTTAAAATTCAGATTTTCAACGTATTGTACTCTCGTCGTTGTTTTGTTTTGTTTCTGCAGATTGCTTTTTTCACATCACACATTTTAAGACTCACAGAATCAGGTTGCCAGCCTACCCTAGGGAACTTCCTTCTTGCATACAAATCATGAGTCGGTATATTCTTGTCAAAACGCAGTCCACATAGTTCTGATAATGGATAAAGATTAACTTGATTGGGGGTATAAGATTATTGTTTCAAGATTTGCCTAAGGAAAATAGACCTGGTTTAACGCACATAGCCCTCCCAACATGCAGCAGCTGGCGCCGCTACTGGTAATAAAGGGAAAGCAAATGGATTGACCCCCTGGGTACCAGAGCCAATTCAAGAACAAAAACTGGGGTCCTCCACTTGGTTTTTTATATCTGTGCTCGAAATTTTGTAGCTCTGGTCTGGTACCAATGGCTCTCCAAAAGGTACTCGATTGACAGCCCTCTCCCAAAGCAACTTTCATTCAGAAGACAATTTGGTGAATTTTTAAATGATCGCACACTTATCTTTGAAAGCGACAAGTTAGACTTATCTGGTTTTCTTTTTCTTCGACTTTGAGGCCGGTGTTCATAAAGCTGTTTGACTGCCAGATCATCCTCTCATGGTCCTTAGTGATTAACTTTTGTTTATGAATCCCGCTGCTTTCGCTTTAATTTTCTATTTTGAAAACATTGCTTGTTTTTAACTTCTAAAAAGTAGAATTCTAAACATAATTTACGTGTGTTGAAAAGGCGGGGGTGTTTTATAGCAAGGAATTTTTAAGTGAAAGGGAGGCTTGTGCACAAAATGCGAAATTGTAAAACCTTTGAAACAAAGAGGAAAAAATTGCAATTGCAGTCTATTTTCGTTCAATATTCCTATGAAAAAAGATTTCGAAGATTAAGGATAAATGCTCTTTTTTTTAATTCTTAGAAGATAATTCTTCAGACTATTGCAAGTATTTATTATTCATCAAAAAATTATTTTCTCTAATGTTCTTAGACGGCGAAAGACGAAAAATCAAGATAATTTTTCGGAAAATTCTTCTAATAAGTATAACATCTATCAAATTCCCTTTTAACCCCTAAAGACATATATTCAATTTTTCTCCTATTTAATCACTTCATCCCTTCTTTCTATTATACCTAAACAATATATAAAACATTTTGTAATAACTCAACATCGTTTTAGGGCAAATAGCTAATAAGTCCTTGCAAACTGACATCAGTGCTCCAACACATTTGGCAACAATTGTTGCCAGGGCCATGGCTACAAAATTGGTATGCTTAGGAAATGATGTGCCGAATACCAAAGTTAATTTTCATAACTCCAATGCTGCTTTATTGCTGGCATGGGAATTTTGACAAATTGTACCCCTTAGTAATGCCATGCATGCTTGTGGGAGAAACTCTTTAAGATAGGCCAGCATTACTTGCGAGGGGGCCTTATTTCAGACCACCTGTCGCTATAGCCCAGCACTGAAATTACGCCAACAAGACGTTTATTGTCGTACTTTGTAAATATTTCAAAGTATTGTGTACTTCTTTGTCAATATTTTATATATCTTTTACCACACTAGAAAAAAATCCAAATGAAGTGGAAGCTGAGTTGGGCTTCTTCAATCATTTCGTGGCATTCCTCTGTATCATTGTCATGTTGCTAACCTTTCCATTGTCGCTCCTGTTCTGCATAAAGGTACGTTCTAAGCTATCTACATCTTGAGCTGTCTCGTTGTGGATTGGTTAATGAGAACAATAGCTGGAACAATAGCCTAAACACAATTCCAGCGCTCTGCCATATTTTTTACAATGCGTTAAATTAAAGAGGGACTGGAAACAATAAATAATCCTTTTGTTCTTATAATCAATCAACGTCGTGACAGATTGCCTTTAAGCTGGATTTTTGAGAGCTACTTACCAAAGAAGACCTCGTTGTTGATTTGATCCACAAACACAAACCCGGCCATGTATCATTCGTATTAACCGGACTACACCTGTTTTGACCAGTGGCTTCCATTTCCAACGTGTATTTCTGGAGACAACCAAGTTGGCACAATTATTCTTTTAAAACTATTAGCATTAACAGATTTGCCTATGTTATGAATAACTCAGGAGCAGAACATTAAGGGAAGATAATTTACTTTGAAAATTATCAAGATACTATATGTTTAAAAAGCTTATATCTGGCCAAATTGCATAGAAAGCCTGTCTAAAACAACGAGTATTCTTTGTCTCTCTTGCCGAACTTCTTAGCAATTCTCTGGATACTCTTCGGCCGAACTTTCCAGCAATTTCGTCGATGACTACGAATAGGATAAAAAGCGCTTGAACAGCTTAATTTCGTAATTTAAATAACAACTCCTTTGAATTCTGTAGATATAAATTATTTACGATGAAAATTGACATCGTTTTCTCTATCGTATCATGCAGGTAACCCAAGAATATGAAAGAGCTGTTATTTTTCGACTCGGGAGAGTTCTGCCAGGAAGTGCCAAAGGTCCAGGTAATGCATACACTGACAAAAAATAAAAGCACCAGAGTTCTCTAAAAACTTAAGATTTTCCTCCTTTGTCACTTATACTGACACTGGTACTGGCACACACCGGGTACCAAAGCAACCAAACGTTTACGTACAAATGTTTAAGAGGAATGGAAAAAAGGAGAAATAATTGTTAAAATAATTCAAAAGGCTGATGTAGCCATTTTGTCAGATTTAAAGTTTGGCTGCATCCTTGGTTTATACTGCTAAATAATCGATTTGAACTCCTTGCTATTGTTTTTGTAGGGAATGTAACCCTTTTGTTTTTTCCTAAGACCACACCTCTGCTAAGTATTTACATAAAAATGCAAAGTAAGACATGATTTTGAAGATCACAAGGTTTTTTTAAGTTGCAAAATTCGATGCTAGATACTGATTTTAAATGATATCTGTTATAGAATAAGATTCGAGACTTGAAAGCCTGTATTTTGAAATGTGGACATGAGTTAATCATCACTTGTATTATGCAGAAATTTAACTAAATCTTTGATTATGTTATTAATTCATTTTCAGGTTTGCTTTTTGTGTTACCTTGCATTGACGAGATGGCAAAAGTCGACCTTCGCACAGTCACAATCAACATTCCACCACAGGAAGTAAGTTTGCAAACCACTTAATGATTTTAAAGACTTTATAACATTGCAGATAGAAGATATAACATCAAGTGCTTCAAACAATTTTAACGGTCCAGGGAACAAAGTTGCGTTTTTTTGAGGAGTGAGACAAGCGCAAGAAGTTTTTTGAGCGGTCTTTCTCTACTGCCTCTATAACAAAAATATCGAATTTTCGATTAATATTTCAGAGTCTTGTTGAATTTGGTGAGCAGCTGCTCCCTCCACCCCACCCCCCCCTTCTCTCTCTAAAAACCTTTCACCAGTGTAGAGGTCAAATGAAACGCACAAATTCAATCACTGTAAATACCAACAAATGAAACGACGTTTTGTCAATAGAATCCAGTAGATCAAGGCAAGAAACCAAATGCTATTTGGAAGCCAGTTCCTCTCACACGGTCTAGTGATTAACTTGGCGCATTTGTCATCTTAACTCAAAACGCTACAGGTGAAGCATAGTATAAAGATATTCCAAGCAAACTGGTGCAAAGAAGGATGGTAACCTCAGAAAATATTCATAATCAAAAAAATTTAACCATTCATTGAAAAACCAAAAGCAGTTTCAGACTCTTATAAAAGTGCAACAATTTATAGCTACTGCTCCTTCGCCTCTATCGATATATCATTTAACGTAATTCATTGTGGTCGGCATCCTCGCCTCGTTCGCAGGGGCGTCATAGTTGTTGTTCTTTAGAGATGCAGCTCTACCTCTATTGCCCTACTTAGTAGGCCTTGAATAAATTAAGAAAGGTTGTAAATACCTTTTGAATGAATGTCATATGCCGCAGATATCTCCGATTAAATTTTTCTGGCTGCCCGAGGTCATTTTTAATCACTATTGAATTAGGATCTTTGTTTCCATCAATGTTTCTCAAAACGTCTCGAGGAGTCTTTTCTGTTCCCATAAATTGAAATCCTCAGAGCTTGTTTGCAATTTTCGAATACACCTGGCAAAAATGAAAACAGGATCATCTGTTAAATAGCTTCTGTAAAATCTTAATGTTTATGTTAAATAAGGAAAATGAATAGAACAATTTATTTCAAAAATGTTTTGGCTAGGCTACTGCTTGAAGCTTTTCACTTATGAAAACATAATCACGTATTTTCATAGTCAAGTAAACATAATCAAGTTTATCTGTTTTCCTGATTCTGTCTAGCTTTGCCACCAATGGAGGCTTTATTTCAGCAACTTAAAATAGTTCAGTACATATATTAGAGTGCAAATACAAGTGATGAACATAATAGACCATCAATCGAGTACTTATGTATAGGGGTTTCTTAGGCAAAAATCGTTGCTGTATCTGGCAACTAGGACCCTCATGAAATAACAAAATCAAGAATCGCTTCCTATATACTATATGATATGAAAAATCATTTATTTCCAGAGAAAGAAATAGACTAATAGTAATTGTTCACTCAAAGAAAATGAATAGCATGCTAACATGTCAATCCACTATGCCAAGTTGAAAATTTGCCTAACCAAAAATAAACTGGCCCTTGCTAAGGGGGCTGAGCAGCCCAAAATCTCTCTTGATATTAGCAAGCAAAAGAGGCCACCCCGAGCCCTCCTTCACGGATATTATGCAAAATGGCATTTGTGGCATTTATTTGTGGCATTTATCTTTATCACAGGCCCTGACAAGGGACAGCGTTACTGTGACCGTAGATGCTGTTGTCTATTTCTTCATAAAAGAGGCGAAGCGTTCGGTTACCAAGATCAGAAATGCAGCAGGATCTACAAAACTCCTCGCTCAAACAACGCTTAGGAATATGATAGGCACTAAGACGCTGGCTGAAGCTTTACTAGATCGAGAAGATGTCAGCCGACAGATGCAGGTAGACTTATCTTTATCTACATAATAACAGGTTGATTCTTCATGTAACCACTCACAGAATGTCTTTCTGATTAGGAAATTCAGAAAGCCCTCCTATGAAGCGGCTAAGGGCCTGTTTATTCGAGCGAATTTACCTCACCTAGATGGGATTGAATTATCGAATGTTTACATGTAGATTTTATCCCACCTTCCAGCTAATTATGGAAAAAATCGTTCCATCTGCCAGCCTATGTGCTGACAAGTGGGACTAAATTTAACTTCGTTATATGAACATTTCATCCTATCTTCCAGCTTCATCCCACCTTCAAGCGTTTATATGGAAAAAATTCATCCCACCTTAGTGAGATCCAAACTCTCGTGCATAACCGGGCTAGCTTGTTTTCCATAAAAGCGCATGACGGACATCTTGCAAACCTGATGAGAAAACTTCAGGGAACATCTTAAACTACATTTCTTGGGAGATAAGAGGTGTTTTCTCCGGAAGAAAAAGTTTCAAACATCAAAAAAGGGCGTGGTCAAAAAGGGCGTGGTCCCTGACACACCTTTTGTCCCCTTCCTCCATTTCTCCCAGGCTGGAGCCGCCGCTGAATGTGTTCATAAATGTATAACGAATGTCTGGTAGAAAACTAGCTTTTATATCTATGTGCCCATTCATAATACGCTTTGACTTTAGAGGTTTCTATGATTACCTTTGTCGTGATGATATCTACAACTTCAACATCAGGTACATCAAGCTACAAAGAAATTTTCAACTTGCAAAAAATTGATAAAATTAAGGCCCAGATAGAGGCTCATACACTTTATGAACCCTTACATAGATATTACTTTCTCGATTTTAGGCCATATTGGATGAGGCAACAACACCTTGGGGAGTGAAAGTTGAAAGAGTTGAGATGTTAGCCTCTTCATCTTATGTTTTTCATTCCAATTCAAATCTAATTTTTATTCAAGCCCAAATTGAATTTGAAAGAGAATTAAAGTTGTTTGATAGAAAGGTTTTGATTCAAAGCATGGTCTCATGGAGTAGAAACTAATAAATTGTGGCTTCAATTCTGAATACAAGTTATTCCAATTTATGGAAAGACAATTTCAACATTTTTAGCAGATGTCTTAGAATAAGTCCTGATAAAAAATTCATGGGGATACGAAAACAGACAAAGGTCGTTGATCAGATGGAGATTTATAAATCTCACGGGTAGAAATTTAAATTAATCTCATAAAGCAAAAACTCGTTCATTTTAAAATTAATTCGAAAAGCAGCTTGGATTTCAGTATTTCTTATTCCATTAGTGAAGTCTTCCAGCATTTGTACTCCCTGTCACATATATTTTTGCTCTCTTTTTGAAGATTTAGCAACCAGCCTTCAATGTTCTGTAAACTTTGAGATCTTCTGAAAAATTAAAATGACTTACACAGCGTTTAGATCACGTGTAAACACGCTTAGAGGTACCAACGGTATCATAGACTTTATCAAAGGCGGCACGCCTGAACGTTTAGCAAATCCTCGACTTGCTAAATTTCTTTCCGATCGACAAACCACAAGACTTAACCCAAAAAACCTATATCCTCAAAAGGACGAGCAAGAACAGTTTGCTTGAAAACACGCCTTTACATTGTCTAAAACACATTCTTTTTGCAACGTATTTTAATTTCCATACGCAATTGATGAGAGATAAAGCCTGACTACCGAACAGATTTCTCGCCTATTGTAGCTGAATTTGGTGGTTCATGCCTTCGCTAAAATTGGAGAGAATGTCTAAAGCCACTTTAGAGAGGATACAACGCTTTTGACTTCACATCTTTAAAAGTAATCGTAGAAACTATTTTTGAAAGTAAATTGATATAATAAATGCTTTCATGATCTCCAGAAAAGACTTGCGATTGCCACAACATCTGCAAAGATCAATGGCCGCAGAGGCAGAGGCAGCAAGAGAAGCCAGTGCTAAGGTACACCTTTGATTCGTTACAATTAACATCACAGCTTCATTCATAATCATTTGTCACAGAAACATCCATTCGCGTATTTATAGCGCCCATCTTGGAATCTCAAAAGGAATTTGGGTCTTCGAAGGAGCACCTCAAATAATAATAGAGACAATTTACAATCGCTAAAACTATTTTTGATGTCATCAAGAGTTGCCTCCTTCCTGGGAACTGTTTTCACTGAAAAGGAAAGGTTTTACAAAAGAGGCATTGTAGTTTCGTTGTTATTAGTGGGGACTTTTTCCAAAACATTTCGTTTGTTTTAAAGCGTGTAGGAACATCAAAAACAAATAAACGCGCAAGATTTTATGACTGAAGATAGGTGCGTGGAGAAAACAAGGGATACCTAGGGTTTAAGGGTTTTAGTGCAATGAAATAAGAAATCCCTTCATAAACAAAACTCTCCAGACTTCAGACTGTCTACAGTGCTTCATGAAATTGAGTGAGTGATTTGAAGAGCAGTGACCTTGGCCTGTCAAATCAAATCTCCAATAAAGCTTTAAAAAGTTGTGTAAATACTTGTTTGGATTTAATGGAACTAGGGACATAGCCACATAAGAGTACCCCCCCCCCCCAACATTGTGAGAGGTGCTTCTATTTATATTATTGAGATGGTAGAGCAAGGAAACACACTCTTTACATTTTCATATCTTGATAATCATTCAAGATTTATAACTTAACTGAACGAGGAAACGAAGATAACTCAATTCCGCTTTACAAAGCTTCGGAGTAAATAATACTTGTCACGTGATTATAAAAGGTCATGTGATCTGGGGAGCGTCCTACTACAACATTTCAGATGCAAAGTCAATGTGCATATTTGCAGGTCACGGGAATGCTCCTTCTTTGCCTACAATTGCCTCAATTTTTTTTATCTGATGCTAGGTTGTTGCTGCAAACGGAGAATTGAAATCAGCAATGTCATTGAAAGAAGCTTCAAAGATCATCTCTCAGTCTTACGCAGCGATCCAGCTTCGAGTTCTTCAGACTCTTACGACAATATCAACTGAAAAGAATTCAACAGTTGTTGTTCCAATACCAGCGCATCTTCTGACGAACTAGCGTGTCTACATGAGAAGGACACAAGGAGCAAAATGTAAATTTGGGATCCCAAGGCTAGGGTTTCACTAAACCTCCTGTGAAAAAGGGGAAAACAAGAATTTGCCCAAGATTAATACAATCTCAACTTTATTTTTACCACCTCAACATTGTACTATCAGAAACGTAAATGGACATACATGTACTTTTAAAATACTTTGCCAACTTATGAACAAACCTCAAAGAAAATGCTCAATAAAAAGAGACGGTCTCCCCCCTTCAAGGGGATTCGTCTCGAAAAAAACCACCCCTTTCTCATCTGTTTCGCCCTTTGAGGATGATAGCAGCTCTTTTCAAAGACAGCAGGTCCATGCTGAACTGAACATGATTTCTGTTGTTATTCGAGAAGCTTGCAATTTATAACTGAGTAACAAAACTAAGAACTCTACGTGATGCACAATAATCAGTCCAAATTCAGGATAGTTGGAAATTTCTAGAAGCTTCTGCACGATCCTTAATTGGCTAAGAATAGAGCAGCAAGCCATCTACTCGCACCATGCGTCCTAAACTGTGCTACTAATTACGAAAGGCGTGAGCTTACCTATATAATCAGCAATTTGCGAAACTGTTGAGTGCATGTTCCCAACAATGTTTAAGCATTTAATGTTTAAATTAAGATTGAAATGCAAAAGAAATTAAGGAAAAATCATGTAGAAAAAAGAAACCAGACTGACTAAGCAATTCTTAGTGTTAATAACTGTATATTATTGTTATCTGTTCGATGTTACAAAATGTACTTTACGTGTCTTTTGTTAGTTTTAAAAATATTTTATTTCTATAATGATAGCATACACGTTAATAGCAGCAGCTGACACTAGATCATGAAGATCTGATAAACACGAGGAGGTAGGTGATCAGTATATAATACGGGGAGGTAGGTGATCAGTATATAATCAGATGTATTAATACAGCAAACAGCAAAAAGCAATACAGTTTTAGCAATACAGTTTTGGCAAACAAAGTAAAATACGGTTAAAACTGTACTATCAATGAGTTCTGGCTTGAAACTATTCAACAAAAAGTCTTTGAATAACATTTATACACCAATTCAATTTACAGGCACTTTTTGCAAATTAATCTTAACTTCTTTGTAAGGCTTTTTTGTATCCAAGATAAGGATTTTCCATAACATTTTGAGTCTGGACACAATTTTTACACATTGCATGTGCTTGTATTGTTAAGTTCATGATTGAAACCATATATTTGACTTGTCTGCAAAAATCATCCAAGTTGAAATATTTCTCAGTTCATGTACACCATATAGATTTACCAACTTTATGTCAATCAATGTCAACAGCAGAATCATTATCAAAACTTGCACAGAGACTAAAATTCTTCTTCTCAATTTGAATCTGAATACGAAATTTCAGTACAATGAAGAATGAATAATTTTTCTCAGTGAGATTGTACATTGAATTGGTGTATGTTGCTGTGCTTTCAAAAGTGCTTCCAAAACATAACAAAAACATGGAGTTAGATAAACTCTTGTAAAAAATAGAAATAGAAAAGATTAGCTTTCAAACATGTTACTTGGTTAGATATTTTTAGTACACCTCAGCAAAAAGATCTAAGCTATACCTTTTGGTGTGAAGATCAAATTACACCAATTAAGCACTCTGCCAGGATACAATTGCACCATTCTTGTGATAGCACTACTTAATCAATCAAGATTTATTCTAAGGTAAAGTTGCAGATCAGAGTTTACTCACTGGTTGCATTTGACAAGCCAATGACAAGAAAATGACAAAAGAATGGTTAATTTTTTTTAAAAAAGGAGCTTTGACTTACTACTTTAAAAGTTTTGAATAGGTTTTAATCTGGTTTGCCAGAGCAAAGCGGGATAAATGAGTGCAATCAAGCAAAGTCTTTTTTGCAAAAAAGATGGATGAAGTGCGCAATATATATTAGGACAAGAAGAACAAAGATCAAGTATCTGTGAACTTTGACATTTATTTTGCAAGTATTATGTGTGAAATAGTGAAGAAAATTCTGAAATAAACATGACTACTTAAACCAAAAAATTTCTCCATCTACTTTCTGTGCAACAGGAGGATAACAGTCTGCCCCAGAAAATAAATTATCACGGAAACATTCAGAAAAAAATTATGCCATGCCTTTAGGGATATCTCTACTAAATACAGACCTAAGAAGCACTTAATCTGAATAGAAAGATTGATAAAGAAGGTCAATCCTGCTTATAACTTGATGGCCTTCTGCAGCTTGACTAGGAATTCAGAGCTAGGTATCCTGCCATTTTCTAATGTATCAATGGCACTTTTTGCAAACTTCTTTTGAGCTGATGTTCCCTTGGTCTCTAAGCTTTTCAATTTGCCAATGGCACCCGAAAAAGATAGACCTGCCTCACTTTCAAGGATTCTATTAAGAGCATGTTTTCTGGTGGCAGCAGTCTTGATTGCAAATGTGTATCTTGCTCCTTGGTGCTCTGGACTTGAAGGATGTGCTGAATGATCAATGGTTCCATGAAAAATTACAACTCTTCCATACCTTGGCCTCAGAGCTGCAACTATTTCATTATCCTGTAGGAAAGTTGTTTCTCCATAATCATTCTCTGTCCAATCTTTATTAAGATAGATCAAAACTGTGTACTCATCGGCATCCTCATAGTTGTCTTTGTGAGAAAATGTGTTATCAGTCCTGCGGACATGGTTACAAGCAAGGTCATAAGGGAAAAACTCCTTGCCAGCAATGTGAGCCAAAAGCTTTCTACTCACATTCCAAATTGGTCCATCTTCAAAATGTGGGTCATCAAGAGAAATAATCCATTTAACATTATCTGCACTATCCTTCTCAAAGACTGGACTCTCATAATACTCAGCAATGTTTACAATATACTGATGAAGAATATCTATGGCCTTTGCTGGAAAAACATCATCATAAACAAATATCTTTTTTCCATCTTTTGTGTAGAACTTTTTAGTTACATAGTTCTCTGGCGCAAAATCTTGGTATTGAAATTTGTCTGTCTCATAATTATTAGCAAAAAATCTTGTCAAGCTATTATCTGACAAAATCTGGTCTTTGGATTCAAGCTTAGATTTTGAAAGATTTTCTCCAAACTCAGATAGCAGAAAGTAATGTCTTATTTCAGCATTAACACAGGGTGGAGAAATCTTGAATTGAATACCACAGGGGATTAGTATCACTCTACCAAACCGAGGAAAAATAGATCTAAGAACTTCACCATCTTTGTCATACACTGTTATCTCGCCGTAATCATTTTTCTTCCATTTCTTTGACAAGGTGAGTAAAGCCAAAAATTGTGAGGAATCCTGAAAACAACGACTAATTACAGGGTTAAAATCACCTCTTTCTACCATTCGTCCTTGAGTTTCAGTAAGGGCCACTTTGGACAAACCGTAAATTTCGGAGACAAGCTTTCCCAGAACTTTGTTAGCACTCAGATTCTGGATAATTTCAGAAGATTTCGTGGCAAAACCCATCTTCAAAGATTGATTCTCTTTGTGGCCTATGGTCTCATCAATAGTAAACCTCCAGTTGGTGTCCTTGAATGTCGAAACAACGTTGCGAAGGGCTTTCGTTGCTTTGTTAAAGACTCCGTCTATTACATACACGCCATTCTCGTCTGACTTCCAGAATACATTGTGATTCTTTGCCTGTACATTGGCTAAAAAAAGTAGCCCTAACAGAGCCAACATTCTATTTTGTCAAACTGTGTTCCGAAAAGGAACAGTTTTGTATTCCTGTATTCCTCCAAATAGCAAGGGTTGTTGTTGTTGCTCGTACAGGAAGCAATCACTGATCAGTCTCAGCCTCATTTTGAAAAATTCTTCAAATGTTTTCGTACAGAATTTTTCATTATGATTTTTCTCACGATATTGATTTTATGACAATATAAAGATAAACAATTTATAAGGGCTTTGACCGTGATTAAAGCTTCACCCGGAAAGATTTATGCGGACAAATCCGTTTCAAGTTTTCCAACTTCTTCATTTCTCTATAAAATCTAAAATACAAGCACAAACAATATGAAACATGGGCGGCGCCAAGTGAGGACTGGGAGGCTCCAGCCCTCCCCTTCCCCCCAATTTTTTGCAACAAAGTGTTTTTAAGAGAATAGAAAGATTAGAAAAAAAGAAATATATGAAAAGAATAGTGCGATTAATCCTTTTACAGTATTGCTTTATTTCAAAGGAATAAGCCGGGGTCTATGGTGCCCCATAAAGCATACCTAATTTTAAGGAAATTTTATCACTGCACATTTTACAAGAAATCAAGGGTGGCTGTAGGAAATAAGAAGAATTTATTTGCGGAAGCTCCTGAGATTTTGCCATTTCTGAGGCCTTAAAATGGCTTAGGATCCTGTAAACTCAATATGAGGTCTTTTGAGATATTTTGCAAGTAGAACGAAAAAAAACGTTAGCATTACTAATAAACAGGGATTCCATAAAAGAAAAGTCAAGTAAACTGAGCTGTTGCGTTTCACAGTGCATTCCGTGATCTGGTAACAGTGTCTTATTGTAGATACGCAAATCAACGCAAATATAGCCTATAGACCTTCACAAACAAACGTATATACTAGATTGAGGTCAACCTTAGCATTCAAGCAGTAATGATTTTTTTGAACAATAACGCAACGCTGTTTAATGTTAAACAAATTTAACGTCTTCAAACTCTTTCTCCTTAACCTCTCTGTCTTCTTTATCGTCGTTGGCTTTGCTAAACCACTCTTGCTTTCCTGCTTTTGTGCTTTCTCTTGCCCAACGATCTTTTTCCTTCATCCACCTCAATGCTGCAGGCCTAGGATCAAAGTCCCATAGTTGTGGTGTGGCATATTCATATGTATGTAAAGGTAATCGCTGACCGTTTGGCGCTTGAAAGATGATCTGCATGTTGATTTGATCTTGTTATAAAGAGAAATGACCCGCTCACAATCAGCTGAATGGGGTTTGCATGCAAGAATGCGGCCAAGGACGACACAGACATCTGAATACTCGTCCCTTGCTCCTTGTAGCATGTTTTGCAGCATGCTGAAGGGATCGGCCTTTTGCATTTCGGCACAATCTTGCAGATCCTGATACTGAATGGCTACATGTGCCAAATCCAAGTCAGGAGCAATAGAGCGGTTAACTTATTTTATTTCATCTTCTGTGGCCATGATCTTAACAAACGGGTTAAATGATTTGGAAGCATTTCTGTCCATTTGAAGTCGCTTGTCTACGAATGTGTTGATTGATATCACTGATTCGTTCCGAATAGCACTAAACTTTCTGCGATCTGTTACAAACAGATTGGCATCTGGTCGGCGTCTTTCCTTCTCCCAAAGCTTGATCCCGCAAAACGTATTGGCTTCTTCATCATACCTTTCTTTGAATTCATTTTCCTAACCTCCTAGCAAGGATCCAGTGCTCAGCTTGTTCACCCTTTCGCGAAACTTCTCTGCCTCTGGCTCAATGTCCACAATTGTTAGTGAGTCGCTTTGAAGCTTCTTTTGGAACACTTTGATTATGAAAATCAGGTCTGCAATAAAACACATCAAAAGAAGGTTGTCCTTGTTGGTAAGAAGCTTCAGAAACTTTTTGCCTTCAGCATCGCATTGCTCTACGTTGAACTTTATGAGTGCTTGCCACGAGCACAGAATAGCACCAAGAAGAGCAGCTGTAAATTCTTTCCATCTGACCTCAAAATACTTTGGGAAACGACGCACTGTTAGCCCATCCACTTTTGCAACTTTTTCCAGCTCACTGGTTCGTTTTGCTGAAGCGTGAAAAAAGGTAGAAATTGCTGCTAATTTCTTAACCAAGTGATCAATTTCTGGGACACTCTTACATAAGTCTTTGTATGCATTTGCAGTTGAATGCACTGCACAAACAGACTTTAGGAGGGGAAGGTCGATGTCTAATTTCTGTCGGTCGTCATCCAGGAGCTTCCAGAGACCACGATGCTCTCCAACATTCTTATTTTCCCCCTCAGTTGAAAGATGAGTTATCACTTTCATTACTTCGTCGAAGCCAATAGTATCGTCTGCTCCCAATTTCAATGCTGCAGAGGCACCAGGATCAGTCACGTGTCCAATGCCAATAAACAGAAAAAGTCATCACCCTTTTCCAAGTATGACGAAATTGACAAAGCACCGTTTTTATCACTGCACATTTCATGATTTATTACTGCACGTTTTCAGTTTATCACTGCACAAATTGGTTATCACTGCACACTAAAATTAGGTATGGCATAAAGCATAGTCCATTTTGAGACTGGAATTAATCAAACGTAAAAAACCATGCGTTAAAAATAGCAAAATGTTTGCAAAAACCGAACCGCAAGGAATATCTGAAATGTCTTTTTGGTTATACCTATGGCCCCAGACAACCTCTCGCCGCCCTTCCAATGTACCGCTAGCATAACGAGTGCCCCATAAAATCATAAGCATAAAATATGGTGAAGCATTTCAGTGCCTTTTTCAAAAGTTGGATTTTTGGTCTAATAATGTTATAAACTCTAGCCCCCTCACTTTGAATTTGAGGCGCCAGCCCTGCTGAAAAATTGTATCCGGCCTAAAATTATGGTATAAGAAAATAAATAAAGTTAGGAGAAAGCTCAAACATTCACCTCCTTTTTTGAATACTCCTAGCTTCTTAGCTGAAAACTCGCCTCTTCACTTTCGGGCATTTTTGAGGGTACGGATGTGGCTTGGCTCTGACCATTGTTTGTTTGTGATCTTATTTTAAAAGGAAAAAAAACCCTAAGCTACAATAAAGTGACTTGTCTAATCCGCTTATCAACAAAAATACAAAGTAACAATTTAAATATTTTCTAAATCTGGCAAAAATATTTCTAAATATTTCATACAATTATGCAAACATTACACTTGAAGGTGGCCCCTCCAAAATTTGAAATTAATTATTTGAAAGGGGTCGGTCAGGTTTTCTGCAGATTTTATTTCTTCTGGTAAGTTATTTCAAACTTGTGGTCCGAGGGACACGAGAGTGTGACTGTTTGAACCGGAAGTTGTTTGGTTGGGCCTGTACGTAGAACTGCAAGTCATGTGTACCAGAACGCAGGGACATATTTAAGCAACAATGATTTGGGAGATGTTACACAATAATTGGATTTTGGTGCCACACCCTTCAGATCACTGGAAATTGATGGAAACGCTCATTTCTAAAATTCGGTTTTTAATTTTAAGGCAAAGAAGATAAGAAGCAATGGCGTAGTCAGGGTTAGAAGATGGGAAGGGGCAAAGAGGAAAAAAAATTTCAGACCACACCCTTAAGAATCTGGGAAAATAGACCAATTTGTAAAGGCGTTTGGAAAAGTGTTAGAACACAGGGTTCCCATTCATTGCAGGATATCACATGACAATTGCATCATTGCGCTGCAATTGCATCAGCTTCTATAAATTGTATTATTCTTAGGGTATATAAGGGATGGCTTTATAGTTAGGTTAAGTCTTGCCGTAAGCTTTGTCGAACTCAGTGTACCTTGTCGCTAGCTTGAAGAATTGTGTTTGCCGTTACATTGTCGTCGTTAGCCGTTTAAGATTTCTTTAGTCGCTTGCCGTGAACTGACGAATTAGAAGAAGTGTAAGAAATTAGAGAATTGGATAACAGTTTTTGCCGTATTTATCGTGTACGTTTCTGCGAACGACATACGAACTCACGTTTGTAAAACCCCCTTTTTAAGTGGTTTTACATTGGTTACCCCGTATGAGGACAGCCGAGCCGAAGGAACAGAAGATGAGCACTTATCGATACCTTCGAACCACAGACGACCAGCCGATTTGCAATTACTGCAAAAGAGTGGGACACGTGGTCAAATATTGCAGAAGACGCCCGTTGAAGCAGCAACCATTGCAAGGAAAAGCTTCTGTGCCTGTGAATGCAAAAATGGGCCCAGTTTTTGAAGCCGAAATTCGGACGAGAATGACAACCCAAACCACAACTGAACCCTTCGTTGCTCTGTGCAAGTTGTTCCGCATGTTAGAAGACATAACAAAGGAGCTTGCTAACTTGATGAAAGAGCAATTGGGCCAAACAATAGCGTTCGACGAGGCAGAAATTTTCAAAACGCCCCTGACAACGATATTCAAAGAAATGACGTCAATCACCGATATACTGTTAGCTCCATCACATCTGTGCAGATCATCATCACCATTATTCTCATTACCAAAAACGAAAGAGTTTCAAGGCATGTTGTATAAATGCGAAGAAGAAACGCCACAAGAAGACCAAGCCAGGAGGCTTGTTTTCAAAGGAGGGGGCTATGTTAGAACACAGGGTTCCCATTCATTGCAGGATATCACATGACAATTGCATCATTGCGCTGCAATTGCATCAGCTTCTATAAATTGTATTATTCTTAGGGTATATAAGGGATGGCTTTATAGTTAGGTTAAGTCTTGCCGTAAGCTTTGTCGAACTCAGTGTACCTTGTCGCTAGCTTGAAGAATTGTGTTTGCCGTTACATTGTCGTCGTTAGCCGTTTAAGATTTCTTTAGTCGTTTGCCGTGAACTGACGAATTAGAAGAAGTGTAAGAAATTAGCGAATTGGATAACAGTTTTTGCCGTATTTATCGTGTACGTTTCTGCGAACGACATACGAACTCACGTTTGTAAAACCTCCTTTTTAAGTGGTTTTACAAAAGCTATAGCTCTTTTTAAGTGGCAATGGTTGGCTAATCAAACACAATAACCCTCAAAAATAGCTTTTTGTGGCTGACCCTATTCTACAACTGTCTATTTCCTTAACAATTCATCTAACGTTTATACAGCAGCGGTTTTAGGGACCCGGGGCCAAAAACATCTGCGGGGCCCTTGTTCTTTACAATTTGTATCTTTTTTCTGAGGTGTAGGGCCCCTGTTGGCAAACATAAGCGCGGGGCCTTGGGTCATGGCCCCCAGGAACCCCTTAAAACCGCTACTGCGTTTATATTCTGAATTGTGTAAGGCGAGGAAGCTCTACGTGTAAAAACTGATTTTCCAAAATAGCTTAAAAAAATAATAAATAGTATTCAAAAGTTTCAAACTACCCAACAAGCATTTCAGAATCCAGTTTTAATGATTGAAGGGCTTTAGCATTCTAGTTTCTATTCTATCGGGAATTTCTGAAGAATGTAAAGAACTTTTCTACATAAACCCTTGGACGAGGGGACATTGTAAACATTCTGTACTGATATAGATGTTAGCCCCCTGCGAGCGAAGCGAGGAGACATTTTTTTGAGACCACGCCCTTTAGATTAGCCTAAAATACATTTCAGAATACTTGTACAATACATTTCTTACAGTCGTTTGCTTGCAGTTTTAAAAACTTTTAATATTGTTTGAATTATAAACTCCTTCCCTCCCTGAGGTACAAATTTTATTTCAGATTTGCACTTTCTTTCAGAAACCAACTTTCTGAGCATTGCTCCCTCGCTACGCTACTGATAAGAAGATATAAAAAGTAAAATTTAGGCATGATTCTGTTACCACTACTACCAAAAATGATTTTTACCGAATGGAACAAAATTTACCGGTCGCCCCCCCCCCTATTAAATCCGTCCCTGGTCTGTAGTTCCACAAAGCAACTTTACTGAAACTTCAGAATCTATAGTTTTCCCTTGGGATTGTGTGTCCTAATATGTTTTTTATTTGATCTTTTTTACAAGACAAGCATGAAATATATTCTGATCAATCCATGCAAGGGCCATTTTCAACTCTTATTCCAAAAGATTAATTGGTTGGGGCAGGTTTTCCAATTACTTCCAATTCACATTTACCAATTATTATCTGGGTATGGGCCTTGATTTTTTCGATTTGACGCTTGATATTGTTTTAATCGAAGGTTGCAATTTATCACGATCGAGGAGAATCTAGGAGAATTCAAATAAATCCAACTCCACTTTATATATAAAACTATTTACAACATATATTGAGAAACATATCGCAACTCTCGAACTTCCACTCCATCGATCTTTCTCGCCAACACAAATCTCCTACACTAACTCGAAACTAGCTCGATCTAACTAATTGTGCAAAAGCGGTAACAGTTATTATGACTACTTCTCAATAGATATAAGGTGGAGTTGAACTATAGAGTGACAGTGAACCATACGTAAGGTACGTAAAAATTATTTTTCTCAGGAGATGGTATTCTCGAAAACACCTTCTTAATTTTTGACGATAAGTGCTGAGTCCTATTAAGAGAAGTGGTTAGTGTAAGTTCTAGGTTTTTTTATGTCTGTGCTGTAGCTTTAGGGGAAGAGTTATGCTTCAAATTAAATGTGCCATTGTCCACATTTTTAGCAGTTGGTTAGTTCCAAACACCATAATTTTAGTTAGCAAATTCTGAGCTGAAATCCTCTTCAAGGTATTTCTAGGTGACGTTGATATCTTTATCAGAATAAATGATGACAGTGTCGTCGACATACATAAATATTTGTAGATAGGTAAATTAAGTGCAGGAGGAAGAAAAGAGAACCAAGTATTGATCCTTGTGGTAACAACAGAGCATGGGATTTAGTCCTAAAGTTGAGCTTTGGTATGATACCTACTGTTCTCTGGCAAACAGATAACTAGTTCGCCACTGATATTCAGTTCCTGAGAAACCAAAAGATGGGAGCATATTAACGATCGAGGCGCGAGAGAGAACGGTTCCGGCGGAATCCGACCTGACCATCTGATAATAAGTGGTTGCTCTCAAGACAATTCTTGACTCTTGAGTTATATGTGTAAACACTAATGTTGGCAGTTGCCGATAGGACGATTGTTATCAAAGCTGTTTTTGCGCCTGACTTGAAGATCGGTGTTAAACGCGCCAGTTTTAGGTCATTTGGTAACATTCCTGTTGTCAAATATAGATTTATTACGAATACCAGTGGTTTTGCAATTGCTTTAAGATGTTCTGTTCAGCTACTGTTTGGGATTTGAAGCGTGGGGCTTGATTCAATCGGGTTTGCCAAATTTCCAAGTGAAGTTTGTTAGTGAATGCCTTTTCTTTGAGTTTTAATAAGGGGGAGGCTTTCCGAATTAAATTGAGGAATTTGTAAACTAAAGTGTTGATCCAACTTTCCGTAGACATTACAATTGTACGAGAAAGCAGCTTTCAATTTAAAATATTTTAGAAAGGCATTTCTGTAAGGAAGATGGGTTTTGCTAAGAAGTATTACCCTTTGAATTCCCGGTGCTGTCACTGCTACCTACCCCCTGAACCCCCCTGTTCCAGTGTAAAGCTTTGAGTACTTATATCTTCGTTGCCATTAGGAGAAACATTAACATTTTTGACTGGCGAGAGCACCTCGGCAACCAGACATGTCCTAATGAGCAAGTTGAATAAGTTATTTAATTCCTGCTAAACATTTACTCAATTTTTTTTACCTGACAAAGTTAAAACAAATAAGCCTCATCAAGCACCTTGGAAAACAGATGAGACAAAGATCTTCCTAAGAAAAAAGAATCGTGCCTAGAAAATTCCTGAAGAACGGCCAAGCAAGTGACAGACAGGTAACCCTGGGACTTCTAGTAAACATATTGGTCTTTAATCAACACTGTCCTAACAAGGCCAAGGTTCCAATAAAACAACCTCTTTTAGTAAATTAATTCTTTTTATAGGATTTTACTGAAAAGGCACATATATTCAATGATTATTCCCTACTCCAGTGTGCAAAGATTTATACAGATAGGATAATTTCACTTTAATGTTCCGACTGCTTCTTTCTTCGTAAGCGATTCTCTCATCAGTAAAGTAAAAATTCTTAACATTATAAAGTCACTAAATGCTAATAAAGCACATGGTTGAGATGGAATATCAGTAGGAAAAATAAAGTTAAGCAGTTCAACAATGCTGCATTAGTTACTTTACTAAAAATATTATTTGATAAGTTAAGGCAAGTTTCATTTCCCAAAATATAAAAAAATGCAAATTTTTCATAAGAAAAAGGAGAAAAATTCAATCTCTCTCCTTCCCATTTTTGGGTCAATTCCCGAGAAACTCGTGTACGATCCTTTATATTTCCCCCACTGTTTTCATATAGGTTACTCAATCCGGATTGATTATGCCCTCGCTAGAGTATGGTTGGTTTAGGGTTCAGATAAACTGCGTCTCCTAATGAATAGCTTCATAACAGTCCAGTTTAGCTACTGCCCCCTAATTTGGATGTTCCATGACAGATATCTAAATGCATAAGTGAATAAAATCCAAGAAACAGCACTCAGAATTGTTTATAAAGACAGTCACGCCGACTATGAAATATTGCTGACAACGGATAATGCACTTTCCATTCACCAACTCAATCTCTAGTACTTGATGATAGAAATATACAAAAACAAATGTAACCTGAACCCTAGATTTATGAGTGAGATTTTCGAAACAAGAAATGTACATTATGATTTGCGAAATAAAAATAATGTTGTCATTCCAAAAACCAGGGCAACTTTTTGTGGTATAGAAACTGTGATATATTTAGGTCAAAAACTGTGGCAAACACAACCTGACAGTATAAAAATGTCTCAATCATAAGCAACTTTTAAAAAAGAATTAAGAACACACCTTGTAAAATGTGACTGTTGATTATGTAAAATATTGATTGCTGGGCTGGGTTTCATTTAGGATTTATACCTTAAACATTTTTTGACATTGTACCATACATTCATTTTTTACTAATTCTTCATAGATAGTTGGCCTTAATTAGCTTCTTTATAGCTATTAGTTATAGATGTAGTAGACTAACTGTAGACAAAATGTTATCTATATTATTATTATTATTATCATTATTATTATATCAGGTTTTTGTCCCAGTGACTAAAAGACTAAACAATTAATTTTCATTTCTCATACTATCTTTTAATCTTTGACTGTAATCCTTTCAATATTTTGTAACCCTCAATAGAAGAATTCAATTTCATTTAGTAGAAGAGTTAAATTTCATAGGCAAGTCTTTTATCATGCAAGGCCCGAAAATAGCTCAAGATCTTTACCTTGCTGTGTGCCTTTTCACAGGATGCAGCCAGGAGTGTCGAGAGAGGGTTAAGAAGGGCAAAAGGCCCATGGCCCGTGCTCCAATGGGGCCCGTAATAAAGTAACAAGATCTATTTACAATGCAAAAAGCTAGTATTTCAGCTACTTATACAAATGTCCATACGTCCAAATGTTTTTGCACATTCTTGTAAAAAACCTTAAAAAACCTTTTCAACAATTGTGTCTGAAAAGGGCGTTTCCCTGGTTGTCCAGGAGACTTAAGGGCGTGGCCACAGGAATTTTTTTAATGGGGTTCCAGTTTTTTAATCACCCCTGGGCCTGAGATGCCTCTTGACAGCCCTGGATGCATTTGTGACAAGTGCGGGTGCATTAGTTGCACCTATACTATCATTACAGCTTAAAAATTTTTTTGGATACAAGTTTTATACAAATATTGGATACAAAAATCATTACCAAGGAAGGAAGGCGAAGACCACACTCTAAGAACCAACTGTTTAGCTGTATTTTATAGATCATCTTTATCATAGTTGCTCATTATTTATGAAACTGATGATTCAACACACCATTCTCTATGTCAGCTAAGATTTGCAGAGAAACAATAACTGACCATCAAAATGAAAAAAGGTTTTGATCTCAGAGAAGAAAACTAACATCTCCCTCCCCCTTATGTTTTTAATCCAGTTTTGGAAAAGTTAAAAAAATTTTCTTAAAAAAGTGGAGTGGACATTTCCATGATTAGAAAATGTTTCACATTGTGGATCCACCCCTGATTAGAAAATGTTTCCCTACCAGTACTGTTCAGCTCCCTTATCACTAGAAACCCACAAGTACACAAATATTGGATTTTATACAGATCAATAAGCACACGAAAAGCAAATACTACTTTGATAGATTCAAAAGCATTTGCAAACTATAGTAGGACATGTCAAATAATAATAAAATTGTATCTATGGCACAGTAAAAAATAGATCTTCACTGGATATCTCCCCTTTAATTCCAGTCCTTTGAACAGATTTCTGTGTTGCACAGCTCAACAAATGTGCCCTGTAGGGTCTACTTAGGGCAGTCATCCAAAATTTTAACAAAATCTCATCTTCAGGCTTTGCATTTAACACTTTTAAAAGTTTTACTTTTTCCTCAGAAGTTCTTGATCCACATTTTGAAAACTTGAACATGACTTTGACTTTGTTCATCCACTCATCTTTTAGTGCAGATAATATATTAGCAAACACTGAATCTGTAAAGTCCTCATCAGCTAAGGCTTTTAATACATCTAACAGATAGGTTGGGCAGGTAAAGCATGAGATTCCTTGCACAGTAAAATCAACATCTGTAAAATCTTGGTTTTCTGTGATAGCATCATTATTGCTATGCGATAAAGCATTGCTGTTTGATTTTATATCAACCAATACATAGAGGTTTGAAGATAACACATGTGCAGGTATTTCACAAGAGTAATCAATTCCAATAAAATTTACCCTCCATGAGTCCTGGTATTCTTTTGAGTAAAGGGCCCCTCTGTAGCACCCAGCAGGAATTAGTTCTCTAAAGACATTCAGAAATGATGCCACAGTTTTAGAATTTGATCCTCTTACTATCAATTGGTCACCAATAGCAACATGGTAAGCAATTTGTTTCAGCTTTTCTGCAGGTATAAACTTTGACAACTGTCTAAGACTACTGAAACTCGGCCCAAGACCACCTGCCTTAATGTTATTTTCCTCTTCTTCATTTGCATCAAAGTATTCTTCTGGTGGGCCTACAACAAACTGTTCACTGTACCGCTGGCCTGATGCCTTCAAAATCCACGAAAAGTACCTATGAAGGTACTGGAAAATATTTTTATCTTGGACAAGGTCACGTAATGATCTATAGTTTTGGTTACCACCTCTAGTTCTAATGAACTGATTTGGATTCAACAGAAAGAATGTTGATGACATGTGTAATCTTTGGTCAGCTAATGGGTTTTGTGCTTTCTCACTTTTAAATGTTACATCTGCTTTTAACTGTAACTCCTCAATTATTGCTTTGAAATGAGTTATCAAAAATGGCCATGAGTTAACCAAATAAACTTTATCCATCATGACGCAAATTACACTATACCATCTTTGAAATCCTCTTGACTGGCTATCTTTTAGAAAAAATGTATAGCTAAACACATAACCACTGGCTTCATCACCAAACATTATTGGGCCCTCACGTCCAGGGCATACTTCACAGCTTAGACTCCGGACACATGCATGCCTCACAATGCTGTATAGTTCTTGATCTTCAGGAAACTGTCGGCTTATATAGCTAATATGAGACTCCCTGTCAAGGCTGAAAAGACCTGGTTCACCTGGCTGCATTGAAGTGCAGGCAATGCAAGTTGATTGCCTTGGCTCAGCCTTTTTTGGTGTACTATGGTTTTCTCCGCCTTCCCCTACTAAATTCTCTGACAGTCTTTCCTTAGGCCCAAATAAGCTCCCATGGCTGAAGCTTCCACAAGCTGATAGCGACGCCTCTGCTCCGCTAAGGACTTCTTCTGGGTTATGGTTCATGCAGTGGAATGCCTGGGTGCAAAATAATACACTCGGTCCATGTAATTCACAAAAATGGCAAAGAGCTACAACTGCATTCATCCTTAATCCACTTTTCCAAAAAAAATTTCGATCGTCAATGTATAAATAAATCACCTGACAATCACGAAATAGAAGAAAACCTCACATTCAGAATGAGGGGACTTGTTGCCCAGGGCAACAAGCTGAACCGTCCCTCGGACCCCGATTAGACTCCTTGATCGGGCAGACCTTAAAAATCAGAACCAATGTAATTATGACTTCTGTCAAGTCAGATGTCACGTCAGAAGATGCTAAAACATATCTAGCACGAAAAGATCTTTTCCAAGTATTTGAGGTTGGTATTCAAGGCCATTAGCCAAAGAAAACTGATTTTTGACACTTTAATGAGATCTATTCCAGTATTGCATTTGTGACACTATTTTTTATGTGTTTCAATTGTGAATTAGAATATACATATCCAAGGGAATGTAACAGCAGTGTGGGGGGGGGAGGGCTGAAGCCCTCAATTATTTTCAATACCGAAAGTGAAACAATACAAAAATAATCTTGCTCATAGCCATTTTGCAAAACTTTTTACCCCCCCCCCCCCCCAAATCTGGAATACCGCTCAACGGTCACCGAGGTTCATGTAGACGAAGGAAGTAGGTCAGAAATACGAGAAGGCTGGATTTAAAAAAGCCATTGGGATGTACCCTTATAAAAAGCAAACCCCAAGCATGAATTATCTTGGCAATACAAGATCATGAAACATATCTTGCCATCAAAAATTGTGAAGACAATATATAATATAAATTGCAACATGGAATTAGAGAGCATTGCTACTGTGAGACCCAGCTACTCGAATTCCAGAATGATATATTGCAGAACATGAAGAATGAATAATCTGATTTTATTACCATGGATTTTTTGTTCAACAAAGTGGGACACTAAAGACTGATAGATAAGCTCAGTTGCTATGAGACTAGCACAGAACTGTAATGCTTTGGTGGCCTAGAGGGGGGCTGAGCCCCAGGGGCGGATACAGAATAAAAGTTGATGGTCGCACATCAACACTGCTCAGCAGGCAGTCTAGGGGGCCTCCCTCATGGTCAAGGGCGGAGCCATGATTGGGGCCCAGCCCCCCAGAACCAGAGCAATTAGGACTGGGGCCCTGAACAATCAAATTGTTTAGTCAAGCATTTTTCCTTTTAAAAGGTTTTCAAAATGCAGTTTAAACAAAATATCTTGAGATTCAGAAGTGTACACTTCCTGTGCACCTCTTCTGTATAGATAAAGAAAATTGGGACTCTTCCCTTTCCCAACTTACAACCTCATCCACTTTCTTCCCTTGCCAGCAGTTGTGTGGCACAGTAATCTAACATAGTTTTTACAGACTTTTCGTGCCGCACAAATATGTGAAAACTTGACTTTTGATTGGTGAGATTTGGTAAAATATTTGCATAACAAAGAGCCCTGCATATTTGTGCGGCACGTGCGACATGCTTAAAAATCATACTGTTTACGGTCTAGAGTAGTCTTGGAATTCTTTCCTATCTTGAATTAAATCGTAGCATTGTGTGTGAGATCGACCAAGTTTGGTCCTGTGTTTGTTGTGTAAAGAGAGCAAAATGTATTATCTGTAAGGAGGAAAATAAAAGATTGTGGTAAACATGATTGCCACATTTCAATAACTGAAGACTAAAACTAAATTCTGAAAATCTGACAGTCTTCTGTGCGACCTGTGCGACACCCTGAATCCGCCCCTGCTGAGCCCCTATGTTAATGTTGAAAGAAGCCAATTTCTATCTGTTAAATTATTATTGAAAATTATGCAGAAAAGTCCTCATTGTTATTTTGATAACACTACACCCCTTGATTAGCGGAGGTAGAATTATATGGATTAAAAACTTCCTAAGCAATCAATAACAGACAATTGTAATTGAAGGGTAGAAATATGACATTAGAGTTATCCGTTCAAGAACCCAACCCAAGCCACGAAAGGTCTACACAGTCTACAGTTGCATTCCTCTCCTGTCTAAGATTTTATTCTCCTTTTAAAGCAGGAGAGGGTGTCTGCTTGTTGCATTTCATAAATGTAATAGAGTGTAATTTTAAGTACCCAGCAACCTCCCTTCATTACACATTTGCAAAGCAAATACACTTGGTATATCAATTTCAAAACTGATAAAAGGGGGAGCTGTTTTCTAGCAATTCAATTTTTTGACAAAAGGGGAAACTGTTTCATTTTTTGACCAGAACAAGGACCAGGTCTCTGGATCTTACTTCTTTGCTGACGTCAGAAGTTAATTAGGGTGAAGTCAATGGAAAAGAGAGGGCAATTAAGGCTCATTTTTGTAAAGAAAAAGTATATTTGAAAGTGATATTGCAATGATATTTCAAATTTGGACAATATGCTCCAGGGTGTAAATGAGATTTCTTGATTTCAGTGACATTGAATATACACATACTCTTCCAAAACTAATAAAACAACAACAAGTTATTTGCTGATGAAAGAATCTGTATGGAAAGAAGGAAATAAAACATTATATCAAGGCACTATTTGTCTGACACTGCCCAGGTTATAAAGTGTTTGACAACTTAACCCCAAAAAGTAAACAACTATTGGTGCTGATTATCATGTTATAGCTTGCTTTGATTTTTATGAAGCAAAGAAATCTGTTTCAGTCAAATCACTTAAAAGCCCAAACGATACCCTATAATGATAAAAAGTCAATTATTGTTAATTGTTAAACAGGCTTAACTTAGGGAAGATATTGATGGAGGTTTGAATGCTTGTATGAGCTAAAGTTTTCAGTAACAAAAGCTATTAAAGCAACTCTTTCAAACTAAATAATATATATATATTGACAGAACTGCCTTCAACCTCCAAACTCCATGGGCCTCTATGCCTGTTCCACACACTCGTCATCATCACCTTTTTTCAGTGCATGGCCTAACCATCTTAGACTTATCTTTCCATCAGTTCTCTCGTGTTCATTCTATCATCTAACTTCATTCCACACATCTTTCAGACCATACGTCTTTCCTTCCTTCTGAAGATGTCTTCTTCCATTGATCTTACCACCCACGTTTTCAATCCATATGTCATAAAAGGTCTCAAACAAGTCCTGTAAATTCTACCTCGCTACCAACCATGCTGTTGCCGAAGCAGCAGAAGTTATCCACTCTCTCCAACTCACTCAAGATGTCATGGGGTCCTAAAACCTGTTCCTCGTTTTCAGCCTGTTCTCTGCACCACACTGCACAAATAAAATGTTCATAAACTCGTTCTGACGCCTTCTGAACCTTAGTACAGCACGCATGAATCCATTTCTGATAGGCTTCACACCGGATACAGACGGACTTAACCCTTTTACCATATACACCAAATGGATCAACCTTCAACTCCACTGACACACCTTTCCGACTCCACACTCTAAATCTTTCCTTTTCCAATATTAACCTAACCCTCTCCCTACAAAAGCTGACTTCCAGCTTTTCCATTGTCTGTGCCATTATAATTGTATCGTCCGCACACAGTAGTTCATACAAGCATATACAAGGCACCTTTCTCTTCCCTTCAGAAAGCACATCCAGGACGATTTCAAACAAAAGCGGTGAAAGTAAAGATCTATGATGAATACCGACCCCAATATCAAACTTTTCTGTGTTACAACCCCCAATACGCATTCTCATTTTTGCACCCTTGTACACCACTCAATGACTTTCCTAGGAACTCGATCAAATCTTTCTCCAAGTCCACAAACACACGTAGACATTCTCTTTCCTCTCAATGTAACCTCTTGCATCGTCCTTACGATGTATACGACACCAACCGTCCCTTTACCAGGCATAAAACCTGGATAAAGGGACGAAGAGGCAGAGGGATATCGTGAATATTCTGTCAACATTCATGATATCCCTCTGTCTCTTCTCCAGCAGTCTTTTTACGCTTTTATACCATGCTCCATGCTTTTTTATCCTGATTTCGCGATAGTTACCACGCTCTATAACACTACCTTTGTTCTTAAATATAAGAACAAGTGTACTCAACATCCATTCCTGTGGCATATCATCTCTGTACAGGATTCCATTTGCTGTCTCCACAGTTATTGGCTTGGCTTTCCATGCTAAAATGGAGCGGAGTGCTCTTTGGCGATTCAAGTTAATCCACCAGCCTTACCATTCTTCATACGTGCTAGTGCTTTTGTTACTTCGTCCATGTCAAACGGTTCCACTGGTCCCTCAACCTTTGTCAGCACCCACAGAACGGTCGCAAAGATTCCATGTACACCTTCCATACTCTTTTTCAACTGTCCTTTGCGACTACAATTTTTCCATCCTTATCTTCCCATCGATGGTTGCGGTTTTGCTTATAGGACCAGATTTCTTTTTGTTACAACTCTGACATGTATTCTCACAGGGCAACAACTACAGTAAAATGACACAATTCTTAATCATCCCACAGAGTCTGCTGACTGCCCTGCTCTACAGGAGGCCTGAAGACCCAATCGAGTACATGGAAAAGTGCATGCAGAAAGCAAAACAGTCACAGTCTCTAGAATGGGACAGTTTTCTTGAAATAAACTCACAAGACAAAGGGAAACCAGATGTCACTGACCCTCAGTTGAAAACAGACGTTAAGAATGCATATGGCCAGATATTCAAAACCGAACAACAAGATGTGACACAGTAATGTTTGTTACGATGCTTAAACTTGTAAATTAATTGGGAGGGATGCTGTAGGGTAGAAATATATTATTGAATTTATCAATTTTATCTTGTTTTTATGAGTATGAGTATCTGATGAAAAAAAGTGGCCAAGTTGCAATGTTGAAGGATATGTATGTCAGCCTAGTCATTGCTTGACCAACATTTGTTGCTATTGAATTTAGAAATATTTCACAAAATGTGTTCAGTGAGGTAAAAACCATTTAGAACATTGTTATACATAGGATACGTTTACTATTCCCAGTTTCTCACATGAACAAACATGGTAACACTAATTGTGCAAACTGCCCTTTCCTACAAATGATGATTGGTAACTTGGTATGTGAAATATTTTGCCGATAAAGAAAGAAATATCAAACTAAAGCAAGTACCAAGACAATATCATAATTGAAAACAGCAAAGCAAAATATTAACATTGCCCCTCTACAAATTATCATCAACCACCACTTCATCATAAGTAGTTTTCAGACAAGTTTAATTTTATTTCAATTAATCTAAAGGCAAAGAATTTCTGATGCTTTGTTTTAGGAATGAAAATCTAGGGACCATTATTTAGGGGTCCCTTTTTTCTGAAAAGTGCGGAATTATCGGTATCAATTTTTGAAATATGTGCAGAACTATGGATACCATTTGAAGAAACATGTAGAATTATGGGTACCATTTTTGGAACATTTTTCAAAATTATTAGGGGGAAGATTTAGCTTTTAACAAAATGAATGTCCAGTTAGAAAAAAAGTATGAAATATGTATAATAGATTTTGGGGCATAGGACATGCCAAATTTGGTTGATGATTTTTTATGTGCTTTAAAATTTTTATTTGCTCTGCAGAATTGTGGGTATAGTTCATCATGTTTGCGGAATTATGGGTCATATTTTTCAGACATTTGCAGAGTTATGGGTCCAGAATTATGGGCTTGGTTTACCCCCGAGGTGCCAGGGTCTCCATTAACTAGTCTCATAAGAAATGTTCAAATCTATTCACAAAAATATTGAAATACCGAAATTGAACAGAAAGTTTATGTCTAGATTTGGATCGTAAAAACTGGGCGGGGAAGAAGCCCGTTTGGATTGGTTCATCATTTTCTGCTGAATTTTGGTCATTATCCGTCGTTTATACTCCGAAAATTTTTCTGTATAATTACATTGATATCTTGAGTTGAGTTGAATGCTACAAAAGAGTACAGAACAAAAGAAAAAGATGCTTTGTGTTGCTTGCAGTGCCTTGTGGTGTGTCTTCTGCGATAAAGAGCCTCTCCGCTCTAAAGGCTCTAAAGACAGCCGCAGGTTTATGCTGGCAAGACGAGGAGCAAGGGCCCCGACAATTTACTAGGCTTGTAGAACGTTGTACAGTACAAGCAGAAATATCATTTTACCCTACCAGGAAGTACTATTCAATATTAAGGAATAATTCCTATAGCAGTACATCAGGAAACTTAAACAATCACAGCGATGCGAGATAACTTGGTTCCTTGATCATTCTACCAAAATTGTTATTTTCTTCAAAACCCTTTTATCACAGAATAAATCACAGCCAGGGAGCGCACAGCCATTGGGCTAGCAGAAGCTATAGCCCCCCTCCATATGGAATTTAAAAATGGATTTTTAAAATATGGCATTTTTACTTTGTCTGGTTATAAACAGTATTTGTGTCAATCATATAAACTTTAAGCGCAACGAAGAAAAAGATGTCTTCCTTCTATCGCTCAATACTCAGCTTTCACTTTAAAAAATTTTGTTTGGAGAGAATAAATCCGAATGCTTCGACGGTATTCTAAAGAGAGTTATAAATTTCAAGCCTGCAGAACTTCTCATAGGCAAAGTGGTAACTGTTTACAAGAACCGTGGAGCATATCCCAGATTGAGGGGGCTAACACGTTTTGGGGTGCAAAACATGCTGAACATAAAAGGCAGGGTGATTTTTGTATGGCTTTAAGCACAATTTGGAAATTATTGAGGGAGGGGGGCTAAAGCGCCCATAGCCACCCCAGCTTCGGCTGTCCCTGACTATTTGTAAGGTTCTGCCCGCTAACCCAGCAACGAGTGCATCTGCAGAGAGCTTTCTCTATGGCAAGACAGATAGAAACTAAAATCTGGCTTCGTTCGAAAAATGAAAGCATCGAAAGTAAGAGGACTTGCGTCTGACTCTAGGCCGCCTTGCCCTCCAAAAAGAAGCTTGGGTGCTGGCAATGAATGTGAATTAAAAGAAGAAGAAATGGTTTTTGGCAAGAAAAAGCAAGATTTACGTGAAATCGAGATTCCAAATTAGAAAGTCGAGCAAGTTGTATAGCGAAATGTCCAACCGTTTTGCCACAACACTAAACAACACTTTGCATCTTTCGAATTTTGGAATACAAATTTATAGCAAGAAATTGAATGAAAAATCTACTCGTTTGGCCAAGGCTTAAAGGACGTTGTCCAAAAAAAGTTTCCGGGAACAGCTCCTTAGCTCCCCACTTTAAAAGTGGTGCGTTCAGGGGTGGCGCCAGAAATCTTCCGACAGAGGGGTTGGAGCTTCCGACAGGGGGGCTAAAATGACTAAAATAAGCAGTTTTCGTACGTTATTTTGTCAAATTTTCTCCGACAATAACCTAAAAATTCCTCCAATGGGGGGGGGGGGCTAGATGCTTCCGACGGAGGGGCTGTAGCCCCCCCTAGCCCTCCTCTGACGCCACCACTGGGTGCGTTGTCCCTGATTAAAGCCAATTGAAAAGTTAGGGAGTTAGCTACTTCTGATCAATATTATTATGACACATCGTGATATGGCAAAATCTCTTCTTTTGCAGCGCCACAAACAAACCAATTAAAACTTGTTTTAAAACGATATACACCGGCGTGCTGAGACTGAAGCTACCACAGGGAAACAAACTATGAACTGCTATCAATTTCTCGGAATTTTACTTTCGTTATAGAGAAGAGCAAGATGGCCGACTCACCGAGATCGTCACCACGCCGTTTGAGAAAAAGAAAGGCTCTGCCTAAGGTATTTCTTTACTTAATGATTTTATTTTGGAGAATCTAAGAAACTTCCTGCAGTAAATGTAGTATCTCGCGGAATGCGTTTTGTTTTGCAAATCCTGCTTCCTCCTAGAGATTCCCGATAATCGAAAAACTCAAAACCCAAGTAGGCAGCTCCACTTTCGAGAAATTTGTTGAAAAATACGATTGCACTCTTGTATACCCAAGTGATGTGCATGGCTTTGAGAGTGGCCCAACTTTACACCTTCTTTTCAAAGATGCCAAAATTACTTATAAATAGAAAAATCTGTGGTGTGAAAAAAAATTGACGGTCTCACATTAAAACTACTGCTCAGCAGGCGGTTTAGGGGGCCTCCCTCAGCGGAGCCAGCCCCTGGGCACCAGAGCAACTAGGTCTAATTTAAAAGGCAAAATGCCCTGGATTCTATCATGTCCATTTTTTCAACCACCAAAAATAAAAAAAAACCCGATACTTTGCCCAAGAAAGTCGATTTGTCCCGCTAAGCAAGACTGATACATCTTGATTGGTGAAAAGCCTCAATTGGACGTCCATCTCTTGTGGAGCGGAAGTTTCGAGGTTCCTAGGTTTCTAGGTCTTGCAATAATTCTGAGGGTGGTGCCAGACTTGGGAAATTTTTCAAATGTTCAGCCAGCTTTGATTTCATCAAAAATTTATCCCTTTATAAGTTTTTCAAAGTTCAAAATTTTAATTTTCTCGAGCAAATCCAACACGTAGTTGAAACAATATATTTTGAATACCAATAATTTTCACCCCCAGTGCACCTCTTCCTTATAGGTAGAGAAAATTTGGAATATTCTCCTTCACAACTTCCAACCACATCCACTTTCTTCCCATTCCAGCATTTATGTGGCATAGTAATCTAACATCTAGTGTTTACAGACTTTTTGTGTTGCACGAATATGCGAAAACTTGAATTGGTGAGATTTGGCAAAATATTTGCATAACAAAGAGCCCTGCATATTTGTGTGGCATGGGCAACATACTTGAAAATCATCCTGTTCACGGTCTAGGACGGCCTTTGAATTTCTAATATATTGAATTAAATCATAGCATCATTGGGCATGAGAATTGGGAATTAAATCATAGCATTAAGAAACTGGAATATATAGTAATCAGAAATAGTCAATGATTAAATTTATTTTTGCATGCACTTTCTATTAATGTTATTTCTTGTTATCTAATGTGTCAAAGACTGTACCATTTTATAAATTATAGACTTGAGATAACAGTTGAACTATATTAAGAAAAAACAACTAACCAACTGAATTTGCTTGATAATAGGTACCTTTGAGGCCCACAGAGTAAAATAAGAGAATTAAATGTTCTCCGGGATACTTGGCTATCTAGTACAGCTTGACTGGCCAGTATGCCCTTAGTGATATCCCCAACAATTTAAGTTTGTCGCCATGCCACTGATGCTAGAAGAAGTATTTGTAATTCAACACAGCAAATTGTCTTTCTAATAGGGCAATTTCTTAAATTTATTTACTTGCTCCTCAAAATGAAGACTAGTGAAATAGTTATCAAAAAGCTATCAAAAAGTGAAAAAGAGATCCAGATCATTTCAACTGAAAACATGTTAGAAATTTTATAAAAATGAAATAAACAGGATACAATTTCTACCTCCTCTACTTTATGGTTTCATTACCTTCTATTAAATATTATCAAGCACAATATATAAGATCTATTGTAAAGCAATGCTATGTAACTTTTATTTCATATCTTATTTACCAAGGATCCTGTGTCAGATGAAGTTCAAGAAAATGATGCAAATGATAAGGCAGAGAGTGAAGGCAATCAAAAGGTATCATAAATGAGTTTATGGCAATATTAAGAAATTATTTTAAACTTAGGAGATATTTGTCTTATATTTGCCGAATTTTCATTTCTTTCTTGAGTTTTGTTGACTTACACTAACTTAAAATTAAAACAAAACAGAACTTAAAATTTGGGCTAAATTAATTTACAATGAACACCTATTATGACCTTAGAGTAACCATATATGCATTATTTTATGTAACTGTTTTCATTACAAAAACATACATTTTTGCAGTGTTAACTTGCAAAATATTTTACCTAATATAGATTCAAATAAAGAGAGGGGGATTCTTTCAAAGTGTATGTATGCAAAGAGGGGAGATTCACTGGGAAAGCACCACTGCGTACAAGAGAGAATGGGGCCTGAAAAATATTGATTTTTATGCGTACATACTTTGTGGATGACCCCAAAGCTCAAGCTTTGTTAGATACTTTGGAAATTGTTGCCCCCCCCCCCCCCACCCCAAGAAAAAATTAATGAATTCCCTCTGGGCCCCAGAACCAATTCTATGGTGGCTTAGCATTATTTTGTACAATAATCATTATGATCAGCAGGTGTAAACCATGTAGACCTTTCAGGAGTTGCATACATGATTGGACCTTGCACTTTGGTGTATGGAACAGAAAATTCCAAGATGCATTTCTGCAACTGTAATCATGTACAGCTCTGTCATCCAGCATCTAGTACTATATGACAAACCAATCAATAGGTTGTGTGCAGACTATCGATCAGTAGCTGCATTCAGACTAACATTTTTCTTTTCTTTATCTAAAGTTAGTACAATATCCAGCTACACTAATATACCTAGAATAAAGCTAGAATAAAGCTATAAGCATTAAAAGTCATAATATTTGATCGAGAATTGACATGTTCTTTTTTATACTTTTTTAAGTTGGCAGAAAGTTTAACCCTAGGCCAGGTTTCAGAAGGAGCTGCATCTTTCAAATTGCTAGATTGATATGTACACATTAGCCTACAGCTGTTTTGTTTTGACTTCTAGTGGTATATTTTCATGCTAGAACCTTTTGCTCATCTTATAAGAATTTCCAGCTTTATCCCAATCTCACGGGATGGCAAGAGAAATCTCCAAATGATGCAGAAGTTGAAGATGAAAACCAACTTGACAATGATGTGGATGGTACTGATGTTGCTGAAATAGTAAAGGTAATAAACCTTTCAGGAGTTGCATACATGATTGGACCTTGCACTTTGGTGTATGGAACAGAAAATTCCAAGATGCATCTCTGCAACTGTAGTCATGTACAGCTCTGTCATGCAGCATCTAGTACCAAATGACAAACCAATCAATAGGTTGTGTGCAGACTATCGATCAGGAGCTGCATTCAGACTAACATTTTTCTTTTCTTTATCTAAAGTTAGTACAATATCCAGCTACACTAATATACCTAGAATAAAGCTAGAATAAAGCTATAAGCATTAAAAGTCATAATATTTGATCCAGAATTGACATATTCTTTTTTATACTTTTTTAAGTTGGCGGAAAGTAACCCTAGGCCAGGTTTCAGAAGGAGCTGCATCTTTCAAATTGCTAGATTGATATGTACACATTAGCCTACAGCTGTTTTGTTTTGACTTCTAGTGGTATATTTTCATACTAGAACCTTTTGCTCATCTTATAAGAATTTTCAGCTTTATCCCAATCTCACGGGATTGCAAGAGAAATCTCCAAATGATGCAGAAGTTGAAGATGAAAACCAATCTGACAATGATGTGGATGGTACTGATGATGCTGAAAAAGTAAAGGTAATAAACCTTTTTATTTTGTTTTTATTTTTCAAACTGTTTAATCAATTTGTTGCGGAAAAGATAGCTCTAAGATACTTAGAAGAACTAGAGTGGTTGCACTTCTCCTGTTGCTTCTTCTGAAACATCTCCCTTGTTGACACCAAGCATGTTCAATTATAAAAGCTAAACCCAAAGAGCAGCTTATAGCAGAGAACTGTTCAACCCATTCCTCTTTATAGTTCTCCAATCACACACAGTTTAAATGCTACATTGATCATCTCCTAGCTGCAAAGGTACAAATGAATAATTTAGCTTGGCTTTCTTCACTTGGACTGGTGTCTTAGATAAAAAGGAAATTATAAACATCATTCTTATGAATGTTTCTCTAGTCGTTTGTTATGTTTACTGTGATAAAGCCTGTTTGTAAGGGCAAAACATAAGTATAAATATATCGACTTTATTTTAAAATTCTTTAATACAACATTGGATTCTCAACGTCGTCATGCATTGTTCCTGGCATTTAACTTGTGTCATATTATTACTCATTGCAAGATTCACAGAATCCTGTAGACAGCTTATCTTGCATTTCTTCCTTCTTACATATCCTTATGTTACCTATCATCTGTTCATTATACCAGTGTTTTTACAAGCCGGCTAGCATAGAAATCACCATCATTAACTTTGATAACGATAGCTGAATAATTTTTATGTAGCTAAAAGAGATCCCAATTGATGACATCACAAAAATATATCTTGAAAATTTTTCAATTTTGATCATATAACCCAAAACAGCATTATGAATTATATCTAAATGCACTTGTTGGGGAGATGAGTGAGCGAAAATTTTGACGAGTAAGGCAACCCTCCGTCCGAGAGTCAGAGAGTACGGGTAAAGCTAGCTTCGTTCCGTACCTATGTATAATTTATCCGTTAGCAAGCTTGAAATCTTTCATGAGCCATACCTCACCCCATTTGGAACACGTTAAACTCATTTTGCATTTTATGAAGTATTTTATCCCAATCTTTCATATTATATGATCAAAATTAAGAAATTGTAATAAAAGATTTTTGATGATGTCACATTTTGGTAATCTATAAACGCTAAAATAAGAGATATCGCACGGACAGTGTTCACTAACATAATGTGTGACAAAAAACTCATAATGAGATGCACCCGTTCTGTCAAATATAACTGTTTCCTTACTTCTTATTGCAATATCACCAATTATCAAAAAGATGCTTTGCATGATTTCTGAAGATAATTTTTTCTGCCTTTGTTGCTAAACATTGATCAAGTCCTAAGCCTACATCTTTCCCGGTTCTCCGTTTTCCTGCACAATTATGTCCCACTTCCACCGACTCACTCCTTTAAATTTTCCATCCATGAAGTTCTTGACCTTCACTTTTTTCTTTGTTCCATTTCACATTCCATCACCACATGTCCTAAGTGTTTTAACCTCTTCCTCTTGAAGATGTCAAAAAATTCTTCCAGCTCGTATCCACAAACTCTGGTTATCTCAGCCTTTTGTTGCTCTTCTTTAACTGCTGATATTTTTTGCATTCTTATTGTCCAATGCTCAGCTCTGACAAGCGTAGAGTAGCGTCACCACTACCACCGATCTCATTAATAGCACTTTGTTTTTCATTTTTATGTTTCTCGCTCTCCAAATATTGTCCAACTTTGCTAGGGTATTAGTAGCCTTCCCAATTCTGGCACGGATTTCAATTTTTGTTGTTTAGCTGTTATCTGTTTGGATTCTAGATAAGTGAAATTTTCGCTAGTTCTAGTTTCACACCTTCTAGCATCATATCGACATCTAAGTCTTCTGCTTCTTGTTCTTCCATAACTTCTTGACTCCCGTTTTAAGCTCTTTGTGATCTCCTGTAGTCCTTCTTCGCTTCTTCTAAAAAGTCAGTGTCATCAGTAAAAGCATAGGTCTGTTATCCTTCACCCCGTACATCTTACTTCACCTTGGTGGTCGTCCAGCACCGCCTACATCATTTTTTCAAGAGACAAGTTGAATAAAACTGGAGAGAGCAAGCATTCTTGCCTTACACCAATTGCTATTCGAAACCATTTATTGAATTGGTCGTAGCGATTTTCGATAAGAATAGTCATCTCTTCACCAGTGTTATATATTCTCATTATATGCCATGGTTTTCTTTTTCTAAAACGATGTCTATGAAATTGTGATTGATCCTATTTCCCGAATCCTTTGCTTTCTCATTAGATATTCTCAACGTTGAAATTTGTTGAACATTACCTCATCCTTTTTTGAAGCCAGCTTGACTTTCACTCACAATCTCTTCAATTCTGGGTGTTATCCGTTCTTGTATGACCTTCGACATCACTTTTGATGCATGGCTTATCAGACTTATAGTTCAATGGTCTGAGCACTTTCTGCTGTTAGTTTTCTTCGGTACAGTAATGAGTATGCCACCTTTCAGTTTATAAGGTTTGGTTGTGTTGAACTTTGCTGTTGAACTTTTGCTGTACAATCTGTGTTGAACTTTTGCTGTGGTATTGGCTCCACCTTGAATTATCTCTGCACTGATGTTATCTTCACCAGGTAACCTATTTCTTTCAGTTCTTTAATTGCCCACTCTACTCCAAAAAAGTAGAATTTCCTCTTCTTCCTTAACATCATCATCCTGTACAGGCTCAATCAGCACAGTGAGATCCTTCTGTGTGTCATGGTTGTACAGTTCTTGAAAATAGTTTTTCAATCTGTTTAAAATTTCGTAAGTCTTTGTCAGTAAATTGCTTTTCTTGGTTTCTCTTCCATGTATGATGCACCATTTAGCTTCTTTGCAACCTCGTACATCTTTCTTCTGTTACAATGATTTAGATTGTCGATTATCTTTTGTTGATTCTTGATCCATTTGCTTTTTCCCACATTAGGTACACTCCTTATCTGCTTTTCTGTCAACCATCCTTTCTCTAGCATCTTTTTTTCTCGACCTCACAGGTCTTTATGACTTCCAGTGTTAGCCATGGCTTTTTAATCTTTGTCTTCTTTCCTAGCTTCTCTGCAGCAATTTTTTCTTCGTTGTTGGTAAACTCATCACATAGTTTTTGCGAGTCATGATCTATCAGTAGAAGCAGTACAAGTTTCCCCGCTTGTTCTGGCTGGAACGCTGCTGTTATTTCCGGGCCTTTCAGTTTCTCTAGATCAAACAATGCTCTAGTCGTCTTTCCTTTGTTTTTTTCCTTCCAGCTTTTCTTTTTGCGTCATCGTTACCAAGACGTGGTCACCTCAAGTATCTGGTTTGTTGAATGCTCTTGTTCTTGCTTGTTGATTTCTGTGACGCGCCTTCTAGATATGAAGATGTAGTTGATTTGGTTGTGGAGATTTCCGTCTGGAGGGTACCACGTTGTGTTTATTGAATTCTTCTGGTTGAAAAGTGAAGCTGCTGCCGTTAGTTGGCGTCCTTTTGCAAAATAATCTTTATACTATTACCTTCCAACTTTCGAACCGTTCCCTTCCATCTTTCATATGCATTATATGCCAGTTTAATTGCCATGATACTTTCATTCATAGGCATGCACTCCGGGATCGAACTTTTGGTGTTTTTGGTGTTTTTGTTGATTAGAGATCCCACTTCGTGGATGTTCTTCTGAAACAGAATTTGTGTCCAACTTCGGTCATTCCTGGATACCCAGGATGTCCCATTCCAATTGATCCATCTCCTGTACCAGAAATTCCATCTTGCCACTCTGACTCAGAGGCCTTACATTCCAGGTGCCATTGACCGTGTTTTTGTCCCTACATTGCTTCTCTCCATTTCAGCTCTAACTCCCCTTGATTCATGGAGGGTAGTACACTTTTCACTACCCTCCATGAATGGTCCAAAGGGCAGCGCAGTCGTTGTTGACCCGGGCCCAGACATGCCGATCTCTACGTGAAAATGAATGAATCTCCATCTACTATTTGAGCGATGATGTCAAGACTTCGAACTCAAACTCAAACTCAAAACATTTCATTCACAGCATTAATTAACTACTACATTTCTATTTAATATTTGAACCACAAATAGCAATTATTTTTTACAAAAAAGAAAAACTACAAACAGTAGATAGTTTCGGAACAAACAGTAGACAGTTAGAATGGTTTCGGAGAATACACGATGGTAACTTCTGACGGCAGACAGCAGTTTTGATTAACATGTACATTTAACTGCAGCTAAAATAAGCACTGTATCAAAAAGCTAACTCTGACCTTACTCAATGGTATACAGAATACACTTTTGGTAGAAACAGAAAAACCTATAGGGTTATCATTATCATGATCATTTTTCCATCATTTTTAACTAGCGAAATCACGTTACAAATCTTTACCCGTTGATTTAATTTTCCATATCAGAAAAACAGGAAACCTAAAGAAGATGAAAACGTCAGTGTAAGTGTTAGTATTTGTATCGTACATTTGCTTTTATATATTACATACGAGCAACCTATTTATACGGGCATAATGGGAGGGGTCAACATGACACATATAATGGTTCTTGACCGTAATGGATTTGCATGCCTTTAGCCAACGTCAATGAAATATAGCTATATTTTACTTGTGCCCTTAATTTGAAACCTTTCCAGTTGTACACACAGTCCTGATTTCCTCGACTAGTAAGAAATGAATTTACAAGGGTCTGTTTATGCTTAAGAACCCAATGCTCTCAAATACAAGAGTAAACTGGTAGTTTAATGCTATGGCTGTCAATACGTATCTAAATATTGAGCAGAAAAAGATTATAAGAGTCTTTTGGAATTACCTGGTCATGGTTAGCTGCATTTTGTATTAGACCATAATATTTACTATGATTACCAATCCGAAACCACATACTGCAATGTTAAATTCGAAATAAAACTAGGAAAGGGTAATGAGGGTTTTCGTTTCTCTTGTAGGATTCTCCCAGCCCCCTTGTTAGTGCTAAGGAAAAGGGGCTTGAATAAATAACAGCTTACGAGTGTGCAGGGAAACGAAAAATTTTATCATCTTTTCTAGGACATTGGTGTGGTGCTTGTGATAGCAACACTATTTGCTATGCTAGCAATATTGCTATATATATTTTGCCCGATTCGTGGCGACGATCAAATTTGTCCAGAGGTACGTGCATTCAAAGACAGCCTTGCTGTTTTGAAAAGCAAGTTTCCAAGCCAAAGCGAGCTTATATGGGAAGCAGTTGCAAAATTAGGAGGCGATCACCTAAACGAGGTTTATAATGAAACTCTTGAAGGGCCAAATCGACCTCTTGTTTTCGTCTTTACCAGTATATCACGGAATAAAAAAACCCTTAATTGTCTTGCTAGAAAGATCGGAGAAACTTTCCAGGCTGATAATACACAAATTGGGAATGTTGTTTCTGGTAATGAAATCGCAACGTCTTCTAACCAGAAACAAGCTCTCGATGAGCGCCTCCGCTCTATCCTTGATGAATCAGATAATCACAGAGTTGTCATCGTTACAGAGATAGATTCGCTTTCATATGAGGTTGCGTCCATATTTTTCAAATACTGTGACAATGAAGGAGCTCCTTATCCGCGGGCAGTTTTCATTTTCACGTTAACGATGGACAAAGAGGATGATTTTTTGCAACAGAGCAGGAAAGAGATTACGCGAGAGACCCGTGAGTACTTGAGTGAAGTCGTCTTGAAGGATGGCGATAAAGCACAAATAGATGCACTGATCGCTAGAATCATGGATCCATTTCCTTTTAAAGTTATGAATGAAAAACATGACGTTTGTTCTGACTCGTAATGTATGGACAGGTTTTGCTATGGTTTAAGTATACGGCTTGCTAAAAATTTGATTGGACTGTTTCTATAAGATTCAGATTCGTTGTACAATCGTCAAACTTCTAAACAGTAAATGAACTCGGAAATTCAATAGCTTACATTCAAAGCTATGTAGCTGAAATCTATACGACTTGTAGCATATTATAAACATGTCGCTTCACTTCCGGTTGTTTAATTTATTTCTACTCAGGTTAACATAAAATATACACTAATGATTAATCTTAATTTTGACTTGTAACTTCCGGCTACTTTATAAGTATATTTTCCCCCCTATTTTCAAGTGTTTATCTAGGTACTGAAAATAGCTTATATGAAGCAGTTGCCTCCATATAAGATGTTTTTTGGCTTCCAAAAAGTGTGGACCCCCATTTTTTCCTAGTCCAACTCGCTTTTGCCCCCTCAATCTAACCACCCTGGCTACTCTACTGGAAATAATTTTTAGAGTTTTTGATATGTAAGTTTCTTATGACCAGATATCGTACACAATCGCTAGTAGGGGGCGGATCATGGAGATTTCTTGACGGCGACCACACCCAACAAATTCGCCCCACCCATTATTTTTTGCTCGCGATGCTTGATATTCAAAGCCTTCGGTAAAACAATGGCATGCATTTCCCTGACAATCCAGAAACATTTCTACGAACAGAATTTTGTATACCAGTGGACATGATATCTTGCATGCGGTTTGTAATGTACCTTTGAAAAGAAAATTTATAGTCCCTTTCATCTTATTCTTTCTTCCTTACTTGCACCTTGAACTCAATAGGCGCGCTATATCTCTGTTTTGTTGGTGTTAGGCGATAAAAAATATTTGCAACTTACTTGAATTACTTGTATTATCCTTTGTTTACATTCTGCCTGCTTTGTGTTCTTGATTCTCTCTCGGCGCTACGAAAAGAGAGGGTAAAGGATATAACAATTCATATTTGCAAGGAAAAAAGATGAGTGACTTCGAAAACTGTGGGGTTTACAATGCACTCGATCTTTTCTCAATTAACAGTAACAAAAATTCACTTTCACGCATTGAAAATACTAAAAAAAAACGAAGCACCATAACAATGCGAAACACGAAGATGTTTTCAAACAAGTTTGAGAAAACTGAACGTGTGGTGAATGGCCTGATCCAAACTGCAAGATTCCTTCTATATTTTCAAAAGGGCCCACGCGTATGGGTTTAATACCATTGGTATGAGCATGGTTCCTTTCTGTTGAATGTAGCACATGCATTTAATGTAATTGCAGTAAAAATGGTATCCATTCGTAGATTTTCAATTGAAGCTTGTACCCTCTCCTTTCCATATTTGAAGAATTATTCAGATGTTTAGTTGCTGCTTAAACAAAGAGTAATATAGGTGAAGAGGTTTGCTTAATTTTCAATTTTTACGAATGCAGTCAATCGCTGATTATAAATTTTGACCATTTTGCGAAACCTCAGTGCTGTATACTGCTTTTGACCATCGAGGACTAAAAAGCGAAACGTGGTCTCATCTAATGTGGTTTTTTCAAATATAACTGTTTCTAGAGTGCAGGAAAGTAAAACTTCCACTGTTTGACGCAGATTGTATGCAACACAATCTTGTGCGTACCAAGCCTCTTCTGTTTGGACTTTGAGTAGTAGGATGAGAGTAGTTTAAAATTTCATATGAGAATAGCCGGTAAATGGTCAACAAGGAACAAGGTTGCTTTCACCATGTTGAATTTTTTCAGTAGATGTGAACCCTGGGACCCGGGGCAAAACTTTCAATTTATTATTAATTTTGTGTACCGCGAACAGTTTGATGTACCACCAACATCTTAGTTTGATGGTTTTGCATGGCAGGCCCTTAGCTCTATCCTATATGCGCACGCATTTGAAGTCTTGACAACCTATGTATAGTGAAACTGAGTTCCTTTCTGCGAAAAAGGCCTCAAAAAAGCAAATTACTTTCTCAAAAGGGCCGAGACCTTTAAGGTTCAGAACAGTCTAGGCCAATAAAGGAGAAAATATATCTTTCTTTTCTACCATGTTTGACTGAGGATTAGCCAGATATATCTGTGCCGTATGTAAAACAAAGCCTTCATTTGAAGAATTTCGATTCGTTGCTTTACAGATTACACTTGAAAAAATTTCGCAATGATAAAGGTTATTTTATGAAAATGGGATACTTGTCTTGTGAAATTGTGCGTCTTAAAATGTTATTTTCTCTTGTCAACGATAAGCTTGAGGAGCTAGATGAACAATAAACATATCAGCGTCCTCAAAGCTCGTGCCCAAAGATCCTCACTCATCAGTGTTGGTTTTTAGGGGGCAAGGGTAGCAAATTCCTCCTTTTAGAGACAAAAGCACTTGGCACTAAAATCTCTGTAGCAGCTTAACCCTCTAAAAAAACTTTCTGGATTCGCCCATGTTGCCCGCACAACTTTTCAGTGCTGGCTTCGTGCCTGCAAGACAATATGTTTACTGTGCTTTCAGCGCAGTAAATTTTTGTCAATACTTCGACGAAAGCCCAAACTTTCCAACAAGAACGCGATTCGACGGCCAAACCCCCTTTTCCCTCGTAATTTCCGCCACTCTAACTGCCTTAGAAGCTGCCTTGATTTTCCTTCACAATAAATAGAAGTATATTTGCACACCAATTCATGTTTCTTTTGACTTTCTAATCCCTTTGTATGTTTGAACTTTCCACTTCGATATTCGAGAATGTTATCTATCTATTTTTGACAGATAAAGTAGGGAAAGTTTAATTAAGGGACGTTTACAGGTTCATTGCTAACTGTCTAGTTTGGGAAGCAGGCATAGTCTTTGCTAAAGATGAGAAAAAGAATGGATCCAAAGTATGACACTTGCGGAACTCCAATTTTTGCTTGCAGTCTGATATCGTAGAGAACTTCGATTCTAAATCAATTTAGGCAGACATGTCGCGTCTCCTACCATTTACTACGGGTTTCTTTACTTTTCATGAAGATTTGACACAAAATGCTCTAAAAGACCAGCTTCCTAGTTTTTTAGCATTAGGCGACAATTTCTAGATGCCTAGTAGCTTTTTCCGATACATAACAAACCGCTATGATAGATTCTCATTCTGCTTAGAAATCAGACAATCCTGCCCAAAAGTTAAAGGCAAATCGTAGTATTTTTGGAAAAATACGCTCCCTGCCCCCCCCCCCCCCCACAGCCAATGTTGATATGCCTATTTCTACTCTTTTCGATTATGGTTACTTGGGTGTTTTCCAAAAAACCAACATTGCTGCAGGGGTGGGGGAGTGGGTTGATAATATTATTGGGGTCAAGTTGCAATTTTAATGGTTTTGTTTTTTTCTCCAGTCCACTAACCTTTTGGCCAGGATTGTAGATAAAAATCGCCAATGCTGCAAAACGTCACCACAAACTCACTTTCTCCGAAACCATTGTACTATTTGCAAATATTGTTGAGCTGACCGTTAAACACTGAAGACGACGAACACTGAACAGGTAACATGGAATTGATAATATTTCTTAAGGTAACACTGGTATTGCCAGGCACGAAAATAAAAAGGGGCGTAGGGGGGTGACGCCCCTCCCCCCAAAGTTTGGAAAATCCAATAACAGTCGGAAATCTTAACAGTTTACTTGATTTTTTTCTTAATATCAAACTTGTGAATTACAATGAGTGGACCCATTCACTGATCGTTTTCTATTGTAAATCCCTGTACCCACTGGATCATAAACTGCACCATTGCCCCGTTTATTTTCTTTTTGACTGGAGTTACGTTGAATTAAATCATTTTGAACAGGCAAGGTGAATTTCCGGATAAGAAACTTGAAATTTTACAATCGGTATTGAGCCTAAAGTATCAACGGTATCTAATGCCTCCTTAAAGAAGAGACTAAATTTGCTTCTCTACGATTTGCAGAGTTCATCACGCTTAAAGCAAAGATGTTCATGTTTGCGGGGTAGTTTACCCAATACCCTGATTCCGCTCCAATTTTTTACAGCCACCTGCCCTCTGTAGCCCTGTGCAAGACCAAGACCCTGCTGCAGAGCATCTATTTCCGCGACGAGACTGTAAATGTTGACATTTCCTTTCTGTTTTCAAAGAAACTGTATTTATAAAGACAGGAAGTAGGCGGCACTGCGTTACAAAGCTATATCACCCCGATGTTGAACATTCGTTTTTCAAGAAGGATGCAAACGCATAATTTTATCGCTTTGATAGAAATTATGTGATACTCCACGTGCAGCACTTGCCAGAAAAACGAAATTTAACAGAGTTGGACGACATTTCCACAGCAGCACACGTGTATCGAAGCTGAATCAATTTTCTTGTGCTACCGGTAAACAGTTAACTGACTGGATTTGCTTGACAATTTGCAAGATACCGCTCAAAAGAGCATGGCTGCAGTAGAAATCGAAGCAACGATTCTAGTTGTAATCTTCTTGGGATGCCTGATCGGGAACTGCATGATGTGCCTTGTTGTTTTCAAGGATCGCAAAACCAGACCACGTATTTACTCACTACTTGGCAATCTAGCAATTGCAGATTTGGGCCTAGGACTTTTCTGTATGCCGTTTACAATCATTACCTTGCTATCGAGAAAATGGATTCTTGGACCTAAACTCTGTCAGGCAAACGGCTTTATGAATGCATTTTGGATACCAGCAACGGTATTCGCAACAACAGGCATCAGCATACACAAATGTCATTCTATGTATCAACCTTTCAATCCCAAGAGAACCTGGAGAATAACTAAAGTATTTGTCACAATAACTTGGTTGTTATCGTTTGCCTGTGGCCTAGGGCCATTACTTGGCTGGCATAAGTTTACCTACAATCCGTCTTCGTCTCAGTGTGGATTAGGGGTCTCTGAAACAAAGGCGGATTACTCGTACATGGTATTCTTGGCAGTTTTTGTTTACAGTATACCAATGTTGTCAAATATAGTTTCTTTCGTGTTGCTGTTTCGCGCTGTACAAAAACACACTTTAAGAATTAGACAGAACGCTGTTCTGACTAGTAATAATACAAGCACCCAAAAACGCACTTCAGTTACGTTCTTGCTGGTTTTCTTGTCCTACATTCTGAGCTGGACACCCTTCTTTATCTACGGCTTGCTAAAAATCGCCGGAGTCAAGGGGGACCTTGCGGGGCAGTACCTTACGGTGGCATATCTCATGGGCTTTTCAAACACTGTACATAATCCCATCATATTTGCTTTCCGAAACCAGTCTTTCAGAGAAAGTTTTAAAGAGATAATTTTTTCAATTTTCGGACATTATAGGAGGAAGCTACGAACAATGACAACTGTCACCCTTACATCTAACTTTTCTTTTCAAATGTTTAACAAAACGGACGATGAGCTGTCTTCTGTTTGGTATTTGGCGGACAACAGTGAAAACACCGAAGCTGTTTCAATAGAATCAAGAGAAAGGGGAATGTCATTTGAAAGCTCTGCTCATGGAGTAACATTGCAAGCTGTGCGGAGGCATCAAGGCAGTATGATACAACATAACGACCTTTGACCTATTTCCTGGAAATAACCCGGAATACCTAGAAATCAGCGATTGGTAATGATATTATCCTTGCAATAAGAGCATGATTTGTTCAAGTCAGAAAGTAACTATTTCATGGGTTTTGAAAAAGATTTCTACTTGCCCACAAACAAATGTTTTTTGGTTCTTTACATAAAGGTGAGAGTGCAATAATGTTTTCAGAACATTATGCGAAACAGATTTGTATTTTAAACTCAATCTATCTTATTACTTTTATATCTAAGAGCTAAATGATGAAATAACAAACTGTAGGCAACCATACAATCACGGTGAGCTAATTAAGACTGTGTTTATATAAGTATATAAGTACTAGTTTCATTCGTAACGGCTACGATTTGAGTACGGGATGGTGCAATACGTTTTAGAAAATTACCCATGGAAAGGCTAAAAAGTAGTAAAAAGAAGGTACAGGTATGAGTATGACATAAGGCAATGTAGACGTTATGCCTTCGTAATATTTCTGTATGACTTTCAATCATTTCAGTTGTAGCCAAAATGTAAGCTGTTTTTAGAAGCAACTTTCTCTAAAGCTAGCCATTGCCGAATCGAGCTGCTTCCCAATAAAGGAACAGTTTCAAAATATTACTTTTTTCAAATAGAAACAGTTTAAGAAATACCCATTTCCAAATATAACCTTTTCGAAATGGCACCGTTTCCACAAACACCAATTTTAAAATAGAGCTATTTCGCCAAATAAAACAGTTTCCATATTGAACCGATTGCAGAGAGAACCTTTCAAGTGAAACAATTTTCAAATAGAACTGTTTCAGAAAAGAGCTGTATCAGAAAAGAACCTTTTGCAAATAGAACTGTTTCAAAATGAAACAGTTTCAAAATTAAACCGATTGCAAATAGACCCTTTCCGGATGAAACCATTTTCAAATAGAACTGTTTCAGAAAAGAGCTGTATTAGAAAAGAAACCTTTTGCAAATAGAACTGTTTCAAAATGAAACAGTTTCAAAATTAAACCGATTGCAAATAGACCCTTTCCGGATGAAACCATTTTCAAATAGAACTGTTTCAGAAAAGAACTGTTTCAGAAAAGAGCTGTGTCAGAAAAGAACTTTTGCAAATAGAACTGTTTCAAAATGAAACAGTTTCAAAATTAAACCGATTGCAGATAGACCCTTTCCGGATGAAACCATTTTCAAATAGAACTGTTCAGAAAAGATTTTCAAATATAACTGTTTCTAAATAGAACCGTTTCAAAATAAACTGTTCTCAGAGTCTCTTTAGAAAAGCAGCCAAATTTGCTCTTATTTACGTTTTATTTTTTATGTTGATGATGAAAATTTGATTGAAAAAGTTGAAACTTCACATACGATGAATCTTCACGTAAGAATACTTTTCTACCAGAGGTCGAAATTTGAGTTCCCTTCTGTGATAAATAATTATTGATAAATATCGTTAGCTTCAGTTGCTTGTTAATATCTGATTAACTGTCTGATGCAAGTCGACATGTGGATTCAAATCAGTATTTGTTTGCATGCGTGTAGAAGTCATTTCTAGTTCTCTTCCTGTCCTGCAAACCTTTAAAATGTAAAACTTCAAGAAAAACTTTCTAAGTTAAAGTTCACTATCACAAAGCAAAAATAGTTTACATCTACAATTTTCAGGATTTTACTTCTCAGCAGGTTTGCCAAGCTTGAAGAAGCTCAAAATGTCGTCAGGGATTGGGTTTGATGGAGCAAAAGTCTATTCGCGATCTTTCCTCCTTTAAATCAGTTTTCTGACCTTCAGAAAATAGCCTCTATTTATAGAAGTAATGCCCAGGAACCATTTCCAAAAAAGCACAATTATAATAACGTAATAGCTCGAAGGAGGCAGCCCCACTTTAAGGATTCTAAAATTGTTATAGTAAACACCAAGATAAAATAAATATTTCATCTTGCTTACCCTCAATATGCACACGCTTTCAGCTTAAGCTATACCGTAAATACTCGAATTAGCCCCCTGGGGGCTTATTTATTTTTTATATTTTTGGATGGGGGCTTATTCGAGGGGGGGGGCTTATACGAGAGGGGCTTATAAAATTATTGTAGACATTAAGAAGACATTATTAAAATACCTAGTTTATTCTAGTAGGAATTTCTTTATGAGTATTTAATTAATTACTACCATAAGTATGGATTTGTTGTGGTAATCAATAAAACGCCATAAGCAACCTCAGATGGCACAAATCATCAAATGGACGGACAGTTCAAAAATTTACAGTAGCATTGGGGGGCTTATTCGAGTCGTTATAGCTTGCAATGTAAAAAACTCTTTGTAATTTTTTGTTTGTGAAATAATCTCTCAAATTCAGTGATGTCATTGATGAGGTGACCATGTATAAATTTTTGAAAACTGAAGCGTAAGGTAGCGCACAAAATGTATGAAAAGTAGAGACTCCTATTTCAGTATCAAACTCGAATGCTTTAACTCTAACTTAATCAGCCAGACATAACCATCAACGGATCATGCTGACAGTCAGGCATAATGTACACTTTGGGAAGAATTAGCAGGTTTATGATCTTAAAAGGACCAGGTAAATTTCATGAGCAGGTAATTATTCCAGGATTATAAGATTTCAGTTGAAGGCAAATAACGATAACACTCTTTTGGTGGTACAAAACTTGAAAATAGCTTTGAAAAAACCAAGTAAACTAAAGTTTTTTGTCTGACACTCTTCAGAGTTTAAAACATCAGAACATAGATCGAAAACTGTACGCTATGAAATATATATACCCAGTGGTGGATCGAAATAGGCCAATCAGAAGCGCGATCACATGACTGTTGAGCACTCATCAGTGTTACTTTTCATAAGCTTTAGTACTCTTCTATATATGATGAAGTCAAGGAAATATTTGTGCTACCTGTAACATTCATCTACACATAAACTGAACATGTTTTGATAAAGGAAACATACAACAGTATCAACTTGTAATTTTTTGTTTAGAGCTCCCCAACTCCAGGTCCCCTCTTGTTAGGGTTAAAGCTTTCCAGTCGGCAACACTGTTTGCTACATAGCTTTGATTTCCTTGCTTTTCGTCCGTAATTCGGAGTTTTACTAAAAACATTCACAAGCGTTTGGGACTGAAGGCCTGTGGCCGCTATTGGGAGGTGGCCGCTAATCGGAGGTGGTCGCTATTAGAGGTTCGACTGTAGCCACAGGAAAAGTACAGCGCACGGTTTGTATGTCTATTTAATTTAACGCTGACCCGCCGTTCTTATGTAGCACAAATTACAATAATGGACTCTGCATCGAAACATGGAAGTTTGCTGCGTTAAATAAACTTCCAATATCTACCGGATAGACACGTAGACAAATATCTACCGGAAGAGACAGACACGAATCAGTTAGCATTTTGTGCACCTCTATCTTCGCCAAACATTTTCTAGGTTATTTGGACAACAGTATCAGCTATCGGCTAGGCCTTGCATCGCTACATCTTGAATATATTGCTTTGACGAAACAAGTAAATCGTGTAGATCCTACCTTCCTTAGTTCATAGTCGTAATATTTGCAGCACAGCTAATGACATAAGCTTCCTCTCGTAGATTTCTCACTTGCAGAGTTGAAGATGTGCCAAGGTAAGTTTGATAACAACAAGTATGGCGCAAATTTAAAATTTCAACAGCTTTGGATCACTTCATCCAAAAAAATACTTTTTGTACCCCCTGGGATTGCTTGATAAAAAGAAACTTTCTTCGTTGCATGAGGCTAATTCCCAATAGACCCTCAAACCATTCATCCGTCGCTTGCAACAAAAATATACACACAATGCTTCATTCCTTTAAATGGCCTTACACGAACTAAAAGATTTTATATCGAATATGGTCCTAGTTTATTTCGGCCATACAGTCCTCCCTGAGCATTCAAGATTGCTGCTTATATTCGAAAGAGCGGTATTCCAGCAAATTGTTAATCATCGGAAAACATATTGTGGATCAATGCACGATAAATTATTTCTTGCTCTATCCTGTGTTGTTCTAAACTAAACCAGATATTAAATCTATATTTGCACTAAACGAGTGAAGTCAAAATAGCCAAGAAAAGAAAAACAAGAATTTGATAGAGCAATTTCTTATTAAAACCATTATATTTCTTGAATTCATATTTCGCACAAGAACCTGAAATGTAGAATAAGTAAAAGAATTAAGGATACTGACTTTCGGTAGAAAATGCAACTAAAGCCAAATTTCATAGACGGCAGAGAATTAAATCAAATATCCACTCTTCCTGAGGTAATATGCAGAATGTTTATTAGATGCAACTTTAGGAGAAGAATTAATTTTAATTTATTTATCTTAATTTATTCGACTGCAGATGGCATTGATTATCCAAGTTTCAAATGTGAAACTTACCTTTTTCAACAATTTCCTTTAACAAAATAAACATTGTCGATGACTATTCTTCCTGATGAACCAACAATTCCATCGATCGACAGCTGTAACATAAATTATGGATTTTCTATTAATGTGCAAAACAGCGGAATTGAGAATACCACGATGAGATGAGGGAATGGTGAACCAGGGTTAATAGTTGTTAATATATGGGGTTAATAGTTGCCCAATATGAACGGGTTTATTCTCAATTTCCCCGATACTAGAAAAAGTTTCTATACTACCACGAAAAACCTCTTCAAAATCCTGTGCTGTTGGGGATATTTCTTATTTCTTGAAGTGATAATGATTTTCTTTAAAACATTCATGTGTGAATGGTTTCATAGAAAAGCCAAAATTTAATATAGACCAACTGGCTTGATGTGGTCTGGTTAGATTCAAATTGGGATTCTTGCACATTTTTACTAGCGATAACATAGACATCAGTTGATCTAGAATTTCGGACGTCGGAAATTGATGTCGGAAATTTTGTGGTCGGAAATTTGCCCCATGGAAATAATAAAGTAAATCTAAGACGGGAATCGACAGGCTTGGAACATTTGAAATGGAACTTCCCATTGTCGCTCTCCATTTCCTTGTACAAAATGTTTGGGAGAAGAATCTTTAATCCTATTGTTTATTGCTATTGTTCTATCTATTTGTCTGAGCCAATAAGAAAGTGCATCAGATGCACGTGCGCATTAAGGCAAAAGCTTGTAATCAAAACATACATCTCATGACGCCTCACAGCATTTACTCAAAATCATTATACAGTGGAATCCCGATTTAACGAACCCCGGATATAACGAACTTCCATGTATAACAAACTTAAGTTCTGGTCCTTTGAATTCTGCCTAACAAACTCCTTACAATTTTTCTCGGTATAACGAGCCCTGTATATAACGAACTATCGACATTACGAACCAAATTTTGGGTCCCTTCATCATAATTACCCTCGATATAACGAAATTTTCATACTTTTTTGGTCTGTTATTTTTATTCATTTGTTTTGATGTTCATTTATCACTTTCTCTTGGAGGAAATCATTATTGTCATCGGCAAAACATGCTGATGTTACACTTCAAGCCCTGGCTGATAGGCCCAGAGCACGAAATGTAAGTTTGATTGCGTCAGGAATTACTGCAAATGAGTACATTGAAAATAACGGATACTTCTTTACGTAGGAGGCATTGGCAATGAGCGACGACAAAATTTTCTTAAGAGACCCAGATGGAGAAGCAGAAGAAAAAAAAAGAACATGAAGTAATCGACGACGTTATTCAGCCGCCAACTGGAAATGAAGCGACCTCAGCTTTGCCAATGTCTGGGTACCAAATTTAAATAGGATCATAAAAATCTTCATTTTCGATGATTAACTATTCGTAATATTTGAATTCAGCTTGGTTTTTTGGAGTATGATGTGCACAGAAGTTGGAAACCTAAACAAGCCTACCGCAGGTTTTTAGACGTGAACAACTGCGAAAGGACTAAAAAACGTTTTCTCCCGTTTTAGTGAATCCCCCATATAATAAACTATCTTGTGGCTCCCTTCAGAATTCGTTATATCGGGATTTCACTGAACATCTGAATTTAATCATGTATACCAGAGTTTCATTCTCAAACTTCTCATGGAACCTTTTTCTCTAATTTTTTTTGTCGTTTGATTCCAGACTGGGTTATTTCCATTAGAACTACGAATGTTACTATCATAGAATACATTATGCATTGTGAATAGAACGTCATCGGTTTTATCTGTGCTTTTGCATAAGATAAAAGGTTTTGTAAGCCGACGGACCTTTTCGAACAAATGCTGGTTCGTCTCCCCAGCAAAAAAGACCAAAGTAATCTGCTTACGACAGAAGACTTTAATTATTCATTTGCCTAGAAAAGAAAACTACTTTGGAAGATAGGTATAATCTTTTCACCTGTCTTTTGTCATCAACCTGCACAAGAACTTTTCCATTGACCCAAGTTCCACTTCCCTGAAGTGTAGCTTTGACATTTTGGCCTGGAGTCTTGCTGCTTGTACTTGGGTAAATATCTTCGACAATTTTTATGCTTCCACCATTTCTAAATAATCAAAGACTAAAATAATGTAACTTGTTTATGAATCATTTTATTAAAACAAAGACAATAGACATTAAACTCATGACATTTTCATTCGCATTTTACATGCTTTACATTGGACTGAAATTTTTTTAGATTCACAAAAATGTTTGATTAATAAAAGAATTATCTTTTTCCAAAAAGAGATGCCAAAAGCAACAACGGTTTTCTCTCTCACGAGCCCCTCCCTCTCACGAGCCCCTCCCTCTCACGAGCCTCTCCCTCTCACGAGCCCCTCTCTCTCACGAGCCTCTTTCTCTCTCTCACGAGCCTCTTTCTCTCTCTCACGAGCCTCTTTCTCTCTCTCACGAGCCTCTTTCTCTCTCTCACGAGCCTCTTTCTCTCTCTCACGAGCCTCTTTCTCTCTTTCACGAGCCTCTCTCTCTCTCTCGACAAGTAAATATCAAATGCATATTTTTCTTACCCTGTTTGGAAGCTGAAATGAAGACACATTGCACCGATGTACATTTTGTCAGCTGGCAGCACTAGTTCCCATGGGAGAATCAATTTTGCATTGTAGTTGTTCACAGTCGAGTCGACATAGGCGTAACTTGCTGCAAATATATGGAGTTAAACATCTCATTTATCAACAATTGTGAATTGAATCAAAAGATGTCAATTCAGATGTTGCAAAGTTTCAGTCATTTTGATCAATTTGCAAACAATTATAAAAAGAAACAAGTAGTATTCAAAATTTAATATTCTCCAGAACAAGATCAAATATGAAAAAGGTGAAACCCATTGCCCTAGCCATATCGACTACAATTGAATAGAATTAAAATTTAAACTGACTTTTAATTTTTAATAAAGAACCATTTGTAACATATAACAAAATATTTTGACTTTCAGATTGAAATTTATATTGTCAGTGATTTGTTGTTATCCTAGATCTAAAAGATTGTCAAACTATGCATCCTAGAAATATTATGTAACGCGATTTTTGTCTTGGACGAATTTTTATCAAACACTGGTTCATAAAAAAATTGGTTATCTTCAAAATCGGTTGGCGTTATTATTATTATTATTATGACTAATTAAGTGATTCACAGACACCTAGATGTTAATTGGTCCGGATAATATAGGAGGGAGCAGTCAGCAACAAGCTGACAAAGGTCCCATTCTGTCATCTCAAGTTTACATAGACAATGTCTGTCTCAAAATCCTGGCTGTCCCTAGCAGTGCTGTCTTTTGTATCACCTGTAACTTTACATCAATTCCGATCTTTTCCATGTGCTCTTCAAAACAATATGATATACACCCTAATGCCCCAATCACAACAGGGATGACTGTCACCTTCTTCATATTCCACAGATTTCCGATTTGCTCCTTTAATGGTTGATATTTCTCAATTTTTTCTTGTTCTTTACCTTTTACCCTATTATCACCAGGAATGGCAATATCGATTATCTTCACATCCTTTTTTTCCTTGTCAACGACAACAATGTCTGGCCTACTAGCTTCAACAACCCTATCACATTGAATCATAAAATCCCACAGTAGCTTAAACTTGTGATTCTCTAAAACTCCTTCAGGTTTCTGTTCATACCATTTTGTGGCTCTTTCAAATCCGCACTTTTCCGCTAACAACCAATGAATATACCTTGCCACATTGTCATGTCGTCTTTTATATTCTGTCTTTTATATTATTATTATTATTATTATTATTATTATTATTATTATTATTATTATTATTATTATTATTATTTATTATTATTATTATTATTATTATTATTATTATTATTATGGAAACATTTCATTTTCAATTCAACTTAAACTACAACTACAAATCTCACTATTACAAGGTAATTTGCAATTGGCTAGCCTGGTTTTACAAGAAAAAACTATAACAATCGTAAGGTAAAAGGAAAAACTGAGAAAAATAAAATAAAATAAAACAACTAAAGTTAAAAAGGATGTAATTCCGGATTTGTCCATGGCTTATTTTTGCAACAAAATATGTAGTACGTAGTACGGATGGCAATGTTGGAAAGTTTAGAAATGAGATACTGTTTTTGTTGCTGATCGATGGAGAGAGAGTCACACATTTTGAAGAATGAATTGCAGGAATTGCCGAAGATGCCAAGAGAGCTCATAGAAAGATTAACAAAGGAGACACATTTGAACTGCTGCTGTAAACCAGATAAGAGAGGAGCATACTTGCTGTGTTTTCTTGTAGCATTTGTCTCAAGATTGGATTCGAAGCCAACAGTTAGCTCTAAAATGTAGAGGTAATTGTTGTTAGTCCTCAAGAGAAGATCAGGGCGAAGGTTTTCTCCAGTTATGATTGATGGTGAAAGAAAGCCAGGTATATCAGCGTAGATGGTAGATTCATTGACAGCTTTTAGTGACGTAGCTAGAAAGTTTAGGATAGAGTTATGTCGCCAGGTGTATCGGCCTTGTTCCAGATATGTTTTGCAGCCAGCAACAACATGAAGGAGTGTTTCTGGCAGAAAACAGAAAGAACAGTCAGAGGTCTGGCTCAAGTTCCATTTTTTCAGGTTTTTCTGTGTGGCAAGGGTATTGTTCAGGTACCTTATGGTGAAATTGAAAATATTCTGAGGCATGCTACTTTGCACCTTGGACCAAAGTTTGTTTATTTGTGGAAGATTCTGGTTAAAGAGATGTGATAATAAAGATCCTTGGGAGGTTAGGATGTTTTGCAGACGATCTTTATGCTCATGCTGGACAGCCTTTAATGCTTCTTTGGTGTTCCTATATATATCATATTGTATATTTGTGCCACTGCTGGTATTTTTCCATAAAGAGCGAATGTTATCGTTTGGTGAAGATTTCAATGCGTTTCGTAAAACTGTTTGACACTGTAGGAATTTGGTGGATGGTAAAGTTAGGCTGAGTCCAAACTGGTTTTTAGAAAGAATAATGCTACTCAAGGTAGCACTTATTGGGAGGTCGAGCCACTGGCGGATGTATTTGGATACAAGGTTGTCAAGATTCTCGACAACCCACGTCTTTGAAAGATCTGCTACAGTAAGGTTCCAGGAAATTTTAGAAATAACGAAGTTGTGATAAAGACGTAGCTTATTTTTTGCATGAAGAGGCTGGGAATCGATTTGTTTAAGCATGTTTGACAGTGATGATAAAAGGTCAGATTTATGTTCTTGGTTTGTCATTTCAAAGTCAAAATGACGACCGAGGTACTTGAAAGAGTTTCCATTCGAGACAGATGGGATAGGTTTGTTGTTTATGAAAAGCTTAGGTTGATACTGAAGAGAACGTGTGGAAAATTTCTTTATTCCAAAAGTGATGCATTTATCGACACGTATGATCATGTTAGCCCATTGGCACCAGCGAGTGAAACAATTCAGTAGAAGTTGGTTTTCTTTCTCATTGCTGGTGATAACGGCAGCATCGTCTGCGAATTGAAACCAATGGACTGGTTGAAACATACGGTCGTTCTGATCAGGTAGGGAAAACCCTAACTGTTTGTATTTCTCAGCTTTTATGTACTGTATGAATGTGTTGAAGCATAGATTAAATAGTAGGGGACTGAGGCAGTCGCCTTGAAGCACACCACGACGGACTGGAATAGCAGGAGTATTATAGTGGCTTGTGATGATAGAGGTTTTAAAATCGGTGTAAAGGCTAGAGATAAGAAGCTGTATGTTGTCAGGGATATGATGATAAGACAGTATAGTGGGTATCAAATTATGATGTACTTCGCCAAAGGCATTTTTGAGATCAAGAAGAGTGACAACCAGCGAGCGCTGTTTTGTACGTGCTTTGTCGATAATGTGAGCCATCATTGAAGTATGTTCAAGAGTGCCAGAGATGTTAGACGTGAAGCCTTTTTGAATTTGATGTTCAATATAGCCATTTATTTTAAGAAAATCAAACATGAAGTCACGCAAGCAAGAAGTAAATATTTTTAGTGGTACTGACTCAAGTGTTATGGGCCTGAAATTAGATGGATCTTCCACGCTATCCTTTTTGTGGATTAAGATAGTGCATGCCTTTTTCCATTCATTTGGAATATCTCCGGAAAGCCATATAACACGGAAAATTTCAGTAAGTTTACTACGTAGATAAGGACAATGTTTGAAGACAATGATAGAGATCTTATCCAAGGGGCAAGGAGAAGCAGAAGACTTCATTCGGCGAATTATTGTTGTAATTTGCTGATATGAAGGAGGCTCTGACGGAAAAGGGTGATCAGGCTCTTGAAAAGTGGGTATCCAAGATGGTATTGAAAAACATTGCGTAGGTGAAAGAGAGGAAAGAGCTTTTAGAAAGTACTGAGTGCATATATCATTAGGAAATGTTGGGAGAATGGATGAACTGGTCTTGAGGATGCGTTTAACGTAACCCCAGAAATTTTTTGAGATGAACTTATCATGATCAGCAATATGAGTAGTGTTAGAAATCATAGAACGGCCGTTGATCTTGTGACGCAATAGATGAGAGACGTATTTAATTTCTAAAAGAGTAGCATTGTTCATCTTCAGCAATTTTAAGTCCTTTTTAAGTTCCTTGGCTTTTCGATCTTGATATTTCGCGACCAGATCGTTGGAAATAATGTCGATGGTACCACAAGTATCTTTAAAATAGTTATAAATTGAGTTATTCATTGAGGTTATTGCTTCGTTGATGGTGCACGGTTCCAATGGGAGATTTGATAAAGTAGATTTGAAATATTCGTTTGCAATGGACCATTCGTTTTTCGAATTTGGGAGACGAACACCGGGTTTAATTTCGAAAAATACATCCAAATTGACGTCATCTAGAAACCCAATGCTGCTAGTGGCTTCGTTGCTATGAACTTCACAAACTAGGTCTTCAGAGGTATCAGGGTTTCCTATTCCGCTAATGACGCGACACCTTCTTTGATGCATCTTTAAACCTTTTGTTCCTTTACAAATTTTCCCACAACAGCATTTGATCCGATTGTCTTGCATAACAATGTCCTCATTTGTTTCCACGGAAATTAGAGGAATGTTGATAGATCCGTTGGGGCCATTTTGGTGGTTGACGTCAAGCTTCCGTTTACATCTCCAAGAATGGCGGCCTAACGTTTTGAAATCTTGACCACAGAAAGAACAAACCACAAATATTGCAACAATCCAAAGCCAATGCGAACGAATCATTTCTAAAAAAACTCCTTGTCGTTTCAATAGTCGATTTTACTATAATATGCGAATACAAAGTAACCAGGCTATAATGATACTTGCTTTTAAACGAGAGCCGTGTACGGGAGCTCCGAACGCCACCGCTCAACGACCAATAATGATAATAATAATAATAATAATAATAATAATAATAATGCTGTTAGATCAGAACATAAAGAGCGCCTTCAAAACCATCTTGTATCTCAAGGTACCGTTCTTTCCTTCATCTTTGACCACTCTCTTCCTATAGCCTCTAAAATATGGACCACGGTTCAAAGCAACATGCCCAAGAACATTTACAGTTTTACTATCAAATATCTTAGCAACTCCCTTGCAACGCGAAAAAACCTATCTAAATGGAACATTACTCAGTCGTCCGATTGCTCTTTTTGCCATATGCCAGAAACGTTACTTCACATTGTTGCAGGCTGCAAAACATACCTCGAAGAAGGCCGTTACACATGGCGCCATAACTCTGCATTGAACTTCCTAGCACAATCTTTAAAAGCTATACCTAATTGCTCTCTTTACGCTGATCTTTCAGGTTATCTCTCACCCTCTATCATAACAGGAGACTCTTTCCGTCCTGATCTACTTCTAGTCACTTCTGACCATCGACTATTCATACTCGAGCTTACAGTAGGATACGAAACTAACTTGGATGTTAATGCTAACCGCAAAAGAGAGAAATACTCGAATCTCATTCACAGCCTAAGCTCAGCCTATTCCTCTATCATGTTTGTTAATCTTTCTATCAGTTCCCTAGGTATCTTTGGTCTCTCTTGCTCCTCTTTCATCGACATGTGCAACGCTCTAGATATCAGCGAGAATCATCTCCACTTCATGATCTCCAAACTATCCAACTTAACTATCCGTACTACCTATTACATTTTCTGCCGCAGAAATAAATCTTGGAATAATCCTGAACTTCTTCAGTTCTAACGATCTCTGCTACTGACGACTTCTAAAACAAACAATGACGAACATACTTTTTCCTCTTTTTTTTTGTTAATTTCTTTAGTTTGTGCTTGTAATAGTCTTTTTCTTTGTAAACCCAGGCTAGCCAATTGCAAATTACCTTTGTAATAGTGAAATTTGTAATTGTAGTTTTAATTGAATTGAAAATGAAAAGTTTCCATTATTATTAAACTTTCTAGCTACGTCACTAAAAGCTGTCAATGAATCTACCATCTACGCTGATATACCTGGCTTTCTTTCACCATCAATCATAACTGGAGAAAACCTTCGCCCTGATCTTCTCTTGAGGACTAACAACAATTACAAATACATCTTAGAGCTTACTGTTGGTTTTGAATCCAATCTTGACACAAATGCAACAAGAAAACACAGCAAGTATGCTCCTCTCCTATTTGACTTACAGCGAAAGTTCAAATGTGTCTCCTTTGTTAATCTTTCTATGAGCTCTCTTGGCATCTTCGGCAATTCCTGCAATTCATTCTTCAAAATGTGTGACTCTCTCTCCATCGATCAGCAACAAAAACAGTATCTCATTTCTTAACTTTCCAACATTGCCATCCGTACTACGTACTACATATTTTGTTGCAAAAATAAGCCATGGACAAATCCGGAATTACATCCTTTTTAACTTTAGTTGTTTTATTTTATTTTTTTCAGTTTTTCCTTTTACCTTACGATTGTTATAGTTTTGTTCTTGTAAAACCAGGCTAGCCAATTGCAAATTACCTTGTAATAGTGAGATTTGTAGTTGTAGTTTAAGTTGAATTGAAAATGAAATGTTTTCATTATTATTTAATACATATCTGGAACAAGCTGGCTGCAAAACATATCTGGAACAAGGCCGATACACCTGGCGACATAACTCTATCCTAAACTTTCTAGCTACGTCACTAAAAGCTGTCAATGAATCTACCATCTACGCTGATATACCTGGCTTTCTTTCACCATCAATCATAACTGGAGAAAACCTTCGCCCTGATCTTCTCTTGAGGACTAACAACAATTACCTCTACATTTTAGAGCTAACTGTTGGCTTCGAATCCAATTTTAACACAAATGCTACAAGAAAACACAGCAAGTATGCTCCTCTTTTATCTGGTTTACAGCGGCAGTTCAAATGTGTCTCCTTTGTTAATCTTTCTATGAGCTCTCTTGGCATCTTCGGCAATTCCTGCAATTCATTCTTCAAAATGTGTGACTCTCTCTCCATCGATCAGCAACAAAAACGGTATCTCATTTCTAAACTTTCCAACATTGCCATCCGTACTACGTACTACATATTTTGTTGCAAAAATAAGCCATGGACAAATCCAGAATTACATCCTTTTCAACTTTGGTTGTTTTTTTTCTCAGTTTTTCCTTTTACCTTACGATTGTTATAGTTTTTTTCTTGTAAAACCAGGCTAGCCAATTGCAAATTACCTTGTAATAATGAGATTTGTAATTGTAGTTTAAGTTGAATTGAAAATGAAATGTTTCCATTATTATTATTATTATTATCATATATTGGTTATACACGAAAAATCCCATCAGCAAAAACAAAATTTACAATCAAACAAAAAAATATACATCTGAAATAACACTAGGATGGGGCTGATCTTCCAGGGAGTCGTGTTTGAGTTGAATTCAGCTCCTTGAATGTATTTTGAGATGTTTTTTAAATTATTTCAAAGTAGGGAGCTCCCTGATGGTAGTAAGGATTTCTGTCCAAGCCTTTAGACCCGAATAGTGAAAGCTTTTCTTAGAGTACTCAAGATTATAACTCGGAATTCGAATATCCGTGCAGTTTTTTGTTCTATAACTCGATTTCTTGTTTTATATTTATCCAAAAGGCTTTCAGGGCATATCTTATTCATCATCTTATAGGTCATCACCGATCGATCAAAGACTGAGCTCTATTTTGAAGATGTTGGAGGGCTTCTACTTTTTTGTTAGAGAGAGAGCCCCATACAACGTTTGCATGTCATTAATTCACGCAAAGAAGATGGCATTGAGTCAAGTATAAAACTGCACGCTGCAAAAAAGAAATTTGGAACCAACCTGATCCATTGGCACCTGAAGATGGTCCACCACTTGCAACGCCGATAACCCAGTTGGCTGCATCATCAATAGGCTGATTGGCCCATACGCAGAAATCCGTTTCAAAATCACATTCATATTCTTTCTTGCCTAGAGGAAGCATAAAAATTCAAACTTTCAAGACAATCAACAACAAATACTGCAATACACATTAACCAAAACCACAAACGCCGAATTCAAGTACGATATCTTTTAAAGCTTGATGATTCAAACTCTTGCCCGCTAGATTAACTAAAAGGAGTGGCGTAAACAAATGCTACTTTATGACATTACCATTGCCAAAGAAATGTGAAAGAACTAGAATAATTGTCGGAAAGCCATACCCTCTTCCCAGAGACCCTCCTAACAAAGTATCAGAACGCAAAATCCTTCATGATATTTTCTAAATGTTACGGGAAAGACGCCTTAGACCATTGGGGATATAAAAATAGAGTTTTTAAATGTGACGTCATAAAAGACTATTTTTAAAATTTTTAAATTTTGATCACATAACCTAAAAGATCAGTTAGATATGTTAGATATGTTCAAAAAAGTGTGAGATAAGGCCAATGAAAGATTTCAAATTTCCTAACAGATTGCTGTTATTCTGGCCTGGTTCATAAAGTTATGAAACAAGATCAAATTCTAAAGAGGTTTGATGGGGAAAGAGCCTGTGCTTATGTGGCCATATCTCAGCCAATTTGTAACACATTTAACTGACTTTGAACATTTGGAGGTACTACTTGGTGCTTTATTACTTCTGGAATCCAAATGTAAAAACTCTTAAAATACATTTTTATGACGTCATCACTTAAGAACTCTTTCCATTGCTATAGAATTCCCATCAATGCACTTTACCTTACCCTAACTTAAACTTGAAAATAACTTGTTGAAATGAAATGGGACAAACTGACCTTGAGTGCCACCTGAACCACCTCCACCAGTGCCACCATCTAAGAAAAAATAGATGTATAAATGTACTAATGAAGATCAGATACCTTCGGAGACGTTTAAACAAAAGCAGTAATGGTTAAAAGCAGTTTTTTGTGTTTAACCTTAAGGATTTTCTACCTTTACAAGGATTATTAAATAAAGCGACAGAGTTAAATCAACAAACTCTTAAGGTTTTTAATACACAACGAATAGACGTCTCTAAATATAACAAGCACTTTCGCAACACTCCCATAGAACATTTTAACTGCAGCTTTTGAAAACTGGGTAACTTAACTAGAAGAGAATTTACACTCTTACCCACTAACAACTGTCGCTGATACTATTAATATATTTTTATCTACAATTCAGCCAGTTAGTTTTATCTACAGTTCAGCCAGACTGCGATTAAGATTACCTGTGCATAAGTTGCAAGTCTTCCTGCAGTTCTTTGTCATGTACGGCCAATAAATACTGTTTGAGTCACAGTATTGCTTCCACGTCGAGCAATAGTTGTTCAAATCTTGACAGCCTGTTTGAAATGGAAACAGAAGCATCGTTTAGAGATGCAGATCTTTCCATGTTGTTTCACTTTGGCTCAAAAGGTAATTACAATTGCTAATGGACGTTGTCGACGGCCGAGGGTAGAAAGGTGCCTTTCTGGGAGTTCTGAGGTGTTTTCTTTGACATTTTTCATTATCGTTTTTATTTGATCTTGATTAAACCCCTTGAAATGATTTTGCATGATGCATGAAACCAAGGATATGAAGAATTATTCTAACAAATTGATAGCCAGCCTCCATACTTCACGAGAGGGAGGGGGGCTGAGCCCCCAAAATATTCGTCAGTACGGGCTCAAACCCCAGCCCCCCCCCCCCCCCCCCTAAGTCTACGCCTATTACGATATGCAGACAACGCGAAAAAGAAAGAAAAACAGAAAGTTTCAATGACATCTCATCTCAGCTTAAGGGCCTACATCTAAGCTAATCACTCTTATGAAGTTATTCCTTTTTCATGTTTATCAGCTATTGTTATCATACTTTCGTCACTTGGTATATAGTTTTTTGTGAAGGGCCTACATACCCCGTCATTACCTTCTGGCAAAAGAAGATATGGATGTCAGCGTTTGGTTACAGAAGAATTTGGAAAACATTAATTACATAGATAACATGGGTAAAAATAAACACGAGTCTGAAGCAATGCATTCAGAGAGCTTTGAAGATACGTTGCTGGTGAGGATTGAGCAATTAGCTAACCAATTGATGGAACTAAAATGCTAGTGGTTAAATATAAGGGGGTTTCTAGGGGTTAATCAGGTGGAATTAGGGACTGAACCCCACTAGGCTGTGGATCAACTTATGTTATTAACAGATAAAAAAATTGATGGTACTACAGAACAAAAATAAAATTTATGACATTTCAAACAATGTCATGAACAGATGCGTTTTTGTTGAAAATGTATACCTGTAGCTGGCGCCTGGGTTGGACAGAGGCCGCAAGATCGTGCACAATTCGTCCGCATCCAATCACGGTATCGGTCACAGTATCCAGCATCCCTGTAACTAGGGCAGCTTGATTCCTTATCAACGCATGCTACCAATAAAGAAAAACAGATTACATAACTTTTCAAAATTTAAAAATCAGAATCAACAATTCTTTCTGCAACATAACTACTTCGTTGTTACAAATTAAAGTCACGGTTCTGTTTTTGAACAGAACAGTGATAACGCCCAACCGAGACAAGCAGTCTTCACAACGAGATCAGGTTTAAAAGCCTCTGTTTATCGCTCTTCTTCTCCATGTTTCGTTTTCTCTCCAACAGCGGGCCACTATTTTAGCAGCAAATTTGAAGCAGTGGTCAATGAACAGCAGCATTTTTTAAAACTGCTCTACAATTTACCCCGGTACAACTTAAACAGAACAGCTGAACGGAACAATTTCCAACCGTACAAGAGCAACAACGGTGAATCTAGCGGCAATCTAGCGATGCAAAAATCAGTTTAAAATACTGCTGCAGATGAATCGTGCTTGATTTTTTCAACTCACCATTCACAGTATATAAAACTGCCAGAAAGACAACGAGCATTGTGGTAGCCGCCATGTTTTCAACTGCAAAAATCATGAGTTGGGTTTCTTCTTGATTTCAAAATAGTATTTAAATCCCCTTTGCCATCTGTACAAGCAGTACTTACAAAATCTTTGATAGGTAAACGCAAAAGCAGCTTGATAAATATTTTTTGAGGAAGAGCTTCATTATTAACGAGTAGCGATGGAAATATGGTTGCTCAGCAAGAATGGGCAAATATAATTTTGAGGCGATTGCAAGTGGATATTGCCTATGAGTTGTTAGAGTTGATTGGATTGTCATGAAGTTCAAGGCTATTTGCTGTCAACTGTTTAAATATAACAGTGAATTGTCAGGGCCAAACATTGATACTCAGATTGTAGTGCTGCTATGCGTTGAAATGACAATAATACTTTTCTTAAGAAAGACCTGAAGCCAAATAAACACGTTTGGCGTCAAGTTTTTGTCTCGGTTTTGCCAATTTTGTCGATTTCAAACTTCGAATATCAATATCATATTCTATTCAGAGCATCACTATACACTTTTTATAAGAATAACTTAACTTTTGCTGAGCTCCAAAATTCTTAAAAAAATTTATTTTGATGATAAGACATATTAATAAATCGTTCTTGAGAAGAAATTCAGACTTTTGTTACTTTCATTCTTCATAGGGAAAAGATTGAAGGAAACTAAACAATCCAGCACGATAAAAGCTTGATGAGTTTATCTCAAACTTTTGGCAGTGAATATAAGCTTGTCTTGTTTGCTAAAAAACTCATATAGATAAGAAGTCAAAATTTTGATGGCATTCTAGCCTTGCTATCGTTCTTTATTAATTTCGTGAAATTCACTAATTTCGAGCCTCAATGTTCTGTTAGAATTTATTTTTATAAACAAGTGGGCAACTACTTCATTGAAGAAACATTTGATAACATTTACAGCTGCCGTCGAAACCTTTTGACGTTGACGTAAATGACCAAAAATGGCAATGGTAAACATGATTTGAAATTTTGGCGACTTTCAAAACAGACATAGCAGAAAATGACAACACAAAATATATTTTTAACAAAATATAACTAGTCTAGATCCCCTTCCACGCGTTTGCGGACATTTTTGAATCCGCTTACTCTTCTTTCCGGATTCAAAAATTTGTACACCCACACCTATAATTTCAAAATGGCTTTGAAAAAAGCAAACATTTTACAACATACTTAAAGCTTTTTCGTCTGACACTCCTCAGAGCATAAAACGTCAGAATAGGTTCCGAAAAAACACGATGGAAAAATATATACCCAGTTGTGGATCGAAATAGGCCAATCAGAAAAACGCAAGCACAAGACCGGTATAGTTGACCAATCAGTGCCGCGAGCCTAAAGAAAAATTACCAATGAAGTCCAAGAGAGAAAACGAACTCCTTTTGTCTACACAATGGCGGCTTTTTCGTTTTTATGTAGATTGACTCCAAAACTGCTAGATGGAAGGACGACCGGGCTCTGCCAATTATCCGAAACATGTCGTCATTATAGAGTTTTGCACAATCTGGGTTGTCTAAAAGATGTTGACCAATGGCAGAATCACTTGTTTTAACAGTGTTTCTAGACCTACAAGATCGAGGAGGCTGTTCTCTTTGAGGGGCAGTTTCTCTGTTCTCTTTGAGGGGAACCTATTCTGACGTTTTATGCTCTGAGGAGTGTCAGACGAAAAAGCTTTAAGTATGTTGTAAAATGTTTGCTTTTTTCAAAGCCATTTTCAAATTCTGTACCGCAAAAAAAATTGTTCACCTATAATTTCCAAATCCAATTGAATTTAGATTCAAAGTAATTTTCTCAGTTCCTTTGTGAACTCCTTTTCAAGAGCATGCGCCATCAAGCAGACGCGAGAAGGTATTATGCCATCGTATTAAAAACCACCGGATTCGTAGTGTGATGAAGAAATTTTCACGCTGGCGAGCAAAACCGAAAATGTGCGGATACGAGAGAGTTTTCGTTGAATGCAAGTATACCGCAAGGCTTGTCTGCATAGAAAATTTGCCTATTCAAGAATATCCGTATACGGTTGGACGGGTTACGTTAAAATTGATATCTAGAAAATCATTACAACTGAAAATATCAATCAGAGGCTTTTACAAAAGTCGGCCGCTCAAGCTTGCACTACTGCAACAAGTTCTTAGAAACAAAATTTTTCGCAACACCAGTAACCAATGATTGGTAGCCTGTGTGCAAATTCAAACTCTACGAAGAAATTCAAACTCCAGTTCTTAAAATTTTAGACATGAGAAACTTTCTGCCAACAAATAGACCTTTGGAGCCAAGTTTAGGCCATAGGAAATACAAGACTTAATCATTTGGTGCAGGCACAAAGTTATTCTGAATCAGGTTTCTCGATCTATTTCCTTAGCCAATCTGTTACACGCTGTACAACTTGGAAATTTACCGATTTTTTGACCGAATCCCCATTTTCAATTTTCAATTGTTATCTTTAGTAAATACATAGTCACCAAGTTTATGCTAAGATCATATCTAAGAAATTACTAAGCACGGTTACATAAAGAATGGTAGTAACTAGTCTTCTTTCCACTTTTGCCTAAAAAAAATTATTTTGCTTTGCAGAAAAGTGAAGGAGCCATGGCCCCCCGCCCCCCCCCCGGATTCGCGGGTCATGCATGGCAATTCATAGCTTCATTTTTTTGCCAAAATATTTTCAGCAACATTTAAGCCATGTTTTCCCGGGTGGCGGCCCTAACCTTGAGTCAACCAGTTTTGGATTTACACTATACTTTGTGGTGAATGCAAAGTGAAGAGAGTGGGTTCAACCCAGGTTAAGGTTGACCAGGGTTAAAAGTTGAAATGTAAAAATGAAAATTCCTTAACCTTTGAATTTTCTTCACACCTTATCATTTGGCTTTCAAAAATATTAGCAAGTTATTGCAGAAAAAGGAACTAGGCTATGAAAGAGCATTCTCATGTTGCAGAAATCTAAACTCTTCCTTAAAGACTCTTTGCATACCTGTTCAAATAATTTGCTGCATGGAATTAACTGTAGTGCAGCTAGGCACACAGCGGTTACAGAGGGCAAAGGCAAGAAAATTAGATTTTTCTATGGGCTTGGCTGCATGAAATACAGCAAACAATACGCTTTATAAGATCAGAAGGCAATAATCTATAAGACACTTTCAATATAAGGGCTGCAAGACTTACCTAGATTCCTCCGGAACGAGAAGATGCCTAGCGAATAGAACAACTCTGTTAGTTGAAATCGTACAAGAAGTAAAACAAAATCTCCATTAAGATAAAAAAAATTATAAAGCACCTCTACGGAAAAACGAGCTGTTCTAGCCTTTTCGATGAACCTTATTCTATTTGCTTTCAGTTTACACGGGCAAGCTGTAAAGCAGTATTAAAATTGACGCTACTACCCTGAATAAACAATTCAAAAATAAAATGAAATGAATAAAAATCTTAAAGTCAGTTCGCTTTTTATTTATAAGGGTTCTACAAATTATATCCAGCCTCGGTATTCTTAAGGTATTTTTGTTTTGAGGCTGAATATTATCTTAAAGTATTCCTATTTTTCAAATGTTATGTGATTTCAAGGAAACATCGCCCGTCCATGAATAGAAACCAGGCTTCTTAAAAAACGAGATATGAAAGTTATGCGATTCTTTGCTATTTATCATAATTATCATAATTATCATAATTATCATAATTATCTGGGTTGTAATAAGGAGAAATCCATCTCAATAGGAAATGGCATCATCCTTTCAGGTGTCGTAAAACACTGAGGGTTGGGTTATATTTATGTGGTACAGAAATACAGAACCTATAGCCCCCACCTCTTGAAAAACATCTTTAGCTTCCCCCGAATGAAATTTAACTCTTACAGAGCCCTGGGTTCACCATTCTGGATAATTCACGAAAGTCTTCATTCGAAAAATCAATCTTCCGATGTGCATATCGTTGTTTTGAACTCTACAACGTGCCTTGTATCAAACATAACACTGCACAACACAACAACATCAAAAACCTGATATCAGACATTCCACTGAAACCTCCGAAATATGAACTCAAAATTTTTGTTCCTTTGTGAAATGCATAGTGGATGATTTGAAGTAACGTCTTACCTGTGGGTGAGCATAAATCGCAAGATTTTGGGCAAACTGACATCATGGCATTCGCATGCATGACATTGTGGCAATAGCCTGCCAGATACCAAAAGTAGCAGTTTTCATGACGATCACGACACCCTGTAGGTAGAGGTATACCGAAGGTGAATCGACGAATTGCAAAGAATAGCTAAAACTAAATTGCAAATATCAATAATAGTCAAAATTCGGTTTAACAAGTAAATATAACATAAATTTATCATTTGCCTAGAAGGCCAAGTATAATATTATTTAGAAACTCAGTATATGTTAACGCTTGTGGTGGGATGGTATTTAATTGATTTAAAGCTGAATTGCACAAATTTTTAAAAATCAAACTACTTTCAGCACTAAATTTCTTATGAAAAGAGTGTTTTATATAAGAAAAAGTGCAACAATTTCCTGATTTATGAGGCATTAACTATTACTAACTCTTATTAAAACTAAAGGACTTACGTTATAGTTGAATACATTGAAATATTGGTAGTAATGGAATTACAAAAATATTTATGTTTAGGATACATATAATCGACCGTCAATTGAACTGTGATTCGAAGAATAATATAATGTAACCAAAATGGGTAGAGGCGCATGTGGAGTCGCATATTGGGGGTGGGGCCAAAGCTAAAGTATTCTATTTAGAAGAAGGTACCAGAAAAGCTCAAAATTTCAGACAAACTTGATGTTCTTGGAGGGACCGTTGTTGATTATGCCTGCAGATGTGATATATTTGCCTGCATATCAAAGAAATTTTAATGAAAAGCCTTACACTCTTTTCTTTTTTATAAGAACCAGTAAGTTTAGGTTCAGGCTGACTGCTCATAATTTTTTCGAAAATCCAAGGCTGGATTGCTCTTAATTTGTTTTTAAATTAATAGGGTGTAAGCAGTGTGATTTCTAGCATTTTCGCTCTAGGGAGGTGTTCAGGCCTCATTTTCCAACAAAGTGAATGAGACAACCTTCATTTGCCGAAAAGCTTGAATAAGCACCCACATATGGCTAAAAATCCTCGTTTTGAGATGAAACGTTGTTCAAAATTGCATTTTACAGTAACTCAGCTTCAGCTTGTTCTTAATTTGTTCTTAACTATGGACCAACGACTGGAAGAGCCAAACTAATTTTCAAACAGATTAAAAAGTATTGAGAAACCTTTACATTCCAACAAATATTGCGGTTTTTGGTGATAATTTGAAGTCAAATAAGATGTTACAAGAATGAATCCAGTAATCCAGCGCACCGTAACCGGGGGGGGCTGGGGGCTGTAGCCCCCTCACTTCTTTGCGAAGTATGATATTAATGTTGTGGCTTGAACGAAGTATTTACTCATTATTAAGTCTTTTAGATACATTTTTTAATTTGTAGACGAAAAATTCATGCATCCAAACATCTTACTAGAGACAAAACGCTGTCGCTGGATGACACAAAAAGAGAGCAAGAATGGCCAAACTATCATAGAGCTTTAAAAACTTTACCATAATCATAATTATCTCTTTTCAATGCAGTAAATATGACTGCCTAAAACCACAAGATAGAAGAAACCCCTTCAAAGCATCGGCCAAACTGTTATTATCGTAATCCCGTACGTGTTATTGTATATCGATTTTCACATTAGGCCAAATTGAAGTAAATTTGTTTTGTTTAGGATAACAGTAAGTGTTGAAATACTTACCTTGCGCTTCAACGGTGATACAAAGGGCACCAGTGCATAGGAACAGTAGAAAAAGCTTCAGCATTGCTTCTTTCTCTGACAGCAACACGGTGCGAGTTTCTTCGAAAATTATGAATGAAAACTTTGTCACAGATCCGTGACTTTATCTTCTCTACATGAGAATGGCCTCAGGATGCGGAAGCTGAACCGGACGAGACAATAGAACAATACACCCTTGTTCTACTTCCTGGAACTATTTAAGTTGAAATCAAAACAACGTTTCTACATGGATATGAGCAACAAATACTTGGGTGTGTGGATCGTATCCTACAATGTTTCCACTTTCCTGTCGATTTCTACTTTTACGTCGCTGATTTTCATACAAATGTTTACTTTGAAAGAGTGCTGCAAGAAGAAAAGTATTATAGGGAACACAATTGTTTGAGAACGATAGCAACAAGAGGCACTGTTCTTTGGAAACAAAGGATTTAGCTTTTTTTTGTAATTGTTATTGTCGGCTCAAGCACTCCAATAACACAAGGAGCTGCAAACCTTTGTAAAGACAGGGAAAAATAACATTGGGCACCAAAGCATTACGTTTTGGGCAAAAAATCTTGGGCACCTAAGCTCTGATACCCAGGGTAAGAAAATTTCAGGCCCGTCAAAACCGAGGGGCTGGGGCTGGGGGGCTGGAGCCCCCAATTAATGTCAAGCTGTTGTATGTTTCCTTTATAACATTGTATTGAATGAGAAGGAATACAATGGGCAGTCCTCCCCCCTCCCCCCCAATATGAATTTCGTTCCGACGGCATGGTAAAATTGAGCCTATTCTGAGAGTTCTTTGGAAGAAAGACTTTCTCGTTTTAACATGGTTGTTGCAGCGTTATTTTTTGGGCTGGCACAATGCTTTTTTTGGCAACGATAATAACAAACTTCACCAAACTTCAGGTCATAGAAAAATACCACAAAATGTAGAGATTTCTAGATAGCACTTTGAACACGCAGAGGAAATATTCTAATTCGATACTCTTGGCGATTAGAATGGAATCCCTAGGAGCATTAGGAACTTTCTAGCCAATTCTGACGCTATTTTTCATTATTTGTAAAAAGAAACAACAAATTCATGAAAAGTTTTAATTCACAACAATGGAGGCTTTGTCCAGCTCTTTATCTAAGAGATCGTTGAAAGAGGATTTAAATAAGTTTTAATACCAGTAAGGGACGTTCTATGTGATCAGTTGGGTTTTATTTCAGCACTAAAGTAAACTGTCGTCAGTGGAGGAAATTTAGGCTTTCATTTGGTGGGAGCCAGGCCTACGATTTTCCGACAAGATAACATCATGGACCATGTCTTATTTCAAAGAAACTGCAAATTTTGATAAAAATAGTTGATTTTTTGACAGGACTCTCTAGAAATCTTTGCTGACCACGCCATAATTAAGTAGCAAGAAGAACAATCCATTTATGATTTTTGATATCAAGATCGATATCTCATCTAAGACAATTTGTGATACAAGAGGTAGACCGATTACACTTTTGACAAGTCGTACGTTCATTTTATGCATTTTATCTTGTTTTCGTCAGTGAAAAATATGTTTGAAAATAACTTTTATTCAGAAGAATCCGATGGAAATTTTGGCTAATCTTTACGGAATTGAAATTAAATATAAAATTCACAAGCAGTTTCAATATTGGTCATATATTGTTTGTTTGACTATTTAGTACTGGCTAATTTGTTTATCAGCTATGCTATGTTCAAACTTTGCAAAAAAGGCACAGAGAGGTTAGAGAGGCCCGATTTCTTGGAGTAATTTCGACACGTTAAAAGGTTGTCAATTATCCGACGAAAGCCCGAATTTTCCGACAACATCGATGATAGGGGGTCCCGAGCCCCCCCCAAAACCCCCATAATTTCCACCACTGACTGTCTTGCAGCCCCAGTAATTGTCCAATCAGAGACAGAATCCCAGAAATTGAACCCTGTCAGATCAGAGCAGAGCCTCTTTCCTTCCCCTCCTACGCATCCATTCATTCTTTGCTACTGCAGCGGTCTAATTTATCCCCGGTTTCTTGAGTCTCTGGTACCCAGGGTAATTTTCTAGGACCTTTGTCATTGGTCAATTGGCGGCCGCTAAACTCTCACCTAGTTAGTTGAAGATACCAAAGGGAGACAACAAACTTTTTCTGTGTACGCAAGTAGAATTCTCCCTCACTGCTTCTTCTGCGAAGGAGCAGCCAACATGCACCAAAGGAAGACAACAAACGTTATCTCTGTACGCAAGTAGAAATCCTTTGCTACATGAATGCAATTTGGCTACTTCATATCCATTTCTGTAAATCTCAATTTTTTAACTGCATTCTTTAGTGTGAGCAGTGTCGGATGGAGGTATTGAATTGAAATTTTTTTACTTATTTTATTGACTTTATAGAAATTTTGATATTGGATTTCCAGCAAAGGTGTACGAGATTTTAGTGGAATAATTTTGCTCTCGTTGTACCCCACCACATAAGGCTTCTGCATATGAGATTATGTTGAAAGTTCAAATTGAGATTCAAATTCTTTCGGTGAGAAAAATGTTTTGGTGGAAGGAAAATATTTGGTGAGAAAAGAAGTGAAAGTGTAGGCAAGAATGTTATAAAATCTTATTTGGAGGAAGTATTTTTTTAAAAATTTTTCAAAGCCCATGGAAGAAAATTAGTTACAAGCGTTTACAGTTCGCAAGATTTTCGTTCGCCAACAGTTCTTAAAAAACGAGGCGCAAAAATTGAAACCGCTGGAACGGTTGAAGGAAATAATTGAGGAGAATTATGAAGATCCATTGCTGAAAGAGAAAAAGTGAAGATGAGCTGGAAATCTTATTTCTTTGGGACGAAGGAGAAAGAGAAACTGGAAACGACAATTGATGCTATTGGATGCATAGCAATGCTCAAATATTGTTTGAAGCAAAAAATCTCTACAGACAGTTCTCGATGCATTTCAATCATGCTTTGTGATATCAGAATTGACAACTGGAATTTCTCTCTTGCTATATTGAAATCACAAACCGAAATTTAGAGATTTTCCTAGCGTTTGAAAATTTTGGCGAGAAAAAATTACTGTTTCAAAAAATTCCTTTGGGGTCAATTTCCAGTTTATCTGCTTAACCGAAAAGTTAACTCAAAATTTTGGGTACTAAATGCAAGTTCATATGTTCACAAAGCTATAAAAATGAAGATTCTTCTCTGTCCTTGGGTTTTTCAGTAAATGCAGAAAATGAACAGATTCTAAGCTAGTTAACTATTGTTAAACAAATTAAGCGAAAAAAAACCATTGCCTAAAAATTCCATTCCTGTCTAAAAATTGTCTATGCGTTGGAATTTTCCAAGAATGGCAAGGCCAGTTTTAGGAAGTAACTTGAAATAGCGTCAGTTTCAAGCTCTTTGAATTGGCAGTTTTCGTATTGGTTTCCCTTATGTCATGGCCAGTAATGGATTTGAATAGGACTTTTGGTGTCATTTTATTGAAATTTGCCTGATAATAATGGGTTCACAGTTTCTCCACAATTTCTAGCAAGGTCGGTACCTATTCTACAAAAGTAATCATTCATAACGTTTACAATTTCACTGGAGTTAGCGATTTCCTGGACACATTTCTTGATGCAATCAATGTTTATAGCTTTTGACTTTTTATTGATAATTTCATTTGCCATTAGTCATTAGTTTAGTAACATTGTACTATTGCCATTAGTCCTACCTTTGGAAAGCCTTTTTCTAGGCATCTAGGGATATGTAACCCACTCAAACAGACTGGGGGGGGGGGCTAAGAGTCAAGTTTAGTGACATAGGAGGACCCACCAGCTGGGTCCGACAAAAGTAAAACTTTTGAGATGAAGCCTTCTAGAATGACTAAAAATGCATCTCCCAGACAAAAATTTAACAAATTACAATAACGCTCAGAATAGACAATTCGATGATTCTCAGAAAAACTTTGAGGAAAGAAAAGAAGGGTGGCCTTTCGTTTAGAGTGCACATCGATTGTATAGCAAGAAGCTGTTGTATTAATTGGGATAATTTCACTTCTTGAACCGAAATGTTGCTTGTCGCGAGTGTTTTCAGTAGGCCATGTTTACACATCCAAATGCAGACATTGCAATGATACAGAAAGCTATCTACTGAATAGATGCAAACAATAAACAAATGATAAAAATATACGTAAATAAGTATAAAAAAATCAACCAGTTTATAAATAGTTTGTTTTCTTTTTATTTCATATTGTGTTTTCAAAAATAAGAAAAAAGGGTGGTAAAAAACATTTATCTCTGAAAAAGTGGGGGTCTTCAGCCCCTTCAGCGGCCTTGAATTAAGTGTAGCGATAAAGAAGTAGGAATTGGCTTCAAGAATGAACTAAACTTTTTGGGATGTTCTTAAAGCTGCTCTTTTGAAGGTCAAAAGGGCAGAGGTACCCTGGTTGGGAACATAATGGAATGCTTTTCATGTTTAAGTTGTTGTAAAAAGCATATTATTTTCATTTGCTGTAAATGTGGAGTAATTCATAGGGCATGATTCTAACATTACTGAGGTATCCGTAAATAAAAATCGATTAGATTTTTGTTACCTGACACTACTGCATAAACAACAATTATGAGTCGATTGTACACTGTCAACTGAACAAATAGTAATTATCAAATTCAAACAATATTGATCAGGTGAATAATAATCTACACTCGTATCCTTGAGGCTCCAGTCGAATTCTGTAGCAGATGCAGTCATGGCATCACACTGGGCGCCAATGCTTTTTAAAACGCTGATCGCGTTTGTTCTTTTTCAGGCATCTTATGGCAATCGTAGCGGTATGTAGATATGAATAAATTGTTATTTTTAGATTATAAGCTTCGATAGTAGTATTGAAGACATAAGGCTGGAAAGAGGCTAGACGAATCAAGATAGAGAAAATCTTTAGCGATCGTAATGAACAGAAGAAATATTGACGGCCCAGATTAAATAATCACGTTTTGCTAGTTTGATAGCATGAAAAGTCAGGTAAAATCTTCTATATGTTGATTTCACTGGCCTTTTTCAATAAACTTTAAAAAAAGCGCTATTAGATATTAGATTAAGCCGTTTTTTGAATTATAGTCGCAAAGCGTGCTGGTTGCGCAAGACCCTTTGAAGACAATCGACAGATATTTAAATGCCTTAAGTCATCTGTCAATCATATTTAGCAAATTAATGAGCGTGTTAGTGGATTCACGCTCACTGCTTCTCTGAAAAAATATAGAGGAATTTACAATAAATTTCAGCCTGTTTTTATACCGATAGGCTGTCGGTTTACAAAATGAAAAGAACAAAGAAAATACTAAAACATGATGTTTTTAATTAGCGATGCTAGACAAATTGTTTCTAGTGTCAAGGTCACCCATTTCACCAGTAGGAACAACATGTTTAACCTAGAGCCTCATATGCAAATTATTGCAGTTCTGAGTAAACAAAAATTAAGCTTTCTTTTGATCCAGGCAGAGGTTTAAAGGTGAACTGACACGCAAAACTATTTTTTGATATAATGTAGAAAACGATGCATGGAATCTTAATTTCAAGTTTTCGGTTAATTATTATTGTCCGTTTTGACGCAATTCCGCTCTAAATGTCATGAAATTATCGTCGGGTGTTCGACCATTGTCGGCATTTCATGTGACCCAGTGCGTGTGACGTCACAAACACCATGTTTTTATTCCTTGAATGGAAATCACGCACGGACTGGACAGTTCAGTTCATCTTGTTTAGTTACTATTCGAGGAGATCTACGTAGCCTTTGATCCAAAATAATGAAAAATCGAGGCTAATGAAATATACGAAGGTTATGTGCTGGCTGGTACTGCGTTATGTTAGGAGGGAATTTAAGTTTGGAAGGAATAGGCACTTTTAGCTGCTCGAAGAAATTCTCAATTCTGAAGTCAATCATGCGGACGAATGTAAGAATCTTTTCATTTTATCATGAATCTAGCTTCTTTTTCGAATAAATTCAATATATTATTACTTCGATATACATCCATATAAATCATGAACGTTATTTTATTTTGGGTTTGCAAACTCATCGGTTCACTCGAGTTACAGGAGTGCAGCGGCCTGGGAGTTGAAAATTTTACTAAGTTGTTTTCCTGCAAATAGCGATTCGATCGTACCAGGTTCTTCACCCCTGAAAATCTTTCATGTGATTGAATAAAAAATATGCCAAAAATGAGTGACTTAAACTCGAAATCTTTACTGCGAATATTGAAGTTAACCTGGATCAAAGACCGAAATTAACTTTGGGGGGGGGGGGGGGTGATGGCTGATAAATTAGTCTAACAGCAGCCGTATTTAACAAAATAAAAGTATTTTACTTAGGTTTCCAGAAAATGAAAATCCTGTCGATATATTTATCGCTACCATATACGATATGTTGGCCCGCCACACACTGGGTCCTCCAAGACGGAGGTAGGGCCTCAAACGCGTTGGATAATACGATATTCTTGCAAATCTTATTATGAAAGGTTTGTAAAGGAGTCATAATCTGTTTTCCAATTAGGTTGTCGAAATGGAGCCAAAACCTACTCAATTAATGTATCGGTGCTCATCCGAAAAGTCATAAAAGTATGCCCTTTCAGACTGTCGTGTTGATCAAGTTATGTGAACATGGTGTTTGCGACGTCACGATTATGCGGAAGGCTCGGGCGAACTCGTCCGTGCTCGGAAAATGCTCGGTGGCTAACTTTGACGCTCAATAACTCGAAAACTGTGTTGAATATTTAAAAAAAAATAATGCATCAGGTATTGATGCTCGATATGCCTTCATTTGAGGTCAAGTTATTTTTGCGTGTCAGTTCACCTTTAACTGAAATTTTGTTGATGTTTTTTAGCAATTAGTTTCGACACACGTTGGAAAATTTTTTTTATTTCAATGCCTATACCACCATTGCATTAGAAAATCAATGGGGTAAAAGTTTCGTTTTCTTCATTCATAACCACCTTGTTGTATATTGTCTTTTTTGCCAGCTCCATAGATCTGATGGATGCAGCTAATAGGCACGGAAATAACCGTAACTAACTAACCGCAGGTGTTATCAAGGTTATTTAAACTGTTTCTCGATGCCAATATGCCAGAAATTTTAAATCTGCCAGGTACCATTTCAAATTTTACTTCCGGTCACGTGAGAAGGCAAAGTTTCATTTTACGGTCAGAAAAATTAAAAGTCATTTTTTTATAAATCTGAGGCAAGATTTGAAAAAGAATCAAAACAGATAAAAAAATCTATAAACATGAACCCTGTGAAGTTTATATTTTGAGAGACATGGATCGTTAAACTTTCGATGATGACGTCACAAAATATCTAACTTTGCCCAATTCCTAATGCGTAAAACAAAACTTTTTGTTAAAAATTGATAAACATACTTCAAAGCTCAAAATCACTAAAAGAATCATCTGTTGTATCATCAAAAGAATCAAGCCAGGCCCAGGCACTATGTTGGTCAGACACGGATGTATTTGACCAGACGGAAATGGAGGGGAGTACCACTTTGGGGCGGGGACATTTTGATTACCAGTTTCGAATTCTTTATCAATTGGGGATATTGAATTGTGATAGTAAAGCGGCAAATTCCCATTTACTATCACAATTTAATATTCCCAATTAAAAAAGAATTCGAAACTGGTAATCAAAATTTTTGTCAGGTTTTTAACATTTCTTTTCTTTTCTTTTAAGCAGGACAGGCATTGAACTCAGCAATATTTTGTTGAAGCTTTCATCCTGTTGAAATATTCTTATTATTATTATATTATAAATCTGAATAGTTCGAACTCTTTTGGGGAACATCAAACATCTTCGAGTTACAAAATGTTCTTTCCTACAAGTATTTAAATTTCTTTAGCAAATAGAACCCGAGCTCCAATGAATAGCGAACGCTCTGCACACAAGAAGAAATTAAAACCAACTAGTTTAAAGGACAAGTGACACACTTTTCACCCTATCGTTTCTTTTCATTAACTTATAGATCATCATTTAGAAGTAAGTTTTTCCTGGTTTAGAACAAAAAATTCTAATCAGGGGGCGCAGGGGGCGCGATTTTACTTTTTATCACGTGACCCTATGACGTACATTGTGATAACTCGGAATTTTCCTGTCATTGACAACAAGTAGCATTTTGAGGAATACGAAGACAAAAGATCGGATAACTCAGAAAAAACATGGCAGATTCTCAAACGGATTTCGATTATGCAGAGAATAACTCTTTGGAAATCGTTCCATACCAATTTGAACCTCTTGTACAAAACAACTACCCGAATACGATCACGGAAACATCAAGCTCCGAGGACGACCTAGAAAATGGTGGCACGGAAGAAGAACATCCCAGTGGACGAATTGGAAATACAGAATGGTGAGTGGTTTTTTTGCAATCAAATTATATTCAAAGATAATAATTTTAATAAACACAGTTTTGTTGTAAAAAATTGTGTCAAGGGGTTAAATTTTCAACGACTTTTACCTAGGTGCAAATGTGGGAGTTGTGTCAGCATGGACAAGGCAGCTGAGGCAATATGTTGCAGGGAGATCGAAGCTGTTGAGAATTTATTGGGAGAAGAAGGGGTTAATTGTATTACAGCTCATTCCGGATTTCGTAGTTGCTGTCTTAACATGCATTCAGTTCGTGTGGCAATAGAGATTTATTCTCAGTATGTTGGACCCTTTGATGGGACACAACCACCGCATGAGTAAGTAAAGTTTATGATTATCGTCATTTCTCGAACTATCCTCAGTGCATAACTATCACCATAACCAATTTCCTCACTTAATATTATAAACATTTTCAATAGAACCTATCGCCATGTTGCATATCGGCAGCTTGCAAGATTCCTCTATGGACATCTTGGACGTCATAACCGCCGAGTTCACCCTTCCTGTGCAGTAGCTGCAATAAGAAGAGCTTTCCCTGGACAATCGTATGCTGGATTCCAGTATTATATTCCTTGATGCCTTGTCTTTAAATTTTTTGATTTTTGAAATATTTTATATTTTGATTATTGGATTATTATATTAGATTGTTTTTTGATTTACACTTCTCTAAATTTCAACTTATACCTACATTCTTGAATATTAGTGAACCAATTCATAATTTATATGAGTTATGTCTATTTTTAGTTATGCCTACAAATGAAAATGCGAGGAACCTAATAAGTAATAGAGAATCTAGATCTGTGGTGTGCAATAAGGTGATCTTTGTCAGCTGTAGCATAACCAGCAGTTAGAGGAGGTGGAGTTTCCTTCTGCCTTTCCTTTATGTCAAGTGCAGCTTCTTTCAGCGTTGGAAATGCTTCCCTCCTTGCCAAAACATCTTGGATGAGCTTTTCTGCATAGTCTATTCGAAAAGAGGACAATATTTACCAAAGTTCTGTTATTGAACAATCAAAAGTTATCAAAAAGTGGCAGCATACAAAATGGCATCAGGAGGGTCCTTGTTGTGAAATTTGAAGCATCTGTGCATGTTCAACAACTAGTTTATTAGGTGTATCCAATAGAGGATGGGGATTTAATTTTCAACAATAAATAGTCAAATTTTCAAAAAAAGTATCCTGACTCACCAAATACTGGAGTTTCTTTTAGAGGTTTTACAACAGCAAGTTGCCCCTTTTTATGTTTTGGATAACAAACACGCCATTGCTTTCCCCCCATATTGTTTGTTTTTTGCTGCATTTGGCTGTTAGCATTGTAGTGAAGAACTGCGAGGTGTAATCTGTGGGTAAAATATTTACTGCATTTAGTCTTACAACTTCTGTTTCATACACAGACACACACACACCAATTATTCAATCTGCAGTTATTTAATCAATAATTGTGGCTTGTCTGTTTATTTGCAAGCTAAGTTGAAAATCTATTGTATATTTTGATTTATATGGAAATGACAAAATCTGCTAAATTGTATGCATAAAGGTTAAAGGTTTTCAGAGTCTCACCGTGCCAACATGGACCAGTAGAAAAAATGATGACTTTTTGGAGCAAAGCAGAGTATCACCCTGTGAAAGACCTCCAATCCATATGTTTGATACAACGGAGACAGGGAGCCAATGTCATTCACAAGCAGTGGTGCAGTAATGATAGGTTTTAGTAATTTGTATGGTATACTTTCTGTTAAGATAAAAATGTGAAATAAGTAAAAACATGTGGATCATATGTTTTTTATAATAAGGTGTAACATCATTTAAAGAAATGAAATCAATAATCATTTTCAATTATGCTACTTAATTTTTAATATGATGTGTTATATTGTCCCTAAAAAGTCCAAATACCTTTGATAATCCAGTCCCTTTCATCAATATCTCCATGTGCACAGTTTGGGAAAAGATCACCATGTCCAGCATGAATGTTGCACATATGGTTCAAGACAGATAACCATTTTTCCTTTTTTAACTCTTTTTCATGACCTATCAAAGGTAAAAACATAGTCAAATTTATATAGTGTATCATTAACATTATCCCTTTGTTTGCAATTGCATTTTATGTACTCACAAGTACCAATTAAAAATGGGGTGAGAACTAATGGGGGAGGGGTTGAAACTGGTTTAAGATTATTATAATAAGGGAGTTCCATATGATAAAAGTTAATAGCTCAAAGAATTGGAAGGAGGAGGCTGGACAAATTGAAAATAGTCATTTTTTGTTTAGTAAGTGCCTTTCCTTGGCAGGAATTATTCGAAAAAGAGGTACACTGTCATATAATAAATAACAAAAGGGTGTTAGAATATGAGAGGGGGGGGGGGGGTGGAAAATTTTTTAAAAATCTAGAAGCAGGTGGATAATTATTCTAGAGTGATACCTGATGTTGATGCAATCCAGTAGATGTGGTTTACAATGGCTTTTATCCAATTTTGAATCAAAGAGGCACCCTTCTTCTGACCAGCCTTCGTCAGCTTTGACTCAACTCCTGAAAATTAGTAATTCCACTTTGAAAACAGTGTAGGTATTTTTTGTTAAATATTTTGTCCTAAAGATTTCAACTAAACAGAAGAAACTGTTGTAAAACTAAATTTTGAAACAGATATACCTTTACATATATGCCAACAATCAAAGCTATGTTTTTTGTCAGTATGCTCTGTTCTCATATACTTCTTTATTTGAAGATGTCTGTCAGTTACCACTTCTGCAATATGGATATTGGCGTCCTGCATGTACTGAAGTCCTCGTTTCAAACCTTCAAGCTCCATATGGTAGCTACTTTTAACCTCATTTGCCTGGAATAATGAGCAATTCATGGTATGATTCAAAGAGATCATTTCAAGGGAAGATATACTAAACAATACTTCACAGAATACACATACAAAAAGATTTTCTATTTGTAAACACAACTACATAAATCTGATAGACCCACATACAGTCAGGCTGATGCCTACATTTATACATACATACATATAGTCAGTGCAACCTACTTGTACAAGCCTGATGTCAATGATTTTGTTGTGCGTCAAATCCATAAAGGTATAAGAGCCATATTTAGCAGAGTGGCCTGGAGAATCACACCTTGCATCACCTCCCAGAATAATCTCTTTTCCTTTCAATTGTTCTATGATCTCCAAATGCTGTCGGTGATATTCATCATTGACAGCTGGGATTAGATAGAGCTTCTGATGCCTGTAAAAAGTTCTTTTAGAAATGAATGGCACTCCAAGATGATGCATCATCACTGATACCTTGGCAATACTGCTTCCACTCAAAAATACAGCTGCTGATGCAAGTAGATTACCAATGGGCAGTTGTTGGTGGTATTTTTGGCTGTGCCAGGTAGTTTCATGTCCAGCTGCACAACTCACTGAAATCTTCACCATTGTCCCAATAATTGAAACTATTTTAGCCGTTGCAGATTTCAAACAACCAGGTACAAGGCATAACTGGAATAACGTGAGCAAAATGGTCTGTGGTATGAGAAAATATCTATCCTTGTGGGCAGGCAAGGGTATTTGTGAAACATCTACTATTTCTTCATATTCAATATCACTTTCCTCACTTTCCTCTATATCACTTTCATCTGTTTCATAATCAGATTCTTCAATTTCTTTTGTGCTCTCGATGGTACTCTCCTGAGACAGTACATCATCTTCTTTAAAGCAAAAACAGCGGCAATTGCATGAATCTGTTTGAACAGAGACATCAACAAATTTTTTTGCATCATCATCATCATCATTATCACCTGTTACAACAGAATCTGTTATGTCCGCAGTAACCATAGCATCCATCCGATCAGTGGTCTCCTCAACAATAAGCTCATTTTCAGCATTTGAACTCGATTGATGGGATGCAAGTGCTGATTCAATAACCTGGTTGAAAATATTTTTTCTCTCAATAAATTGTGAGTCAATTTTGAATTAATATACATCTTTTTTTTTATAGGTCAATAATTTATATTTAACAGAAATTTGAAATAACGCCCCGAAATTTGACATAACCCCCTTTTTCATACAAGAGAAACTACAGTGTAGACTGCAATGATTTAGTCATATTTCATGTTGTATTTCGTCGTAATATTGCCAATTTCTCATTTCATGTGTTTGCAGAGGTGGTGCCAGAAATCTTCCGACAGAGGGGTTTGAGCTTCCGACAAGGGGGCTAAAATGACTAAAATATGCAATTTTTGTATGTTACTTTGTCAAATTTGCTCCAACAATAACCCAAAATTTCCTCCGATGGGGGGGCTAGATGCTTCCGACGGAGGGGCTGTAGCCCCCCTAGTCCTCCCCTGGCGCCACCACTGTGTGTTTGAGAGTCAAAAATTTCTTGTCCAATTCTGTCTTCAGCGTCTCTATAATTCCTTGAAAATCACGCAGCCCAGTGATTTTTGTATAAGCCCCCCTTCTCTAATAAGCCCCGATTTCTATTAAGCCCCCTGTCTCTAAAACCTCGAATATTAAAAAAACCCGGGGGATTTTAATATAGCTTTACGGTAACTTAGTGACGACAAGGTATAAGAAAATTGTCTTGTACGTAGCAAGGTGTAGTATATTTTTTTACGGAATATACTTCCGCCCCTATGCCCCCGTTACAAAAGGTCGTTTGCCCCCGCACCCCTCCACGGTTTTCCCGATTGAATTAACAGTTGTAGTAAAAAATAAGACTTACTTCTGAATGAATTCTCTTTTTGCGGGCACCAGATATACGCCTTTGAACTTTGTTATATACAAATAACGTGGGGACGGCATCTGGCAAAAGTTGTGCCTTCATCGTCACTTCCAAAGAGTTGTTCACAACAGGCGATCTCAGAAACGATTCATTTGTAAAATGAAGGGAGCAGACTCTGGAGTGTCGACTTGGTACAAAGTTTTCTCGTTTTATTTTGACAAGCCAGGCTTTCCTAACTGCTTTGTCCTCTGGAAATTTATGGAATGATATGTTCTTCCCATCGGCGGTGGCCGCAGCTCTTACTTTTGGTGTGCATCCGTAAGCAATACAGTGGCGCATTTTATTGCTATTTATACTTATTTACAAGAATTACTTAATGTCGAAAACAATTTGCAAAAGAATGACCCGATAACTAACTCTGATTTCGTTTAGAAGCGTGTTGTAAACGTTGATATTGCACTGTATACCAGTAGCAGCAAAAACAAATTATCACAATCTACGTCACGGTGTCACGTGATTCATTTCCCGCCATAATTTGAAAAGGGTTTTTAAGTAGGTAAATGAAATCAGAAAGGAAAAATATTTCAACAGCACTCTCATATAGCATTTTACTTTAAGTTAAAAGAAAAAAAAAATTTGGCGCCAAAAGCGTGTCACTTGTCCTTTAAAGTAAACAATTCAAACTGTTTTAATATGTGCTTCAATCGCCATCTATCTTTCTGGCTTTCTGATATCATAAAATGATCAGAAATTCATATCTAAGGATTTAGACTGACTCGTTTTTCAGGAGAGATATGCCACAATAAACGGGGTGTATTAATTTGCCCCTTTGGAACAACCGTGCACATAGAGAAAGCATTATATGGAAGACCAAGCACACAATGCGAGATATACAGCTTTCCGTGTTCTGGCGAAAATGTTATACTGAAAGTTAGAAGAATATGTTCAGGAAAAACAATTTGCGTCGTTGACACCAACTTGCTCGGGAACCCTTGCACTGCTGTTTGGGAATCGCTTTCCTATAGATACACCTGTAAAGGTAAGATCATGGACGGGGAATTACTTAGACTCAATGGCGGCGCCAGGGGGAAGTATATTGGTAATTATCCTCCCACTTTTTCATTTCATTTCATTTTCAAATTTTTAGGCATGGTAGCCCCTAACTCTGTAGTGGCTGGCGCCGCCATTGCGTAGACTTAATTATCAAGGTGACGGTAGTGATTAGCATTATCAAGCTGTATCACAAATGCGCCGTTTACACTATGTCGTATAAATTTTGTCCAAATCAAAATTAGTTCAGATAAGCGCCGCATTTGCACTAGACCCTCGCTATCCGCACCAATCTGAGAGCGGCTATCCGAAAAAAAATTAGTTCATCTAGGAAAGTGGATTAAACTAGTTCAGATAGCTATGTGGTACAGTGTAAGCGGTTTTATCCGGATAAATTTTTTCCAAATCGTATCTTGCTTGAAAACGATTGGCTATTTCATCGTATTTGGTTTTAACTGTTTCCCAATCAAGATCTTTTGCCATCTTGGCTGCCTTGTAGTTGATAACTATTTGTATTGAAATTGGTATCCTTGTCAGATTTCCTACATTTTCGCAATTTCAGCGACAGGTTGCTTCAGCAGAGAATGCATTAATAAAGCTAACTAGGTCTGATATGTTTTGACAATGTCCTCAGACTTCGTCTTAACTGGAAGAGCAGATGATTCTGAAGAGAGAATGAAAAATCTTTGTACCTTTAGCGTTTTGGAGTGAATATTTTGATGATTTTGATTTTGTTGCCTAGCAATGACCTCATTGTGGGTGTTCTGCGCATGACTTGGGTCACGTGATTTCAGTTATGCGGCACAGTGTAAACGGGACGCCTTTGTGGAAAAAATTGTGCGGCACAGTATAAACGGGGTCTATGTTTCTATTTGATCTTAAACAAAGCTTTGAAAACTACAGTGGAATCCAGATATGACGGAATCTGAACGGTACCAGAAAATAGTTCGTCATATGGGGAGTTGGTTAAAACGGGAGAACATGTTTTTTAGCTTATTTTGCCGTTCACGCCTAAAAAACCTTCGGTGGGCTTGTTTGGGCTATCTCCAACTTCTGTTCACATTTAACTCCAAAAAACCAAGCCTAATTCAAATAATACTACTAGTTGGTCATTGAAAATGAAAAACTTGATGTTCGTCGTATAATTTTGGACTAAGAGATTAGCAAAGCTGGTATCACTTCACTTTTAACTGGTAGCTGAAAACCGTCTTCGATTTTTTCGATTATTATTGATCTTCGTTCTATTTGTCTTCTTTGCTTCTTCATCTGGGTCTCTCAATAAAGTGGTAAGAAGGTACTCATTTGCAGAAATTTCTGACGCGATCAAACTTTTGTCTCGTGCTCTGAGTCCATCAGCCAATACTTGAAATGTTTCATCGGCATGTTTTGACGATTACAAACATGATTTCCCCTAAGACTTAGTGATAAATGAACACGGGGGATAAATAAACAAAAATTGCAGATGAAAAAATTATGCAAAATTCTTTATATCGAGGGTAATTATGATGAAGGGACCTAAAAATTGGTTTGTGATAACGAAAGTTCGTTATATACAGGGCTCGTTATACCGAGAGAATTTGTAAGGAGTTTGTTAGGCAGAATCTAAGGGGCCAGACATTTAGTTCGTTATACCGGGAAGTTCGTTATAGCTGGGGTTCGTTATGTCGGGATTCCACTGTACATCAAAATTGGTCAATCTTTTTAAAGCTTTCATTGCTGAAGGGTTATCCTCTTTAAGCATATGAATTGGAATGAAACGACTTTCGGCCAAGTGAGGGTGCAATAAAAATATTCTTTGGAATTGGCACCATATCCCTTCTCTCACAAAATCCCTCCACTTTTCCTGCAAGACTTCAACATCCTTATGAAAAGTCTTTACAATCAAGTCTTTTCATATCATTATTTCTTCTTTTCTATCAAAATTGTACAATTAATCAGTTTTATATATCTTTACAATTTCAGCTCAAGTGACAGCTCCTTCTACAACAAGTAAGCCTTTTTGAGCATTCTCCAATTTTTGAGGAAAACCTATTCTAGTGATTGATATAAATTAACGGGAAAGGGCATACATTAAGTACAGTTTATAACCAGAAAGAGGTTTTTTCACATTTTCGCCATCCAGCCAATCAAAAGCGATTATTCAAGTATTGTTTCGACTTTGCTGACTTCACGAGCTACCCATTCGGGTTTAGAAAAGAAAAATATATCCCACCATTTTCTTAGCGATGAAAAAACAGATTCTTAATCCAAATAATTTCGAACAAACATTTTTTGAGAAATTTTTGAACACCAGTTCAGTGATTTTCGCCTTAAAAATATTGGAGGTGGGGCACTAATGCAATTTCGCACCTCTTGGACGCTGATCCGCACCTACCACTATGTATTGTTTTATGAGCAGCCATACATACGCTAAAAGGTGCGAAGCTACAATAGCACCGAGTGCTTTTGGCCTTGAGAAACGCATTGACCCGTTTGCGATCCATCATCTATAGTTTACAAAAAAAGACAAATTTACTTGTAATAAGAATTATTTTGAATCAAAAGCAGTTATACTTTCTATTTAACTTCATTATTCTTGAAAAGTAGATTGTAGCCATATTGATTAAGGCATTCCAAGATGGGGTCTTAGGCTGCGAGAAACTTTAGAACGGTTCCAAATGGAACTTTTCTTCTAAGCCTAGTGAAGACATTTTTATTCGTTTCAGCTCAAGTTCCCACGACGGAAAGCTCAATAAAGAAAAGTAAGATTTATATTTATACACTTAGTGAGCAAATGTATTGTACAGGCTGAGACAAAAATGGCGGCACTGTAGTAAAGTGTTTTTGGTAACCAAGATTCAAATAGCTATAGCAAGTTTCATAAAAGTTATAAGATGACTTTTTAGCGGACAATATTGGCAAATGTATCAGGGTTTAATACTGAAAATAGCAAATGAAGAAATATTCTTGATTTTTGCCTATATCTAAACAAATTCAACATCTCCAAAAACACGAAAATTGAGCCATGCTGATGTGAAATAACTGCAGTAAAAAAGATGGCTCGCACTAAAATGACTTATGTGTAATCCGTATTCACCAGCTTTAAGGCACCAAATAAAAAGGCCCAAGATGTTGCAATGGAAACTGTGACATAAGGAGCGGAGCAACAAGAGCTAAAACTACGTTCACATGTGGACGGAAAGGGTAGACGCATAAAAAAGTATACGTTTACTAACGTTGGCGTATACGTGTGGACTGTACTATACCACAATGAAAATTTATCTCCCAGTTACTATGGACATGAGAGGCTATAGCATGGCCAATTTGATGCGCGTGCTTTCCTACTTGCCACTTATTATCTATTATTACGCAATTAATGAATAAATTCACATGTACCAACGTAATTATCTATGATTACGTTATCTATGAATGTGAAGCAGAAGTCCCATTCATCGATCACCATTACATCATAAACCAATAATCACACACATTGACTAACCTATGCTCACACTCATCAACAACGATTACATTATCAACAAAATTTCACACTCATACATCGCTATTACGTCATCAACCAATGTTACCACTCATTATCACCATTTTGTCATCAAATGACGTTTCAACTCTTTTTCCATAAAACGTCATCATCCAGCATTCAGACTCATCAACAACGATTAGATCATCAACCAAAGTTCACACACATCAATCACCATTTTTCATCAACCAATGTTTCAACTCATCAATCACCATTTTGTCATCACTCAACGTTGAAACTCGTAATCCATCATGACCTAATAATTCAGCATTCACATTCATCCACGACCATTACGGTATCAAAAAACTCTAACAGTTACTTACCAAAGTTATTATATAGACCAAAATTTTCACTGATCGACAACCATTTTGTTATCAACCAATGTTTATATTCATCAATCACCATTATGCCATTGAACAACTTTCAATCTCCTTAACCAGTATACCGTCATGATGCAGTATTCACACTCATTGACAACCATAACGTCATCAACTTACGTTCCCACTCATCAATCACCATTACGTCATCAACCAACGTTCTCGCTCACCAACCACCATTTTGTCATCGATCAATGTTTAAACTCCTTATCCATCATAACGTCATCAACTTACGTTCCCACTCATCAATCACCATTACGTCATCAACCAACGTTCTCGCTCACCAACCACCATTTTGTCATCGATCAATGTTTAAACTCCTTATCCATCATAACGTCATCAACTTACGTTCCCACTCATCAATCACCATCATGTCATCAACCAACGTTCTCGCTCACCAACCACATACACTCACCAATAACGTCAGCATCCAGCATCCAACAACCATTGACGTTCACATTCATCAATTACCATATGCCACGTTGTCAACCAGTGTTCTCGCAAAGCAAACACCATTATGTCAAAGCAAACTCATTAACAACCATTACGTCATCAGCAAACAACTACACCCATCATCAACATGTGTTATCAACAAATATTCACGCTGATTTTCCACCATTATCTGATCATTCGACATTCGCACTCCTCAATCGACATTACTTCATTCATCAGAGTTCCTACGTGGCCCATCAGGTAAATGCTCAGCTCATTTTCAAACGTAAAATTACAATCGTTGAAGAATCAACTACATTTTTTGCTTGCTATATCTTTCTACGAGAGCTTTGACAAATTTACATTTTTAAACTGTAAAGTATACTGCAGTTATGACAACGAGCCCAGTCACAAAAATTATTGTTGTATCTTGATCTTTTAGAGAGAGTCTGTGAGAACTATTCTTCGTTTCTGGGATGTGCACCAGGAAAGGTCATCAATATCTTGAGTGCGTTTTACGGAAGGAGATCCACAGCCTACTGTACGACCGGAGACACAAGCGATACGTCCTGCTCTGTTGATGCCACAAAGTATGCAAGATTCTACGCACAAGGCAGATCAGTTGGCATCGCACAAGCCCTTAGTTCCTTGCATGGAGATCCTTGTCCGGGAATTTCAAAATATCTAGAAATCAATTATGAGTGTGTGCTAAAATGTAAGTTTTTACTTTTGTACATTTAAACCAGATATGTTGGCGCTTTCTGACAAAATGTACTATTTTGTTAGGAAAAACTCTTTCACAGTGACTGAAAGGATGACTTGTGGTTCACTAGGGTACATTGACAGAACGGTTTTTGGAAACAGACGACAGCTTCTTTAAAACTTCCTACTGCACCTCCAGCTAAATCATCTGATGTCATAATAGCTGTTAACTGGGGCGTAATGCTTGGTTCCTTATAAAGAGAGTTGAAAACGCTTCGGATTTCATAGCAGGATCAAAGTTGCTACCCCGATAGTATCCTTAAATGCGATCATCTTGGAGCTGCTTCTGATGACACCATTGATTATGACGCTGGGAAATAACGCACCCTGCACTAAACATCATTTGTAAAATTTCTATTTTATTACTTAAAGGACAAGTGACCCACTTTTCACCCTATCTTTTTTTTCCATCAACTTATAGATTATCATTTAGAAGTAAGTTTGTCCTGGTTTAAAACAGAAAATTCTAATCAGGGGGCGGGGGGCGCGATTTTGCTTTTTATCACGTGACCCTATGACGTACATTGTGATAACTCGGAATTTTCCTGTCACTGATAGAGAGTTTACGAAACACGATGCGACAGGTCCAGACGAACTGAATTCGTTTAGAAGCGTTTTGTAAACGTTAATATTGCACTGTATACCAGTAGCAGCAATAACAAATTATCACAATCTACGTCACGGTGTCACGTGATTCATTTCCCGCCATAATTTGAAAAGGGTTTTTAAGTAGGAAAATGAAATCAGAAAGGAAAAATATTTCGACAACACTCTCATACAGCATTAAAAATTTGGCGCCAAAAGCGTGTCACTTGTCCTTTAAGGTCATCACATTGCAGAAGATGCAGCTTCATGTTTCTAGCCGATATCTCAATTCTGTATATTCATTTTCTAAAATTCACCTGACAATGATGCATAATTACTTTTCTTCCTGGGGTGAAAAATGACTTTTATTACAGTCCAATGAAATTTAAATCATTCCTATCAAATATTTGAATACTTTTAAAACGATATTTCCTTTTGGCGTAGAGCGTCAATGGGTGAACAGGTATAAAATAACTACAAAGTGTGGTAAGAGACTATTTTCATGGGTATCTATACAATTAAAAACAGAAGAACATACCACTTTCCCCGCCATTTTTATAAAAAATCAAACAGTTCTAGACCGGCAAGTTAATCGTGTATCCTGTACAAGCGTATGTTAGTAGAAAATATTGCTATAATTATTCGAAATTAAAAATTAATTTTACAATTATTGATATTATCTTAATTTCAGCCACAACGACACCTCCACCGACACCTCCACCGACAACAAGTAAGTCTCACTAGGCCATACTATTTTGTTATACAAGGTGTTTCTTATAAATTATTGAAACTAGTAACAGAAAACACAGAATGTTGATAGTACGAAGATGTGAATTTTGTACTAAAAGGTGTCATTCACTTTTCAGTACCAAAGACAACGACAGAAAGTCCCATAAAAACAAGTAAGCAGCTTTATAATTTTGTTAAAAGAATTTTCCACATTATAAAAACCTCACTGTTTGTGCAATGCCATTTTGTAGGAAAAGAACCTTTAATCAAATTGGATTCGATATACAACATATTCCTTTATTTCTATCTTTCTTTTTACAGATTTTTAGGCAAAAAAATCTTAGTCATAATCTTTTCAAAATTTTTAGAAACAATCTGCGAGAACTATTCTACGTTTCTGGGATGTGCACCAGGAAAGGTCATCAATATCTTGAGTGCGTTTTACGGAAGGAGATCCACAGCCTACTGTACGACCGGAGACATAAGCGATACGTCCTGCTCTGTTGATGCCACAAAGTATGCAAGATTCTACGCACAAGGCAGATCAATTGGCATCGCACAAGCCCTTAGTTCCTTGCATGGAGATCCTTGTCCGGGAATTTCGAAGTATTTACAAATCAGTTTCGAGTGTGTTGACAAAGGTATATTTAATTTGCTTTAGAAGAAACTAAGAAATGATTCATTGTGGAAAAGGTGCTGCCGCATCTTTATTCTGTATTGCTACTACCGCAAATCCTCAAATTAGCCCCCTGGAATGGAGAATTTTCCATAGTCTGATGGAGCAATTGAGTATAATTTTAAGGATGAGAACAGTTTTAAAAGAAAGTATCTACAAGCTTCCTTTTGATTAATATCATTCGGCATAGAGAGCATTTAACAGAAGCATATTTAGCAAACTTTGATGGATTTTTTAGATGCTAATCCTCAATCCAGCACCTAAAGAAATATGTTGTGGAAAAATTGGTCAATAGCAGAAGGGCAAGTTCTCACCCATATTCCCAAATGTCTACGCTACTCTTAAAACGTATATCAATTAACAATTTGCGATAGGGTAGTGTTACCTATTCACCTATAACCATTCCCCAACAGTAACATTTTCTGATGGATAGGTCATGGAAAGTCATATCTCTAGAATCATAAACAATGCGGGAAAGGAACACATAGAGAACAGGGGAAAGCAAGCAACTGCTTTAAAGAACTTTTTACATAAAAATTTAACGAAAACCCGTTATAATGTTTTCATCAATTTAGTTATTCAATACCCCCTCCTTCGAGGTGGCAGAGTGGTTTAGCTCTCCACCACCTCTCTGCTAGATTCAAGTTCCCCTCCAAAAAGGCTGCCATCCCCCCCCCCCCCCCCCCCCGAAAAGAAGGCTGCGAGATTTATTTATCGTTCCCTTAAGTTGCAGAATCAGCTCAAAAATGAAGGTACAGCCCATTTCTTAAAGCTTTTTAACAAAATTTGCTTTGTATTCTAGACACACTGACAACAAATTCACCAACGGATACGAAACCACCACTTCCGCCTAAACCTACAACGCCGGTCGGTCCCCCCGTACCACCAGGTAAGAGAATGTAAAGTTAAGTAAAAACCAACTTTAACAGGCGTATTCTGGTGAGTTTTAAAGGAAGGTGAAGATGTTTTGAACAATCATAGCAAGGCATTATAATCATGAGTTTTATAAGAGAAGATGACGTCCTTTTTAAGTATACATTGATTTTAAGCACAATGACTGGAAAAGCTTTGCTCCTTTATATATTAGTGAAGTTGAATCGGAATTTAAATGGCCTTGCATTTATACGATGAGCCACAGCAAACCCGATTCACTTTTCAATATAGATAATCAATGTAAATAAACTTCTGTTACAGCCTCATGCGGCACACCTCAAGTCGCGCAATCACGGATAGTTGGTGGTATCAACGCAAAGCCAGGAGCATGGCCATGGCAAGTAGCATTGTACCGAAAAGGCAATTTCTTGTGCGGAGGAGCACTGATTGACCCGATGTGGATAGTGACAGCTACACACTGTTTAGAACGACTAAATTCTGGGGATACCATTGGCGATTACCACGTCATCCTTGGTGACCATGACAGGTATAATGAAAATAATCTTTCTTAATATTTCTTCATTTAAAGTTGGCAGTTTTGAAGCAGATATATTCCAAATTACGCCAAATATGCAGAAATGCCTACTTTGCATTTCTGTGATCAAATACAAACTAACTTAAATATACTGGAGGTTTAGAAAAAAAAAACTTTGCAAAGCCTGCAGTTTCATTCGTTTGTCTTTATGATCAGTTTTTTAAACAACCTTTAAAATATTTTCTTTCATTTAGTGATGACTTCTAAACTTCTAGAGTCTAATTCCAAAAAATCTTGTTGTTTTTGAAGCATTAGAAGCTTGAAGTTTCCTTGGAAAAAAACCATCGTTTATTCTAAGATTGCATACGTTTGTTCTTTAAACGAAGGATGGGTTTATACTGTTCTTGGTTTTGTTACGATAAAATAAACAACTATTTTATCTTGGTGTTATGTATGATAAGCAACTGTAGGTTTCCCTTGTGAACTAAAACTGAGTTACCTTGGCAGCAAGTTCTAAAAGGATCTCTCTTTGTCTCTGCATGTGGGTGTGAGACTGTCCAAAACATATTGTATATTTGATCATTTGTGATATTGTCATAAAACAAGCTTAGATGTGGCATAAAGTACCTTGTTATCAGTTTAATTTTGTCGGTCCAATCAAAATTTTGTAGTTTAATATATGTGATTGGGGATAATTTCGTTAAGTTACCATCTTCTACTTGATTTCACTCAGAAAATTGGGATAAAAATTGATCTTAGAATCTAATGTTGACAAAATGATTATTTAGATTTTGAAATTCTTAGAGGCAACAACTTTCAGTGTCACTCCATCAATTTATATGCGCTAAATATAAAAAAGATTTACTATTTCTTCATTAAATTTACCGAAATTTTCAGGGACAATAAAAGATAAAACCGTACATTATTCCGATTTTTCAGATTTTTCAGCATTTTTCTCATAACCAACCTTAAATGTAGAATCGTTTGTATAACAGCAGACTTTAGGGTAGCCCAGTACATTATCATCAATGAAAATATTAAACAGAAGTGGCTCTAATACCGCTCCCTGGGGGGTACTCCTTATCTCAAGTAAAACCACATGACGAATGTTCCATCAACCCTCCATTACAAATTTTGTATTCCTATTTTCATCACAAGCAGTCATGATGTGCTCAAAACTATGAAGAGGAAAGGACCATTACAAAAACAGAATCAATGTTGATAGAATGCCATACACTCTGCCAAAGATGCCATCAATTGCCATCAATTGTATCATTTCACGTAACATGCATGAAAATATTGTGAAAAGCGCTTTTATTTTCTTACAGGACATCAAACGAAGGAACAGAAATTAAAAGATACCTATCCAAGATGATTCTTCACCCACAATATGACAAAGGGCATCGATACAATAACGACATTGCTTTAATAAAAATGAGCGGACCCATCCTCTTCTCCAACCGTATTTTGCCCATTTGCTTGCCAGCCCAGGGTCAAAGCTTACCGACAAACACAAACTGCTTTGTTACAGGTAAGAGGAATTATTAAAAAATCTGTGTTCGCAAAGCAACGTTATATTTTTTAAAGATGAATATTTTATTTCTAATAAAACTGTAAATAAAGCAAATTAGATTCCGTAAAAAGGGCGATAGCACTGCTGATGAAGGAGAAATAATGTATTGAGAAGGTAGAACTTCAGTTACAGTACCTTTTTAGAGATACTATTCGTCTTGGTCGTATAGACATTTATAAACAACAGTAACTATAGGGAGGTCTTTTAATACCTAAACCTATACAAATGCTATTAAAATGGGGGTAATTGCCTCGTAGGTTGGGGAATGACAAGCTATCCGAGCAACCCTGCCAATGTCTTGCAGCAAGGATCGATGGCTACTGTCTCAAAACAAGAATGCGCACAGCGTCTTCAGGCATCACTCGGAACAGAAAAACTCAGTGTTTCTGATCAAATGCTGTGTGCTGGAAACAGCCTTAATTCTCCGGACAAAGAACTGAGTGCTTGCAGAGGGGATAGCGGAGGCCCATTTGTGTGCCAAGGAGCAAACGGAAAATGGAGTCTGCAAGGTGTTGTCAGCTGGGGTTCAATCAGGTGGGTGAATCAATTAAGAGACAATTCGACTCCGCATAAGATTATACATGGCATATTCTAGTATGTTTTCGATTTTAACCTGTTGCTAACGCTAACTAGAGTGAATTCCGCAGATACGGGAACATATTTTTCTCAATCAAGAAAGTATGGTAATGAGAAGTGTTCGCATTCAATTTTTTTCATTGCGGTATTCCACTTCAGGTAGCAGACCCCAGATACCTACTTTACTCCAGAGGTGCCATCCTAAAAAGTTAGGAAGGCAGGCTGTGCTGTGGGCGAATTTAAGAAGTGTGACCCACGGTCACACCCTTAGCATACCCAATATATTTGCATCTGTATTGAAGACTCTCCGCTGTGTGTAGGAATCATTCAAACTATTCGATGATACAAAAAGACTGATAAGAAATTGCTCATTCATGAGGAATATAAAGTATAAGAAAGGTTTGACAACAAAGAAGAATTCGCCCAAACAAATATGAACTCATTTGTAGCTAGCCCCCCAAAAATAATATCTTCAAATTTTAGCAAGAGTCCCGTTAACTCCTCTCCACGGCACCACTGCTTTACCCCTGTTTCCGTCTAATTAGGGAAACTATTGCTTATCTTTCTGCCAAGCGAAATTTCCCTACTCTGATTACGTATAAATCAACTACTATTCCATAAACAGGTGTTCGGGAGTTGACAGATATTCAGTGTTTGCAAGAGTCAGTGAGTTCCGCAACTGGATCGATGACGTAATCAAACACGACGGGCTACCATCAACCACACCAAAGCCAATAACCAGTACTACAGAAGCTACAACAGAGCAGCCAACTGCCACACCTGTTGCACCACTAATCCCTGGTCCTGAACCCCCGCTTTAATTATATATAGTGAACAATATCAGTAGTTTTATGATTTTAATCAATAACTTTGATTAGGGTGACTTTCTACAATGTCAAACTTAAATCAGAAGGGAAAACATAGAAATGGGAAAATCGTTAGCAATGAATACGTAAAATGAAGGGCTATAATTGTGTATTCTATCTTTGATTTTCTGTCATGTGGAAAGATTTCGCGAGCATAGGTTCCAAATCTTTGATTGGCTGTGCGACCAAAATTCTCCAAACCACATTAGCCAAAGATATTTCAAGAACTTGACAACAAACGTGCCTCGCAGCTATATTTAGGCCTATTATGCACGTTTTAACCTATTATGCACGTGCAAAATGTGCTAAAAGATAAGTTAAATCTATCATTTTTCGAACAATTTACTTTTTGATAGATTTATGAAACAACTGTCGTTGTACCGAGTAAATTTTTTTCAGTCATCGCTATCAGGCCTTTCCTAAGCTCTTTCTCTTCTGATAAGTGCTCCTTTCAACGAGAATGAAGCGCTATTACGATAACGAGTTCTAAAAAGGCGGCAGTTTTTTAAGGTTTTGCATAGATTATTTAACGTTAGTTTTTAAAATACTAAATATACACTTATTAAGACTAACATAAAGCAATTTCAAGAATTGCATAAAACAGATTATTGTTGCAAAAAGAGCATGTGCACTTGTTTTTAAGGGACCAAAATTTAATCAAATTCTTGAATTCTGTAGTCTTTTGGGCTGTCTTTCCTGATTCTGGGAGTGAATTCAAAATTGTAGACTCTTGAAAACTTAACGACCTGATGCCATAGGTTGTGACTGTTATTTTAGATACAAAATAGTCTTATCAAGCATTATGAAGGAGGCATTCAGAATTATCAAGGGGGCGTTCATTCTAGGGCGCATTTCATCAAATGATGTCTTAAGAATGGCAGAGTGATTAGGGTCGCGGAAGACAGAGCTAAGGGTCCGAGTTTTATTCCCTGCAATTTCAAGCGTAGGGATCATGAAGTAAGGTCATATCGAGAGAAAGGACCTGGACACTATTCGATGAACATAGCTTTTCCGTGTCCTAGGAACTATCTTTGGATGCAAAAACGAATACAAATGCAGCACAATGTAGATACAAATGCAAAGAAAACCACCTAAAAACTTATTTATTACCTGACGCCACTTCATAAACAACTATTATGAGTTAATAATACCCTGTCGACTGAACAAATATTAGCGACCTAGTTCAAACAATTTTGATCGATTGAATATAAACCCATACCGGTACCCACGAGGCTCTAGTTGGATGCTGCAAGCATATGAAGTCATGACATCACACTGGGCGCCAATGCTATTTAAACGCTGCTTGCGTTCGTTCTTTTTCAGGCATCTTATAGCGTTTTCACCGGTAAGTAGGTATGAATAAATCATTACAATCAGATTATAAACTTCAATGGTAGTATTGAGGCTAACAAAAGACTAGACTAAAAATAAAAACAGTCAAGGGTACCTTTTCGCTACTTTGGCAAGGCAATTTAGCAAAATCCTTGGGTATTTTGCTTCTATTATCTTTGGTGTCACAACCTTTTAAAAGCATGGCAAGTCAGTTCACCTTGTAAAATCCTTTACAAGCATTAATGTTATGAATGTCCCTTATTGAAAATCCCGCATTAAAGATCACCTTTAAAGTCATAAAATTCACCTTGTATAATTATATGCACTCCCCTTTCGAAATTTTCTTTATTTCCTACACTAAGGGAGTATGGAAAGGGGGGATGATGGCCAAAAATCATTGGATTTTTTTAAACGATTATCTTGAGACAATTACCCTTTAAGACGCCCCCAAATCACCCTGTAAATGTTAAATAGATGCACAGTCATCGGCAAAACTCAGTTCTTTTTTCAACAACAAGTTAATTATGCTATCCAAACGTTGGAAGACACCTAAAGTGGATCAGTCCCTATAAAGACGCTTCCAAGACTGCCCTTAGACTTAGGCGGTTTTGGGTGCACATGGTCATAAGGCGGTTTTGGGTGCACATGGTCATACTATCAGTCTTTCAAAATTACCGATGATCGCAAAGAAATAACAAACTGCTAATCTAATAGAATTGTCACTTATGGCCGGGGTTGTTGTGGCCCCTTTATTTAACCAATGTTATAAGGTCTAATTTTCGAGAAAAGTGAAATGTTCTTTTCTATCAAGATATACAACTAGTTTCAAAAATTTTTTGGTATGCTCAATCTGCAATGTTTTGTTCTACAGGGTCCTACCAACTGTACGCAAATTGTGAACGATGAAATTTCATTAGAATTAACAAACTCGTGAAATGCATCGATAGCATGTGTTTATATACGTTTTAGCAGCTGAATGGCCCAAAATAGATAGACACTTGATAGATACGAAAACTATATCTTGAATTACAATAAGAAATATTTTTTAATTATATCGACATTAACTTTTTCATTATAATACCCCATCGCTGGATTTTCCCTTAAGGCTTGTAACTTCAACAAACACAGCAATACCTACCTCTTTGCAGCCAGTCAAAGCTGAAAGTCCTGGAATATCGAAAGCTGTACGTAAATCTGGTTTCAAGACTCAGGCACATCATGTCCGTGTTTGCCAAAGGAATTTTTAATTGAAAGCCTTGAAAAATGCATGACAGTAGATGCAGAAGTGGCAATACGAAATGCTGCAAAATCGTTAAAAGATGATTCCTTGTTACTGAAAGTTGAAACATCAGGTGATTTTGTCGTGAAAGAGGTAATGTATCATAACTCTTTTCCAAAATCATACCTAAACCGAGCTGAAAGGGTGCAAAAAAGTTTACAACAAGATGCATGTAAGAGGTCAGATCAAGTCCAAGTGCAAACAGCCGCCTTCGAGGAACTGATGCCTTCGCCAATACCAATTCTGCAGTCAGTAGGTGGTTAAAAACAAGTGCAGTAACAGATCAGCTTTTAAATAAGTTGCTGGAAACTACTGGTCATTGTTTATACGGCAGTGAGATGCATGAAGATCTACGGGGGGGGGGGGGGGTGGGGGGAGGGTCAGCATGAACAAAGTCAACTGAAAGTGCATTTAATCCATTCGATGAAAACTTAGCAGTCGACGCTCAGTTCAACCTGAAGACCGGCAAAGAAGAATCCGCTAGACTAGAGAATGTTTCCAGGTATCATTACAAAAGGAGAGGAAGCCAGAAATAATTCTGTTGATGAATATAGGAAAGATGCTGCTAGATTTGAACAACCACTTTAAGCGAATGAAAATTCTGGAATTTGGAACTGAAAGTTTCAAGAAAGCTAACAAATCAAAAGCTGCTGCAAAAGTGGTCGAGACAAAGGGGAGCAAGATACTTTTTTGGTCATCTGTTATATTTAACTGCAGAGACGCAGATCGACCTGGAGACAGTATTCAGCTATCCGTTCACTCAAACTCCCCGGACATTGTCTCATCTTGATGATTCTATCAGAAAAATAGAGAAATCGGTACTCATGAGAGAATTAGAGATAGTGAGTCTCCTGAACAAGTGGCTAACGAAATGATTGAAGGGATGTTTCTCTTGCACACTTTACCGACAGAGCTACCAAGCACTCTTCGTGAAGTCACCCAATATATTTTAACCCAATATATTATGCGGATGGCTGTCAAAAGAGCAGATTTGGTATTCGATGCATACAAATCACCATCCATCGAAGACATAGAAAGTCAAGCTCGGGGTGGAAGTGATGTCAGGCGGTTTTTCTTCGTTCCTAGTCAAAAGATGCCAACAGATTTCAGGACTCTATTGCGCTTCAGTGAGTTTAAGAAGTGCTTCACAAAATTCCTAGTTGAAGACTTTAAAGATGAATCATATGGCCCACTGTTTTCGGAGAAAGAGCTGTTTTGTGCAGTTGATAATGAATGCACCAAATTTTCTTCGGACTGAGCATTTGTGTTTGCAAAAGATGTAGAGCAACACGAAGAGGCTGACACAAGGATTGCTTTCCATGCAATGCATTCAAGTCAACTCAGAACTGACAGCATTGTAGTAAGAGCTAGCGATACTGATGTTCTGGTTATTTGGCTGGCAAACCATGCATCATTTTCAGGCAGTCATCTTTGGCTGGAAGTAGGTATATCTGTTAACAATTCAAGAATAATAATAATAAGCGTCAATTTTTTGCAGTCCATTCCATCTACCCTCAGTTCAATTTACTTTCGCTTTTCTCACTGATATACTCATACACTAGGATCATCCTATATACGATTTTTGAAATTCTTAAAAGGATTTCTTCTGCTTCTTATCGAGTTCTTCGCTTAAGGTACCGATCGCTTAGCTATTTTCTCTTAGTCTACACTCAATGGTATGCTGTTTGTGATATAATTCACCTGTTCTATGTACTGTGGGTGATACAAAGAGTGATTTTACTAAGTGAGGACATTGAACTAAATCCAGGCCCGGAGACCCTAGATTTTTGTTGCTGGAATTTAAATAGTATAACAGCATACGATTTTCTTCGAGTGTCGCTTATCGAGGCATACAATTCTGTTTATGATTATGATTTGATAGGTGTGGTGGAAACTCACCTTGATAGTAGCATTGATGAGGATAAGCTAGCACTCAATGGATACTCTTTCATCAAGCAGAATCATCCGTTAGATATCAAAAGGGGTGGTGTTGGGCTTTATGTGAAAGAGACTCTTCCGAAAAAAGAGCGTTCTGACCTTGTCACGCTACCCGAATGTGTTGCTTGCGAAATCCAAATCAATAGGAGGAAATACCTTTTTGCTATCATCTATAGGAGTCCTAGTCAGAATCAAGAAGAATTTGAAAATTTTATGAATAATTTCGAGCTTATGTTGTCAAAAATGGCTGTCGAAAACCCTTCTGCTGTAATCATATCAGGGGATTTCAACTGTCGCTCCTCCCAGTGGTGGAAAGATGAGAATGAAAACGAAGAAGGAAAACGATTTGAGGCTGTAATTTCCGATCTTGGCATTCATCAACTGATTAATGAGCCAACACATATGATGAGATGATATCTCTGTGTGAATGATAAAAATTTGTGATAGCTTGTACTGCCATTGAAGTTAATCTTCGAGAATTGTTTGTTTAAGGGTATTTTCCCTGAAACTTGGAAGTGTGCAAACGTTGTTCCTGTGCACAAAAAAAATGAAAAGAACTTAAAAGAGAATTATCGACTAATTTCCCTTCTTCCGATTTTTGGGAAAATCTTAGAGAAATTGATCTTTGATTCTTTATATTCTCATTTGCCTTCTGAAAACATCTTGAACCCAAACCAGTCAGGTTTTCGTCCGGGAGACTCAACGATAAATCAGTTAGTCTCTATTACTCATTCTATCTACTCTGCGCTCGACTGTAATCCAACTCTTGATGTTCGCTCTGTATATCTTGACATCTCTAAAGCGTTCGATCGGGTATGGCACATCGGCCTTCTTTATAAATTGCGAATATGTGGTTTTTCGGGAAATCTGCATACCCTTCTCTGCAGTTTTCTGTCAAATCGTAAGCAGCGAACAGTTTTGAATGGCAAGTCTTCTAGTTGGGGTAATATTTCTGCAGGCGTTCCACAAGGCTCAATCCTGGGACCTTTATTGTTCCTCATATATATCAATGATTTGACTGAGGACCTTAAATGTACTGTTAAATTAGTTGCTGATGATACTTCTCTCTTTACCATTGTAAACGATCCTAAATTGGCAGCTGATGACATGAACCATGACCTGGACCGTATAAGATCATGGGCACATAGATGGAGGATGTCATTCAACCCTGATCCTAGAAAGCAAGCAGTAGAGATAATTTTCTCAACAAAGGGAGACAACATTGATCATCCCCCGATATTTTTTAATAATATCCAAGTAATGAAAGTGGACGAGCATAAGCATCTTGGGCTTACACTCGACTCTAGGCTTTTTTTTATAAGTCACATAAATGCAGCTATTGCAAAATCAAGAAAAGCAATAGGAATGTTGAAGTTTCTTTCAAAATATCTTCCTCGAGAAACCTTGAATATGCTTTATAAACTTTATGTCAGACCTCATTTAGATTATGGTGATGTGATTTACCACCTTCCATGCAAGGAAATCAGCTCAAATAGCCGCGGCAATATCCTGATGCAAAAACTCGAATCGGTACAATATTCTGCAGCATTAGCAGTAACAGGAACATGGAAAGGTACCTCTCGTGAAAAGCTGTATCAAGAGTTAGGATGGGAATCCCTGTACTTGAGAAGATGAAGTAGACGACTTTTCATGATCTACAAGATCATTAACAATCTGATGCCAGATTATCTAAGAGATCCTATTCCCCAGCTGATTCAATCATATCTTGCTTTTCGTAATCAACCCGTTGTTGGACAAATTAGAGCAAGAACTGAAAAATATAAGTCAAGCTTTTTCCCAAACAGCTTACCCTGAAATCAGAGAATTGCCTTCCATTGATATATTCAAGAATAGATTGCTGTCAATCATTAGACCACTTTCTAACTCTGTTTTCGGTATCTATGACCCACGAGGGCTTTCTTTATTAACTCAACTTAGGGTAGGGTTGAGCAAACTAAATTTCCACAAATTCAGTCATAATTTTAGTGACACAATCAACCCGATGTGTCCGATCAACGATGGTCTTGAGGATACGGAGCACTTCATATTGTCGTGCCATTCTTTTGAAGAACAAAGACATGACCTCCTCGCTTGTGTCATTCCAGTACTGCACTCTTTTGAATTTACCAACGTTCCTAATCCTATCCTTTTACAGATTCTTTTGTATGGCGACAAAAAATTGCCATTTGAAGTAAATAAATTCATTTTGGAATCTACTATTCTGTATATTTCAAGAACGGAACGCTTTGAATGATCATAAAATCAGTTTCATCAAATATCCCTTAATCTTGTGTCTCACCCACTTATTTGCTATTTTCAGTTTTTCAAAACGTATTATCTTGTACCTGTAATCTTCTATATATATATACTTCTTTTCTTTTTTTGTAACATTGATTAAGTGTAAGTGTAGCGTTCGTATTTGTTTGTCTAGTTGCATGAAATGGCCATGGGGTTGGCATTGTCCATTGCTTTCCATGGTATCGTACCTGAAGTATCGTAGAGTAATTAGCAAGTAAAGTAGAATGTAATTTGTATTGTAAAATTTTATCTGGATATATATAAAAAAAAAATTCAAGAAGGTACAATGATGTTTCAAAGTTGGCCGAAGATCTTGGCGATTATGTGCAAGCACTTCCTAGATTGCATGCTTTCACAGGTCGTGACTACATTTCATCACTTTGTCGACAGGGGAAGAACAAACTTTTAAAACTTTATATGAAAGACTGTCAGTATAAGAATGCTTTTACTGCCCTGGGAAGATCTCCTCTGCCAGAAAATGAAGTGGATGTGATGGAGGAGTTTACTTGCAGTATGTTTGGCCACAAGGAATTGAATGACATTAATAAGGCCCGTTTTCTGACACTCTGCAACATACAAAGGCTAACAGTCCGCTGGAGAAAATTAAACCATATGTCATATTACGGTATTTTTTGCTGGTTAAAATAAAAAATTGGGTGTGGCCCATAATTGTTGATTTTATTGAAAATCAACGAGGTAACTTTAAGGGGCATCTAAAAGGGAAATTGTTCAATGATAATCGTCTTAAAAAATCAGTTTAAATGTAGAAGCAGCATGATTAACTGGATTTTGAAAAAAGAAGGGAGTTTTGCCGACGACTGTGCATCTATTTAACTTTTACAGGGTGTCTTTGGGGGCGTTTAAAAGGGTAATTGTCCCAAGATAATCGTCTTAAATCAATACCAATGTTTGAGTTAGAACACTACCTTGAATTTAAAACAAGACGGGGGTTTGGCCAATGACTGTTGAATTCATTCAGCAACTAGGGGAAACTTTGAAGGGGTCTTAAATTGTACCAACTTAACCCTCTTAAATATACAGAACGGTGTTTGTTGCTTTGTTCTGAAGAATTTTTTCCGAAAGTCAAGCTTGGACATTGACTGTTGTATTTTTTCAACAATTTGGGAAACTTTGGGGCCACGCCCTGACTTCGTGCACCACTTCCGGCCGTTAAGACTTTGCTTTTTGTTGTCAGTAGATCGAATTTCATCAAAATTACCATTCAGACCTTTTGGCCTCCGACTGTTCACATCTTAGACGTCAGAGGCCGGACTACAAGCCAACAACCAACACAACAAAACTTCAAACGGATCAGCCAACTGCCACACCTGCTGCACCACCTTTACCTCGTCGTGAACCCCCGGCTTAACTTTGTGTAGTGAAGAATATAAATGTCTTTATGGATTATGGTAATAAATAAAAACTTTGATAAGGGTGACTTTAAACAAGCACAGACCTGTCAACCCTCCCGGTTCAGCCGGGAGACTCCCGGTTTTGATTGCTTTCTTCCGGTCTCCAGTTTTTTAAAATTTTCTCCCGGTTTCAAAAGTGTCTAGCAGAATGTCTAGGAAGATTCTTCACCGAATGTTCGATTGAATTGCGCAACTCATGCTTCAAAGACAGGTCCATTGTGTATGTTTTCTCTTTACAGAGGTATAATTAAGATATAATGGTCACATTGACTTCCATGATCAATTTTGTCATAAACTGTTTGCCGAGCACAACATATTATCAGGGATTACTGTGATCTCCCTGTTTTTGACCAAATCTTCCTGTTTTTTTTAGGAAAAATCTAAAATCTCCAGGTTTTGAAAATTTAAGGTTGACAGGTCTGCAAACACTTTCAAATTTAAAATACAAGGAGAAATGTAAAAATGGGATACGTCATTTACAATGAATACATTAAATTAATGGCTATAACTAAGTATTTTCATCTCTGATTTTCTGCCATATGGAAGGATTTACCATGTATAAAAACATGTCTTATATAATTTCTCCAAAAAGAGGTGGAAACGCATTTTGCCTGAGACATTAGTCGGATAAGGAGGATTGTTAAAAGTTTTCAACCTAGAAGCAATACCAGACCATTTCTTGAAAGACATTGGTAAAATTCAAAAAAAGTTTCAGCGAACAGTTCTCTAAAAGTTTGTGTAAATTCCTCTGCGTATTAGAATTAATAACAGATTGCATCCCTAGCCATTCACGTAGAGCCTCCAGGAAGAGTTATGCGTGTAAGGTCAGAAATTCAGGGAGATAAGATATGATTTCATTATCTTAAATGCAGCTTTGAAAGTTAGATCAAGTAATAGAATAAGAAAAGACGAACGATCAATGGGGAATGTTTGATCGAATGCCGACGCATCAGTCGAATCATGAATTTCGATGCTGGAAAACGCCAATAACAACATTGAGAAAAACAGGTAATTCGCAAGAATGAAATAAACTAATCGCAACAGTGAAGGTGTAGAAAGGAACAAAGAGAACGAAGACTGATACTGGTACAAAGAGAGGGGTACAAAGAGAACAAAGCCAGAGTGGAACAAACACGTCAAGTCATAGTTTAAGGTTACGGGGTATATAATAGATACAACAATGGACAGAAAATACATTAGCGCTCGGATTGATAGAGCAAATGGAAGTTCTTCTATCGAGCAATCAAATGAAGAAAGAGAGAGTAGTTCATCTGACTCTATGCACTGTTCGGAGTGGTCTTCCACTTGCTCTGTTTCTACAGACGACAGTAAAAGAGAGAAATACCTCGATCTGATTAAAGCAAAACAAATACAGGAGAGAATCAACGAATGCAAAGACGATCATCAAACAAATGCTTGGAAGTTTATGAAAAATGCCAAGGCTTACTTCGTCAGTAAAAACTCCTTATATGACTATAATTTCATCGTTGAAGTATTCGCAAATTTATCCACTGAAAGGTTCGTATTTCGCTATTTACGAATTAATGAGTGTTAGGTGAATTCTTTTTCAGTTACATAGTAATATATAGCAAGGGTAACTTAGCCCAAGCCTCCCAATTATGGTCCAATTGTTTCGCACGCCATCTTTCAAAGTATATGCAATCATGGAGTGCCTATTCAAATAATTAATTCTTTTTGCTACATGATATTTAAGCTTTCAAAGGTGTGGCAGTCTCTTTCACTAATTCATCTAGATAAATATAGCGTCCTAGTTCGATCCCCAGGGGGATCACTCGAATCTTTTTGCACAGAGGGGACCGTCTGATATTTATGGGTAAGAATTTTTCTTGTGATTTATTCGTATACCTTTTGATATATACGGGTTCAACGAAAACAAAACAGTATCAGAAACAGGAATAAATGAATGATTTTTCTAAACTTATTATTATAGGAAGCAGTCTAAATTACTATGACTAGTGGTCTCTTGGCTTACTATGACTGGTGTGCCAAACAACAAGATTTTTATTTTGATATTTTTGGGCCTAATCAACACTTTTTAGCTGATAATTTTGGGTCTGTTAACTTTTGTTTTTGATTATTTTAGGTGAATTTTGATCACTGCGGATGGAACCCCTGTATATAAATATTTAAGTGCCTCCCTGGGTTTCGATCCTTCTTTTAACCTATTCTGAGTATAAATTTGCTTTATTACCACAAATTTTCGAATTGCCCCCTTAGAATACCCTCTCTAATAAGCCCCCATCTAAAAAGCACTTGAATTATAAGCTCCCGGAGAGCTATTTCGAGGAATTAAGCCATACAAACAAAAAAGGAAAAAAATAAACGTAAGAGTGCCTTCTTTACGAACAGGGCTGATGAAAATGAGATGCTGCATGAAATCATCGTTTTGCTGCAAGGATCAAGAGCGCTATTGTTTGAATTCGCAAGGCTGTTACCAACAAAATCCAAGCTAGCTGTGATTAAATATGCACAAAAGCTTTCAACGGGAGAGACGACTTACCCTAGTGGCATATCTTTTCAATATTCGCACAGATAGAGAAGCTGGAAACCCTTCAAAGTTTAATTCAACATAGGCCAGCGTTAATGAAATGTCTTTTGATGAAATGAAGAAAGAAGCTAGGAAACGTGATATGATGGAATACCTACCAAAGCAGTGTCAAGTACAACGAGTGAACCAAGTCATGCCAGATAAGATTAATTTTTAACAGAAAATGCTGTTTTAGATGCATTAATGGATTTGTAGTGTTAGAATGCAATATTAACATATTAGTAAGAATTAAGGAAACGTAAGTTGGAATGATTAAATTACGATGATAGATTTGAAATTCTGCCTGAAACTTTTAGGGATAGTCAAACCCTTCCTGACATAATCAAAATATCAACAAATAATTCGCGGTCTTTAGTATTCTATACATTCTATCAGTATTTTGCGCGCTTTCTCTTCTTTAATCCGTAAAAAGCGTACATGATGTCAGATAATCGAAACAAAAGAACAATGATCATTATAGATGAAGGAGACAACGCAAGCACCCATTGGACCTAGCTCTCATCTGGAGACACGAAAATGACCCCCATCGCATTCATGGCACAAGCGGGATTCTACACCACCAGTGAAAACAACATATGAAACTTGATTTAACATATTACCTTTTAATTAATATTCATTCTTTTCAATGCATAGCTATTTCCTCCAGATAACCTTCGAGAACGGGAATAATGTTTAAGGAAACAGAGCAATCTCTGACTATGTAGAAATCTATCAGCTGATACCCATTACTGTTTAAGATTTTTGTTTCTCTTAAAACGCCATATCTTCTATTATTCTGCTAGCAAAATCTGTTTTCTACATAGGTAATAATTTCACCATCTTTGCAAATGGACTAACGTTTGTGAAAATGTTTTCAATGCAACTACATGGACTCTGAAAAAGGGTTATTCTCACCAACCTATAAGGTTTATGTCAAAATATTTGAAATAGAGTAAGGTAAACGATTATTTAAGGAACTAAATTTCAACGAGAAAAATTACGCGAACATTAAAAGTCACCGACCATTCCAACCCCATAAAGTGGCGTACAATTAACGGCACGAAACACTGTGATCTTGAATAGCGTACATGACTAATCGCGAAGGTGGTAAGGAATTGTTATTAAGCGATCAGCAAGTAAACCAGAAAAAATAATAACATGACAAGACAATATCTGTAAGGGTTTAAGCTTCATCAGCAACAATGTGCTGTTATCAACCAAGAACTATACAAAATCAGGGAACAATAAAAAACTCGAGTCAACCTCCTAATTCTCAGACGCTAAATAAACGTCGCCGCTAACCGCAACAACCCTAGCGTGCATTAAATTTGCAAAATTAATTCGCTTGCTATGGAAACATTTACAAGATGCAAATGTTCAAAATAAGTCGTGAGCAGTGGAAGACCAGATTATCGCGTAGTGAAAACGTGGCCAATGTTATTTCCCGCGGCTTCTTCTTTCCGGATTTTTTCTTTCCGTGACTGTCTTCCCATGACTTTTCCCTGTAACTTTTCCTTCCCGTGACTTCTTTTTCCCGCGACTCTTCTTCCCGCCCCGCAACAATACTCCACGATATCGAGGCGACGGCAGCATGGCTCCTGGCCTGCATTCAACATTGGAAACACTGACAGATGTAGGCCACTGTCACAAAGAGTAATCCCTGACGTCGGACAGTAGCCACATCGTATTAAATAAAAAATATAAATCCATTTTAGATGAGCAGGAAACTCATTCATTAAACAGATATGAGATTCAAGCTTATAACATTTGACTTTTCAAACACACTTCTTAGAATACGTGGTCCAGTGGGTGGATATTATGCTGCAGTTGCAAATAAATATTACGGAGCAACTAAAATGACATTTAATGCTGATGACACTGACATGGAATTTTCAAAAGCATACAAAGAAGTCACTCGGCGTCTTCCAAACTATGGATACGAAAAAGGAATATCAACCGAAGATTGGTGGTATGAGGTAGTTCAAAGAGTATTCTACAACTTAGGCCTTCGAGACAAAAAGGTCATAAGGAGTATTTCTAATCAGTTATATACTGACTATAGTATGAAAGGACAACACGAATTGTTCCCAGAAGTTCTTAGCGTGCTGAAGGAGCTAAAATCAAAAACAGATTTAAAACTTGGAATAATATCAAATTTTGATGAACGTTTGTACATTTTATTGGATCAAATGGATATGGAAAAATATTTTGACTTGGTTTTATGCTCAAAGGTTTTTGGCAAGGCTAAACCAAATACAGAGATGTTTTCAGCTGCCTTGGTTTTAGCTGAGAATTTGAAACCTTGTGAAGCACTGCATATTGGAGACAGTATCCAGCTTGACTATCTTCCTTCAAGACAAGTTGGATTCAATTCACTCTTGATAAGAAGAGACATGAACAATGAAGAAATAATGGAGAATAGAAATAAAATCCATACCATTGATTCATTAGAAAGGATCTTACCACAAAATCTTGATAAGTTGTGTTTATAGATTTCGATGAACGACAATGTGTTGTTAAAGACAATGTGTTGATGGAGCAGCAATAATTAACATCATAAAATGGTACAGCATCACTGATCTTAAAATTTCAGGAAAGTTTGAGAATATAAAAACTTTTGACAAAATCATGGTGAAGTAGTTACTTAAACCATGTTTGTGTCAAACTTGAAATTGTTTTATTAACCATGTAGAGTGCAAACAGAATCTTTGATCCATACTATTAAGACTTCCTTTCCAATTGTTTTAAATGAACAACTGGAAATACATTTTCTGTTACTTTTGGTTATAGCTTGACATTTATACTCTGAAGAGTGTCGGATGAAAAGCACTTTTGTATGCAATGTTTCGCTATTTTGTGCCATCTTCAAATTTTGTGGTACCAAAACTTATTTGATTAGACTAGAATAGTTTATTCTTTATATATAGTATTTCAAATTTCAGCAAACAGTACCAAACTAATCCTATAAATGAATTTCTCACTGTTAAAAGACTCAATCACAATTCTTTTCTGTTACTAACTTCCCAACTACTGAGCATTCCTCATAGCCTAACCATTGAGCCTTCATAGCAACTGATGCCTTGCTTATATGTAAAACTTGGCACATGTCATGGACAGAAAGGAAAATAGCAGGAGTACTTGTGCAGCACCAGTTATCATACTTTTGGCATATCATGAGGCAACCATGGTACAAAAAGATGAGAGTAGAAGGTAAACATGCTAGAGAAAGCTTAGAGTGACTCTGCATGTTTGATAAAAGAACCTCTTAAAACACCATAATATCAATGCAAAATCAAGAGAAAGTTTCTGCAATTGGACATGCCACAATGACATTGCCACTTATCAACCAGAGTCTAAAGTGACATAACATTATACTCCTATTTCTTAAAAAATTATTACATTAATAAATGTTTCTTATACAATGAGGTACAAAACACCTTTAATATCATAGGGTGGAAATGGGGAAACACTTTTTCCCATTTTGGACTAAAAAGCCCATCTACTAGGTAGTTTTTGCTAGAAAGTTGAATGAAAAAGGTAGAATTTCATTTCAGTTAAGAGTCCATTTGCATTGAACAATCCTTTGATGGAGCCTGACAAAAATGTTAAGTGTTGTGATTATCAGAAAAAGTACTAGATTGTGATTTTTTTAAGTCAGCTGAATCCCATCAAATATTTACCATAACCCAACACATTTTTATAGTAAAATGGATACTGAAAAAATTGGCTTCCAAACAAATGATGATCACTTTAACCCAAATTATTCTAGCCTTCTCTTTCCCCTGACAAAACACACTGTGCAGAATATTGTTCCGTTACACTGTACATTGAAATATTCGTAGAGCCTGCAAATCACAGCTGCCTATTCAAAAAGCCTCTCTATGGCCTTTCATGTTTACCTCACAGTTGTGTCTTCTTGATTTTCATATATCTGAGTTTTTGTACCAGGCCAATTTACCTGTTCCAATAAGTGCATCCAATAAACTGTTTGTCATCAATTTGATACTATCCATTTGCGACAGAATATAATTGCACCTCCAGTCAGTTGCAAGCTGACTTCATAATGAATGATTCAACATGAATGACTAAGTTTTCAAACAGTCCATCTTTCCATAGGGTCATGCTTTGAATCACTGTCATACTTATATAATCCTTAATCCAGAGAATCATTATCATAATCAAGATCTGGTAAATCCTTACCTGAATCTTGATGTATATGAGGTTTTTCTCTATTTGTACTTTTGTTTAGTATATTTACAAGTTTCACAAACTTATCTTGATCAATTCCACAGCTTTTTAATATCACTTCAAGTTCCTTGGACCTTGCAGCAATTGACTCTTTAAGTGATTTCTCTTGCAGGCAAACCCTAGAATAAATTTTGACAACTTTTAATAAATTGCTAGCCTTTGTTTGAATTCTACTAACTATAGGTGTATCTACATCAACTTCAATTATGTAGTTGCTTTCAGATAGTTATTTGGGTGAGAGGAATGAATAACCAAAGGATGCATGTGGGTATAATTGGTTAAGTAAAAAGTTATGCAATGTCCCATTAAAATAACATTCTATCTTGATATTTTCACAGTTATTCCTGCTTTTCCTAAGAACAAAATCTAAGAATTATGGGTACTTTTTGAAATAAATTTCTATCTATAGAATAGACTTTAACTTAAGATAAACTATGCAAAGTCCTCAAAAGAGATAGATGAAAGGCAAAACTATTATAAGAGTTGTTTACAAAGCAAAGCAAAAAAGGACCTTACATATGCAAAATAGCTGTTGCAACAACCTTCCATTCTTTTGGATGCAATGTTATATTCTGACTTGTAAACCTGTGAAAAGTCAAACAAAGTTATTGAAATTCATGGAGAATCTGGCACCCTTATCATTGTCATAATGGTTATATTTCATTCTAGACTATATGGTATCTCTGACCTGGTGATATATTGCATCTTATATATGCATGACAGTTGCTAAATCACATCAAGTATATCTTGTTAACATAGACACCCTTATGAAATCAAAATTACCTAAAATAATAACTGAAATAAAGCTAAAATAACTGAAAGATTTTCAATTAACATTTTTCAGTTTCATTTGTCAACAAACAACTGAACTTACTTGAACGTTTTTATGAGTGATGTCAGGTCAAATTTGAAGTCAGCTAATGAAAGACATAACTCGGAAAAAACTTCTGTAAAGCTGTGAAACAAAAAGAAGCAGCATTTATTTTTGATGTTGTGAAATTCATAAACAAAACTTTTTGGAGCAAGTATGTACAAGAGAAGACAAAATAGGAATTTGACAATGTAAACAAGTATTTCAATGTAAACAAAGAAAAAGAACAGGAAAGATAACAGGGATATGGAGTCAACTAGTAAACTAGCCTGAGATCAGGCTCAGACTAAAAGCTTGGATGGAAAAGCCTCCTCTGCCATGAGCACCTGATCTCAGGTTACTTGTAAATGATCTAAAGAAAGAAATTAGCAACTGCAAGCGAAGGCAAACACAACATACTTTCTTGTAAAACGTTTAGCTTTTTGTCTTAAATTTTGACAGCAGAGTGCAAAATTCAATCTTAAACAGCAAATGACTGCATAAGTGCTAAGGACACTCATTTGAAAATTTCATATGGACACTTTGGCCTTATTCTGTAGGGGTGCTCACTGGCAGGACACATTGTTGTAACATTTGGCCATTGATTCAAAAGAATATAAAAATTGATAATGAGAAACTAACAGTTTACATAAATTTGTAAATCTGTTAACAATCAAAAGAATTCTATAATAGTTACAAAGATAAATGTCTAATTTCAACATTTATTTCCAGGCCTTGAAAAAGGGCTTTTCTTTCTGGCAGCAAAAATAAACAATTCAAGATTTCCTGTGAAGCTTCGACAAAATTTCCAGGCTCTGAAAGTTATACTTTAAGTTGTTTGATTTGTTTAAAAATTTGTCCTAAAAATAAACTGTCATACTAAAAAAGATTTTATTGCTGGTCCTCGATTTTTGATGATAGCTATTCGAACAGCAATAATTTTGTCTATACTGTATTAGATGATCAAGAAGAACATGACCGAGCACAATACTAATAGTTTGCTCTCAAGGTTAAAGTTAGTAGATATTAAATCTATAATAACTTTGATCAAATTTCATATCAGTACTAGCAAACTAGATACTTTTTAAGTATTGGTTCATCCTACATCTTGCTCTGGGATTCATGTTTGCTGCTCATTTTTATCATCAAAGCTAAAAGTTCATACAACATGTAAGAACACTTTTTATTTTTGAATGATTAAAATTAATGTTTCTATCAGAGGTGGTGCTAGAGACAAAGATGTAAGACCAAAACGCTTACATTCTATAAAGCAAGCGATGAAAAATGTATGTGAATGCCAGTCGAGAAGACGAATAATAATGGCCACATCCACGCAGGGTTCGGGGCATGTTCATTTTCAAAACAATTGACGTAGCAAGATTGGCTGTCTTTAAGTGTTTTTACATATATAGAATGGCTAATGTATAGAAAGAAATGAACTTTGTTTTAGCTTCCTTTAATGAAATTAGTAGCTGAAAATCATGCCCGAAATTTGGTATAACAGATGCTGATAATACCAGATGATTGTATTTTGAAAGCTAATCTTTGTTTTTTGTTAGTAGCGCAGAACAAAAGTTATACAGTATGTTTGTATATCACAAGAAAACACCTTTTCGTAGAAAGAGTGCATAGCATGAAAAAATGTTCATATTGAAATCAAGCAATGGAGATTTCACGCTAAAAATTTCCTGGCAAACAGCAACAATTTCCTGCAATAAATTTGTGCTAAAAGTTTCCTGGCAGCGTCGCTACATTTCTTTAAGGCCCTGTTCATTTCATTAATTTTCAATTATTATTTTCAAGTCATTTAAACTATAAAAAACAGCATAAAATAGAATAAAACAAAAAGTTACAAATTACAGATCTTAACGTGATAGAACACGCTACCCAATCCTTTCTGAACCACCCTACCCCTTCTAACCCACCCTACCCACGCAATTAAGCTACCCAACCCCTTCTAATCCACCCTGTCCACGCAATCAAGCTACCCAATTCCTTCTAACCCACCCTACCCACGCAAACTTTGAACAAAGTAATTCATCATTGAGAACGAAAGATAAGTAAACATTAAGACATTACTCGTTATGGTTTTAAACGGAAAAGAAAACACAGAAACTTTAAATGCATTTTGACAGTGTTGAAACCTTTTTATGTAGCTTACTCTGATGTCTGCCATATACAGGAGCTCCTTTATTTGTTTGTTATTTATTAACACTCCTGCTCCTTATTTCAACCCTACTATTTGATGGATGACATTGCTAGACTAAAAATTACAATTGTGCTTGCGGTCAATTTTCATCATAGTTTGACTTCATAAAAGGCTAGCACTTTTTTAAAATCTTTTGGAAAACCAAGATTGTGCAAAAAACTATAATGGCGACATGTTTCGGATTATTGGTAAAGCCCGATCGTCGTTCCACCTAGCAGTTTTGGAATCTATCTACATGAGCACCAAAAAACCGCTACTGTGTAGACAAAAGGAGTTTGTTTTCACGTTAGGACTTCATTGGTAACATTTTCAATAGGCAAGCGGCACTGACTGGTCAACCTCAACAGTCATGTGCTCGTGTTTCTGATTGGCCTATTTCGATCCACAACTGGGTATATATATTTCCTAGCGTAGAGTTTTCGGTCTATGTTCTGACGTTTTAAACTCTGAAGAGTATCAGACGAAAAGCTTTAGTTTACTAAATGTTTGCTTTTTTCAAAGCCATGTTTGAGTTTATTAAACACAGCATAACGCGGCCTATGTCATCACGCTCAAAGCAGTCCCATGCCATTTTAATAATAACTGTAGGAATTCATCATCCTTAGAAACATGTAAGCATAAAAAGGCGATCATGCTTAGTATTTTAAAGCTCATCTTTATCGAAAATTTGACACTTAACACTGGACACCTAAAAATTTGACACTTTAAAAATAGTCATTTCATAAAACAGTCATTCACAGGACCCTACACCAGTATAGCAGATGCAGCAGTTACTAAGGGAAACGCTTTTGCCGTTTGCTTTTGCATGATAATATTAAAAAGAATTACCCAAAGAACTGACTGATACAAATTTTATAGTACTTTTTTGCCAAATTTATTCTACCGTGCCTTATATACTCTGCCTTTTGAGAGCAGCATGTGTAAGAGAAGACAATATGGGAATTTGGCAAAGTTAACAAGACTGAAAAAGAACAGGATTATTATCCCGGCAAAGAAATTATCTTCTTTTCATAACAGAGCATCTTCACTGCTATTTTTTAAAGGCAATTTTACATTGTTCAATTATCGTGTTTTCACCACTAGCTTCAAAAAAGCAACAAAATCAAGCAAATTTGCTATTGAAAGACTGCGATGAACATCCCAAATGTTTTTCTATTGAAAAGGCACTACATAACTTTGATTGCAGGATTGCACTCGTTTTACGCATTACAAATTCATTTAGAGAAAGCCTTTTACAGCAGTGATATCATAAAGTTGTTAAGCGTTGACGTCAGAAAAATCTTTTTTCAGAATTTTGAATATGGACCCTATAGCCCGAAAAAGCATTATGAAATACCTCTAAATATATGCAAAACAGTTGAATGTGTTTAAAATTGGCTCAGACATGGCCACATGAGCACAGTCTTTTTCCTCATCAAACCGCTGTAATCTGGTCTATTTTCATAAATTTATGAACAGAGGCAAAATAACAGCAATCGAAAAAGTGAAAGAAAAGTGAAGCAAGAACTGTCCCCCTGTGCAACAGAGTCGTTTATTATTGCTACATTTCGGACGAGCTATGGACCTTTTGCATTCAAACAAAGCAGACGACTGGCCTGGCAATTTGAAATTGTTGTGGATAACCTGTATTGTCTTTAACAGATGGGCTGATAATAAGCAAAGAAAAATAAAATGACATAAAAAATGTAGAGCTATTACAAGACAAGCACAGCTGTGACAATCTTTTTTCATAGAAATTGACAGTTGTCATCTTTGCAACAGGTATTTAGAGATTTGTCTTGATTCGTGTGTGAACGACAAGTGTGCATATAATGAATCTGCTATACTCGAAGAGCAGAAAAATATAAAACTGACCTATGTTTCAGCTTTTCGGAAACTATTCTTCTTCTGATGCTTTGTTGGGATTTTGAATCAATTAGTGGCGATACAAATTTCTTTGAAACCTAATGGTGAACAAATCAAACAAAAATAGCCTGTCACTTAACATCAAACTACTGAACGGTCAACACCATACTAAGACTTGAATAATATTTAGTTTACCAAAATGAGAATTAGCATATGAAGTAGAAAAATGAGATGATACAAGGCAGATTCATAATTGTTGAAAAATAATATTTTATCATTTCCTATTTAAAATATCAAAATGCTATTTGATAATTTAGATAGAATTTGAACTGTTTGAAGAGACTGTTTGCTTTTATGTGATTGAAATTTACTTATATCTTAGACACTTTACATTTCAACAAAACGGACAGACATAACAATACAAAACATGCTGGAAGTAATAGATTTAAATGGAACAAAACAAGCATATCTTCGATTCACCCATCCGACAAAATAAATGTTTTATCTAAGGAAAGTCCGTTTTGATATTAGATCTTTCTATAAACATGATGATAATTATAAAGAAGCAGATATGTTGATACTTACAACTGGTCCTACATCTTTTGAAGTCACTTCCTGCTCCCATTCTTCGTTTTCTTGCAAAAATCGTTTTGCTGACTTTTTCCTTCTCTCGAATGACGACCTTTGTTCAGCTTGTAAACAAAAAAAGACATTTGACTTTCCATTTGAGTATGTTATCAATGGAAAAACAAGTATTGCTCAGCCACTTATGAGATGTTCATGACATTTGCAGCAATTTTAGAATCGATTAATTAGACTAGAATATGCAACGCAGTCAGTATTCAACTTTTCGAATATCATAAATACATAGAAAAATTAAGGATTAGCGAAAATGTACCAAAAAAGACACGAAGGTCTTGTAGAAAAATGAATTCGTAGAAAGCTACTATGCAAGCATTAGAAATTGGTCTTTTTATGGTGCATAAAATACGACATCAGGAAAAAATGATTTGTATCAGATAACACCATATTTGATGACATTGTTATCACTAAGTTTTAAGTCGTATTACTTGATAGAATATAATACTGTTAAATTCATATTATCGGTTTTACGTAGCATTTGGAGTGGAGGGGGCTAAAGGCAGCGAGTGAAAGAGCTTGTAATCCGAACATCATCATGCCGTCATTGGCCCAGGCCAACTGACTTCTCAACTGGCACTTCCCTGAAGTATGGATTGTATATGTAGGCAAACACATTTACCTTACTGGGTAAATACACTTATTATCATATCATATGACAAAATATAAAGCTATGGTGAGTTCGAAAGTTTAAGAATTACCAAATACAGATTATTATCACTCAGTTGGAACATAATACCACCAAATCCTGGTGCCTATGAATGAATTTCTAAATACCTTGTGTGGTTTGAGTTTCGTCTTGACTTTCAACTTCGCTGTGTATCATTTTGAAATATTCATATGTATCAACCGTACACCATTCTTGCAGCAGACTGCACAACTTATCAGTGTCAATGTCTTTCCCCTTCGCTACAGGCTCCTCCGGAAGGTCAATCAGCTTTGTACTACCGCCTTTAGAAACACCTTCAAGTTTCATCGACTTCGTACTGATGCTTGTAGATTTCGAGGGGATATTAGCAGTCTCTAGATGGCTGGTATATGACGAATCTAAAGTTTCATCGCCAGGCTTCGAATGGGCTTCATGCCCAGGTCTAATTTGCTTTTCTTCAGTGGCTGTTTCCTTTATAACAGCCACCGGAGATGAAAGATGCATATTTTCTAGTTTGGTATCATCAGCATCAAAAATCCTGAAAAATACAAAAATCATTCAAATACAAAACGTAAAATGTTGCAGTTATAATGTAAGGGGGATAGTGTTTTGCTGTATAAAAAGAAATGCGCTGGTTGACTGTGAAATGAATTAAAGTGAGGAGAATGATCTTCAATGAGCTATGACCTACATGAACCTTCAGCAACCAATAAAAATCTGCAATGACTCTCTGCAGTATCATTAGCACACAGCAACAACGACACAAAACAAAGTAAGACCAAATTTCAAAAAAATGACAGCTTCAATTCTTACCAAAATAGATAGAACACCAAAATCTTAAAATCCAAAAGTGGCAACCCGAGGGTTCACTGCTAAATCACCCCCTCCCCTCCCCTTGGCAAGGATTGAACTTTTCTATTGTCCAGCTTATAACACGCAGCTTTGATAGACAATATAAGCATGGAACATACAATATTACAGAAACTGCCTAGTCAAATTAAAGTTTAAAAAAGATAAACATGAAAAACACTCACTCCTGCTCTACCGGCTCGTCCTCTACCTTCAATTTATCTTCAAGAAACTCGATTTCAATTCTAAAGGGAACAAAAAACACAAAACCTATGTACAGCACAGCACTAATAAATTGTTAGCAATCTTTGTGTTGTGCAGAATTTAAAAAATGGCTCTGAAAAGCAAACATTTTGAAACATGTTACTAAAACTTTTTTGCAAAATCAACCAATTTTTGTTAAAAAAGTAAAGATTGTAGACAGATTCCAAAACACATCAATGAAAAAAATCTTTCTTGCTTAATGCGTCTACAATTTGCAACATTGTATGTTAATGGCAAATCAAAGGCGTTGATGATATGGCTCAATTCTATATACTTACTTGTCTTTTCGCAGCCATAGAGGAGATGAGGGGATCTGCGATGCAACATATTTACTATTTTTATAACACTGGCTGCTGCAGTAACACTGTAAGATAGAGACAAGATATCAAATTTGTAGAAAAGAGAAAAAAGAGAAAATCTGTTTACATAAGTTTGGATTCTACACAATAGAAGAATAAAATAAAAGGCTTCAAGGAAAAGCAAAGTCTAAAATGGGAGCTATCGGTTGTTTTATAACAATGAAAGCGGTCTCATGTACTCATTTAAGCAAATTAGGGCATATTCACGTAGCTTATAACCTGTCTTATTCAAATCTAAAATTAATAAGCTCGATCTTTCCTCCTAAACCCCTCCCTATTTTCCCTTGTTAGGGCTTCGCCCTTTCTCTAACACCTCCAACTAAAAAAGGGAAGAAGTTGAGACCTTGCTTACGTGAAGTAATACCGGTGTATCATGTTGCCATGACTCATTTTGATTTCCTCGGTGCTTATTTAACAGATATGTTTTCATCTTCGGGGCTACTTAGGCTTCGTTCACACCAGTTAGAATGTTATATTTTCACTGATATGATCATACGCTTTTAGTGTGATCATTTACATTCCCAAATGATGACAATACTGCACTCGACTTAAGAATGAGCGGCAAAACCTGCAGAGCTTGTAACGTTCATCCTAACAACACAATCAACTCTGTCTAATTCGAACTTTCGTAATTCGAACTTTTACTAATTTGAACAAATTTTTCCGGTCCCTTGAAAATCTTTCGATAAACCCTTTAAAATACCCCTGTGATCCGAATCTCTAAAATTTTGACTTTAAGTGATTCGACCAATTTTATAGCTCCACATCACACCATTACCTGAGGAAAACAGCCTTTTCTAGTTCAAACTTAAAGCATATTAACGATAAGGGTTGACTACAAATATACTTTCGTGGCTGTTAAATAAATGGCTGTTATTTAAGTCATTTTTGTCAAATTTTCTCCGGGGAAAAATGATTAAGTTCGGGCCTACCTCCATGCCGTACCGTAAATATAATACGCACTAGCGACTTGATTTACAACTGTTTTCCAAGTTGCAATTACACGGGAAAACGCTTTAAATTTAGGAATAACAGAGGCAAAATCCAAGATATTTCGAAAACTCGTATAAATTGAGCATTTTGTAATTGGAAAATTTTTACAGTCTAAAAGAGAGTTCCATAGAGTTGTCTGTACTCTTAAAACAAAACATCATCGATACATTAAATAATACCGTAAATGATATGAAAATTATCTGCACTTAATTTATCGCTTTTTTTATTCATATTTAGGGATGAATCGCGAACTTTAAAGAGATGAGACCAGAGAAGCTTGAAGTTTTAGCATAACAGTTTACTCGCAACGAACCATGAACTGGAAATGCAAGTAAAAATTCTAAGAATCCTAAGATTTATTAACGTCTGAAAAATGTTCGTTCAAGGAGATATGTAATTTCAATTCCAGTTGCAGTAATTCAATAGATGCATGAAAATAAAAGGGTGGTCGACAATTTTAAGGATCTGATAAACATGGCCTTCTAGATATTATAACAAAACGAACCAAGGATGCAGATATAAAACACTTGATGAAAAATATCATACATATTTCATCAAAAATATTTTCAGGAAAAAAACTTGTCTATAAATTGCCCGTGAAAAAGTAGCTTGGAATTAGTATTCCTTAAAGTGCCACTGAATTGAAAAAATCAAAATTTTTTTTATTGATGTTCTAAGTCAAGTCAGTGCTCCTGATTCCGATGGTGAAGTTCGTTTTTCGGAATTGTGAAGCGTTTTGAAGCTACAGCGCTTCAAAGTTGCGATTTTCAAGACTTTTTGTGCGAAAATTTGTGCGCGGTCTGTGAGGAATTTCAGGAATGTGTGACGCATTAACGTTTATAAGTCGCGGAAGTGATGCGGGCTTCAGTACTGAAAACTGTATTTCGAGTGCGATAAAAAACCAAAAAAAACGCGAAGTGGATGGAAATAGTGCGATACTTGTGCTCTAAATATCACTAGCTATCTAACTACAAGACATGTGCAATGTATTTTCTTGCGAAAATTCCGAGCCCATGCGAAATAAGCAAACTTTTTGCGTGCAGTTTTTACCAAGACTTCATGCCGATCATTTACCTTTTGTAAATTATTGAGCGTGTCGAATAAGAATGCTTTTACCAACAGCTTTACAAATTATGAATAAAAGTGAGCAAATTGATCAAGGGAAAAAGTTGATCTATTATAATACCACACAAAATGCACATTTTTCGGCGCTTTTCCCACTTTCCAACTTGCTTTGCCACTGTCGAAGCATCAGTTATCGCCAGGGCCGTCAAGATAGGATAAATTGCCCCAGAGCCTCGTGGTCAGGGGGCCTCAAAAAGTAAAGAAGTTCATTTTAAATTGAATTGATTAAATGTAACAAAATTATTCCTTAAAAAGCAAAACTTTTTAAACGTTTGCAAGAAAAATAATCAATTTAAGCTAATCTAGAATTCGTGGTTGCAAATATCTTTTCGCATATCCGTTTTGGCTTACGGAGCGTCTTGGCGTCCCTGGTTATAGCAGGAGCATCATTGTTAGCATCATTGTCATGGTATCGTGATCCAAAATGAAAATTATGAAAATAACTTGCTTTATCTGGAACCTTGTTCTCCAGTCTATAAGTAGCACGGTGGGATATTTTTGAGCTTCTATTCACACCCTATCTTTTTTGGCGTATCAAACTGCCTATCTCTATCACGTTTTATGCTGGTGTCGCGATCTGATGGTTAAATTGTGACAATTACTGCTTAGAGGTTTGAAATCTAGTATCCCAGTCTATAAATAGCACAAGGGAAATTTTTCGGCGTCTATTCGCATCCTATCTTTTTCAGCGTATCAAACTGCTTATCTATACAAAGTTCCATGCTGATATCGCGATCTAAAAGTTAAATTATGACAATCACTGCTTAGAGGTCTGGGACCTGGTACCCCAGTCTATAAATAGCATAAGGGGTATTTTTCAGCGTTTATTCAGACCCTATCTTTTTTAGCGTATCAAACTGCTTATCTCTACAAAGTTCCACGCTGATATCGCGATCTAAAAGTTAAATTATGACAATCACTGCTTAGAGATCTGGGACCTGGTACCCCACTCTATAAATAGCACAAGGGGATATTTGTCAGCGTCTATTCACACCCTATCTTTTTCTGCGTATCAAACTGCCTATCTCTATCAAGTTTCATGCTTGTATCATGTTTCACACAATTTGTAACTTTTTATCTTCTTACAGGCCTCACTATGGCTGAATTGACTATATAAATCTTAATGCGTCACTCGCCCCAGCCTCTTTTCACACGACCTACTCGCAAAAGAACCCCAGAAACCCCTATTTGTGGGCCCCAATTTAAAAAACTAAACCTTTTTTCGAAATCAGCGATGATTAGTCTACCAGAATCAACAATAAAAAAAATTTCATTTTTTTCAATTCAGTGGCACTTTAAATTTAATTTATTTTGAAAATTTTATCTCGTTACATTGGATTCTCGTCGTCGTATTGCTTTGTTCCTGAATATCTTTCGTATTATTAATCATTGCAAGATTCACAGAATCCGGCTGACAGCCTATCCTGCGGTTCTTCCTTCTTACACACAGTTTGGAATTTGTTATATTAAAAGTCTCCAATGTGCAATGAAATTATTTTGTTGAAGAAAGCAAGAGATACATAAATAAGAAAGAGAATTTAAGATATTATCAGCAACTTTTTGCTACTGAATTTTTTGTGATAGTCTATACAGAAATTTTCTGTGAAAAAATATCATTATCCAATAATTTCATGTGACTAAAATGGATATACGGTCACGTGGAAATAGCGCTCTGTGCATCATTGTCAAAACCTTGGATGGAATAAAGGGAAGTAAAGGATCTGACCACAACGAAATAAATCGTATATCAGCAAACATTACAAAAATAGATTTGGCAGGAGAAACGAGCTACAAAATAATTTCTTGATAACTTGCTCGTTATGGTGGTCAGGCATCGATATAAGCATTTTGTGATGATTGACAGCAATTGAAAGTTCGATTATGTCTTCAAAGTCCATCAAACAACGTCGAAAACTCCGTACATTACCCAATATAATTGCAAGTGCTGGCAAAACATGAAACTGTAACGTGGGCCCCATTCACACTGCTCTGTTTTTGACAGTATCCGTTTTTGTGACCCGATCACTCCAAACGCTCTTGTTTTATTAGCCAACCGCTAAAGAGACATATGGCCTTTAAACAGTGTTTTGTGCATTGAATGTTTGCCAAGCATGGCAGAGGCTGAACATCAACCTGAGTAAAAAAGCAATGCTTATTTTTCTAAAAACATTTAGCAAACTAACCTTCCTTTCGGTTATGTCATAAATTTGCTTCCTTTCCATCGATATATGAAATTTTTGTCTAGGAACCTGTAAAATAGACAAGAGTTCATTAAATTGCTATGCAAACAGAAAAGAAAAAACATGGGTTTGGCGACAACGTTTTGAAAAAATTAAGCTTACAAGCAATAGAGAAAGCAAGGAAAGTTTAACAAATAGCCTCCTTCAATTCAATTCAATTCAATTCAATTCAGTTCAATTCAATTCAATTCAATTATAATAAATTCAAGCTTCTAATTAAATGCTACATGAATAAACATATTTACAATTAATAAAGCATAGGGCAAATTAAAAGAACTCAGATGACCTATCGAGTTATTTGCCCTATTATACTCCTCCACAACGCCTTGCCCCTGACATTGACTGACAAGCATGCATTCACAAACACTAAACATATACAAAATTCACCAATAGCTCATATAAGCTAAACGAAAATCATATTATGCTTATTATGGGGCATGGCACAACATTACAGAGAGTCTTGTACCCACCCACTGAAAAAGTTGATGGTTAGGCAAATATCTTTTATAACTTACATCTAATTCAGTTTCATTCTTTGAAAAATTTCACTACATACAATTTCTCAGTTGCTCTACTAGACAATAAACTATGTACAATAAAAATTATATACAAAGCAAATATAAAACGAAGTTAAAATATAATAACATTATAAATAGAAAATTTGTTGTATATTTATAATAAAAAACTGTTTACTGGTTTGCCAGAAAATGTTTGACGCTTTCTAGGTAGAGCTGTATACACTTTAGGGTTATAGAACAGGATGTTCTTAATTCCTGACCAATACACCAAAAGCCTGTATGTAATGAATTGCATGAAGTGAAATTTCTCTCAATAGCAAGGCTAATCAAGGAGAGAGCACCCTTTTCCAGACTTGATATGAGATATCTCCACGTGGACTTTCTATTAAAGCTTAGGTATAAGTAAAGGGTGGCAAAAGTATTCATTTGCACCAAGTCAACTAGAATCGGGAAAGTATTAAAAGGCTTTTGGTTTTTGATGGGTAAGTGAAATTAACACATTGCTATTCCAGCATTTTGCTCCAAAATATCAAACTAACCAAAGACCATATTGCAATTGTATTTTCCTGAGTCAGGAAAGCTTGATGTGTACAGTGTTGTTGAACAGATTAAGCTAAGTCAAAGAAAGAACAAATCCCCTGCCAGTGTTGAAATTTCTGTTGTTTAAAATCAAATCCACTCACAACCTTGATCACTTACCTTGCTCAAAGCATTGGAACATAATGGGTAGCCACACTGTTTTGAAATTGATCTTTCTTCAACAATGTCTGAATAGTGGCCGGGCATGATCTCGTTTAGCTGAAACGTTTAGTGGCAAAAATGTCAAATAGCTACATCAGCCACCACTAGCATAGTTGTGTTTTGCAATAAAAGATAATAAGAGTGGCAATGAATAGATTAAAAAGATACCTAGAAGGCCTCTCTGTAAAGATTTTAACAGGTGTATGGCTGATTGTTTGCCTCCAAGTAAAATCTTTCATTGAGGGATGCAATTCATAAAATCAAGCTTAAATCGCACGGAAAAGCAGTAATACCAGTTCTATTGATGTTACAGTTTTGCATGCCATCTTAAATCTTAAATCTTAAATAAAGTCTCACCAACGAAAGGAAATTCGAAAACTTTGGTCCCAACATAAATTCATACAGTAATGTACTGAACAGATGTAGCTAGACTGTTAACATGTTTTCAATCTAAAAATTACTTTCTGTAGTTATACAGTGGCAACAAGACAAAGCTTCTAACTAAAAAGTAATATTTACAAAATTCAAATGGCTGTGGCATGCTCTATCGCTACATTTTGAGTAGCAAGTGTGTGATAATATGCCTACATAGTTTAGCTTATGCCAAGCAACGGGTTGTGCAACCACATGCCTCAAGCTGAGAGAACTGATTCCTAAGGCTAATTATCAAAAATAAATTCTTGGTTGGTAGGTTATTCAAAAAGGGCACTTATTTGAAGGTAGTATAATATTTTAGAGTAGATTTACAAAATGGCAGAAAGTGACTTTGAGGTGGGGGTTTGATTCAAGAGTAGGCTATTGCAAGGTTAGGGCTTAGCTGTATTTGGTATTTGGTATTTTGATTTATAAAGGTCTTATGGTAAAATGATGGTAATTATGTATATAGATAAAAACAATTTGAAAATTTCTATTTTTCATAAGGACCAGAAATTAGAAAAAATGACTATCAAAACTATAAACACAAAACTATAGATGTTCACAAACTTAAACAAAAACCTGTATACCATGTCTTGAAATTCATTCTTTTCAATTGAATCAGACAGAACCACCTTCTCAACATTCTTGTAGGCTTTTCTTTCATGAGCAACTTGGTCTTCTATCTTTTTTCTCAAAATTTTTTCATCCCTGTTATAAAGCATTAAAATGATAATCACTACAATTTCACTTAAAAACAAATGACTTTTCAAACTTGATGGAAAAATGTGATGATCTATGCCATTTTTGTTTTTACTAGATTTGCAAGAATGGCAGACACCAAATGCTTTGACAATCTACTTCTGCCCTGTCATATACTCTCCAAACAAAATGATGTTCTTTTCCATTTCCACATGCAGAACTTCATTTAAATATACCCATAAACAAACATTTAATGATGGGTATTTTATGCACAATCTTCAGTAAATTCATTGGGTTTTATCAAGATAAAATAAGAGAACTAAGATAGCCCGACTAAAACCCCTTGATTCACCTCCTTTTTGCATCACAATTCTTGGTGGAACGGGCTCTGTTGTCCAAAAAAGACCACCTTTCACAAGAGCAAGCCTTGACGAGGCCAATGAGATGTTTCTAGTTTCTAAATATGGCAACTTCAGATCTATTCAATAATTTTAATTAATTGCTTATAACATGTATGATAGAAATAAAATGAAATGGTCCATGGCGGGAGCACAAGAAGTCCAGCATAGTTGCAAGCATATGCAATAGCTTTCTTTTTCCTTTGTTGAGCAGTGGCATTTTAAGGGGTAAACTAGAGGCATTTGCCCTTTCCTCAATGAGTTAAAGCAGGTCTGGCACCCTTTTTGGAAATTGTGCACAACCCTTTGAAGAAAAAGAAGCATGTCAAAAAGTTTTGGAAACCTAAAGGTTAATTTACTTCGAGGATTACCTTGAAGTTAAGTTTTTTCAGAAAATGTTTTGCTAGAAAAATAACACTTTGGAAGACAACAAATCAATAAAGTTGTGTTCTTTAATTTCTGCCGTCATTCAAACAGTGGTCGATTTTTTGTGCTTAAACGTTGTCCAATATTCATGTCAAAATAAAACCAAAAAAAACTATGGAGCATAATTCTGAATATTTGTGTGTTTTGCCTAGGGTCCTTGGTTCTCAGTCGATGTTGTAAATATCCCAGACCAATTTCCTAGCTATCTCTGAAATTCATAGCTGCTAAACTTTCTCTGCCACCAACCACAGTCACCCTCTTCATCAAACCTTGCAATATTAACTTACTATTAAATTTTAGGTGCATTCTTCAAAGCACTGTCTAAATATACAGCTATCAACCAAAATCGGCAAATTTTCTCGGCCCCTAGAAATTCCATTTCCTAGTAAGGAAAAAGAATTCAAGTCAGCCCCTTTTGCAGAGTTCTCTAGCAAAGTTTAGGCCACTACAGCAGAGCAGCAAATCTTCAGCGGGAAAATTTATCTATTAAGGGACAAATTTTAATAAGAGACCTTTACTAAATTTAGTCATGACAGCGTACAACACTCGTTGCAATTTCTGAAAGTTTTTAAGCGCCCCCATAAACAAACTGCCTCTCCTTCAAATTTGCTCTGGATCCATCCCTGTTGTTGGGTATGATTTCGAAAGGTCATGCCAATAATTGAAATGTGCAGTTACAAAGTTTTGACAAATGACATATCATAATATAGCCAACTTTGTTTTTTAAAAGATTGCATCTCTTAAAATGTTCACACTATAAAACGAATAAATGACTGACAGCCTTATTTTAACAGTGGACTTTTAGAAGTTCATAAAGGGGTGTAAAAATGCATAAAACGTCCTTACATTTCATACTTTACTTCTTGATTTCTGCAAGACAAAATCTCTCGTGAGTGAGGGACAGTGAGTTGAGTTGGATTGAAATCTTTTGAAAACGTTGCTGTTGTTGTTGTTGCGCAAAACAACAACAACCACAACAACAAATGAATTGATCTGTGTAAACCATTGACGTGGAAACCATGGCCGGATGGGCTGGATTTACTGACGAGGAATTGAAACATTTGAAACAAGAAACAAATGGAACGAATCCTGAAAGGCAACAGATTACACTGAAAGCAACTCTTGCAGTAAAAAAGGATCAAAGGCGCAAGGCAAATATGAAAAGAGACAAAACAAGGTCCAATCGTATTGCCAAAGAGGTGGGGGCTTGTTATGTGAATGTAAAACTCAAACAATAATACTAAGACTACACAGGGCCCGCCCCCCACTTATAAACCCCACTTCTTTGCGAAGCAAGTAGTTTAAAAGCTGCAGTAAAAGAGGAAAGAAGCTTTGACCCCCTTCTTTTGCTGGCCTTGCCCCCTCCACTTCCAATTTGGGGACCCTGCCACACACTAACCTAATCTTCCATATACCATTAAAATTACTTTTTTGTTATCAAATTCAAATTGATTCGATTTTTAGCACTGTTCAAGTGTAGATGCCTGATTGTCACATCAAATCAAATGTTGCATGAAAAGTTTCATGTCTACACTCTGCAAAATTGAACAAGCTCGCACATGATTGATATAACTTTCATTGTTTTCGTTGCACATTTAACAAGAGCGTAGCAATTACGAATATGCACACCTAAAAAGGTTGTAGCCCTGGTATTTATCACACTAAACTGTTGCAATTTCGAGATGCCAAATTAATGCACCAGACCAATCTTTTAAAACCAATCTGCATTCCAGACCCGTTTTACACCAGAGCTGCTGCGAGCATTAACCATGACAAACCTACACTATAAAAACTTGCAAGTTGTATTTTAGGGAGTTTAATCTACAGTTATGCCTGGTTGATTTCTGAGCCATCTTTTTCTGGATAAATTTTGGCTAGAATCTGTGGCATGTAAAATCCTAGAATCGTACTAGTGTATCACCGATCGAGAATCAGAATCATTCAAGAAAACTTTATCGATTTTCAGAAGGCATAAAAAATTTTGGCTGTGTACACTCTCGAAATCTTGTTGAAAAATACTTTACCCTGATGACTATACCTAAAGAATGTGACTGTAAACAGAGCTAAATTGAACTGCTTTGCTTACTCTGATCTAATTTTTATTTGACTGCAACTAGCACTGTGACTCAGGGGTATAGTGCTCAGGGGTGCTGAGCTACTCTAGTTGATACTAATTTTAAATTAGCCAATTTATAATGTTTCTCTTTTTTTTAGCAACATCACATGGAAGAACCCTCCCCCCCCCCCTTGTTATTTTGTTAGTACTATAACACTGCTGTTACTATAAGCAAATTCACCTCTATAAGAAGACACATGCATCAGTATAGGTTACACTAACAGATAACCCAACCTCTCTTGAGGGCGGCTGTGCTGTTATGTCACCAGGTTGGCTTGTGAAATTTTCTAAATACTTTCTTGAGTCTTTTTAACTCTATCATTTCAATTAACCTTTAGTTGAATGACAAGAAGGAACATGATAATGATAAGAAAGAAAATGGTCAGGCTCTTGCCAAAGAAAAGAAATTTCAAGAAAACAATCTTGAAAAAGAAACAATAAAGGAATCTCAACAGAATGAATTGGATGACACAAAGCACAAAGATGAATCTCCAGAATCCTCAGCCACAAATGCAAATAATCTGAATAGTCAGAAAGAAGTGGATATAAGAATTATTTCAGATGAAGAGTAAGGATATTGATTTTCTTCGAATTAATGTTTGTTATTGAATTATCTTAGTGTTTCTATACGAATTTTCTTGGTTGGGTAAATATACCATAATGTGCCCATATAAGGGAAGTATCAACCATTTAAAGAGGGATCACAAGAACTCACAAGATCAAGGTCCTAGTAGTGCTGAAGAATATCTAGAAATAGTTAGTTGGAGAGGAATAAAGAAAGGCAAATAAGAAATAGTAATTGTGTTCAATTCTTAAATTCCATACTTAAAATTATAAGACAAGGTTAAGATTTTCATTGGTTGCTTGTTTAGTTTTGTGTCAACATGCCCCTAGTGTAAGAAACAAAATTTAATTGATGTTTATGGAAGGCCACACAATTGTGATATAACAAAAACACATTTTAGTTTAAGTTTTAATATTTTTTTAATATTTTAATCCAAGTATTAGCAATTTTTCAAACGATTTTAGTGCTGCAGAAATTCAAATGACAGAACTAGAAAAACTTCAAAAGAGACAAAAAGAAATGGAAGAAGAAAATAAAGTGAAAAAGAAAATAATTTCAGATACCATAACTGAAAGGTTACTAGAATCAGTTTTATTTATATTCATCATTCTTTGTTTTAAAGGTTATTTTCTTCTATGATCTTGTTGCAATCATTTATTTTTAACTTTTCAGACATTTTAATGGTGTAATAATTCAATATTGATCTTGTAGATTTTTGTGATTTATTTTAATAAGCACAGCTGTTTAAAAAAATTATGGTATCAAATCAATCCTAAAATATTTTTCAGAAAAATCATTAGTAAGTTTTCCCTAGACAGTAACAAGAAACCTATTGATTTAAAGATAAAAAATTTAAACCTCCAAGCATCATTCTAGATGAGCATTTCAATAATTTTATTATCAACTGACAAATGGTGCAAAAATCCAACAGAACATTAACATGTGTTTTTCATCTTCACAGGTTTAAAAAAGCCAAAAATGAGGCAGTCAATTTACAGACAATTCAAAAGGAATTAGCAAGGCTTGATTCTTTGCTTGCAAATGATGTGGAGATATTAAGATCTAAAATAGAAGAAGCAACTATTTCATATTGTCATGCACAGTAAGTTCTTCCATGTCTTGATGTGATGTTCCTTATCAAATCTCATTTATATTCTTCCCCACTTCATTTTTAGCATGCCTTTTTTGCAATATATATATATTGCAGTGTTTCAACTATTAGAGGCAAAGCAACAAAATATTTTTCTTCTACAATTGTTGCATCTCAGATTCTTGAATTTCATTTCAAATAGAGATGTAGATATGTTATGTACCTATCATTTTTTGAAATGGCTTTGAAAAAACAAACATTTTAAAACATACTCAAGTTTTCCCTTGAAACTCCTCAGAGTATGAAACATCAGACTAATGATAAAAAGTCCTAAGCTATTAAATGTATGAACCCAGTTTTTGATGGAAAAAGGGGCCAAAATGACTGTACAGGTTGCCCAATCAGTGTTGCTTGTCATAATTTCACAGTATGTTTTGAAATTTTCTTTCCTCTTTTCAAAGCCATTTTTATGTTCTACACTGTCACTGCAAACATTATTTTAATGATGTACTGTCTGTTTAATGTTATTTTAGAAAACGCCATGAAAAAGCAGAAAAAGAATATGTCAACTCAAAACTGGACCTAAAATTAAAGGAAGAGCGGAAAGAAGAACTTACTCAACATTTGTATACAATAATTCAAGAGAATGAATTGCGTAAAGCAAACAAATTGGAAGAACTTATGAGTAAATTAAACCTTCCTAAACACATACCAAAGGAAGAGTCAACAAAAGATCATGAACCCAATCAAAATGACACTTTACATGAGGAAACTTCATCAACCTAACCTGCAACTAGGTGCAGTTAAACAGAGGGAAGTAGGGGACAGTTGCAGTTAATCAGTTGGTTAGTAAAACCAGCTGCCTTTTAGTAATATGCTTCTCTTGTATTTGTATATACCCTCCAATTCTAGGCCTGCAACTGCTCGCACGGCTCCACTTTTTTAATCTAATAACTCTGCTAGATATCATTATCTTCAGAAAAAGACAAAAAATTCACTAGTTTTGTCAGAATGTTTTCTTAAAAACTTTTTGCTTGAAAGTTTTTTTGGGTGAATTTTCACACTGTGAATTTTTATCTTGTCAATTTAAACACTGCATTATTTTTATACTAAGGTTTTTTATAATGATAAAATAACAATTTCTCATTTGAAATATTTAGATATATATCTTGATATTTATTCCAGATTGCGTTGTCTATTCTGACGTGACAGTGCTCGATGTGCAAAAGAACAGAGTATAGAAAATAGACTAGAAATGAGACATGTTCTCTGTTACTCCCAGTTTCGTGCCTGCGCACTCATCAGACAGACTATAATGTCTCATTTCTAGTCTATATTCTATTTTTTATTATATATTTGATATTTATATATGTTTGTAGTTCTCATTCATATTGAGGAAATTGAAATGATATTGTGTACCTGTTTAAATTATATATTTTCATCTTTTAAAGCATACTCATAAACACCCATTACCAGGCAATAAAATTTTGTCTTTAGCCAAATGGTATTTTGTTCATAACTTGTAATAATAAAAGACTTGTTGTAAAATCATTGTGATAATGAAAATAATAATACCTTGGTTAAAAAGCTTGTTCCAAATAACAATACTTTTTCATAGTTTAGATAAAATAACATCACCAAAGTACTTATCCTATCCTTCCTAATGTAATTTCATTTTAATGACATGTTTGCTTGTAATTTCGTAATAATCAATTATCTTTGGAGTCAAATAATTATTTACACCATCATTTGGAAGGATCCAGGATAATCTTGCACCCTTCACCATCAAAAAGAATTCTGAAGGCCTGCAAGAACAAAAATGCATTTTTGGAAATAATTTATTTTCTTATCAAAGCTTGAAATACCAAATATTATGTCACCTTGAAAAATCTAATAACCTTCTAGTGTAGCAATTTCCTCAACCTATTTTAAAGAATATATTTTAAAAACAATCCTTCTTACTCTCAGATAGTTGTGCTATCAATGACAGAATAGTTGTGAGAAGTGGGGTCTAAGATGTACACCTGCCCTTTTTATGTTCCATAATTACAGAAATGCGATTTTGCAACATTGCTGTGACTCTGTTGTGCTACATGAGTAGAAATTATAAAATATTAGCAGGCACAGTTTGGCAAAAGTGTTGGTAATTGACCTTCCATGTTGCCAGTTCTTAAAAAATTATTCAAATATCAAAAACAACTTTCCTTAACCCAAATTTTGCACAACTTGTATCACGGCACAATTACCTCTTCAAACTTGCTCATTGGATAATCATGGGTGATAATACAGCTAACATCAACCCTAAAATTCAAGAATATTTGTGTTAGCCAGTGTCCTCTTTTCTGAGGTGTAGAGACAGGTCAGTATGTACTTTGTTATTGCTGGCAGTTTTTGAGAATTTTTTTTCTCAGGACCCCAATGTTTTTCTCATAGCACAATAGACCTCTGATATAAGATATGCCTGATTGATTCTGCCTTAAGGGGATCTGCTTTGATAAACTCAAGGGGGTAGGTAGAGAGAGCAGGGGGCTTGAGCCCCCTCAATATTCTAGAAGATCCCAAAACCAAAACGTTTGCAGTTCGTACTGAGTTTGAAAATTTGTACATGTTGCCTCTCAGTTCTCTCTCCCATGACTAGAGGGTCCCCAAACCAAGTTTTGCAGATGATACTGTTTAGAAATGCGCACGTGTTGCCTCTTATACCTCTCTCCCATGACTGTGTTGGTTTGTACATATTTGTACATTACCTCTGTACGATATTTTCAACATAATAATTCTATATGTTTATTAAAAAATCCCCCCCCCCCCCCAATTTAAAAATAGCTTCATTTTGCTCGTACCTGGCCTTTAAGAGGATGGAAGTATTAGAGAAACGACTGCTCTCTTTTAGAAATTCCAGCCACTGGAAGTAAAAGCTGAGGAGAAGCCCATGTTTTGTCACAACTATCTATCCTCGCTAAGTACAAAGTGATTGCTGCTGTATATGAGCGCAATTTCGTAACATAAAGGAAAGAAAGACGTTTTCATTATCTTTCTCTGTAAGCCTAAAAAAACGCAAATTTGTTATTCTTTCCTCCGGACTCGTGCTTTTCTTGATAGCGTCAATAGTTATTTGTATCATTTTCTGAAGGAATCTCGGTAGTCAAATAATTTCCTTTTCATTTTTTTCCTTTGGACTTGTATTTCACTATATTTGTGTTTTGAAGAATTTAATGCAACGTATTTTAAAGGAGGTGTTCAATATACGAAAAGCTTATATCTCTATGTCGTTTAGACTTACCCATAAAATGGAGTCGTTGTTAACTAAGCGCCCAGTGCAACAACAGGGTTAGGCGGTTTTCCTTGCTTCGTCAATCCAATTTATTAATATAAATATTTGTTTTCAGAGTAAAAGGAAAATGGAAAACCTGTTCCGTTTTCAGTATTTTGGGTATTTGGATTTTTTGGAAAAGGTTGAATTCAAAGTATATTTTCCCAATATTTCAAGAATACGTACAAGTTTCTGTGTGTACCAGCTTTCGGGGAAAAAATTCGACATAAATGGTAAGATTTAAGTTTGAATTTTGAAAAATAATCACATAAAACGGTAATATTTGAGGCCTGGGTTGGATGAAAATATAAACAAGTGTTTGCCCTTTTGCATACTTTATAGGCATCGGAAATGAATATCATATTGGTGAGGCTGCACGATGAAAAATGAAAACATTTTTAAGACGACCATGTAGAGTTTTAAAACGAAATGAAAAGCAAACAATATTTTGGTGGTACAAATATAAAACTGGCTTTGAAAATAGAAACAAATAATTGGGTCATACTTTTCGTCTGAGATTCCTCAGAGTATAAAACGTCAGAACATAAATTGAAAAACTTTACGGTAGGAAATATTTATATCCAGTTGTGGATCGTAATAGGCCAATCAGAAAACGCGAGCACATGACTGTTGAGGTTGCCCAATCAGTGCCGCTTGCCTATTGAAAAGTTTACCTATGGAGTCCTATGGTGAAAACGAACTCCTCCAAAAGCGATTTTTTCGAAGAGGAAGTGAAGAGGTTAAGAGATGCGAAATAGGAAAACCGAATAGAAAAATTTCTTACTTGTTTTCGTGGATAAGCTTTTCTGATTCTTCCCATGATCGAAATATTTTTCGTCCATGAACAGTTTTCAGTGTAAGTGACTTGAATATAATATCGCGACCGACATTTTCCACGTGAAGAGGTTCCTGTCGAAATAAAGAATCTTTATCACTCTGGTGCATAGAAAATAATGGTATTGAATTTGAAAGTAAGGTACTCATAAGCTTTAACATCCATGCTTCTGTACGTATTTTCAATGTCTCTGAATAAGTTAGATTTTTACAGTAAGTTCCCGAAATGTTTTTCTGTGACGTTGAGTTCTCAAAAGAGACATTTTGTCACTGTCACGTCATTGTCCAAACACACAACAGCCCAGCAGCACAGCAACCATGGCAAACTGCTTAATCTATCTATTAAAACTTTTTTTAAATAACATTTCCTATTAAAATCAATATAACCGATGAAACCTATATCTAGGCAAGTGTAGTTCAAGCCCCTTGATAAAAACTTTTTGTTTTGTGATGCCAGTGAGCTACTGGTCAACAAAAGTTAAAAAAGATACATACCTTGGGAATCCCAACAAATACACACATACCGCCCTTTCTACGAAGAGTAATACAATTTTTAGGCCAAACGGTAAAAACATATTGACTTAATTACTTTATATGAAATGTGACATGTGGAGTTGTGACAATTTCTAAAATGCCAAATTTCTGATGCTTTTTAAGTAGAAATCTAGCTGAACGATGTCAAAAAATTAACTGTCTGGAGCACAGGCGAGTATGAAACGGATAGGACCTTTCTGATTAAATGGGGCGAACAGAAAAAAAATATGATTAATTTCAAATTTTGTAAAAAAGAAAACCGTCAACAGAAAGAAGATTCAAATTGCTATTTACCTTTTAAGATAATATAGTAATATCTAAAATACCATCATCGTAATCATGCATCTCGATAGATATTTAAAGTTAAAATCTAGTATGATTATTAACTTATTGTAGTTACTATAAATGTCCGATTGAAGATAATGATACAAGATAACCATAAAATCTGACATTTTATTATAAGAGAGACATGAAAAAGAATTAAAGTCTCTACAATATGCATCATCATGAAAAGTATATCTTTTCAGTTGGAAGCTGTATCGTGTTATAAAAATTTAAAATTACCGAAGTAATTGAAATGATTCGTTGACCAGAGGCTGTGCCCCAGAGGCTTCCAAAATCCTTCCCGCGCCATTTCCATCTGTTTCCTTGAAAACTGAACAAAAAATTCTTTTATTAAACGATATGCCTGTTATGAAATAGTTCGCTTTCTCGACCATACTCTACAGCTATGCGAGAGGAGAGATGATCCAAAGTTCTGAGAACAATATATTGTAAGAAGTACCAGATCAAAATGCTTTTAATACTTTTTCTGCAATTTTTGAATTTTCTAATTCAGCTGCGATGGCAAAGCTGCAAATTTAAGCAAATACGGGGCCCAAGGCAATTACGGCGAATAAAATTGCCTAGGTCCACTATTGTCAAAAGGGATATATGATATATGGGGAACATGTGATATTATGCAAAATTCTATATCGGTATCTTTTCAGATCTAAATTTTAATGCACATAACGCATCTCTTTATTGATTTCAAACATGGAGCTTTGAACAGCCAGTTAGGTATAATTAGGGGTATAGAGCTAAGGGGCTTAAAGGGCAGACGCGGCTGAGCCCCCTTGTTGATACTGAAAATTAGCCAATTTCTACTTTTGCTATTGTCTTTCACAACATTTCGTGCAAGAGCTCCCCTTGCTATTTTGTTAGCATAACACTACTGGGTATAATTCTAAATTGAGCTGAAAAAGGCGTCTGCCTAATTGTTAGCCGTGAAACTGCCCTCTTGTAAAGAGATCCGGGAACATCTTGTTTACATTTTCTTCGAAGATCATAACCGTTGCAGTGGCTAAAATTTTTCAGATGCTTTGCAAGTATTAAGCTTTAAAACAACCCTTACAAAAATGTTTCTCCCATTTCAAAATCTCCCCCTAAAACGATGTCGATTAACATCAATATTGCATGACTGTAAGTGGCAATTTAACTAGGATTGTAATCATAAACACATCTAAAGTAGAAATCAACATTGTACCAGGGAGGGGGAAGAATATAGCAACAGCGTTTATCAGGGATGACGGAACGACCGAGGGGCATCGGGGCAGGCTTAAATAAAAAGGGCATATGAAAGATAATTTTCCAGCTTGTACTTACTCTTTATTAACTGTCATTTTATCGTGATCTTTTTTGGGTATCTTGAAAATTGGCTAACTTTTGACATGAGAAGTTTTTATCATGTTTTGAGAAATGTCATCGTGAAAAAAGCCCTACAGTCAGAATTCCGCATGAATCTTTTTGGCAATTACCAAAGGCCGATGTCAAGGGTACTTTTATGTAAGGGCACTTTGGTCCCTTTTGTCCCTCCTTTTGAAAGGCAACACGGCGTGTGACCCTCATGCTTTCCTTCTCTGACGTCCCTGGCGCTGGTGACTTGGAAAGGTAGCTAATGCCTTGCAACTATGTTTTGCAAGGATTGTAGCACACAGAGAGAAGCCTTGTGAAATACCAAGAAATCAGCCCAACAGCAATCAACGATACTTATCAAAAACATTTCAAACTCACCAACATCCTTCAAATTTTCATTTCTTCCATTAACTACAACATCTGCACCCATTATCTTTGCTTTCTCTAGTTTTTGGTCAAAAATATCCGTAGCGATTCTAACAATTAAAAACACATCAAGTGGTCACGAAATTGCTTTAAAATAAAAAAATCCAAAAAATTAACAAACAGGGAAAAAATAGATTCTCAGCTCGAAGGCATTATCGATTTGGACATCATCCCTACAATCGCTGACAAAATTGTTGAGACAAAATGAAACATTGCAAGTTTCTACTTTACGCAGCCCTTGCAACTTCGATTTATCCCTTTCCCCCAAATCAATGACGATTTGCAGTTATATATTTCCCTGAAAAACAACATGCATTCAGCATTGAATTTGGAAGGGAGAACAGTTATTTTTTCAAAGACAAGAGGAAGTATCAGCTAATACTCTAAGCACTAGTCACGTTATACTTTTTTAAGTAGAAGAGAAAAATGTATTTTACGCAGGCCAACATAAGTCCTTGCAAAGTTGTTGTTGGGGGGGGGGGCTAAAGACTGTTGTGTTGAGAGTGCTTTGAATCAGGGGCGTAACTTGGCCAGTAGGTTTGGGGGGGGGGTGAAAAGGGTTTCTGCCCTGCAAAACTGAGTGGTGCCCAGCAGACCTGGTAGCAAAGGTTTGTCTATACTCTATAGGTTACTAGTGAAAGCTTCACCAGTGTACACTGGTCTTTACCATGGAAAAACTTCTAAGCAATAAAAACAAACTTGAAACTTCTATTTCTCTACGTGAGCGTAAATTATATGTCAAATTTGGTTTTCCTTGATAATAAAGCTTCTATCTCGTGGCAAATGATTTTTTGGTGCATTATATGGGCGGAGCAACGAAATTGAGCCCAGGGGGACTAAGAATCACCTTTAGTGACATAGGAGGACCCACCATGGTTGGGTCCGACGTGAAGAAAATTTTTGAAATTATACCTTGTAATAGGGCTAAAAAGCATCTTTCAGACTAAAATTTAGCAAAATACTATTGTGCTAAAAAACTGATTATTGTTTATTGGGAAAAATAGGGAGGGACATGTCATGCTAAAACTCTAGTGATAGACGTTGGGGAAGGAAAGAAACAGTAACCTTTCGTTTCAGACTGCACATAGTTGTGACTGACAGACGAAGATGTTGTTTTGATTGGGGAAATTTTATTTCCTGAACAGAAATGTGCAGTTTCTTGTATCGAGAAGGCCATCCAAAATTAAAACATTGCAATGATACAGAAAGTGATTTACTGAATTAATGCAAATAAAAGAAAAAAAATATACGTGAAAAAGTTAGTAATTAGATCAAACAAAATCGGCATCTTAACAGTTTACTCTCTTTTTATTTCATGCACTGTTAAAAATTAATAGAAAAAATGATAAAAAAGTTCTTATCTTGACCAAAGTGAGGGCCTTCAGCCCCCTATTCCCCCCAGTGACGCCGTGCTTGTCATGAAAACTTTTTACAACTTGAAATTTATTTATATGGACTCAACCTTGCCCTCATAAACATATGCATCAATCATTGCATCCATTGGCTATGACTTTCGGTAAGACATGCTTTCGCTTTGCAAATAACGGAGCTTTTCCTTACATACCTGTTCCGTTCTCTAAAATGCAATATCAGGAAGGTAGGTTCATAACAAATATGATATTTCCATTTCAAAATTCCTAAACGGCCCTTTACGAACTTCAGAGGTGACATTTCTACGTGGCAACAAAGCTCTTCTTGGCGCCCTGCGAAATCTTCGATTGCCCTGCGAAATCGATTATTTTTTAGATTGGGGGGGTGTCACACCCCCCCCCCCCCCACACCCTCCCGGTATTTTCGCCCCTGCTTTGAATGCAAATGATAGAAGATAAAGAGGAAATACAAAGACGCTCGCACGAACGGAGGTATGCTTAGCTGATGTGTCAAATTGCTAAAGAAACAATTTGTTATTAGTTCTTCAACGTTGGAAGTTATTACTGTGGCTACATACTGAAAACGGTTTGATTTGAAAACGCACATCGAAAACGGATCGAAATTAAAATGGAACAGACGCCATGTTAAGACTGCGGCTCATTTTGAAATCACAGATAGGCGAATAACATCGTCTCAAAGAAACAATGTGAACACAGATGGTTGTATAGGTTATTCATTCAAATACGGATTACTATGTGCTTAAAGCGGTTGAGGAAACTTAAATTGATATAATATGTAACCAAATGAGAGTGGAAATAGCTCTTCTGAATATATCTTCGTCAAAAATCGTAATGCTTCTGATTTTAGCAGTAATGCTACTTTTAAATTTTGCAGAACAAAATAAGCTTAAGTTCCATTATCTTTTTTTCTTAACGCAAAATTACAAATTAATGGATGGTTATTCAAAGATAGCAAAAAAGGACAACATCGTGTCTTCTATGTGAAGTTCTGATTTCATGGCATGCAAATTTATGAAAGAGACCTTCTTACATTTTCGATGCTCCCATCCATTTGATGATACCAATAGACATTAAGCCAATTGCACCACATCCTATAATAAGACATCAATCCATAAAAATTAGCAGAATTCGAAAAATCCTACGAATTTCGATCAAAAATCTATTCATTCTTACCGAAAACCCACACAATCCCACATATTAGACAATCTACAGCCATGAAAGTAGGGGTTCCCCGCCTTGCATGATTGCAGTTTTCAAAGGCATCAACTTAAAGAAAGGGTAAAGGAAATGCTATATAGGCATAGCTTTTCACAGGCGGAAACTGGACTCTTTCATTGGCGGAGCAAACACAGTTAGTCTCCCAAGTTTCTTCTTTGAGTATCTTATCTGCTTTCGAGTAAGCAACAGAGCTCCAGTTTCTATATCTAGAATAGGATTTTATTCATTATTTTAAGGAGGTTTTGAAAACATTGGCCGAAAGGCTGTCCTTGACACCAGAGACTTGGAGACTCGGACTCTTGGAAGAAACTAAGAGACCAAAGCTAAGGGGAACAGAGCATGGAAAATATCATACGAGCTTCAAAAGGAAGAAAGGATCGCATTTTCCTTCCACTATTTCTGTTCGGGATAATCAAATTAAGTTGTAAGAAAGGGGAAATATTTTTCTTGATTCAGATAGAGCCAAAAAAGAGAAAATGCTGAGATGGAATGGAATGCGTGTAATAAAAAGAAAATCTTATAGCTGTTACAATGCTTTACCTTGCACTAGAACCGTGTCATTTTGTGGTTTTAATTCCTCGCAAGCATTATGGGCAACACCAAAGGCTATGCAGAAAAATAACTTCATCAGACATTTACTGAAAACGTGTGATCAAAACTTTACATCAAAATCTGCAACAAAAAAGCGACAGATGTCCCCAGGAAATAATTAAATGCACAGTTATTTGCATTATCTGAATTGCAAAGTAAAAACCTGTTTAACAGCTTATTTTGTGTGGCCTTGCTGCAATGTATAATCTAGAATATATAAATTATATTTCTCTGAACAAATTTCAAGATCACATGTAGTATGTCTGTGTAGTTGCAGTAGTATTACTTTGGTCAGCTTTTCTTACTTACGCTCCAAGATGCAGGCTTTGTTGTCATCAATATCCGTCTTCAAAATGTAGCAGTAGCGTGCAGGAATGATGGAATACTCAGAGCAACCTGAAAGTATGCCAGACTGGGAGTTAACTCAGAGGGAATTGATTGTTTATAAAAAGCCAATCAAGCATCCAAATGGCCAATAAAACTATAAAAGATAACTTCCATTTGTTACCATTCACTTTTTGGTAACATAATATGAACAGTTTAAAAGCAGAAATTAGAGTCATTCTGTCTTCTCATGAGTGGAACTCTGAGGAAAGAGAAATAGCTATTATGCTTAAAACAATTTTTCTCAAGCCCATTGCACCTTTAGTAATCCTACCTTGACTAAGTTACATTCAATTAATCAAGTACTGTATTTATTCGAATATAAGAGATAGCTTGTAATTATTTTCTGGCACGTTTTGTGGCAGCTTTTAATCAAGGGTGGGTTATAAACAAGGGTGGCTTATATTATTTTATCCAGATCCTACCAAGCTTTTCTGCTAGATACCTTGAAGCTGAGAATGTTCATGCAGAAGACTAGGATGAATTACTTCTAGATCCTATTGATGATCCCATGCTGGACAATATTGTTGTTGGTTGAACTTCTCATGTCTATTTCTTGGTTAAGTACACAATTAGGTTTTTATCAGTTTTTGAATCTGTCATTTCAAGCCAAGTAATTCCACATAGTTTTGTGGGTGCAGCTTATAACCAAGGGTGGCTTACATTTTTTATGAACCAAATTTGCTGTGACTTATAATAGAGAGTAGCTTAAAAATATCAAAGGACAAAATACTAAATATACCAAAGGAGACATATCTATCAATTATTATTTCAAAACAATGATTACATTTGCATCATACTAAATGGTTGTTTTCTTTGCACTGTTTTAGCTTCTCCTTTTTCAGTCAACATAAGGAGTAAATGAGAAATGTTAGCAATACCATTTTGTCTAAACTACTGCAACTTTAGAGTGCTTGGAAAAAAGTGATTGGCAGAAAATAGATGGTTCCTGGAAAGAGACTTTGTAAATAGTACCAAACCAGAATTCATAATTATACTTGGAAAGGGTACAAAGCAGTTCAAAGACTAAAACAATATTTTGCTTTACTTAAAAAAAGATAGAAAAATAAATCACAGATTCACCAGAAATGAATTTTGTTTCTTAATTCTTACGCTCAAGCATAAAATTCTATGGCTGCTTTATCCGGTTGTAACTTAAATTTCTCAATATATAAATACTTTGAAACAATTCCACACACCTCCATGCATTGTTCCTCTCCCATGCCCATATTGCCCCATATTTTGACACACATTTTGCTGGTCTGAAATAGCACAAAAAAATACACAGTAACAAATGTTTTTTTTAAATTAAATATTGCAAAATTTTGCAAGATATTAAACAATTAATATTATTTACCATGGGAACATTGATAGCATTCTCCACAAAAGAAATGGTTTTCACAGCATACTCTCTGTCCTTCTCTGTATTCTGGTGGGCAGTTTTCTCCAATAGCTTCAATCTGAAAAAAGCATCTGAAAGTACATTTAACTACTTCAAGAATAGCACATTCAAACCCTTCTTGGCTCTCTCTTCTGTTGCTTACTTCTTGGATAACAAAGGTTGATATGACATGATATAAAAATAATATATTTCCATAAAAACAAAGAAATGAAAATTGGCTAAAATATTGAATTTTCAAGTACCATTCCAACACATTCATGCCCAGGTATAAATGGGAGAGAAGCAATGCTCTTGCCAACTGAAAATAAAAAACATAAGCTTTAAAATGTTAGCAAAAACTTAGATTGGCTAATCAAACAGTTAAAAATAGCTAGAGCTGTGAATGCATCTTTAAAAATGCTCTGGAGAAAATTGAAACATGCTTTTAGAGAATTGGTAGAACAAATTGATGAACTGCTTTGCTGCCAGAATATGAATTAGGATTTTCAATTCAAAGAATTGACAAGTGAATTTAAATCACTAATAAAACTGTGCAGAGATAAATAATAAGGATTACAAAATAGCGACTTGTGGCCCCTTTACAAAAAAGCGACTTGTGGCCCCTTTTGCAAAATATTTCAATTTTCGGGAGAATTGGGGCATACAATATGCCATGTGGTTTTCCTTAGTGATATGCAAGACATATTTTCCAAAAAAATTTATAAATGTTTCCTAACAAACTAACTTGGCTTTTGGAGATTCATTTGCGTGGTTATGTAGCTTGTAGAAAACTTCTCGAATGTAGTGAATACAATGCACACTGTTTAGAGTAGATTTCTACAACAGTACGGTATGTATAATGTTATTCAACTTGAATAACATTCAACTAGTCTTACCATCATTCCACTTATATAAAGCAATATCAGACCCGCAAATCGACACTTTTAAAATTTTGATGAGCAGTTCCCCTTCATTTGGTACAGGTTTATTCAATGTTGCTAGCTTGTAAGACTCAAAATCGCCATCTTTGATAAGAGCTTTCATAATTTCAGTTTGTCGATTGCTTCCGCGATCAAATTCCATGAAAAGAGTGTTTAATTTGAGCGAATGAGAGGCAATCTTGCTACAGCATCTACTCGAGGTTCTCCTGGATGTTACGCCTCTGCGAAGGAAAGGGAAGGGTTCTGCGGAAGGCGAAGTTAGCTTTGGGGAAATAAAGCACGATAGAAACATGTCTAAATCATCATCAGCACGAGAATTTAGAAAAGTAGATGTTGATAAATTTGATGAAGATGTATTCCAGGATGATCAAGCCGAAGAAGTGCAAGATCAAGGACCGAGCGAAGGAGACATTCAACAGTTACTCATGTCGTATCCTCTTCCTTGTTTCTAGGCCAGTTTTAAAACGTCCACTTTTATTATTCACATTTATGCCGTTATTTTGTTCAAAAGCGATATTTGCACTTCAAACTAAACCGGTTTAAAGGCTAGTGAGTGTTTGGTGTGATTGGCGTACAAAGCATAAATTGCCCATGCATTTGGAAACAGCTTTTTAGTGGTAGAAAATTTAAGGCTTTAAAAAAGCACACATTTTAAAACATGCTTGAGCTTTTTCTCTGACACTCTTCAGTGTAGAAAATGTCCGAACATTGATAAAAAATTTTAAGAGGAAAGAAATTTAACCAATAGTGCTTTGAAATTAGCAAATCAGAAAATATGCCTAGCTAGCATCACTACTGCCACTAGCCTGTCGAAAATATTACCAAGGGAGTTGACGTTCTTGTATTACTAAAACCAGCCAAAACTTTTAGTTCTGCCATCAAGCAGCATTGATAAAATTACCTGGATTGTGCCAAAAACTGAAAATGGGGACATGTTTTCAGTTTTTGGCAGAGCCTTTTGTTTTTGGCAGAGCTAAATAGCAGTTTAAAAATCAGTCCACATAACAATAAAAAGGTTCTATTATGTAGAAAGAAGAGACTCACCCTTGGTAATATTTCTATTGGCATGGCCATGCTGGCTCAAAAATAGGCATGCAGGCATTTGATCGTGCCTAACAATGAAGCCATTTTACATGAAAATATAGCAACAAGTACCACTTTGTACAATAAAACTACTAAGAAAAGAAACATGATAAAATGCCTGACTCAGTTGTTTCCCCCTAAATCCTATTGTCAGCTCACAAGACTTGCCTTTACATCTCTCCTGAAACATACACAAAAGATTGGCATCCTGGAGAGACCAAATTCAAGTTCCCTTGTGATTCAACACAAATTTTAGTTTTTGATCCATTCCCCACATTTAGGAAATAAAATAATTCAAGGACAACAAGTTGTTGCAAACTTGCATATTAATTTTCAAAAGTTTTTCAGAAATCCTGTACTGAATGAAGAAAATGTGCTCATGATTTCAGTTTGGCTTGTTTCAATCAACAACTGGACATATTTTTTAGTTTAAAATTCTGTATCAGTATTCTGATATTTTAAGTCAGACAAAAATCTAAAGTATGTTTGTCAATTAACTACAAGCTGTCTGCCTAAACTTTAAAAGATAGTGACATAGAAATATGAGCTTCAATGGACAAGATAAAAATGAGCTGATTTTCACACCATGCTTGAGATAATGTAGATGTAGCACTAGATAATGTAATGTAGATGAAGAAATGTAGCAGTCAAGAAACTGGAAACCAACCTATATAGAATATTATATTTGGTTAATGACTGATATCAAATAGTTCAGCTACTTATATCAATTTTGCTCTTTATTAATAATATACTTCATTATATATCTCAAATTTTCTTAATTTGTAAACCCAGTAAGAAAAATAATGAAGCACTGAAGTTATTACTTGAACAAGCTCCTGCCGGCTCAAAAAATAAGGAAAGAAAGGTAAGAAATAAGCTTTCATTTGGGTGCTGACCTTAAGAAATCATTTTTTAATGAGTTCTCAAGAGTTTAAACCTAATAGTGAATAAGGAGATTGGCATACCCCAGAAAGACAGCAAGGTTTCGCCAGAGTTTTACATTCATGAGCATCAGGCAAGCCTTGCCCCAATAGGTGCTCAAGGTGCACCTTAAAATAGTCATAAAGAAAGATTCATTGTGCGCCTAAAATTGTGATCAATAGTACCCAAAAGAAAAAACAATGTTTATCAAATTTAAACCATCTTCTCAAATGACAGCAAAAATCAAATTACTCTCCTTGAATTAACTTTTTCCTTTTGTTTTTATTCTTGATTTTCTACAAATCGAGCTCACCTTGAAATTATTATGAGAGCTGTTTATTACTCCCCTGCTAAAAGTCTTATGACCAGGCCTGACCATGAAATCACACTATTAAACATTACAGATTAATGCAATTAATTATCCAAGTAATCAAGGGCATTCCAATATGATTCAGGTATCAGAATTTTGAGGTTTTTTATTGTCAACCAGTATATTTTTGTTTTTGAATCTTCTACAGGACAAAGCATTTGATCTGATAATAAGAGTCCTAACAGCCTACAAATCATCAGAGGTTGAGGCTGCAGCAAAAAGCCTCAATTTTCATGAGATAGATGTTCTGATGAAATACATTTACAGGGGATTTTCAGAACCAAGTGATAGCTATTGTGCATCATTGTTAACTTGGCATGACAAGGTGTGTTAAATGCTAGGTTTAACCTCTAATTTTTGAATTTTCAAAGATTGCATTTTGATTGATTACATAGTACGCAATATTTGATATGATTTTATGTTGCTGGATGCAAAAACATTGAGTGAAGTTTGGCAATGAGGTGTTTCTTTAAAATAAAGATAAAGTTTAAATATCTATAGATTGGTATATATAAATTGAATTTGATAATTTGTCTGCCTGCATTTCAGAGTTACTGTCAATTTAGATAAGTAAGTGTTTCTTACCTTGTCCTTTTGAGGACACTTCTGATAAGTTCAACTTCTGGAATTAGATAAAAATTGAAGCATTTCACTTTACTGTACAAGGGAAACCTGCCAGAGAATCCCAGAGAAGTGCCTATTTTGATTAAGTAACAAATTTTTGGAAAATGAACAAACTTGCAGTAACTTTTTAACTAGCTCTAACCAATATTGACTAACTGGAAGATGGGTATCAGGGCAAGCTATGATACTGTTAAGCTGCTGTAATACCCATTAAAATAAAGCTTTGAGGCTATGAACTTTTGACAATTGTAATTTTCTCTTTCAGCTTGTTGCTCATGGTGGACATGGCAGCATCATTCGAGTACTTGCTGACCGGAAGACTGTCTGAATGTCTTGGAAAATAGACTTCCAAAAATTATATTTCCATAAAAATTTTATCTGGTAAATGACTTTGGAAGACTTGATTATTATGTAAATTCAAAACCACAGGACACATCAGTTTTTTATATTACCTGTTTTGTCATTTGCATTGTTTTGTTGGTAGCCCTGAATAACCATATCCTTGAAAAATTAAAATGAAGGACTTGCAACAAAAGCAAATGGAATGATTTCTAATATTTCTCATCTCTGTAATGAAGAACAAGAATTGTTCATCTAAACCTTCTGTCATAATAAGCATCACTGAATTACAATATTTATTATAGGTTTCCTGATGGTTGTACACAAGTTAGTCTAGGGACATAAATTGTGATATATTAAGTGAATTTGATTACAACTTAGTTACAACTTAGATGTTCTGTTCTACACACCCAAATCTTCAAAAATTGCTCAACATACCTGTGTATGTATCTCACTCCAGAATTACACCATCTGCCTTTTAACAACCAAAAGTAGCACAAAAATCATCATCCTTTTGGTGGCCTTAGATTTTACTGGTCTAGCATTGTTAGACTTTCTTCAAATTGAAAGAATCAGAAGTAACTTTAACTGGACATAAAAAATCACATACAGATATTTGTGTTACTTTCAAAAGCAAAAATGAGTATTCAAACAAGAAAATAAAACAACATTCCAAGTTCTAATCATTTAGCTGACAAACATTGCATTCAGCAGACTGCTTATACAATGAACATTTTCTTGTTCAGTGGTTACTTGCCTGATGATTGCATTAAACATGAAACTCAGAGTAGCAACTTAGAACTGTCCTGTTCTTTACACCAAATAGCATGTATAGCTCTGTCTATATGGTATCAAGCAATTTTCATTATTCACAGAGATTTGATAATTTTACACTAGGAGGTATTTTATTTTCATGCAAGGCAGTAAACTGTCCAGAAAAGTGAGACAGCATTTTTGTAGAAGCCTGATATTCAGCATAAGAATTATGAGCAAGCCAGACATTGCAACCACCCCCACCCAACCCTTGTAATTGCAACCACAGTAATAGGAACAATTATAGAAATAATTAGCTGGAGAAAAAATCTTATGCAATAAGTATTATAATTTAGACAGGTATGTAGACTTTTTTGTGGGGTAGATCAAAGAATGATTAGTTGCGTTGTGAATATGACTTCATGGTGATCTGGAGTGAATGTCAAGAATTTTATATTTTTTTGGTTGTTTTTGAAATTATCATAGCTGTGCATGTTGACTTAGAAAGTTAAAAAACTTTCATCTTTAATGGGAAGTGAAGTAAAGAGACAATGTTCAAAGTACAGTAACATGTTGATACATATTAATACAATAACATATTTACAACATCCATCAAACATTCACCTGTGTAAGGAAATTTAGACCACACCTTCAAAAATCCCACCTTTAAAAGGCCAGGTCAGAGCCAAATTGCAATCCTTTACATCTGAGTATTCAAGGAACAACAAATTTGAAAACTTGTAATTTAATACATACATTAAGCCAGATAAAAGGTTTTTTGTGTGATTTAATATCGTTTTGAAATGTTTTTCTTCCATTGCAAATTTCAGTAATAAACTTATTATTTTTGCCAAAACATCTTCAATCCATAACTACTTAATTATGGTTGCTGTAACATTTTCAGTTGATAAAAATTCAGGGGTTTGATCTCAACTAGGTGTTCTGTCAGACATTTGAAATATGCTACTTGAGAAGAGAACTAATTGAAACAAAACAAACCCCCAAGACTTGACAAATATCAGCAACTTTCTACAAATAAATCTCTATTCTTGTGGCAATTTCTCTTTTTTAACAGTACCAGTAAATATAGTGCTACCATAATTCAATTTCTCATTAATTTAAAATAATTTCGAAGTATCTAGAAGCTGGTTTCTAAAGTATTAATAATTTTCAGAGAACAATTTTGTTATAAATTACATTTACATGAAATATTTTTAGTATCAACAAAAATTGCTGTATGTTGTAAAGGCAAACAAAATTTCATTCTAAATTTACAACCATAGCCATGTTTAAAACGTTGAAACTTGACAATATCATTAATAGCAACAAAATGATAATAATTAGGCATTGAATAAAAATAAATTTGTAGCCAAAAAAGAAACCTGTAGTCTTATATTCTGTTCCATTATAGTTGGCGTCCATCATTCTTTTCTTGTTTTCTAAGCAATCATATCGAAACATATCACTCCTTACCTTAAAATAACTAAATAAACCTTGAAAACTCAAATCACAAATAGTCATGTTATGATGTATGTGGTGATGTGATAAGCTAGTGATGATGATGTGTTCGAATATTCAATATTGACTTGATTTTAAAGGTTAATTCTCCAGGAGGGAACTTTTCTACATTTAGAAATTGGGTGCTCAGGCTTGGGTATAAAACAACCCAAAAGAGTTCTGGCATAAAAATTGATCAAAAAAAGTTTTCCTGGCCCTGCACAAGTAAGTTGGCAATATTTATCTATCTTTTAAAACTTTTAAAACAACTAAGCAAAACAATTCAAAATTTTATGCACCCAAAAAAAGTAATACAATGGACAGACCCTGAAAATAATTTTCACTCAAATTCTAGACCCAAGAAAGTAACAAGTAGTCCTATCCTAAAAATATGCAGTTACAACATCCCAGGTTTAATTAAGTCTTTTTCCATAACCTTTATAACCTCAAGGAATTACTTTATTACATTCAGCAGCTATGAAATCAAGAAGGCATGTCCAACCTTGCTTTCTCTGAGAATACACCAGGTTTTGAAACACCTCCCCAAACTGACAATGTGAAAAGCCACTAGTCATTATAGATTGATGCCATGTCAGTTGCCCGATAAATAGTTGATCCAAGATTCATTGATGATAAGTAATTGAAGAGCAAGTATTGAAGCATCATTGTTGCTCTTCAATTTCACTTTTATCGATTATTTCAACATCTGGGTCAGAGCTGCTGGTATTCTCAATGTCAATATTGGTGTCATTTGATACAGGCTCAATTTTTGTAGAATCATCATCAATCGAAGGCCAGTTATCATCACCTGTCTCATCATGATTTTCTTTCTCTCTTTTAAGCCTTTCATTCAAGGCACGCAAGGCTTTTCGCCTAAAATAAAAAGTTTTCCTTATTCAATGTCCTGAAAAGCGCATTTGACATGGCTAAGTGAAAACAAAAGAATCAAAAATAGATGTACCACATGTAATACAAATATTTTCAAAGTTTTAGCACCTTTGCAAGTGGCATGATCAAAACTTTTTGTAATCCTGTCTTTATCAGGAATCAACTTAAATACCACTTCACTAGATTTCCATATTATGATAATAATTCTTGGAAGATAACTCAGTATCCGATAATTACAATCACTGCCAAAAGTCTTAGAACATCATCAGTTTTCAAAGGCAAATTCAGCCCCCCCCCCTCTCCCCCTAAGAACAATGTTGATTTACTATAGAAAAAAGGAAGGGGTTGTGGAGTACGCTTTTTCGTGTGCTTTGTATGATATTTTTCTATACTTTCAACATTGTTTTGGGGGGAAAGGGGGACGGAAGTAGTTGTATTCGGGAAAACAAATTAAAAATAGAAAAGCAGAGCGCAAAGTGTTGGCTGTTCCAAGTAATTTTGGCAGTGATTGTAGCTTCTCAGTCTAAATTTGCTTTTGAAGTAGATGGCAACACCCATTTAACATTGAGAATAAATAAAATCACTAAATTGTTTCAAATCTTTTATTACTCTGCAGGAACTTTTAGCAATAAATAAGCCAAAAACAAACTTTCGACCATCATCACAAACAACAAAATTATCGACATCAGACAAAAACAAAATCATCATCAGATCAGATCAAGTTAATATGCCCATCATGGATCATGTAGGATTGGAATTGAACTCAAATCATAGGCCGAAATGAGCTATCGTTGCCGTGACTAACAGGTTTTCGGAAACAGCGGGACAACGTTTCCTCTCAGTCTTCTGAGTTGTATAAACGATGAAAAATCGTGCTACATTGGAAGTTTGTCAATAAAAAAGCACTAAAATATTTTCCAATATTTACTTCTTCCTAAAAGCTAACTGTCTTTGATACTTGCAGAGTTTCAACAACATACAGCGTTCACGTTCGAGAAAAGCGTTCGAGACACAAAAAGATATCGATAAGTTCAAGAAAGTGTTTTCAGATTGCCACATTAAAATAATTCAAAACACTTTTTGTCAAAAAATATTATTGAATGAAAAGGTGAGCCGCTGATCATTTTAGGTGCATTTTACAAGGTGGCACATAGAACAAGTCTTTTGTGAAGCACATAGATGTTTAATTGTCTTTTAGGTTGAGGTTGATTAAAAATTCCAAAATTCCGCATGATTGATTAGAGTAAAATATAAAGACAGATTAATTTCAGTTGATAGGAGTTTTCAAAATTTTACTCTTCAATTGAATAAGTGGTTGAACTTTCAAACAAAGTGCCAATCAATCTTCTCAAGTCATTTTCCATTCGCTTCGGGTTTTGCTTACAGTTGCATATTAACAAAAATTCTATGTTTCATAATATACGTGTTGTGCTGACTAGTTTTAGGGTCCGTAAAAAGAGGCAATACCGAAACAGAGGCTCGTCGAGTAAGTCTACATGTTAGCAGAAAATACTTCTGCTTGTTACTGAGATCTTTCAAAGATTATTTGGAAATTCTTTGGCTTTTTTACAGTAAGGCTAAAAACGATCCTGAAAAGACACGCATAACTGAACATAAGTGATTCAGACGCAAAATAATATGTAAAGAAACAACAATTTTGTGTTACCTGCGGCGTTCGGCGTCATTGGGACTTGTGCCTGGCAAACTGATGGTGATGCCTGAAGATGAACCAACATCGTAGGTTCGCACAGGTGTTTTGCATACACCGATTCTTACCAAGAAGTTGTACACAACTACCGATATACTCTTTATTGCAGGCCTAAAAGACAGTGTCACTTTATCGTATTTAAAATGAATGAAAAATAGAGAAAAGTGCAAGAATAGCTGATAAATCTACTATACTTGCGATCCCCTCCTCCATAAAAAAATGTCACAGAACTTCAATATCATGAAAATCCAACAGAAATAGGCTTTATGATTCAATATTAACGGCAGTGTTGATAAATTGTGGATAAACGATTAAATGATCGTGTCTTTCCAATTTAATAAACCTAAATGTTGATTGCTCCGACCTTTTTTCACAAGATTTTTGTAACACAGTCCCTGAAAAAAATATATTTCATGTTCGTTCATTTGTATATTTTGACGCTAACTTTGGTTTTGTGCCGGTGATTAGGTGATTAGGTGATTAAGTTGGTTATAGTAATATTGTGGCGTTTTGTGGTTCGATAAATACATCTCTTTACCAAAAATATGTAAAGAAAGTTCCCTTCGTCCTATTTTGATAACAGCACCGTTGTTTGAAAACGAAGAAGTCTAACTCTTCTAGCGAGCCATAAATCGCGTCAATGTACATGTTCTTTCTTTATTGTGTAAGTTCTTGATTGCATCGATGAGAAATGATCTCCTATTTACGGGAAGAATCTGTTCTTTTCCCAAACAAATCAAGTTATTTCTTAGAAATTCAGGAACTGATTCAAATGCATAATTGCACTGACTATTGAAGGCTGAAGTCGTTTACACTTGATAATGTCAAGAACTAACGTTAATTCGGAGATATGTAAAAGAGCCACCTTAATAACTTAACATTAATAAACATAATTTTGAATACTTTGGAAACAACAGCAAACCTCAAATAATCTCGTAAATATATTGCAAATGAAATTTTGAGATAAAGCAAATGAAAGGCAAAGTTTAAATAAAAGAAAACTAGTTGCTTTGCCTTGGCTCATATTTTGGCACCAAGACCAAACAGCAGGGAGGAACTAGTACTCATAAGGCATATCACAGTCAACATCTGATAGGCTTAGCTGTTATTCTATTGAAAACATTAAAAATAAAAAACATATTTATCGAAATCGCCACTTAACCATTATTTGTAACTACTAACAATTAAATCACGTTTACTGATTTGCGCATTTACAACTTAGAGGTATAGTTTGACATCAACAATCACTGTAGTGTCAATCAATAATTAAATATACAAAATTAAAAGCAAAATATAATATCACCAAGTAAAAGATATCGAAATCTACTTACTGTGTTGGCTCAGGAAAGAACGAAGCCAGGTCGAAATGTTCGTTCATGTCTCCTTTGATGCCTTTGCCTCTTGGTTGATAGAAGCGCAGATAAACCCAGCCTACAGCGATGCCACTGAAGAAATGAAGGGGCTTCGTAAATGGCAGTATGCCAACAACAGCAAAGATTGTGGTTGCAAACAGCAGTATTGACGGGAGGCTCTAAAATAAAACGTAATGTCGGGTGACAACGCATCAAGCAGAAGCTCTTGAGAAAGATACAGTCAGAGTTTATGTCAGGAGGCTTGCTATTATCAAAATCAGTACAGTTCAATGAGAAACTTTTGTTTCTTGACTTTAAGGATAAGCTGTGACTAAGGTTGCAAAAACTTTGCACCTATTTATGAGCAACAGTAAGCCGTGGTTTTATGATAATACGAAGCTTAAAGAATCTGTTATTTATTCGATGATTTCAAAAACTTTTGTTGGTGACGTTCTAACTTGCGACTAGCTGTCGACAGTAAACTAAATATATATAGTAACCTGATGATCATGTTAAACGTGAAACTTTGATTTCAACTTGGAGCTAGCCTGCTAGACACAACAAAGGTTGTACAGATTCAACAAAGGGCATGGCAGACCGGTAGACAGTATTTTTCAGATGTTACAGACAATTTTTCCTTATTTCCTGTTTACAATTACCTTATTAACTTTCATATAAAACACTCTGCTTGTCCACCATTTAAAATTAGTGTACAAACAGATTAATTTCTGGCTTATCTGCAGTAGCGGTTTTAGGGACTGCGGGGCACCGGGGAAAAAATATGCGGGGCCTTTGTTCTTTACATATCTTTTTTCTTAGGTGTGGGGCCCCTTTTGGCTAGTAGCAAAGTGATTGGCCAAAAAGTCTAACCCTCCAAACTTTTTCGGGTGGAGTATGTATCAAGCAAACGCAGTAATATTAGCCTTGGACCCTTAAACTAAAGTTCCTTATTAGATAACTGCTCACTCACCTCAGCTCGAATCTCTGTTACTCTCAAATCGATTTTCTGATCTGGCATTATTTGTTTAAATGCCACCGAGATGCCTCCCCAGATACCTGCCATCCCACTAAATGTAGCAAACCTGGAAAAAATAATAAAGTCCCTCGCTTACCAACGAATGACATAAATAAAAGACAGATACTGGCTTTCCTGATTATGTATTTGAAAGCCAAAAACAGATCTATTTACTATAAAAATCCTAATGCAGCAATTGGCATGCATGGAACAATTTTTCTACGTTAATGATGGCTCTTCAATAAGAGATCTCTTTTTGACAAAAGCAAAGATTTCCGTCTCATTGTTGTAGTAAAAATGTAGAAATGATGAAAGCATTCAATCAGATAGAAGTAAATAAGCAACACAGAGAGACAATATAAATAACTGAAAAATAGGTGATCAACAAAGTTTTCATAGAGAAGCGAGACTCAAGTTGTACTAAGAAGAACAAGCAGACAAAGAAAAGCATTTCTGTTCTTACCAGACATCAAAATTGTGTGTTGACAAATACACTAACAAGCAAAGAACTGTTGTTGAAATTGAAGCAAATACATCAAGAATAGCAAAATATTTCTGCAAAAAAATAAGTAGAACATCAAAACTTGATAAATTGTTTTCAGAAGAAATGGCCATTGATAGAACAACCAAGTTGAACAGGCCAATAAATTAGGCCGACAATTTGCCAAGATTTGTTGGAAATCTTTGCCAAAATCAAAAACAATTTTTTTGCCCTGCTTTTGTTTAAAATAGACAGCAAGAATCCACATACTTCAAAATTACAAATTTCAGAATTTCAGTTTTTCCCGCTAAAAATCGTACAGGACTCAGAAACACATATCTGAACAACTAGTAAAATTGTTGAAGCAAAATTTGAATAAAAACTGCATGTTGCAAGACAAAAATTCTGCTTGCATAAATAAAAAAGTTTGAATGAAGTAAAATTCATCATGGCAATCATAAAAAGTTGAAGATTAACATGAAGCATACTATTGGACTGGCAAAGTAAGCAAGAGCTTCAAAAGATTTGGTTTGATGTGAAAACCCAATTGAATCTTTAAGGTTAATAATTATATCTCAGACAAAAGGGAATCTCACCAGTAACTCCAAAGCTCCCCATAATGGCTCTATCTGTCTTCCACAGACAAGTAAAATTGCAATGTCAACTACAACCTACAGATAAAATAATAAAAACAACAGGATCAATAAAAGAAAAAATGTGCAAAAGACATTCGAATAGCTTGGGCTGCAAACTGACAATGGTAGAACATAACTTAAAAATTGCAATTTTATAATGCAGTTGGAAAATATCCCATTTAGCAAACAATCTACAATGGTGCCCTGTTACTGAACATTCTATTATAGAAACAAGTAAAAGTTTACCCTGCCTGTTTAAGGTGTATCTAGTAGAATAAACTTAAACAAATAAAAAACAAATGTTTTCAACACCAATGTTATCAAAACCAATGTTATCAAAACCATTGTCAAAAATTGGTTGTTTTCCAAAATGAAACTTTGCCAAAACACTAAAAAAATTACAAAAACAAAGGATTGGCGAATAGCATACATTTTTACAAAAGGACAGTTGATCATTTTATTTTGATGAGTGGATACGAGTAGAGCTTTGCCAAAGCATCGTTCAAAGGAAAACTGACAGGAAAACTGATACAAAATGATGTTTTTCTTTAGTTGGTGATGTTAGGGAAAGGCTTATGAATCTATACCGAAGCCCTAGCAAGGGAAAGGGAGAGAGGATTAGGAAATGAGAGAGGAAACATCATGCTTATTTCTTTTTTTAATAAAGACAGGTTGTAAGTGTCTGTGAAACAGGGAGGAGGTAGAGCTATAAAATATGGCAAGATCAGCGGTATAGCATCAATGGGAGAGAGACTTGAAGAGACTTGGTGAGGTTGCAGTTATTGATTAGATGAATGCCTTTAGAATGGATTTTGTCAAGGAGGCACAAGGGAGATTTGAGCAGCACCCTAAATATGAGGACAGTACTCCAGGGAAAAACATTTTTGAGACTTATAACATGTTAAGGGTTCTGATGGTGAAAAGAATCCATGTGCTCTAGCTCATATTTCCATCATCTGACTTTTTTCTAGAACCACCAACTTTATTATGAGAGATTTCTCGTGTTTTACTACAAATAATTTCTTCTGAAATCATGTCATTTTTCAATTGAATTTTTATTTTCTACATTTTTATAGGTACCATTTTGGGTAGCAATCTAGCAGTTTATAAAAGTATCAACAAATTACAATCACTACATCTTAATAGTACAAGTTATTAAAATAAAAAACAACTTACATAAAAGATGCTAGATTCAATAAGGCCTCCACTTATTAAGGTCCAGATTCTGAAATTTGGTGGTATTAGACTGAAAAATGAGAATATGAATTATATTTGATATATAAGATGTTAAAGTGAATTTCCCTAATTCATCATTATTTGCCAACATTATCTGCTGTGTTTGGTGGTTTCAAATGATGAATGGTTTAGTTTACTGGCAAAAGTAGGAAGCACCATAGGCACTGATGTTTCCGTTTTCCCAGGATGAATCAAGATTTAAGATTTCAAAATGTTATTGACTAAATTGTTTCAACAATTGACAAGTAAAAGTCATTTTCATTGATAATTATGAAGGCACCTTTCTTCCTATAGATAACTTTTAGGTGAAGAAAATGTAAAATTTAATGCTTTTGCCATGGAACATTAAAAAGCTGCAATGGGTGCCATGGTCCCCTCTTTAAATTTTCATGAGAGGCTTGACTGCTGATAGCTGGCCAAGCCCGTAGCCGGGCCTGTGGAGTAGGGGCGGTGACTCCCCATGGTCAATGCAGCCTAAGATTAAAGTGGAATTATCTGTTGGGTTGAAGGGGGGGTTAGTGGAAGCATCTTTAGCAATTAAACAACTTTTTAGGAAACCTCTACATTTCTTTTCAGCTAGAAAACTTTCAAATTTTATGTCTTCCATCAAAATCATATTATCAAAGGCCAGGCATGCAAGATTGCACTCCCTCTCTGCTCGCAGAGAATTTTGTTGAGGGGAATCTACATTTGCTAATGTAGAAATCAAACAATCCTTACAGTCCTTATGTGTTGATGTAAGCCAGCACCAGCAGTAACTACAACTGATGTGATAGACTAGGCTACAGTGGCGGTAGGTGCCACCTCAGGGCGGAGAAATTCAAATAGATATTTTCAGGTAGCTATGGGTCTGGTTATTTGGAAAAGTGATGGTGAACGGGAAATTATTGGGGTTTAAGGGGTAAATACGGGGGTTAATGTCCGTCATATTAGCATATTACCTCTGCGGAGGAGCCACTGTTTTGTTTACGACTTTAGAGCATGGCAAGTGCTTATTATCATAAAAAAATGATCTAGAGGGAGTCTTTTAGAGCCTCTTCTTTAAATTCCGACATATTGCTACAATTAGAGTCGTCACATGACCAATTTTTACCCCTTACCATATTTGGAAGGTGAGATTTTTCTAACAGAATACCCTGAAATTTAACAGAATTTAACATTCTAACAGAATGCTTGGCACTGACAAAATTATCAAAGAGCTTGGGAACAAAGACCCTTCTTTGCTGAACAATGCTGACTTTAGGGAATTTGATTGCTTTTTCAAAAATCAGCAACCATTTTCACGTATTGAACCTTACTCAAGTATACACATTATTCCTTAAGATCTTTTCTCACAGCTTGAACTATAGACAGTGCTGTGACAACATTTTGTCTGAAAGATTGAAGCTGATTCAAAAGTGTTTATTGTCTTTAAAAAGTCCACCAGCAGGCAATTACAAAAATTAACACCCCCTCCTTCAATCCTTTGACCAAGCCACTGTCTTTGCCTTTTAGACTCCATTCTCTTGATTTTAAGACAATTTTAAGCGCTTGCTTTTGCAATATTCTATAGTTTCTGTAGGCTAGCTCAAGAAGTATGTGTCTATATAAGATAGCAGAAAATAACATTCCTACTTTGACAACTTCTGATGTAAGCAGTGTGTTTCTATATACTACAATATTGTCCCCAAAATTGTTATTTGCATAATTTGTGATTTCGAAATGCCCTGACCAACGTGTTCCAGGCAGACATTCTGAAAATTTTTTGTGGAGTGCCCAAGTAGTGCTAAGTTTTTGCTTGGCAGCAAACAGATTTTTGACCCGAGTAACCATTTTTTTTCCACCAGTATTAATTCACTCAAATTATCACGACAATCCAATGAAAACGACAAAAAATCCCATTAAAAAATTTAGAGATAAAATTCTCAGTGTGTCAAACAGCTGGTCTACAGTTGCTCCAGGAGTGGCATTGCCACCCCTTGGCTACAGGCCTGTAGCTGGCACCTATTAAAATCACCAAAAAAAGTTAGAAGAAAGCAAAAGACATGAAAAACATTTCTACTTTACTTTTACTTGAAAACTATTTCACAAATTTTAAGCTCTATATTTTTGTCTTCAGTTATTATGAAAACTTCAAAGTTATCTTCACTTTTAAAATGTTGCACCACATTGATACTTCAATCTGACACTAAGAGACAACTGATAGCAAACAGCATAGGTCAAACAGTATATTAGAATCACTTACAATCCGGGGGTGACCGCTAGCACTTTGTAAACACTTTGAGCCAATCCAAGCAGATATAGAATAATTACAGATAACAGTGTTCCTTGTATTGCAAGTGACATATTCTCTAATGTCAATTTGAGCCATGACTAAGAAAAAAGTAAAAATTTCAAATTGATGCCATATAGGAAGATATATGTACACCACTTTGGTGTATATAATATGGAAGCTTGTGAGTTTCTTCTCTGAGTTTCACAATTAAAATGCGATCATCAGAAAATTGTTAAAAGAGATTGAGAGAGTAGTTTTAACGTTTGCCTAATGAACTGAGTAACAACTAAGAGCCATCCTGTTCGACATTCCAAAAGTGTAACCATATGATTAAATATTTATAATAATTTTATACGAAAGCTTACCTACCAGCTTAAATTATTTACTCAGTGAGCAGCTCTCCATGCCAGGATTAAAATGTTTTTTCTTTCCGTATAAAAGTATACACTAATTGATATTATATTAACCTATAAAGCTAGAAAAAACTGATGCTTAGCCTAAACCTAGATCTGGACCAATGATTCGTTAAGTGTTAGGTTCTGTATTAGCCCTAAAAAATAAATGTACAAGAACTAGAAGGGATAATCAGTGTAAAATATTTGCATGAAAATCATTCACAATACTGTGGCTGAGGATAAAGACCCTTAGGTTACGTAGTTCATTAGCAAAATGTTCCGTTACCTTTCGTCTTTATGAAATTAAAAATAATATGCAAGAAAATTAAGCATTTACCTTTAATTGAAAGACTTTCTGCACTAACATTGCGAGCGCCATGTTGTTACCTCAAACTCGTTTACGTGTATTGCCACAGGGATCCAATATATCACCATGAACCACAGGCAAACCTCCACAGATCAGTGCAAACCTCCAATCAATAGCAATAGGCTCTTTGCAGCTAGGCGTCACGTGCTTGACTACCGCATAGAAACGCCTCACTGGAGAGCATGAGATCCAGCGGCCTATACGTAAACAATACGATCGCACGTTTTCTTCGTGAATATTCAGAGTTTAATCGCAGTTTTTGAAGATATACCAGCATAATTTACCCTTTTTAAAATATAATATAGTTTTTTAGGCTTTTTACTGCTTGTTTGGCGTTTTCCTGTTGGATTTTTTTCGTCACTGAGTAATAGGTAAATCAGTACAAGCTTCGATAGAAGGTTATGGAACAAACGGTAGGCCGATATTTATGTATTTTATTTTCTTCCGTTTCTCTAGCTTGGATTTAATGTATTGGTTAATTTATTAAACTAATTTCATTTACAATAATTAATAGTTGTTTTTCAGTAGGTACGCACAGTAGTGTAATTTGACCTTCAAGACTAGGGGGATGCGGGGGTCATCAATGACAGTGGCGTACCCAGGGCTGCAGCAGCGGGGTTGGGTCTGGGGCATAGCCCCCAGAATTTTTTGACCACGCCCTTCAACCACTCGCAAATGCAGGGAAACGCCCTTTTTGCAAAATTTCCCCTCATTATTTGATTCATTTAAGCTATGGTAAATAGCAAAGTACTTTACAATTGTTATTGACACAAGCATACGGTACACTACACCCCCCAATGAGTTTTACATCTTTTTTGGACAAATCTTGCAGACCATATTTTAGAAAAGTGGGGGGGGGTCCAGACCCCCCTTTTCCACTCCTTGGGTACGCCACTGATCAATGATAAAATTTAACCCACCTATAGCGATGGGTTACGATCTGTGGACGAACTGAAGATTTACCGACTAACTCGAGAAGAATTGCCAACTTGATCCAACATCACTTCCTTACGAGCTTCCATGTACAAGCTTACCTGGCAGTGAGAGTCACACCCAGGTCAGCAAGTGTATGGCAATTCTTCATTTCGTTCAAAAAATCTTCGTCGTTTCCCGGTAAAATCGCTATCGGTGGGTGAAATAGCACCTAAAATTCTCTTCATCAATGTTTTCGTCGGTAAATTTCATCATGATGACCCCGTACCCCTTAGTCTTAAAGGTCAAATTACACTACTGTGTATACCTTCTGGTAAAAAACCATTATTGGCGTAAATCAAAAATTGTTTAATAAATTAGCCAAGACATTACATCAAAGCTAGAGAAATGGAAGAAAATAAAATACAAAAATATCGGCCTACCGTTTGTTCCATAACCTTCTATTGAAGCTTGTGGTGATTTACCTATTACTACTAAGTGACGACAAAAACCAACGGGAAAACGCCAAAAAAGCAGTAAAAAGCTTAAAAAGACTATGTTATATTTCAAAAAGGATAAAATATGCTGGCATATCTTCAAATTCTACGAATAAACTCAGAATTTTCACGAAGAAAACGTGCGATCGTATTGTTTACGTATAGGCCGCTGGATCTCATGCTCTCCAGTGAGGCGTTTCTATGCGGTAACCAAGCACGTGACGCCTAGCTGCAAAGAGCCTGACCAATTCATGGAGTTTGTACCAAGTGTTTAGCCATTCGCAGTTTTTATTGAGGATACTGCGAGACCGCACGTGGTATAACGTAAGACCAGATTTTGAACATGGCGGTTACAATCTATTTAGTGACTAAATGCAATTTTTGCAAGGTGCTCAATATATCGCTAACACAGCATGTCCAAACAAAGCCACAACACCCCCCCCCCCCCCCATAACTGTCAAAGTAAGGCTCAACGTTGCTGAAACACATGCTTCTAAAAGGTATTTCCTTGGAAGAATTTCAATTTCAATTTTCATGTGTATTCTCAGCTTAATTACAAGGATTAATAGTTGCAATTCAATTCAAGAGTCTGCAGGCAGGCTACAACATAGATCGCGCAATAACTTTTGTTGTTGTCTGATTAAGTTATTGTTTAATCAGCCAATGGCGTGCAAATAAAACTGCAGATTCAATGACGCATAAATTCAAATATTCCATCTTCATTTTTCAAAATTTTAAATCAGCAATTCAAGTAACTTTTAACCAAACAAACATTTTGCAGCTAGGTGCTTCTGGTTCTGATAAGTGCAGAAAATTGCTTTGGAATTGGTGCACAAAATTTTTTGATAAAATTCTCAATCAACTCTCTAAATCAACTCTTATTTGGATCTTAGAGAATCTCGTGGGTTTCAAATCAGATCATTTTCATTGGCAACAAGAAATTTTCGCTTATTTTAAGGTTAGGTCTTTTTAATGGCCAAGGAAGGACATAGAGTTTGCAGATTTTTAGGTAAATTTGAGTAACAATGTCCTTGTTAGGGGAATGTACTGCATTTTTATGAAAAAGACTGCCTTCCTCATTTCCCTAGCATTGACTTGATTCCATCAAAGAGACTGTTTTGCATTATTTAGACATATTTCAGTGCATTAACTCGCACATAGCTAAGGCAACGCGAGTTTCGCTAAGGCAGCTTTGAGTTCAGCAACACAGAGAAGTCTTACAGCTTGCATTCAAGATCAAGTAGAAAAAACACATATAAAGAAACCACAGCAGTACAAATTGCGTCATTCATTTCGGAAAATAACTTGCCAGTGAACTTGAGCTAGCCGCTTCTAAACCTAATAAAGGCAAGAGATCCAAAAGACGGCAAAGAGCTGTAGTCTAAAAGAAATGCACATGGCAGCAACAAAGTGCGTAAATGTAATTCGACAAGCAACTGGCAGAACTTCGCAGAATAATAACAGAACTTCGTACGATCGCCGTACAAAACATAAACAAACGTTCGCGGGTTTAACTACAAGTACCAGAATGCATTGCGCCATGACGTAATAAGGGGAAGGTCTATTGAGTCATTACTTGATTATTCAATGGAAACCGAACGAGTATAGGTTGATCATCGATAAATGGTTTATTATTTACAATATTCAAAGTCGAAGCTTGCACCGAATATGCTTGTCCCGGCGCGTAGTACGATAAACGATTCGGTACTTGGCGTAAACGATATTTTGTTGAATTTCGAGGGTCCTCGAAATTAAAGAAGCGTGACAAATTAGAACAACGTTTGTTTGAAACCATACAAATAACAAGCTCAGCTTGTCAGAAAACTAAGAAAAAATGGTGTAATACCAACCGCAGCCCTGCTGTACCGGGCGCTGTCCCACAGTCTTGTGCCGAACGAAACCTGGGAGCCAGTATGCTATTGAAGTACTGTACCCGCATTAAAGGGGCGTGTTTCAGCATAGGCATTCTATACTGTTTATTCTCTTTCATACAGAGTGTTATATATGTACACAAACATATCAATATATCTATACATATATATACACATCTGTATGATATATTTTGTGATTATGAGTCCTTGCTAGCTCCTCAGCTAATCCACCAGGCAGAGCATTTCGGGGCTTATGATCAGTATGCTCTTTTACACCTGGGTGCCCCCTCACCCCTGCGTCCAGGGATGATGCCAGCAAAGGTGTGTTAATATGTTGTAGCAGTGTACATAAAATATGTATATTGTAGCCATAGAGGCATGTATCATCCTTTGAATGTAGAAGTATGTTGCATATATAGACAAATGGTTATAAAATTGGGATATCTTGTTTATGCAGATAAATCGCGAATAGAAAAAGCATTGGAGTCTGGTGTGACATAATAGTAATGTTGATGGTGTGGTATCGAGGTATCTTACAATGTCATATGATGCTCAAAATTTAGTATGAGTGAACCAATCTCCAAGGTTGTTGTGCCTTTGTAAGGCGAGAATGGGGGTTTTTGACCATATGTTTTGTAATTCTTTATCCTTTGTTATAATATTCCAGTGTTTTTTGAGAATTTCACGGATGTGAATGGTGCGGTTGTCATAGGGTATAATGAAGGGTAAAACAGAGCCTTTCGGTGTGGAAAAACTGCCGTCATTTATTTGTTTAGATTCAAGTAGCTGCGATTGCGATAGTCTAATGACCTTATTGAACTGTTCATTTATATCATTGATCTGATATCCCCTTATGATGAGGTTGTTTTTTAATTCTTGTAATTTTGAATATAGCTCTTCGTCACTTGTGATCACTCTTCTGTAACGTAAGGCCTGGCTGTAAATGATTCCAGTTTTACAACTCCATGGGTGGAAGGAATCACCGTGTAAGAGATTGCAAGTGTCTGTTGGTTTTTGGTAGAGTGAGGTGGTAATTCCCCCCTCTTTGTGTAAGTTTATTGTTGTATCCAAGAAGTGTATATTTGAATTGGAATAATTTGCTTCAAACTTTATTGTTTTGTGGACGGTGTTGGTGTATTGTATAAAATTTTGTAGGTCCTCAAGGGTGTGTGGCCAAATGAAAATTATATCGTCGATGAATCTTTTCCAAAACATTGGAGTACGCCCCATTGGGGCATTTTGTAAAATATGTTGTTCTATAGTTGTCATAAATATGTTGGCATAGTTGGGAGCGAAGGGGCTCCCCATTGCAGTGCCTTGAATTTGTTGATAAAATCTACCATTAAAGGTAAAATAGTTGTGTTTAAGTATGAATACCATCATTTGTTTGATGTAACTTGTACGCATTGGCGGGGTGTCCCCATAATAATTCCGGATGGCCTCGAGGCATGCCTCGATCCCCTCGTCCTGGGGGATGTTGGTGTATAGAGATTTGACGTCTAGCGTAACCAGCCACGAGTTTGGTGGAATGCTAGTGTGTATTTCGAATATTTGTTGTAAAAAATGAGTGGTGTCTTTTATATATGAGGCACTTTCCTCGACTATCGGTCTAAGATAGTGATCAAGATAGGACGAGAGTTTCTCCGTAGGGGAGCCGCAACCCGACAGTATAGGCCTCCCTGGGATGCCCTCCTTGTGAATTTTTGGTAACAAATAGAATACCGGTGTTCGAACCTTCGTGTTAGGTGTAAGATATTCGAAAAGTGTTTCATCAATACGGTAGTTGTGGAGGAGATGTGTTAAAAAAGTTGTAATCTCGGCGGATGTTTCGATGGTATGATCTACTGGATGTTCTTTGTAAAAGTTTGCATCATCAAGTTGTTTTGTGGCCTCGCGTAAATACATGTCTTTAGGCCATAGTACAATTTTGCCTCCTTTGTCGGCTTTTTTTATTGAAATATTGTCTATTTGTTTTAGGCTACGAATGGCCTCTTGCTCCTCTTTTGAAATATTTAGAGGGTTGTAGTAGTTTTGTGTGTATAGGTTTAAAATGTCTGAGTGTACGTTATCAAGATACTTGTAAATGTTGGGGTTTCGAACAGATTCAGGTTCCCAACTCGATTTCCCCCTAAATGGAGAGGCAGTTGTATCACTTTTGGTGTCCTTGAAGTGGACTTGTAGGAGCATTTTTCTTCTGAATTCATTAAATGATTGTAATGTTGTATGTATATTTACACTTTTCGGTGTGACAACGAAGTTTAAGCCTTTGTTTAAAACCTTTTCTTGTAACGAATTAAGTTTCAAATCACTGAGATTGACAATATTGCTGTATCGCACGTTGTGAGATTGTTGTGTTTTGTTTAAAAGGTATTTGCGTGTTGATGATTTTTGTGTTTTCGCTTTCACGCGATGTTTTCTATTTTGGCCTAAGATCTTTCTAAGGCGTGTTTTGGTATGTTGATTCGTGAATATACGTGTACCCTCGGATCCTGTATGCAGCGAGAACAATAGAAGACAATGTAAATGAGGTTTGATAGTATAGTTGTAAAATAAGATAAAAAAATTTTTTTATGTATATTGTTAAAGTTATATGTATAATTATGAGTTCAAAATTGTTCAACGCCGTTCGCGTTTCCGCTTATTGCCTGTTGTTGAGACCTCTCTGGTTCCTTTGTATCGTATGTGTTTATCCATGGCCAGGGTTTCTGCCCCCGATACAATACCAGCGTATGCACCGGGATATCTTTTTCTGGCCATGTTTATGTAGTTTTGTGTGAGATCATCTTGCGATGACCTCATTGATTCGTGATGGGAGGCCAGTATGTTGCACATGGTCCTGGCGAACGTGCAACAGGCCTCTGCCACTTGTTTTTGTAAATCCGACGAGAAATCGTTTCTGTATCGGACGTTGACCTCCGGGTAGAGAAAAGTCGGATATCGACCTTTCTCTGCGTGTCTCTGAAATTCTTCAGATTTGTCCTGGTGGTAGAAGCTACTCGCCAGGCTGTTGGATATAAGGGCAGTCAATTTGCTGTTCTGCTCTTGATATGTCCCACTATTGTGCTGGCTGGTGGAGTGTGTTTTTTCGGACCTCTTTCTGAGAGGGGCGGAGGACTGTTGTTTTTTCTTCGGTATTTTGTAACCAGAGAGGCCATGCCTGGTGTTTTCGGGTGTGCGTTGGCCACATTCAAGAGGTTCCTCCTCGCTGGTGGTTTCCAGCACCATGTCCAGAAGTTCTTTTGTGTTATCTGTGCAAGTATAGGTATAGCAATGTTGTGAGATGTGTTGTGTGATATTACTCTATATATACAGAAACATATACACACATATGAATATTTGTATATAGGTTTCACCATTTGGATGATATGTATACAAAGCTTTTTGTTCTCGATAATTTTCTGGACAACCAAACCTATGTAGTCGTTCCCGTACCATAAAGGTGGGTCGTGTGATGTTTCATAGGTTGCACGATGTACCAATATCATAGATATGTAGATACAAAGATATATTTTCTTATGTGTACATTGCGTTTGCTTTATATGTACATGTTTATATGTGCACCGACCGGTGTATGCTTTGCGAATTCTGGTATATATTGGTAGAAACATGAATTTTGGCTATATATGTAACGAGTATCATATGAAATACTTGTATAGAGTGCTAAACCATGTGAGGAGAACGAACATTATAGGTGTGGATAATTTGTAATTTGTAAAGTAGAAATGTAGTACCTTTCTTGGTGGTGGATGAATCGCGTGTGTCTTCTTTGTCGTTTGAAAGGTAATTGCTGGCCATTATGACGTGCTGATTTTGTGGATAGTCTTGTGTTATATCAACAAGCGCAGGCGTAGATTTGAGCGAGAGTGAAGCTCAGGGGCTGTTGTATGCCTATTTGTGGAGCATATGATTGAGAGGTCTTGTGGTTATCGTCATGTCAGGCATCCACAGTGATGATGTACGAACAGCAAACATGACCGATGAGGGCGCCGCAGTAGACAAGCCTGAAGCGTTCTCCCGCGGAGATCTTGGGTTCCACCAACGTAGCAATGTTTGTTTGAAACCATACAAATAACAAGCTCAGCTTGTCAGAAAACTAAGAAAAAATGGTGTAATACCAACCGCAGCCCTGCTGTACCGGGCGCTGTCCCACAGTCTTGTGCCGAACGAAACCTGGGAGCCAGTATGCTATTGAAGTACTGTACCCGCATTAAAGGGGCGTGTTTCAGCATAGGCATTCTATACTGTTTATTCTCTTTCATACAGAGTGTTATATATGTACACAAACATATCAATATATCTATACATATATATACACATCTGTATGATATATTTTGTGATTATGAGTCCTTGCTAGCTCCTCAGCTAATCCACCAGGCAGAGCATTTCGGGGCTTATGATCAGTATGCTCTTTTACACCTGGGTGCCCCCTCACCCCTGCGTCCAGGGATGATGCCAGCAAAGGTGTGTTAATATGTTGTAGCAGTGTACATAAAATATGTATATTGTAGCCATAGAGGCATGTATCATCCTTTGAATGTAGAAGTATGTTGCATATATAGACAAATGGTTATAAAATTGGGATATCTTGTTTATGCAGATAAATCGCGAATAGAAAAAGCATTGGAGTCTGGTGTGACATAATAGTAATGTTGATGGTGTGGTATCGAGGTATCTTACAATGTCATATGATGCTCAAAATTTAGTATGAGTGAACCAATCTCCAAGGTTGTTGTGCCTTTGTAAGGCGAGAATGGGGGTTTTTGACCATATGTTTTGTAATTCTTTATCCTTTGTTATAATATTCCAGTGTTTTTTGAGAATTTCACGGATGTGAATGGTGCGGTTGTCATAGGGTATAATGAAGGGTAAAACAGAGCCTTTCGGTGTGGAAAAACTGCCGTCATTTATTTGTTTAGATTCAAGTAGCTGCGATTGCGATAGTCTAATGACCTTATTGAACTGTTCATTTATATCATTGATCTGATATCCCCTTATGATGAGGTTGTTTTTTAATTCTTGTAATTTTGAATATAGCTCTTCGTCACTTGTGATCACTCTTCTGTAACGTAAGGCCTGGCTGTAAATGATTCCAGTTTTACAACTCCATGGGTGGAAGGAATCACCGTGTAAGAGATTGCAAGTGTCTGTTGGTTTTTGGTAGAGTGAGGTGGTAATTCCCCCCTCTTTGTGTAAGTTTATTGTTGTATCCAAGAAGTGTATATTTGAATTGGAATAATTTGCTTCAAACTTTATTGTTTTGTGGACGGTGTTGGTGTATTGTATAAAATTTTGTAGGTCCTCAAGGGTGTGTGGCCAAATGAAAATTATATCGTCGATGAATCTTTTCCAAAACATTGGAGTACGCCCCATTGGGGCATTTTGTAAAATATGTTGTTCTATAGTTGTCATAAATATGTTGGCATAGTTGGGAGCGAAGGGGCTCCCCATTGCAGTGCCTTGAATTTGTTGATAAAATCTACCATTAAAGGTAAAATAGTTGTGTTTAAGTATGAATACCATCATTTGTTTGATGTAACTTGTACGCATTGGCGGGGTGTCCCCATAATAATTCCGGATGGCCTCGAGGCATGCCTCGATCCCCTCGTCCTGGGGGATGTTGGTGTATAGAGATTTGACGTCTAGCGTAACCAGCCACGAGTTTGGTGGAATGCTAGTGTGTATTTCGAATATTTGTTGTAAAAAATGAGTGGTGTCTTTTATATATGAGGCACTTTCCTCGACTATCGGTCTAAGATAGTGATCAAGATAGGACGAGAGTTTCTCCGTAGGGGAGCCGCAACCCGACAGTATAGGCCTCCCTGGGATGCCCTCCTTGTGAATTTTTGGTAACAAATAGAATACCGGTGTTCGAACCTTCGTGTTAGGTGTAAGATATTCGAAAAGTGTTTCATCAATACGGTAGTTGTGGAGGAGATGTGTTAAAAAAGTTGTAATCTCGGCGGATGTTTCGATGGTATGATCTACTGGATGTTCTTTGTAAAAGTTTGCATCATCAAGTTGTTTTGTGGCCTCGCGTAAATACATGTCTTTAGGCCATAGTACAATTTTGCCTCCTTTGTCGGCTTTTTTTATTGAAATATTGTCTATTTGTTTTAGGCTACGAATGGCCTCTTGCTCCTCTTTTGAAATATTTAGAGGGTTGTAGTAGTTTTGTGTGTATAGGTTTAAAATGTCTGAGTGTACGTTATCAAGATACTTGTAAATGTTGGGGTTTCGAACAGATTCAGGTTCCCAACTCGATTTCCCCCTAAATGGAGAGGCAGTTGTATCACTTTTGGTGTCCTTGAAGTGGACTTGTAGGAGCATTTTTCTTCTGAATTCATTAAATGATTGTAATGTTGTATGTATATTTACACTTTTCGGTGTGACAACGAAGTTTAAGCCTTTGTTTAAAACCTTTTCTTGTAACGAATTAAGTTTCAAATCACTGAGATTGACAATATTGCTGTATCGCACGTTGTGAGATTGTTGTGTTTTGTTTAAAAGGTATTTGCGTGTTGATGATTTTTGTGTTTTCGCTTTCACGCGATGTTTTCTATTTTGGCCTAAGATCTTTCTAAGGCGTGTTTTGGTATGTTGATTCGTGAATATACGTGTACCCTCGGATCCTGTATGCAGCGAGAACAATAGAAGACAATGTAAATGAGGTTTGATAGTATAGTTGTAAAATAAGATAAAAAAATTTTTTTATGTATATTGTTAAAGTTATATGTATAATTATGAGTTCAAAATTGTTCAACGCCGTTCGCGTTTCCGCTTATTGCCTGTTGTTGAGACCTCTCTGGTTCCTTTGTATCGTATGTGTTTATCCATGGCCAGGGTTTCTGCCCCCGATACAATACCAGCGTATGCACCGGGATATCTTTTTCTGGCCATGTTTCTGTAGTTTTGTGTGAGATCATCTTGCGATGACCTCATTGATTCGTGATGGGAGGCCAGTATGTTGCACATGGTCCTGGCGAACGTGCAACAGGCCTCTGCCACTTGTTTTTGTAAATCCGACGAGAAATCGTTTCTGTATCGGACGTTGACCTCCGGGTAGAGAAAAGTCGGATATCGACCTTTCTCTGCGTGTCTCTGAAATTCTTCAGATTTGTCCTGGTGGTAGAAGCTACTCGCCAGGCTGTTGGATATAAGGGCAGTCAATTTGCTGTTCTGCTCTTGATATGTCCCACTATTGTGCTGGCTGGTGGAGTGTGTTTTTTCGGACCTCTTTCTGAGAGGGGCGGAGGACTGTTGTTTTTTCTTCGGTATTTTGTAACCAGAGAGGCCATGCCTGGTGTTTTCGGGTGTGCGTTGGCCACATTCAAGAGGTTCCTCCTCGCTGGTGGTTTCCAGCACCATGTCCAGAAGTTCTTTTGTGTTATCTGTGCAAGTATAGGTATAGCAATGTTGTGAGATGTGTTGTGTGATATTACTCTATATATACAGAAACATATACACACATATGAATATTTGTATATAGGTTTCACCATTTGGATGATATGTATACAAAGCTTTTTGTTCTCGATAATTTTCTGGACAACCAAACCTATGTAGTCGTTCCCGTACCATAAAGGTGGGTCGTGTGATGTTTCATAGGTTGCACGATGTACCAATATCATAGATATGTAGATACAAAGATATATTTTCTTATGTGTACATTGCGTTTGCTTTATATGTACATGTTTATATGTGCACCGACCGGTGTATGCTTTGCGAATTCTGGTATATATTGGTAGAAACATGAATTTTGGCTATATATGTAACGAGTATCATATGAAATACTTGTATAGAGTGCTAAACCATGTGAGGAGAACGAACATTATAGGTGTGGATAATTTGTAATTTGTAAAGTAGAAATGTAGTACCTTTCTTGGTGGTGGATGAATCGCGTGTGTCTTCTTTGTCGTTTGAAAGGTAATTGCTGGCCATTATGACGTGCTGATTTTGTGGATAGTCTTGTGTTATATCAACAAGCGCAGGCGTAGATTTGAGCGAGAGTGAAGCTCAGGGGCTGTTGTATGCCTATTTGTGGAGCATATGATTGAGAGGTCTTGTGGTTATCGTCATGTCAGGCATCCACAGTGATGATGTACGAACAGCAAACATGACCGATGAGGGCGCCGCAGTAGACAAGCCTGAAGCGTTCTCCCGCGGAGATCTTGGGTTCCACCAACGTAGCAATGTTTGTTTGAAACCATACAAATAACAAGCTCAGCTTGTCAGAAAACTAAGAAAAAATGGTGTAATACCAACCGCAGCCCTGCTGTACCGGGCGCTGTCCCACAGTCTTGTGCCGAACGAAACCTGGGAGCCAGTATGCTATTGAAGTACTGTACCCGCATTAAAGGGGCGTGTTTCAGCATAGGCATTCTATACTGTTTATTCTCTTTCATACAGAGTGTTATATATGTACACAAACATATCAATATATCTATACATATATATACACATCTGTATGATATATTTTGTGATTATGAGTCCTTGCTAGCTCCTCAGCTAATCCACCAGGCAGAGCATTTCGGGGCTTATGATCAGTATGCTCTTTTACACCTGGGTGCCCCCTCACCCCTGCGTCCAGGGATGATGCCAGCAAAGGTGTGTTAATATGTTGTAGCAGTGTACATAAAATATGTATATTGTAGCCATAGAGGCATGTATCATCCTTTGAATGTAGAAGTATGTTGCATATATAGACAAATGGTTATAAAATTGGGATATCTTGTTTATGCAGATAAATCGCGAATAGAAAAAGCATTGGAGTCTGGTGTGACATAATAGTAATGTTGATGGTGTGGTATCGAGGTATCTTACAATGTCATATGATGCTCAAAATTTAGTATGAGTGAACCAATCTCCAAGGTTGTTGTGCCTTTGTAAGGCGAGAATGGGGGTTTTTGACCATATGTTTTGTAATTCTTTATCCTTTGTTATAATATTCCAGTGTTTTTTGAGAATTTCACGGATGTGAATGGTGCGGTTGTCATAGGGTATAATGAAGGGTAAAACAGAGCCTTTCGGTGTGGAAAAACTGCCGTCATTTATTTGTTTAGATTCAAGTAGCTGCGATTGCGATAGTCTAATGACCTTATTGAACTGTTCATTTATATCATTGATCTGATATCCCCTTATGATGAGGTTGTTTTTTAATTCTTGTAATTTTGAATATAGCTCTTCGTCACTTGTGATCACTCTTCTGTAACGTAAGGCCTGGCTGTAAATGATTCCAGTTTTACAACTCCATGGGTGGAAGGAATCACCGTGTAAGAGATTGCAAGTGTCTGTTGGTTTTTGGTAGAGTGAGGTGGTAATTCCCCCCTCTTTGTGTAAGTTTATTGTTGTATCCAAGAAGTGTATATTTGAATTGGAATAATTTGCTTCAAACTTTATTGTTTTGTGGACGGTGTTGGTGTATTGTATAAAATTTTGTAGGTCCTCAAGGGTGTGTGGCCAAATGAAAATTATATCGTCGATGAATCTTTTCCAAAACATTGGAGTACGCCCCATTGGGGCATTTTGTAAAATATGTTGTTCTATAGTTGTCATAAATATGTTGGCATAGTTGGGAGCGAAGGGGCTCCCCATTGCAGTGCCTTGAATTTGTTGATAAAATCTACCATTAAAGGTAAAATAGTTGTGTTTAAGTATGAATACCATCATTTGTTTGATGTAACTTGTACGCATTGGCGGGGTGTCCCCATAATAATTCCGGATGGCCTCGAGGCATGCCTCGATCCCCTCGTCCTGGGGGATGTTGGTGTATAGAGATTTGACGTCTAGCGTAACCAGCCACGAGTTTGGTGGAATGCTAGTGTGTATTTCGAATATTTGTTGTAAAAAATGAGTGGTGTCTTTTATATATGAGGCACTTTCCTCGACTATCGGTCTAAGATAGTGATCAAGATAGGACGAGAGTTTCTCCGTAGGGGAGCCGCAACCCGACAGTATAGGCCTCCCTGGGATGCCCTCCTTGTGAATTTTTGGTAACAAATAGAATACCGGTGTTCGAACCTTCGTGTTAGGTGTAAGATATTCGAAAAGTGTTTCATCAATACGGTAGTTGTGGAGGAGATGTGTTAAAAAAGTTGTAATCTCGGCGGATGTTTCGATGGTATGATCTACTGGATGTTCTTTGTAAAAGTTTGCATCATCAAGTTGTTTTGTGGCCTCGCGTAAATACATGTCTTTAGGCCATAGTACAATTTTGCCTCCTTTGTCGGCTTTTTTCATTGAAATATTGTCTATTTGTTTTAGGCTACGAATGGCCTCTTGCTCCTCTTTTGAAATATTTAGAGGGTTGTAGTAGTTTTGTGTGTATAGGTTTAAAATGTCTGAGTGTACGTTATCAAGATACTTGTAAATGTTGGGGTTTCGAACAGATTCAGGTTCCCAACTCGATTTCCCCCTAAATGGAGAGGCAGTTGTATCACTTTTGGTGTCCTTGAAGTGGACTTGTAGGAGCATTTTTCTTCTGAATTCATTAAATGATTGTAATGTTGTATGTATATTTACACTTTTCGGTGTGACAACGAAGTTTAAGCCTTTGTTTAAAACCTTTTCTTGTAACGAATTAAGTTTCAAATCACTGAGATTGACAATATTGCTGTATCGCACGTTGTGAGATTGTTGTGTTTTGTTTAAAAGGTATTTGCGTGTTGATGATTTTTGTGTTTTCGCTTTCACGCGATGTTTTCTATTTTGGCCTAAGATCTTTCTAAGGCGTGTTTTGGTATGTTGATTCGTGAATATACGTGTACCCTCGGATCCTGTATGCAGCGAGAACAATAGAAGACAATGTAAATGAGGTTTGATAGTATAGTTGTAAAATAAGATAAAAAAATTTTTTTATGTATATTGTTAAAGTTATATGTATAATTATGAGTTCAAAATTGTTCAACGCCGTTCGCGTTTCCGCTTATTGCCTGTTGTTGAGACCTCTCTGGTTCCTTTGTATCGTATGTGTTTATCCATGGCCAGGGTTTCTGCCCCCGATACAATACCAGCGTATGCACCGGGATATCTTTTTCTGGCCATGTTTATGTAGTTTTGTGTGAGATCATCTTGCGATGACCTCATTGATTCGTGATGGGAGGCCAGTATGTTGCACATGGTCCTGGCGAACGTGCAACAGGCCTCTGCCACTTGTTTTTGTAAATCCGACGAGAAATCGTTTCTGTATCGGACGTTGACCTCCGGGTAGAGAAAAGTCGGATATCGACCTTTCTCTGCGTGTCTCTGAAATTCTTCAGATTTGTCCTGGTGGTAGAAGCTACTCGCCAGGCTGTTGGATATAAGGGCAGTCAATTTGCTGTTCTGCTCTTGATATGTCCCACTATTGTGCTGGCTGGTGGAGTGTGTTTTTTCGGACCTCTTTCTGAGAGGGGCGGAGGACTGTTGTTTTTTCTTCGGTATTTTGTAACCAGAGAGGCCATGCCTGGTGTTTTCGGGTGTGCGTTGGCCACATTCAAGAGGTTCCTCCTCGCTGGTGGTTTCCAGCACCATGTCCAGAAGTTCTTTTGTGTTATCTGTGCAAGTATAGGTATAGCAATGTTGTGAGATGTGTTGTGTGATATTACTCTATATATACAGAAACATATACACACATATGAATATTTGTATATAGGTTTCACCATTTGGATGATATGTATACAAAGCTTTTTGTTCTCGATAATTTTCTGGACAACCAAACCTATGTAGTCGTTCCCGTACCATAAAGGTGGGTCGTGTGATGTTTCATAGGTTGCACGATGTACCAATATCATAGATATGTAGATACAAAGATATATTTTCTTATGTGTACATTGCGTTTGCTTTATATGTACATGTTTATATGTGCACCGACCGGTGTATGCTTTGCGAATTCTGGTATATATTGGTAGAAACATGAATTTTGGCTATATATGTAACGAGTATCATATGAAATACTTGTATAGAGTGCTAAACCATGTGAGGAGAACGAACATTATAGGTGTGGATAATTTGTAATTTGTAAAGTAGAAATGTAGTACCTTTCTTGGTGGTGGATGAATCGCGTGTGTCTTCTTTGTCGTTTGAAAGGTAATTGCTGGCCATTATGACGTGCTGATTTTGTGGATAGTCTTGTGTTATATCAACAAGCGCAGGCGTAGATTTGAGCGAGAGTGAAGCTCAGGGGCTGTTGTATGCCTATTTGTGGAGCATATGATTGAGAGGTCTTGTGGTTATCGTCATGTCAGGCATCCACAGTGATGATGTACGAACAGCAAACATGACCGATGAGGGCGCCGCAGTAGACAAGCCTGAAGCGTTCTCCCGCGGAGATCTTGGGTTCCACCAACGTAGCAATGTTTGTTTGAAACCATACAAATAACAAGCTCAGCTTGTCAGAAAACTAAGAAAAAATGGTGTAATACCAACCGCAGCCCTGCTGTACCGGGCGCTGTCCCACAGTCTTGTGCCGAACGAAACCTGGGAGCCAGTATGCTATTGAAGTACTGTACCCGCATTAAAGGGGCGTGTTTCAGCATAGGCATTCTATACTGTTTATTCTCTTTCATACAGAGTGTTATATATGTACACAAACATATCAATATATCTATACATATATATACACATCTGTATGATATATTTTGTGATTATGAGTCCTTGCTAGCTCCTCAGCTAATCCACCAGGCAGAGCATTTCGGGGCTTATGATCAGTATGCTCTTTTACACCTGGGTGCCCCCTCACCCCTGCGTCCAGGGATGATGCCAGCAAAGGTGTGTTAATATGTTGTAGCAGTGTACATAAAATATGTATATTGTAGCCATAGAGGCATGTATCATCCTTTGAATGTAGAAGTATGTTGCATATATAGACAAATGGTTATAAAATTGGGATATCTTGTTTATGCAGATAAATCGCGAATAGAAAAAGCATTGGAGTCTGGTGTGACATAATAGTAATGTTGATGGTGTGGTATCGAGGTATCTTACAATGTCATATGATGCTCAAAATTTAGTATGAGTGAACCAATCTCCAAGGTTGTTGTGCCTTTGTAAGGCGAGAATGGGGGTTTTTGACCATATGTTTTGTAATTCTTTATCCTTTGTTATAATATTCCAGTGTTTTTTGAGAATTTCACGGATGTGAATGGTGCGGTTGTCATAGGGTATAATGAAGGGTAAAACAGAGCCTTTCGGTGTGGAAAAACTGCCGTCATTTATTTGTTTAGATTCAAGTAGCTGCGATTGCGATAGTCTAATGACCTTATTGAACTGTTCATTTATATCATTGATCTGATATCCCCTTATGATGAGGTTGTTTTTTAATTCTTGTAATTTTGAATATAGCTCTTCGTCACTTGTGATCACTCTTCTGTAACGTAAGGCCTGGCTGTAAATGATTCCAGTTTTACAACTCCATGGGTGGAAGGAATCACCGTGTAAGAGATTGCAAGTGTCTGTTGGTTTTTGGTAGAGTGAGGTGGTAATTCCCCCCTCTTTGTGTAAGTTTATTGTTGTATCCAAGAAGTGTATATTTGAATTGGAATAATTTGCTTCAAACTTTATTGTTTTGTGGACGGTGTTGGTGTATTGTATAAAATTTTGTAGGTCCTCAAGGGTGTGTGGCCAAATGAAAATTATATCGTCGATGAATCTTTTCCAAAACATTGGAGTACGCCCCATTGGGGCATTTTGTAAAATATGTTGTTCTATAGTTGTCATAAATATGTTGGCATAGTTGGGAGCGAAGGGGCTCCCCATTGCAGTGCCTTGAATTTGTTGATAAAATCTACCATTAAAGGTAAAATAGTTGTGTTTAAGTATGAATACCATCATTTGTTTGATGTAACTTGTACGCATTGGCGGGGTGTCCCCATAATAATTCCGGATGGCCTCGAGGCATGCCTCGATCCCCTCGTCCTGGGGGATGTTGGTGTATAGAGATTTGACGTCTAGCGTAACCAGCCACGAGTTTGGTGGAATGCTAGTGTGTATTTCGAATATTTGTTGTAAAAAATGAGTGGTGTCTTTTATATATGAGGCACTTTCCTCGACTATCGGTCTAAGATAGTGATCAAGATAGGACGAGAGTTTCTCCGTAGGGGAGCCGCAACCCGACAGTATAGGCCTCCCTGGGATGCCCTCCTTGTGAATTTTTGGTAACAAATAGAATACCGGTGTTCGAACCTTCGTGTTAGGTGTAAGATATTCGAAAAGTGTTTCATCAATACGGTAGTTGTGGAGGAGATGTGTTAAAAAAGTTGTAATCTCGGCGGATGTTTCGATGGTATGATCTACTGGATGTTCTTTGTAAAAGTTTGCATCATCAAGTTGTTTTGTGGCCTCGCGTAAATACATGTCTTTAGGCCATAGTACAATTTTGCCTCCTTTGTCGGCTTTTTTTATTGAAATATTGTCTATTTGTTTTAGGCTACGAATGGCCTCTTGCTCCTCTTTTGAAATATTTAGAGGGTTGTAGTAGTTTTGTGTGTATAGGTTTAAAATGTCTGAGTGTACGTTATCAAGATACTTGTAAATGTTGGGGTTTCGAACAGATTCAGGTTCCCAACTCGATTTCCCCCTAAATGGAGAGGCAGTTGTATCACTTTTGGTGTCCTTGAAGTGGACTTGTAGGAGCATTTTTCTTCTGAATTCATTAAATGATTGTAATGTTGTATGTATATTTACACTTTTCGGTGTGACAACGAAGTTTAAGCCTTTGTTTAAAACCTTTTCTTGTAACGAATTAAGTTTCAAATCACTGAGATTGACAATATTGCTGTATCGCACGTTGTGAGATTGTTGTGTTTTGTTTAAAAGGTATTTGCGTGTTGATGATTTTTGTGTTTTCGCTTTCACGCGATGTTTTCTATTTTGGCCTAAGATCTTTCTAAGGCGTGTTTTGGTATGTTGATTCGTGAATATACGTGTACCCTCGGATCCTGTATGCAGCGAGAACAATAGAAGACAATGTAAATGAGGTTTGATAGTATAGTTGTAAAATAAGATAAAAAAATTTTTTTATGTATATTGTTAAAGTTATATGTATAATTATGAGTTCAAAATTGTTCAACGCCGTTCGCGTTTCCGCTTATTGCCTGTTGTTGAGACCTCTCTGGTTCCTTTGTATCGTATGTGTTTATCCATGGCCAGGGTTTCTGCCCCCGATACAATACCAGCGTATGCACCGGGATATCTTTTTCTGGCCATGTTTATGTAGTTTTGTGTGAGATCATCTTGCGATGACCTCATTGATTCGTGATGGGAGGCCAGTATGTTGCACATGGTCCTGGCGAACGTGCAACAGGCCTCTGCCACTTGTTTTTGTAAATCCGACGAGAAATCGTTTCTGTATCGGACGTTGACCTCCGGGTAGAGAAAAGTCGGATATCGACCTTTCTCTGCGTGTCTCTGAAATTCTTCAGATTTGTCCTGGTGGTAGAAGCTACTCGCCAGGCTGTTGGATATAAGGGCAGTCAATTTGCTGTTCTGCTCTTGATATGTCCCACTATTGTGCTGGCTGGTGGAGTGTGTTTTTTCGGACCTCTTTCTGAGAGGGGCGGAGGACTGTTGTTTTTTCTTCGGTATTTTGTAACCAGAGAGGCCATGCCTGGTGTTTTCGGGTGTGCGTTGGCCACATTCAAGAGGTTCCTCCTCGCTGGTGGTTTCCAGCACCATGTCCAGAAGTTCTTTTGTGTTATCTGTGCAAGTATAGGTATAGCAATGTTGTGAGATGTGTTGTGTGATATTACTCTATATATACAGAAACATATACACACATATGAATATTTGTATATAGGTTTCACCATTTGGATGATATGTATACAAAGCTTTTTGTTCTCGATAATTTTCTGGACAACCAAACCTATGTAGTCGTTCCCGTACCATAAAGGTGGGTCGTGTGATGTTTCATAGGTTGCACGATGTACCAATATCATAGATATGTAGATACAAAGATATATTTTCTTATGTGTACATTGCGTTTGCTTTATATGTACATGTTTATATGTGCACCGACCGGTGTATGCTTTGCGAATTCTGGTATATATTGGTAGAAACATGAATTTTGGCTATATATGTAACGAGTATCATATGAAATACTTGTATAGAGTGCTAAACCATGTGAGGAGAACGAACATTATAGGTGTGGATAATTTGTAATTTGTAAAGTAGAAATGTAGTACCTTTCTTGGTGGTGGATGAATCGCGTGTGTCTTCTTTGTCGTTTGAAAGGTAATTGCTGGCCATTATGACGTGCTGATTTTGTGGATAGTCTTGTGTTATATCAACAAGCGCAGGCGTAGATTTGAGCGAGAGTGAAGCTCAGGGGCTGTTGTATGCCTATTTGTGGAGCATATGATTGAGAGGTCTTGTGGTTATCGTCATGTCAGGCATCCACAGTGATGATGTACGAACAGCAAACATGACCGATGAGGGCGCCGCAGTAGACAAGCCTGAAGCGTTCTCCCGCGGAGATCTTGGGTTCCACCAACGTAGCAATGTTTGTTTGAAACCATACAAATAACAAGCTCAGCTTGTCAGAAAACTAAGAAAAAATGGTGTAATACCAACCGCAGCCCTGCTGTACCGGGCGCTGTCCCACAGTCTTGTGCCGAACGAAACCTGGGAGCCAGTATGCTATTGAAGTACTGTACCCGCATTAAAGGGGCGTGTTTCAGCATAGGCATTCTATACTGTTTATTCTCTTTCATACAGAGTGTTATATATGTACACAAACATATCAATATATCTATACATATATATACACATCTGTATGATATATTTTGTGATTATGAGTCCTTGCTAGCTCCTCAGCTAATCCACCAGGCAGAGCATTTCGGGGCTTATGATCAGTATGCTCTTTTACACCTGGGTGCCCCCTCACCCCTGCGTCCAGGGATGATGCCAGCAAAGGTGTGTTAATATGTTGTAGCAGTGTACATAAAATATGTATATTGTAGCCATAGAGGCATGTATCATCCTTTGAATGTAGAAGTATGTTGCATATATAGACAAATGGTTATAAAATTGGGATATCTTGTTTATGCAGATAAATCGCGAATAGAAAAAGCATTGGAGTCTGGTGTGACATAATAGTAATGTTGATGGTGTGGTATCGAGGTATCTTACAATGTCATATGATGCTCAAAATTTAGTATGAGTGAACCAATCTCCAAGGTTGTTGTGCCTTTGTAAGGCGAGAATGGGGGTTTTTGACCATATGTTTTGTAATTCTTTATCCTTTGTTATAATATTCCAGTGTTTTTTGAGAATTTCACGGATGTGAATGGTGCGGTTGTCATAGGGTATAATGAAGGGTAAAACAGAGCCTTTCGGTGTGGAAAAACTGCCGTCATTTATTTGTTTAGATTCAAGTAGCTGCGATTGCGATAGTCTAATGACCTTATTGAACTGTTCATTTATATCATTGATCTGATATCCCCTTATGATGAGGTTGTTTTTTAATTCTTGTAATTTTGAATATAGCTCTTCGTCACTTGTGATCACTCTTCTGTAACGTAAGGCCTGGCTGTAAATGATTCCAGTTTTACAACTCCATGGGTGGAAGGAATCACCGTGTAAGAGATTGCAAGTGTCTGTTGGTTTTTGGTAGAGTGAGGTGGTAATTCCCCCCTCTTTGTGTAAGTTTATTGTTGTATCCAAGAAGTGTATATTTGAATTGGAATAATTTGCTTCAAACTTTATTGTTTTGTGGACGGTGTTGGTGTATTGTATAAAATTTTGTAGGTCCTCAAGGGTGTGTGGCCAAATGAAAATTATATCGTCGATGAATCTTTTCCAAAACATTGGAGTACGCCCCATTGGGGCATTTTGTAAAATATGTTGTTCTATAGTTGTCATAAATATGTTGGCATAGTTGGGAGCGAAGGGGCTCCCCATTGCAGTGCCTTGAATTTGTTGATAAAATCTACCATTAAAGGTAAAATAGTTGTGTTTAAGTATGAATACCATCATTTGTTTGATGTAACTTGTACGCATTGGCGGGGTGTCCCCATAATAATTCCGGATGGCCTCGAGGCATGCCTCGATCCCCTCGTCCTGGGGGATGTTGGTGTATAGAGATTTGACGTCTAGCGTAACCAGCCACGAGTTTGGTGGAATGCTAGTGTGTATTTCGAATATTTGTTGTAAAAAATGAGTGGTGTCTTTTATATATGAGGCACTTTCCTCGACTATCGGTCTAAGATAGTGATCAAGATAGGACGAGAGTTTCTCCGTAGGGGAGCCGCAACCCGACAGTATAGGCCTCCCTGGGATGCCCTCCTTGTGAATTTTTGGTAACAAATAGAATACCGGTGTTCGAACCTTCGTGTTAGGTGTAAGATATTCGAAAAGTGTTTCATCAATACGGTAGTTGTGGAGGAGATGTGTTAAAAAAGTTGTAATCTCGGCGGATGTTTCGATGGTATGATCTACTGGATGTTCTTTGTAAAAGTTTGCATCATCAAGTTGTTTTGTGGCCTCGCGTAAATACATGTCTTTAGGCCATAGTACAATTTTGCCTCCTTTGTCGGCTTTTTTTATTGAAATATTGTCTATTTGTTTTAGGCTACGAATGGCCTCTTGCTCCTCTTTTGAAATATTTAGAGGGTTGTAGTAGTTTTGTGTGTATAGGTTTAAAATGTCTGAGTGTACGTTATCAAGATACTTGTAAATGTTGGGGTTTCGAACAGATTCAGGTTCCCAACTCGATTTCCCCCTAAATGGAGAGGCAGTTGTATCACTTTTGGTGTCCTTGAAGTGGACTTGTAGGAGCATTTTTCTTCTGAATTCATTAAATGATTGTAATGTTGTATGTATATTTACACTTTTCGGTGTGACAACGAAGTTTAAGCCTTTGTTTAAAACCTTTTCTTGTAACGAATTAAGTTTCAAATCACTGAGATTGACAATATTGCTGTATCGCACGTTGTGAGATTGTTGTGTTTTGTTTAAAAGGTATTTGCGTGTTGATGATTTTTGTGTTTTCGCTTTCACGCGATGTTTTCTATTTTGGCCTAAGATCTTTCTAAGGCGTGTTTTGGTATGTTGATTCGTGAATATACGTGTACCCTCGGATCCTGTATGCAGCGAGAACAATAGAAGACAATGTAAATGAGGTTTGATAGTATAGTTGTAAAATAAGATAAAAAAATTTTTTTATGTATATTGTTAAAGTTATATGTATAATTATGAGTTCAAAATTGTTCAACGCCGTTCGCGTTTCCGCTTATTGCCTGTTGTTGAGACCTCTCTGGTTCCTTTGTATCGTATGTGTTTATCCATGGCCAGGGTTTCTGCCCCCGATACAATACCAGCGTATGCACCGGGATATCTTTTTCTGGCCATGTTTATGTAGTTTTGTGTGAGATCATCTTGCGATGACCTCATTGATTCGTGATGGGAGGCCAGTATGTTGCACATGGTCCTGGCGAACGTGCAACAGGCCTCTGCCACTTGTTTTTGTAAATCCGACGAGAAATCGTTTCTGTATCGGACGTTGACCTCCGGGTAGAGAAAAGTCGGATATCGACCTTTCTCTGCGTGTCTCTGAAATTCTTCAGATTTGTCCTGGTGGTAGAAGCTACTCGCCAGGCTGTTGGATATAAGGGCAGTCAATTTGCTGTTCTGCTCTTGATATGTCCCACTATTGTGCTGGCTGGTGGAGTGTGTTTTTTCGGACCTCTTTCTGAGAGGGGCGGAGGACTGTTGTTTTTTCTTCGGTATTTTGTAACCAGAGAGGCCATGCCTGGTGTTTTCGGGTGTGCGTTGGCCACATTCAAGAGGTTCCTCCTCGCTGGTGGTTTCCAGCACCATGTCCAGAAGTTCTTTTGTGTTATCTGTGCAAGTATAGGTATAGCAATGTTGTGAGATGTGTTGTGTGATATTACTCTATATATACAGAAACATATACACACATATGAATATTTGTATATAGGTTTCACCATTTGGATGATATGTATACAAAGCTTTTTGTTCTCGATAATTTTCTGGACAACCAAACCTATGTAGTCGTTCCCGTACCATAAAGGTGGGTCGTGTGATGTTTCATAGGTTGCACGATGTACCAATATCATAGATATGTAGATACAAAGATATATTTTCTTATGTGTACATTGCGTTTGCTTTATATGTACATGTTTATATGTGCACCGACCGGTGTATGCTTTGCGAATTCTGGTATATATTGGTAGAAACATGAATTTTGGCTATATATGTAACGAGTATCATATGAAATACTTGTATAGAGTGCTAAACCATGTGAGGAGAACGAACATTATAGGTGTGGATAATTTGTAATTTGTAAAGTAGAAATGTAGTACCTTTCTTGGTGGTGGATGAATCGCGTGTGTCTTCTTTGTCGTTTGAAAGGTAATTGCTGGCCATTATGACGTGCTGATTTTGTGGATAGTCTTGTGTTATATCAACAAGCGCAGGCGTAGATTTGAGCGAGAGTGAAGCTCAGGGGCTGTTGTATGCCTATTTGTGGAGCATATGATTGAGAGGTCTTGTGGTTATCGTCATGTCAGGCATCCACAGTGATGATGTACGAACAGCAAACATGACCGATGAGGGCGCCGCAGTAGACAAGCCTGAAGCGTTCTCCCGCGGAGATCTTGGGTTCCACCAACGTAGCAATGTTTGTTTGAAACCATACAAATAACAAGCTCAGCTTGTCAGAAAACTAAGAAAAAATGGTGTAATACCAACCGCAGCCCTGCTGTACCGGGCGCTGTCCCACAGTCTTGTGCCGAACGAAACCTGGGAGCCAGTATGCTATTGAAGTACTGTACCCGCATTAAAGGGGCGTGTTTCAGCATAGGCATTCTATACTGTTTATTCTCTTTCATACAGAGTGTTATATATGTACACAAACATATCAATATATCTATACATATATATACACATCTGTATGATATATTTTGTGATTATGAGTCCTTGCTAGCTCCTCAGCTAAGTTTGTTTGAAACCATACAAATAACAAGCTCAGCTTGTCAGAAAACTAAGAAAAAATGGTGTAATACCAACCGCAGCCCTGCCGTACCGGGCGCTGTCCCACAGTCTTGTGCCGAACGAAACCTGGGAGCCAGTATGCTATTGAAGTACTGTACCCGCATTAAAGGGGCGTGTTTCAGCATAGGCATTCTATACTGTTTATTCTCTTTCATACAGAGTGTTATATATGTACACAAACATATCAATATATCTATACATATATATACACATCTGTATGATATATTTTGTGATTATGAGTCCTTGCTAGCTCCTCAGCTAATCCACCAGGCAGAGCATTTCGGGGCTTATGATCAGTATGCTCTTTTACACCTGGGTGCCCCCTCACCCCTGCGTCCAGGGATGATGCCAGCAAAGGTGTGTTAATATGTTGTAGCAGTGTATATAAAATATGTATATTGTAGCCATAGAGGCATGTATCATCCTTTGAATGTAGAAGTATGTTGCATATATAGACAAATGGTTATAAAATTGGGATATCTTGTTTATGCAGATAAATCGCGAATAGAAAAAGCATTGGAGTCTGGTGTGACATAATAGTAATGTTGATGGTGTGGTATCGAGGCATCTTACAATGTCATATGATGCTCAAAATTTAGTATGAGTTAACCAATCTCCAAGGTTGTTGTGCCTTTGTAAGGCGAGAATGGGGGTTTTTGACCATATGTTTTGTAATTCTTTATCCTTTGTTATAATATTCCAGTGTTTTTTGAGAATTTCACGGATGTGAATGGTGCGGTTGTCATAGGGTATAATGAAGGGTAAAACAGAGCCTTTCGGTGTGGAGAAACTGCCGTCATTTATTTGTTTAGATTCAAGTAGCTGCGATTGCGATAGTCTAATGACCTTATTGAACTGTTCATTTATATCATTGATCTGATATCCCCTTATGATGAGGTTGTTTTTTAATTCTTGTAATTTTGAATATAGCTCTTCGTCACTTGTGATAACTCTTCTGTAACGTAAGGCCTGGCTGTAAATGATTCCAGTTTTACAACTCCATGGGTGGAAGGAATCACCGTGTAAGAGATTGCAAGTGTCTGTTGGTTTTTGGTAGAGTGAGGTGGTAATTCCCCTCTCTTTGTGTAAGTTTATTGTTGTATCCAAGAAGTGTATATTTGAATTGGAATAATTTGCTTCAAACTTTATTGTTTTGTGGACGGTGTTGGTGTATTGTATAAAATTTTGTAGGCCCTCAAGGGTGTGTGGCCAAATGAAAATTATATCGTCGATGAATCTTTTCCAAAACATTGGAGTACGCCCCATTGGGGCATTTTGTAAAATATGTTGTTCTATAGTTGTCATAAATATGTTGGCATAGTTGGGAGCGAAGGGGCTCCCCATTGCAGTGCCCTGAATTTGTTGATAAAATCTACCATTAAAGGTAAAATAGTTGTGTTTAAGTATGAATACCATCATTTGTTTGATGTAACTTGTACGCATTGGCGGGGTGTCCCCATAATAATTCCGGATGGCCTCGAGGCATGCCTCGATCCCCTCGTCCTGGGGGATGTTGGTGTATAGAGATTTGACGTCTAGCGTAACCAGCCACGAGTTTGGTGGAATGCTAGTGTGTATTTCGAATATTTGTTGTAAAAAATGAGTGGTGTCTTTTATATATGAGGCACTTTCCTCGACTATCGGTCTAAGATAGTGATCAAGATATGACGAGAGTTTCTCCGTAGGGGAGCCGCAACCCGACAGTATAGGCCTCCCTGGGATGCCCTCCTTGTGAATTTTTGGTAACAAATAGAATACCGGTGTTCGAACCTTCGTGTTAGGTTTAAGATATTCGAAAAGTGTTTCATCAATACGGTAGTTGTGGAGGAGATGTGTTAAAAAAGTTGTAATCTCGGCGGATGTTTCGATTGTATGATCTACTGGATGTTCTTTGTAAAAGTTTGCATCATCAAGTTGTTTTGTGGCCTCGCGTAAATACATGTCTTTAGGCCATAGTACAATTTTGCCTCCTTTGTCGGCTTTTTTTATTGAAATATTGTCTATTTGTTTTAGGCTACGAATGGCCTCTTGCTCCTCTTTTGAAATATTTAGAGGGTTGTAGTAGTTTTGTGTGTATAGGTTTAAAATGTCTGAGTGTACGTTATCAAGATACTTGTAAATGTTGGGGTTTCGAACAGATTCAGGTTCCCAACTCGATTTCCCCCTAAATGGAGAGGCAGTTGTATCACTTTTGGTGTCCTTGAAGTGGACTTGTAGGAGCATTTTTCTTCTGAATTCATTAAATGATTGTAATGTTGTATGTATATTTACACTTTTCGGTGTGACAACGAAGTTTAAGCCTTTGTTTAAAACCTTTTCTTGTAACGAATTAAGTTTCAAATCACTGAGATTGACAATATTGCTGTATCGCACGTTGTGAGATTGTTGTATTTTGTTTAAAAGGTATTTGCGTGTTGATGATTTTTGTGTTTTCGCTTTCACGCGATGTTTTCTATTTTGGCCTAAGATCTTTCTAAGGCGTGTTTTGGTATGTTGATTCGTGAATATACGTGTACCCTCGGATCCTGTATGCAGCGAGAACAATAGAAGACAATGTAAATGAGGTTTGATAGTATAGTTGTAAAATAAGATAAAAAAATTTTTTTATGTATATTGTTAAAGTTATATGTATAATTATGAGTTCAAAATTGTTCAACGCCGTTCGCGTTTCCGCTTATTGCCTGTTGTTGAGACCTCTCTGGTACCTTTGTATCTTATGTGTTTATCCATGGCCAGGGTTTCTGCCCCCGATACAATACCAGCGTATGCACCGGGATATCTTTTTCTGGCCATGTTTATGTAGTTTTGTGTGAGATCATCTTGCGATGACCTCATTGATTCGTGATGGGAGGCCAGTATGTTGCACATGGTCCTGGCGAACGTGCAACAGGCCTCTGCCACTTGTTTTTGTAAATCCGACGAGAAATCGTTTCTGTATCGGACGTTGACCTCCGGGTAGAGAAAAGTCGGATATCGACCTTTCTCTGCGTGTCTCTGAAATTCTTCAGATTTGTCCTGGTGGTAGAAGCTACTCGCCAGGCTGTTGGATATAAGGGCAGTCAATTTGCTGTTCTGCTCTTGATATGTCCCACTATTGTGCTGGCTGGTGGAGTGTGTTTTTTCGGACCTCTTTCTGAGAGGGGCGGAGGACTGTTGTTTTTTCTTCGGTATTTTGTAACCAGAGAGGCCATGCCTGGTGTTTTCGGGTGTGCGTTGGCCACATTCAAGAGGTTCCTCCTCGCTGGTGGTTTCCAGCACCATGTCCAGAAGTTCTTTTGTGTTATCTGTGCAAGTATAGGTATAGCAATGTTGTGAGATGTGTTGTGTGATATTACTCTATATATACAGAAACATATACACACATATGAATATTTGTATATAGGTTTCACCATTTGGATGATATGTATACAAAGCTTTTTGTTCTCGATAATTTTCTGGACAACCAAACCTATGTAGTCGTTCCCGTACCATAAAGGTGGGTCGTGTGATGTTTCATAGGTTGCACGATGTACCAATATCATAGATATGTAGATACAAAGATATATTTTCCTATGTGTACATTGCGTTTGCTTTATATGTACATGTTTATATGTGCACCGAACGGTGTATGCTTTGCGAATTCTGGTATATATTGATAGAAACATGAATTTTGGCTATATATGTAACGAGTATCATATGAAATACTTGTATAGAGTGCTAAACCATGTGAGGAGAACGAACATTATAGGTGTGGATAATTTGTAATTTGTAAAGTAGAAATGTAGTACCTTTCTTGGTGGTGGATGAATCGCGTGTGTCTTCTTTGTCGTTTGAAAGGTAATTGCTGGCCATTATGACGTGCTGATTTTGTGGATAGTCTTGTGTTATATCAACAAGCGCAGGCGTAGATTTGAGCGAGAGTGAAGCTCAGGGGCTGTTGTATGCCTATTTGTGGAGCATATGATTGAGAGGTCTTGTGGTTATCGTCATGTCAGGCATCCACAGTGATGATGTACGAACAGCAAACATGACCGATGAGGGCGCCGCAGTAGACAAGCCTGAAGCGTTCTCCCGCGGAGATCTTGGGTTCCACCAACGTAGCAATGTTTGTTTGAAACCATACAAATAACAAGCTCAGCTTGTCAGAAAACTAAGAAAAAATGGTGTAATACCAACCGCAGCCCTGCCGTACCGGGCGCTGTCCCACAGTCTTGTGCCGAACGAAACCTGGGAGCCAGTATGCTATTGAAGTACTGTACCCGCATTAAAGGGGCGTGTTTCAGCATAGGCATTCTATACTGTTTATTCTCTTTCATACAGAGTGTTATATATGTACACAAACATATCAATATATCTATACATATATATACACATCTGTATGATATATTTTGTGATTATGAGTCCTTGCTAGCTCCTCAGCTAATCCACCAGGCAGAGCATTTCGGGGCTTATGATCAGTATGCTCTTTTACACCTGGGTGCCCCCTCACCCCTGCGTCCAGGGATGATGCCAGCAAAGGTGTGTTAATATGTTGTAGCAGTGTATATAAAATATGTATATTGTAGCCATAGAGGCATGTATCATCCTTTGAATGTAGAAGTATGATAAATAAGATGGATTAGCTGAGGAGCTAGCAAGGACTCATAATCACAAAATATATCATACAGATGTGTATATATATGTATAGATATATTGATATGTTTGTGTACATATATAACACTCTGTATGAAAGAGAATAAACAGTATAGAATGCCTATGCTGAAACACGCCCCTTTAATGCGGGTACAGTACTTCAATAGCATACTGGCTCCCAGGTTTCGTTCGGCACAAGACTGTGGGACAGCGCCCGGTACAGCAGGGCTGCGGTTGGTATTACACCATTTTTTCTTAGTTTTCTGACAAGCTGAGCTTGTTATTTGTATGGTTTCAAACAAACATTGCTACGTTGGTGGAACCCAAGATCTCCGCGGGAGAACGCTTCAGGCTTGTCTACTGCGGCGCCCTCATCGGTCATGTTTGCTGTTCGTACATCATCACTGTGGATGCCTGACATGACGATAACCACAAGACCTCTCAATCATATGCTCCACAAATAGGCATACAACAGCCCCTGAGCTTCACTCTCGCTCAAATCTACGCCTGCGCTTGTTGATATAACACAAGACTATCCACAAAATCAGCACGTCATAATGGCCAGCAATTACCTTTCAAACGACAAAGAAGACACACGCGATTCATCCACCACCAAGAAAGGTACTACATTTCTACTTTACAAATTACAAATTATCCACACCTATAATGTTCGTTCTCCTCACATGGTTTAGCACTCTATACAAGTATTTCATATGATACTCGTTACATATATAGCCAAAATTCATGTTTCTACCAATATATACCAGAATTCGCAAAGCATACACCGGTCGGTGCACATATAAACATGTACATATAAAGCAAACGCAATGTACACATAAGAAAATATATCTTTGTATCTACATATCTATGATATTGGTACATCGTGCAACCTATGAAACATCACACGACCCACCTTTATGGTACGGGAACGACTACATAGGTTTGGTTGTCCAGAAAATTATCGAGAACAAAAAGCTTTGTATACATATCATCCAAATGGTGAAACCTATATACAAATATTCATATGTGTGTATATGTTTCTGTATATATAGAGTAATATCACACAACACATCTCACAACATTGCTATACCTATACTTGCACAGATAACACAAAAGAACTTCTGGACATGGTGCTGGAAACCACCAGCGAGGAGGAACCTCTTGAATGTGGCCAACGCACACCCGAAAACACCAGGCATGGCCTCTCTGGTTACAAAATACCGAAGAAAAAACAACAGTCCTCCGCCCCTCTCAGAAAGAGGTCCGAAAAAACACACTCCACCAGCCAGCACAATAGTGGGACATATCAAGAGCAGAACAGCAAATTGACTGCCCTTATATCCAACAGCCTGGCGAGTAGCTTCTACCACCAGGACAAATCTGAAGAATTTCAGAGACACGCAGAGAAAGGTCGATATCCGACTTTTCTCTACCCGGAGGTCAACGTCCGATACAGAAACGATTTCTCGTCGGATTTACAAAAACAAGTGGCAGAGGCCTGTTGCACGTTCGCCAGGACCATGTGCAACATACTGGCCTCCCATCACGAATCAATGAGGTCATCGCAAGATGATCTCACACAAAACTACATAAACATGGCCAGAAAAAGATATCCCGGTGCATACGCTGGTATTGTATCGGGGGCAGAAACCCTGGCCATGGATAAACACATACGATACAAAGGAACCAGAGAGGTCTCAACAACAGGCAATAAGCGGAAACGCGAACGGCGTTGAACAATTTTGAACTCATAATTATACATATAACTTTAACAATATACATAAAAAAATTTTTTTATCTTATTTTACAACTATACTATCAAACCTCATTTACATTGTCTTCTATTGTTCTCGCTGCATACAGGATCCGAGGGTACACGTATATTCACGAATCAACATACCAAAACACGCCTTAGAAAGATCTTAGGCCAAAATAGAAAACATCGCGTGAAAGCGAAAACACAAAAATCATCAACACGCAAATACCTTTTAAACAAAACACAACAATCTCACAACGTGCGATACAGCAATATTGTCAATCTCAGTGATTTGAAACTTAATTCGTTACAAGAAAAGGTTTTAAACAAAGGCTTAAACTTCGTTGTCACACCGAAAAGTGTAAATATACATACAACATTACAATCATTTAATGAATTCAGAAGAAAAATGCTCCTACAAGTCCACTTCAAGGACACCAAAAGTGATACAACTGCCTCTCCATTTAGGGGGAAATCGAGTTGGGAACCTGAATCTGTTCGAAACCCCAACATTTACAAGTATCTTGATAACGTACACTCAGACATTTTAAACCTATACACACAAAACTACTACAACCCTCTAAATATTTCAAAAGAGGAGCAAGAGGCCATTCGTAGCCTAAAACAAATAGACAATATTTCAATAAAAAAAGCCGACAAAGGAGGCAAAATTGTACTATGGCCTAAAGACATGTATTTACGCGAGGCCACAAAACAACTTGATGATGCAAACTTTTACAAAGAACATCCAGTAGATCATACCATCGAAACATCCGCCGAGATTACAACTTTTTTAACACATCTCCTCCACAACTACCGTATTGATGAAACACTTTTCGAATATCTTACACCTAACACGAAGGTTCGAACACCGGTATTCTATTTGTTACCAAAAATTCACAAGGAGGGCATCCCAGGGAGGCCTATACTGTCGGGTTGCGGCTCCCCTACGGAGAAACTCTCGTCCTATCTTGATCACTATCTTAGACCGATAGTCGAGGAAAGTGCCTCATATATAAAAGACACCACTCATTTTTTACAACAAATATTCGAAATACACACTAGCATTCCACCAAACTCGTGGCTGGTTACGCTAGACGTCAAATCTCTATACACCAACATCCCCCAGGACGAGGGGATCGAGGCATGCCTCGAGGCCATCCGGAATTATTATGGGGACACCCCGCCAATGCGTACAAGTTACATCAAACAAATGATGGTATTCATACTTAAACACAACTATTTTACCTTTAATGGTAGATTTTATCAACAAATTCAAGGCACTGCAATGGGGAGCCCCTTCGCTCCCAACTATGCCAACATATTTATGACAACTATAGAACAACATATTTTACAAAATGCCCCAATGGGGCGTACTCCAATGTTTTGGAAAAGATTCATCGACGATATAATTTTCATTTGGCCACACACCCTTGAGGACCTACAAAATTTTATACAATACACCAACACCGTCCACAAAACAATAAAGTTTGAAGCAAATTATTCCAATTCAAATATACACTTCTTGGATACAACAATAAACTTACACAAAGAGGGGGGAATTACCACCTCACTCTACCAAAAACCAACAGACACTTGCAATCTCTTACACGGTGATTCCTTCCACCCATGGAGTTGTAAAACTGGAATCATTTACAGCCAGGCCTTACGTTACAGAAGAGTGATCACAAGTGACGAAGAGCTATATTCAAAATTACAAGAATTAAAAAACAACCTCATCATAAGGGGATATCAGATCAATGATATAAATGAACAGTTCAATAAGGTCATTAGACTATCGCAATCGCAGCTACTTGAATCTAAACAAATAAATGACGGCAGTTTTTCCACACCGAAAGGCTCTGTTTTACCCTTCATTATACCCTATGACAACCGCACCATTCACATCCGTGAAATTCTCAAAAAACACTGGAATATTATAACAAAGGATAAAGAATTACAAAACATATGGTCAAAAACCCCCATTCTCGCCTTACAAAGGCACAACAACCTTGGAGATTGGTTCACTCATACTAAATTTTGAGCATCATATGACATTGTAAGATACCTCGATACCACACCATCAACATTACTATTATGTCACACCAGACTCCAATGCTTTTTCTATTCGCGATTTATCTGCATAAACAAGATATCCCAATTTTATAACCATTTGTCTATATATGCAACATACTTCTACATTCAAAGGATGATACATGCCTCTATGGCTACAATATACATATTTTATGTACACTGCTACAACATATTAACACACCTTTGCTGGCATCATCCCTGGACGCAGGGGTGAGGGGGCACCCAGGTGTAAAAGAGCATACTGATCATAAGCCCCGAAATGCTCTGCCTGGTGGATTAGCTGAGGAGCTAGCAAGGACTCATAATCACAAAATATATCATACAGATGTGTATATATATGTATAGATATATTGATATGTTTGTGTACATATATAACACTCTGTATGAAAGAGAATAAACAGTATAGAATGCCTATGCTGAAACACGCCCCTTTAATGCGGGTACAGTACTTCAATAGCATACTGGCTCCCAGGTTTCGTTCGGCACAAGACTGTGGGACAGCGCCCGGTACAGCAGGGCTGCGGTTGGTATTACACCATTTTTTCTTAGTTTTCTGACAAGCTGAGCTTGTTATTTGTATGGTTTCAAACAAACATTGCTACGTTGGTGGAACCCAAGATCTCCGCGGGAGAACGCTTCAGGCTTGTCTACTGCGGCGCCCTCATCGGTCATGTTTGCTGTTCGTACATCATCACTGTGGATGCCTGACATGACGATAACCACAAGACCTCTCAATCATATGCTCCACAAATAGGCATACAACAGCCCCTGAGCTTCACTCTCGCTCAAATCTACGCCTGCGCTTGTTGATATAACACAAGACTATCCACAAAATCAGCACGTCATAATGGCCAGCAATTACCTTTCAAACGACAAAGAAGACACACGCGATTCATCCACCACCAAGAAAGGTACTACATTTCTACTTTACAAATTACAAATTATCCACACCTATAATGTTCGTTCTCCTCACATGGTTTAGCACTCTATACAAGTATTTCATATGATACTCGTTACATATATAGCCAAAATTCATGTTTCTACCAATATATACCAGAATTCGCAAAGCATACACCGGTCGGTGCACATATAAACATGTACATATAAAGCAAACGCAATGTACACATAAGAAAATATATCTTTGTATCTACATATCTATGATATTGGTACATCGTGCAACCTATGAAACATCACACGACCCACCTTTATGGTACGGGAACGACTACATAGGTTTGGTTGTCCAGAAAATTATCGAGAACAAAAAGCTTTGTATACATATCATCCAAATGGTGAAACCTATATACAAATATTCATATGTGTGTATATGTTTCTGTATATATAGAGTAATATCACACAACACATCTCACAACATTGCTATACCTATACTTGCACAGATAACACAAAAGAACTTCTGGACATGGTGCTGGAAACCACCAGCGAGGAGGAACCTCTTGAATGTGGCCAACGCACACCCGAAAACACCAGGCATGGCCTCTCTGGTTACAAAATACCGAAGAAAAAACAACAGTCCTCCGCCCCTCTCAGAAAGAGGTCCGAAAAAACACACTCCACCAGCCAGCACAATAGTGGGACATATCAAGAGCAGAACAGCAAATTGACTGCCCTTATATCCAACAGCCTGGCGAGTAGCTTCTACCACCAGGACAAATCTGAAGAATTTCAGAGACACGCAGAGAAAGGTCGATATCCGACTTTTCTCTACCCGGAGGTCAACGTCCGATACAGAAACGATTTCTCGTCGGATTTACAAAAACAAGTGGCAGAGGCCTGTTGCACGTTCGCCAGGACCATGTGCAACATACTGGCCTCCCATCACGAATCAATGAGGTCATCGCAAGATGATCTCACACAAAACTACATAAACATGGCCAGAAAAAGATATCCCGGTGCATACGCTGGTATTGTATCGGGGGCAGAAACCCTGGCCATGGATAAACACATACGATACAAAGGAACCAGAGAGGTCTCAACAACAGGCAATAAGCGGAAACGCGAACGGCGTTGAACAATTTTGAACTCATAATTATACATATAACTTTAACAATATACATAAAAAAATTTTTTTATCTTATTTTACAACTATACTATCAAACCTCATTTACATTGTCTTCTATTGTTCTCGCTGCATACAGGATCCGAGGGTACACGTATATTCACGAATCAACATACCAAAACACGCCTTAGAAAGATCTTAGGCCAAAATAGAAAACATCGCGTGAAAGCGAAAACACAAAAATCATCAACACGCAAATACCTTTTAAACAAAACACAACAATCTCACAACGTGCGATACAGCAATATTGTCAATCTCAGTGATTTGAAACTTAATTCGTTACAAGAAAAGGTTTTAAACAAAGGCTTAAACTTCGTTGTCACACCGAAAAGTGTAAATATACATACAACATTACAATCATTTAATGAATTCAGAAGAAAAATGCTCCTACAAGTCCACTTCAAGGACACCAAAAGTGATACAACTGCCTCTCCATTTAGGGGGAAATCGAGTTGGGAACCTGAATCTGTTCGAAACCCCAACATTTACAAGTATCTTGATAACGTACACTCAGACATTTTAAACCTATACACACAAAACTACTACAACCCTCTAAATATTTCAAAAGAGGAGCAAGAGGCCATTCGTAGCCTAAAACAAATAGACAATATTTCAATAAAAAAAGCCGACAAAGGAGGCAAAATTGTACTATGGCCTAAAGACATGTATTTACGCGAGGCCACAAAACAACTTGATGATGCAAACTTTTACAAAGAACATCCAGTAGATCATACCATCGAAACATCCGCCGAGATTACAACTTTTTTAACACATCTCCTCCACAACTACCGTATTGATGAAACACTTTTCGAATATCTTACACCTAACACGAAGGTTCGAACACCGGTATTCTATTTGTTACCAAAAATTCACAAGGAGGGCATCCCAGGGAGGCCTATACTGTCGGGTTGCGGCTCCCCTACGGAGAAACTCTCGTCCTATCTTGATCACTATCTTAGACCGATAGTCGAGGAAAGTGCCTCATATATAAAAGACACCACTCATTTTTTACAACAAATATTCGAAATACACACTAGCATTCCACCAAACTCGTGGCTGGTTACGCTAGACGTCAAATCTCTATACACCAACATCCCCCAGGACGAGGGGATCGAGGCATGCCTCGAGGCCATCCGGAATTATTATGGGGACACCCCGCCAATGCGTACAAGTTACATCAAACAAATGATGGTATTCATACTTAAACACAACTATTTTACCTTTAATGGTAGATTTTATCAACAAATTCAAGGCACTGCAATGGGGAGCCCCTTCGCTCCCAACTATGCCAACATATTTATGACAACTATAGAACAACATATTTTACAAAATGCCCCAATGGGGCGTACTCCAATGTTTTGGAAAAGATTCATCGACGATATAATTTTCATTTGGCCACACACCCTTGAGGACCTACAAAATTTTATACAATACACCAACACCGTCCACAAAACAATAAAGTTTGAAGCAAATTATTCCAATTCAAATATACACTTCTTGGATACAACAATAAACTTACACAAAGAGGGGGGAATTACCACCTCACTCTACCAAAAACCAACAGACACTTGCAATCTCTTACACGGTGATTCCTTCCACCCATGGAGTTGTAAAACTGGAATCATTTACAGCCAGGCCTTACGTTACAGAAGAGTGATCACAAGTGACGAAGAGCTATATTCAAAATTACAAGAATTAAAAAACAACCTCATCATAAGGGGATATCAGATCAATGATATAAATGAACAGTTCAATAAGGTCATTAGACTATCGCAATCGCAGCTACTTGAATCTAAACAAATAAATGACGGCAGTTTTTCCACACCGAAAGGCTCTGTTTTACCCTTCATTATACCCTATGACAACCGCACCATTCACATCCGTGAAATTCTCAAAAAACACTGGAATATTATAACAAAGGATAAAGAATTACAAAACATATGGTCAAAAACCCCCATTCTCGCCTTACAAAGGCACAACAACCTTGGAGATTGGTTCACTCATACTAAATTTTGAGCATCATATGACATTGTAAGATACCTCGATACCACACCATCAACATTACTATTATGTCACACCAGACTCCAATGCTTTTTCTATTCGCGATTTATCTGCATAAACAAGATATCCCAATTTTATAACCATTTGTCTATATATGCAACATACTTCTACATTCAAAGGATGATACATGCCTCTATGGCTACAATATACATATTTTATGTACACTGCTACAACATATTAACACACCTTTGCTGGCATCATCCCTGGACGCAGGGGTGAGGGGGCACCCAGGTGTAAAAGAGCATACTGATCATAAGCCCCGAAATGCTCTGCCTGGTGGATTAGCTGAGGAGCTAGCAAGGACTCATAATCACAAAATATATCATACAGATGTGTATATATATGTATAGATATATTGATATGTTTGTGTACATATATAACACTCTGTATGAAAGAGAATAAACAGTATAGAATGCCTATGCTGAAACACGCCCCTTTAATGCGGGTACAGTACTTCAATAGCATACTGGCTCCCAGGTTTCGTTCGGCACAAGACTGTGGGACAGCGCCCGGTACAGCAGGGCTGCGGTTGGTATTACACCATTTTTTCTTAGTTTTCTGACAAGCTGAGCTTGTTATTTGTATGGTTTCAAACAAACATTGCTACGTTGGTGGAACCCAAGATCTCCGCGGGAGAACGCTTCAGGCTTGTCTACTGCGGCGCCCTCATCGGTCATGTTTGCTGTTCGTACATCATCACTGTGGATGCCTGACATGACGATAACCACAAGACCTCTCAATCATATGCTCCACAAATAGGCATACAACAGCCCCTGAGCTTCACTCTCGCTCAAATCTACGCCTGCGCTTGTTGATATAACACAAGACTATCCACAAAATCAGCACGTCATAATGGCCAGCAATTACCTTTCAAACGACAAAGAAGACACACGCGATTCATCCACCACCAAGAAAGGTACTACATTTCTACTTTACAAATTACAAATTATCCACACCTATAATGTTCGTTCTCCTCACATGGTTTAGCACTCTATACAAGTATTTCATATGATACTCGTTACATATATAGCCAAAATTCATGTTTCTACCAATATATACCAGAATTCGCAAAGCATACACCGGTCGGTGCACATATAAACATGTACATATAAAGCAAACGCAATGTACACATAAGAAAATATATCTTTGTATCTACATATCTATGATATTGGTACATCGTGCAACCTATGAAACATCACACGACCCACCTTTATGGTACGGGAACGACTACATAGGTTTGGTTGTCCAGAAAATTATCGAGAACAAAAAGCTTTGTATACATATCATCCAAATGGTGAAACCTATATACAAATATTCATATGTGTGTATATGTTTCTGTATATATAGAGTAATATCACACAACACATCTCACAACATTGCTATACCTATACTTGCACAGATAACACAAAAGAACTTCTGGACATGGTGCTGGAAACCACCAGCGAGGAGGAACCTCTTGAATGTGGCCAACGCACACCCGAAAACACCAGGCATGGCCTCTCTGGTTACAAAATACCGAAGAAAAAACAACAGTCCTCCGCCCCTCTCAGAAAGAGGTCCGAAAAAACACACTCCACCAGCCAGCACAATAGTGGGACATATCAAGAGCAGAACAGCAAATTGACTGCCCTTATATCCAACAGCCTGGCGAGTAGCTTCTACCACCAGGACAAATCTGAAGAATTTCAGAGACACGCAGAGAAAGGTCGATATCCGACTTTTCTCTACCCGGAGGTCAACGTCCGATACAGAAACGATTTCTCGTCGGATTTACAAAAACAAGTGGCAGAGGCCTGTTGCACGTTCGCCAGGACCATGTGCAACATACTGGCCTCCCATCACGAATCAATGAGGTCATCGCAAGATGATCTCACACAAAACTACATAAACATGGCCAGAAAAAGATATCCCGGTGCATACGCTGGTATTGTATCGGGGGCAGAAACCCTGGCCATGGATAAACACATACGATACAAAGGAACCAGAGAGGTCTCAACAACAGGCAATAAGCGGAAACGCGAACGGCGTTGAACAATTTTGAACTCATAATTATACATATAACTTTAACAATATACATAAAAAAATTTTTTTATCTTATTTTACAACTATACTATCAAACCTCATTTACATTGTCTTCTATTGTTCTCGCTGCATACAGGATCCGAGGGTACACGTATATTCACGAATCAACATACCAAAACACGCCTTAGAAAGATCTTAGGCCAAAATAGAAAACATCGCGTGAAAGCGAAAACACAAAAATCATCAACACGCAAATACCTTTTAAACAAAACACAACAATCTCACAACGTGCGATACAGCAATATTGTCAATCTCAGTGATTTGAAACTTAATTCGTTACAAGAAAAGGTTTTAAACAAAGGCTTAAACTTCGTTGTCACACCGAAAAGTGTAAATATACATACAACATTACAATCATTTAATGAATTCAGAAGAAAAATGCTCCTACAAGTCCACTTCAAGGACACCAAAAGTGATACAACTGCCTCTCCATTTAGGGGGAAATCGAGTTGGGAACCTGAATCTGTTCGAAACCCCAACATTTACAAGTATCTTGATAACGTACACTCAGACATTTTAAACCTATACACACAAAACTACTACAACCCTCTAAATATTTCAAAAGAGGAGCAAGAGGCCATTCGTAGCCTAAAACAAATAGACAATATTTCAATAAAAAAAGCCGACAAAGGAGGCAAAATTGTACTATGGCCTAAAGACATGTATTTACGCGAGGCCACAAAACAACTTGATGATGCAAACTTTTACAAAGAACATCCAGTAGATCATACCATCGAAACATCCGCCGAGATTACAACTTTTTTAACACATCTCCTCCACAACTACCGTATTGATGAAACACTTTTCGAATATCTTACACCTAACACGAAGGTTCGAACACCGGTATTCTATTTGTTACCAAAAATTCACAAGGAGGGCATCCCAGGGAGGCCTATACTGTCGGGTTGCGGCTCCCCTACGGAGAAACTCTCGTCCTATCTTGATCACTATCTTAGACCGATAGTCGAGGAAAGTGCCTCATATATAAAAGACACCACTCATTTTTTACAACAAATATTCGAAATACACACTAGCATTCCACCAAACTCGTGGCTGGTTACGCTAGACGTCAAATCTCTATACACCAACATCCCCCAGGACGAGGGGATCGAGGCATGCCTCGAGGCCATCCGGAATTATTATGGGGACACCCCGCCAATGCGTACAAGTTACATCAAACAAATGATGGTATTCATACTTAAACACAACTATTTTACCTTTAATGGTAGATTTTATCAACAAATTCAAGGCACTGCAATGGGGAGCCCCTTCGCTCCCAACTATGCCAACATATTTATGACAACTATAGAACAACATATTTTACAAAATGCCCCAATGGGGCGTACTCCAATGTTTTGGAAAAGATTCATCGACGATATAATTTTCATTTGGCCACACACCCTTGAGGACCTACAAAATTTTATACAATACACCAACACCGTCCACAAAACAATAAAGTTTGAAGCAAATTATTCCAATTCAAATATACACTTCTTGGATACAACAATAAACTTACACAAAGAGGGGGGAATTACCACCTCACTCTACCAAAAACCAACAGACACTTGCAATCTCTTACACGGTGATTCCTTCCACCCATGGAGTTGTAAAACTGGAATCATTTACAGCCAGGCCTTACGTTACAGAAGAGTGATCACAAGTGACGAAGAGCTATATTCAAAATTACAAGAATTAAAAAACAACCTCATCATAAGGGGATATCAGATCAATGATATAAATGAACAGTTCAATAAGGTCATTAGACTATCGCAATCGCAGCTACTTGAATCTAAACAAATAAATGACGGCAGTTTTTCCACACCGAAAGGCTCTGTTTTACCCTTCATTATACCCTATGACAACCGCACCATTCACATCCGTGAAATTCTCAAAAAACACTGGAATATTATAACAAAGGATAAAGAATTACAAAACATATGGTCAAAAACCCCCATTCTCGCCTTACAAAGGCACAACAACCTTGGAGATTGGTTCACTCATACTAAATTTTGAGCATCATATGACATTGTAAGATACCTCGATACCACACCATCAACATTACTATTATGTCACACCAGACTCCAATGCTTTTTCTATTCGCGATTTATCTGCATAAACAAGATATCCCAATTTTATAACCATTTGTCTATATATGCAACATACTTCTACATTCAAAGGATGATACATGCCTCTATGGCTACAATATACATATTTTATGTACACTGCTACAACATATTAACACACCTTTGCTGGCATCATCCCTGGACGCAGGGGTGAGGGGGCACCCAGGTGTAAAAGAGCATACTGATCATAAGCCCCGAAATGCTCTGCCTGGTGGATTAGCTGAGGAGCTAGCAAGGACTCATAATCACAAAATATATCATACAGATGTGTATATATATGTATAGATATATTGATATGTTTGTGTACATATATAACACTCTGTATGAAAGAGAATAAACAGTATAGAATGCCTATGCTGAAACACGCCCCTTTAATGCGGGTACAGTACTTCAATAGCATACTGGCTCCCAGGTTTCGTTCGGCACAAGACTGTGGGACAGCGCCCGGTACAGCAGGGCTGCGGTTGGTATTACACCATTTTTTCTTAGTTTTCTGACAAGCTGAGCTTGTTATTTGTATGGTTTCAAACAAACATTGCTACGTTGGTGGAACCCAAGATCTCCGCGGGAGAACGCTTCAGGCTTGTCTACTGCGGCGCCCTCATCGGTCATGTTTGCTGTTCGTACATCATCACTGTGGATGCCTGACATGACGATAACCACAAGACCTCTCAATCATATGCTCCACAAATAGGCATACAACAGCCCCTGAGCTTCACTCTCGCTCAAATCTACGCCTGCGCTTGTTGATATAACACAAGACTATCCACAAAATCAGCACGTCATAATGGCCAGCAATTACCTTTCAAACGACAAAGAAGACACACGCGATTCATCCACCACCAAGAAAGGTACTACATTTCTACTTTACAAATTACAAATTATCCACACCTATAATGTTCGTTCTCCTCACATGGTTTAGCACTCTATACAAGTATTTCATATGATACTCGTTACATATATAGCCAAAATTCATGTTTCTACCAATATATACCAGAATTCGCAAAGCATACACCGGTCGGTGCACATATAAACATGTACATATAAAGCAAACGCAATGTACACATAAGAAAATATATCTTTGTATCTACATATCTATGATATTGGTACATCGTGCAACCTATGAAACATCACACGACCCACCTTTATGGTACGGGAACGACTACATAGGTTTGGTTGTCCAGAAAATTATCGAGAACAAAAAGCTTTGTATACATATCATCCAAATGGTGAAACCTATATACAAATATTCATATGTGTGTATATGTTTCTGTATATATAGAGTAATATCACACAACACATCTCACAACATTGCTATACCTATACTTGCACAGATAACACAAAAGAACTTCTGGACATGGTGCTGGAAACCACCAGCGAGGAGGAACCTCTTGAATGTGGCCAACGCACACCCGAAAACACCAGGCATGGCCTCTCTGGTTACAAAATACCGAAGAAAAAACAACAGTCCTCCGCCCCTCTCAGAAAGAGGTCCGAAAAAACACACTCCACCAGCCAGCACAATAGTGGGACATATCAAGAGCAGAACAGCAAATTGACTGCCCTTATATCCAACAGCCTGGCGAGTAGCTTCTACCACCAGGACAAATCTGAAGAATTTCAGAGACACGCAGAGAAAGGTCGATATCCGACTTTTCTCTACCCGGAGGTCAACGTCCGATACAGAAACGATTTCTCGTCGGATTTACAAAAACAAGTGGCAGAGGCCTGTTGCACGTTCGCCAGGACCATGTGCAACATACTGGCCTCCCATCACGAATCAATGAGGTCATCGCAAGATGATCTCACACAAAACTACATAAACATGGCCAGAAAAAGATATCCCGGTGCATACGCTGGTATTGTATCGGGGGCAGAAACCCTGGCCATGGATAAACACATACGATACAAAGGAACCAGAGAGGTCTCAACAACAGGCAATAAGCGGAAACGCGAACGGCGTTGAACAATTTTGAACTCATAATTATACATATAACTTTAACAATATACATAAAAAAATTTTTTTATCTTATTTTACAACTATACTATCAAACCTCATTTACATTGTCTTCTATTGTTCTCGCTGCATACAGGATCCGAGGGTACACGTATATTCACGAATCAACATACCAAAACACGCCTTAGAAAGATCTTAGGCCAAAATAGAAAACATCGCGTGAAAGCGAAAACACAAAAATCATCAACACGCAAATACCTTTTAAACAAAACACAACAATCTCACAACGTGCGATACAGCAATATTGTCAATCTCAGTGATTTGAAACTTAATTCGTTACAAGAAAAGGTTTTAAACAAAGGCTTAAACTTCGTTGTCACACCGAAAAGTGTAAATATACATACAACATTACAATCATTTAATGAATTCAGAAGAAAAATGCTCCTACAAGTCCACTTCAAGGACACCAAAAGTGATACAACTGCCTCTCCATTTAGGGGGAAATCGAGTTGGGAACCTGAATCTGTTCGAAACCCCAACATTTACAAGTATCTTGATAACGTACACTCAGACATTTTAAACCTATACACACAAAACTACTACAACCCTCTAAATATTTCAAAAGAGGAGCAAGAGGCCATTCGTAGCCTAAAACAAATAGACAATATTTCAATAAAAAAAGCCGACAAAGGAGGCAAAATTGTACTATGGCCTAAAGACATGTATTTACGCGAGGCCACAAAACAACTTGATGATGCAAACTTTTACAAAGAACATCCAGTAGATCATACCATCGAAACATCCGCCGAGATTACAACTTTTTTAACACATCTCCTCCACAACTACCGTATTGATGAAACACTTTTCGAATATCTTACACCTAACACGAAGGTTCGAACACCGGTATTCTATTTGTTACCAAAAATTCACAAGGAGGGCATCCCAGGGAGGCCTATACTGTCGGGTTGCGGCTCCCCTACGGAGAAACTCTCGTCCTATCTTGATCACTATCTTAGACCGATAGTCGAGGAAAGTGCCTCATATATAAAAGACACCACTCATTTTTTACAACAAATATTCGAAATACACACTAGCATTCCACCAAACTCGTGGCTGGTTACGCTAGACGTCAAATCTCTATACACCAACATCCCCCAGGACGAGGGGATCGAGGCATGCCTCGAGGCCATCCGGAATTATTATGGGGACACCCCGCCAATGCGTACAAGTTACATCAAACAAATGATGGTATTCATACTTAAACACAACTATTTTACCTTTAATGGTAGATTTTATCAACAAATTCAAGGCACTGCAATGGGGAGCCCCTTCGCTCCCAACTATGCCAACATATTTATGACAACTATAGAACAACATATTTTACAAAATGCCCCAATGGGGCGTACTCCAATGTTTTGGAAAAGATTCATCGACGATATAATTTTCATTTGGCCACACACCCTTGAGGACCTACAAAATTTTATACAATACACCAACACCGTCCACAAAACAATAAAGTTTGAAGCAAATTATTCCAATTCAAATATACACTTCTTGGATACAACAATAAACTTACACAAAGAGGGGGGAATTACCACCTCACTCTACCAAAAACCAACAGACACTTGCAATCTCTTACACGGTGATTCCTTCCACCCATGGAGTTGTAAAACTGGAATCATTTACAGCCAGGCCTTACGTTACAGAAGAGTGATCACAAGTGACGAAGAGCTATATTCAAAATTACAAGAATTAAAAAACAACCTCATCATAAGGGGATATCAGATCAATGATATAAATGAACAGTTCAATAAGGTCATTAGACTATCGCAATCGCAGCTACTTGAATCTAAACAAATAAATGACGGCAGTTTTTCCACACCGAAAGGCTCTGTTTTACCCTTCATTATACCCTATGACAACCGCACCATTCACATCCGTGAAATTCTCAAAAAACACTGGAATATTATAACAAAGGATAAAGAATTACAAAACATATGGTCAAAAACCCCCATTCTCGCCTTACAAAGGCACAACAACCTTGGAGATTGGTTCACTCATACTAAATTTTGAGCATCATATGACATTGTAAGATACCTCGATACCACACCATCAACATTACTATTATGTCACACCAGACTCCAATGCTTTTTCTATTCGCGATTTATCTGCATAAACAAGATATCCCAATTTTATAACCATTTGTCTATATATGCAACATACTTCTACATTCAAAGGATGATACATGCCTCTATGGCTACAATATACATATTTTATGTACACTGCTACAACATATTAACACACCTTTGCTGGCATCATCCCTGGACGCAGGGGTGAGGGGGCACCCAGGTGTAAAAGAGCATACTGATCATAAGCCCCGAAATGCTCTGCCTGGTGGATTAGCTGAGGAGCTAGCAAGGACTCATAATCACAAAATATATCATACAGATGTGTATATATATGTATAGATATATTGATATGTTTGTGTACATATATAACACTCTGTATGAAAGAGAATAAACAGTATAGAATGCCTATGCTGAAACACGCCCCTTTAATGCGGGTACAGTACTTCAATAGCATACTGGCTCCCAGGTTTCGTTCGGCACAAGACTGTGGGACAGCGCCCGGTACAGCAGGGCTGCGGTTGGTATTACACCATTTTTTCTTAGTTTTCTGACAAGCTGAGCTTGTTATTTGTATGGTTTCAAACAAACATTCAACCACTCGCAAATGCAGGGAAACGCCCTTTTTGCAAAATTTCCCCTCATTATTTGATTCATTTAAGCTATGGTAAATAGCAAAGTACTTTACAATTGTTATTGACACAAGCATACGGTACACTACACCCCCCAATGAGTTTTACATCTTTTTTGGACAAATCTTGCAGACCATATTTTAGAAAAGTGGGGGGGGGTCCAGACCCCCCTTTTCCACTCCTTGGGTACGCCACTGATCAATGATAAAATTTAACCCACCTATAGCGATGGGTTACGATCTGTGGACGAACTGAAGATTTACCGACTAACTCGAGAAGAATTGCCAACTTGATCCAACATCACTTCCTTACGAGCTTCCATGTACAAGCTTACCTGGCAGTGAGAGTCACACCCAGGTCAGCAAGTGTATGGCAATTCTTCATTTCGTTCAAAAAATCTTCGTCGTTTCCCGGTAAAATCGCTATCGGTGGGTGAAATAGCACCTAAAATTCTCTTCATCAATGTTTTCGTCGGTAAATTTCATCATGATGACCCCGTACCCCTTAGTCTTAAAGGTCAAATTACACTACTGTGTATACCTTCTGGTAAAAAACCATTATTGGCGTAAATCAAAAATTGTTTAATAAATTAGCCAAGACATTACATCAAAGCTAGAGAAATGGAAGAAAATAAAATACAAAAATATCGGCCTACCGTTTGTTCCATAACCTTCTATTGAAGCTTGTGGTGATTTACCTATTACTACTAAGTGACGACAAAAACCAACGGGAAAACGCCAAAAAAGCAGTAAAAAGCTTAAAAAGACTATGTTATATTTCAAAAAGGATAAAATATGCTGGCATATCTTCAAATTCTACGAATAAACTCAGAATTTTCACGAAGAAAACGTGCGATCGTATTGTTTACGTATAGGCCGCTGGATCTCATGCTCTCCAGTGAGGCGTTTCTATGCGGTAACCAAGCACGTGACGCCTAGCTGCAAAGAGCCTGACCAATTCATGGAGTTTGTACCAAGTGTTTAGCCATTCGCAGTTTTTATTGAGGATACTGCGAGACCGCACGTGGTATAACGTAAGACCAGATTTTGAACATGGCGGTTACAATCTATTTAGTGACTAAATGCAATTTTTGCAAGGTGCTCAATATATCGCTAACACAGCATGTCCAAACAAAGCCACAACACCCCCCCCCCCCCCATAACTGTCAAAGTAAGGCTCAACGTTGCTGAAACACATGCTTCTAAAAGGTATTTCCTTGGAAGAATTTCAATTTCAATTTTCATGTGTATTCTCAGCTTAATTACAAGGATTAATAGTTGCAATTCAATTCAAGAGTCTGCAGGCAGGCTACAACATAGATCGCGCAATAACTTTTGTTGTTGTCTGATTAAGTTATTGTTTAATCAGCCAATGGCGTGCAAATAAAACTGCAGATTCAATGACGCATAAATTCAAATATTCCATCTTCATTTTTCAAAATTTTAAATCAGCAATTCAAGTAACTTTTAACCAAACAAACATTTTGCAGCTAGGTGCTTCTGGTTCTGATAAGTGCAGAAAATTGCTTTGGAATTGGTGCACAAAATTTTTTGATAAAATTCTCAATCAACTCTCTAAATCAACTCTTATTTGGATCTTAGAGAATCTCGTGGGTTTCAAATCAGATCATTTTCATTGGCAACAAGAAATTTTCGCTTATTTTAAGGTTAGGTCTTTTTAATGGCCAAGGAAGGACATAGAGTTTGCAGATTTTTAGGTAAATTTGAGTAACAATGTCCTTGTTAGGGGAATGTACTGCATTTTTATGAAAAAGACTGCCTTCCTCATTTCCCTAGCATTGACTTGATTCCATCAAAGAGACTGTTTTGCATTATTTAGACATATTTCAGTGCATTAACTCGCACATAGCTAAGGCAACGCGAGTTTCGCTAAGGCAGCTTTGAGTTCAGCAACACAGAGAAGTCTTACAGCTTGCATTCAAGATCAAGTAGAAAAAACACATATAAAGAAACCACAGCAGTACAAATTGCGTCATTCATTTCGGAAAATAACTTGCCAGTGAACTTGAGCTAGCCGCTTCTAAACCTAATAAAGGCAAGAGATCCAAAAGACGGCAAAGAGCTGTAGTCTAAAAGAAATGCACATGGCAGCAACAAAGTGCGTAAATGTAATTCGACAAGCAACTGGCAGAACTTCGCAGAATAATAACAGAACTTCGTACGATCGCCGTACAAAACATAAACAAACGTTCGCGGGTTTAACTACAAGTACCAGAATGCATTGCGCCATGACGTAATAAGGGGAAGGTCTATTGAGTCATTACTTGATTATTCAATGGAAACCGAACGAGTATAGGTTGATCATCGATAAATGGTTTATTATTTACAATATTCAAAGTCGAAGCTTGCACCGAATATGCTTGTCCCGGCGCGTAGTACGATAAACGATTCGGTACTTGGCGTAAACGATATTTTGTTGAATTTCGAGGGTCCTCGAAATTAAAGAAGCGTGACAAATTAGAACAACTCATCGTTAGCATCATTAAGCGTCCTTTGTTACGAAATAAAAACTCACTGAAATAGAAATTTTGTTCTTTGTTTCGATAAACCAATGAACGGCGCAACATACTTCCTTTAACAACGAAACTTGACTACGTATGTCAATAACTTATGTTTATTTATTATGAACACAATAGGTATTAAGCATATTTTATTGTTTATATAAAAGGTTAAAAGGTTTGAATGTTTTGAAAGTGAGAAACTCATGCCTTGCCTTCCTGGTTGAGTTAGTCAAGCAAATCAGAAAGCGCTTTCAAGTCAACCAGCCAGTGTTCAGATGTGTAGATTTTTTACTGCCATCAAATGCCGTCCAATGCAAGCCTCCATCGCTTCAAGATGCTTTCACCCTGATACCGTTTTTAAGAAATGTAGCAGACAGTAGCCGTGCAGACTTGGAATGGGGGCAGCAAGCTTTGGAAGAGGACACCGATATACTTCCAAATCAAACCGCAACAGCATTTTGAAAAAACCAGCTTGAAGCTAAGATGCTTAACGGCGGTTACAAGTATCCAAACTTGAGAAAAGTGGTAGCAACGGCATTTTCATTACCTTTATCAAATGCATCTGTTGAGTGTTTGTTCAGTTCTTTGAAGCTGGTAAAGACATCTTTAAGAAGAAGTTTAAAGCGCGAGACATTACTTGGTTGAATGCACACCAATCAAAGCATGAAGGCAATGGGAAGTCATGCACACCAAATCAAGCTGGATGGTATGCTTTTAGAACTGGTGCAGAAAGTAAAAAGCAGTGCGACAGATAGTCAAGCGCATGAAATTGTTAAAAACGAACTTTCTAAAATTGCCAAAAATTGACATTTTTACAGCAGTGCCAGCACTTGCATAGTAGATTTGTGTAGTTTTGTTCTAATAATCTTTTGGTGTTACAAAACTTGATAATGGCTTTAAAAAAGCAACCATTTAGTAAACTAAAGCTTTTCGTCTGACACTCTTTAGAGTTTAAAACGTCAGAACATAGATAAAAAACACTACGCTAGGAAATATATATATACCCAGTTGTGGATCGAAATAGGCTAATCAGAAACACGAGCACATGACTGTTGAGGTTGACCAATCAGTGCCGCTTGCCTATTGAGAATGGAGTTACCAATGGAGTCCTAAGGTGAAAACGAAGTCCTTTTGTCTACACAGTAGTAGGTTTTTCGTGCTCATGTAGATAGATTCCAAAACTGCTAGGTGGAACAACGATCGGGCTTTACCAATAATCCGAAACATGTCGCCATTATAGTTTTTTGCACAATCTGGGTTTTTCAGTAAATGCTGCCCGATAGCAGAATCGCAGGTTTTAGTTGTAATTTTAGATTTGCAAGACCGAGGTGACTGTTCTCTTTGGGGACGAATTTTGTTTCTAATACTAGGCGGAACATGTTGTTCTGACGTTTTAAACTCTGAAGAGTGTCAGATGAAAAGCTTTGGTTTACTAAATGTTTGCTTTTTTAAAAGCCATTGTCTAGTTTTGTTCTGTTTAATATCATGTTTTTTATTGTTTTGTTTTTATTTCTTAATTTGGAAAATTCCTTAAAAAATCCTCAAAAACATATTTTCATTAAAAATCTCCTTAAAAATATCCAAAATTCCTTAGTCTTAGGAAAAATCCTTGAAAGTAAGTGCCCAGGAACGCTGAGAAATATGCAGCGTACAGCCTCAAAGTTGGTTCAAAATAGCCTCATTTTGAGATCAACGTAAACAGCTGATGAACGTCAGAGTGGTTGGAGCTTCATCGAAAACAGTAAATATGATTTCATTCAAAAACTATTGCAATGTCCTTATTACTGTTTCATAATCATTCTCTCATTTGACCCCTAATCCACTAACAGTAAAGTGGAAAGGAAAGGTAGGCTTGTGTTTTGTGATAGAATAAAGTAAATGCAGATAGGCTTGGATAATATCCTTATAATTTCCTGGTGCATTCAGTTACATTGTTGACCTATTTTGTTTGCATTATTCGAGCGCATTTATTTGCATTATTGTGCTGTATCATCTCATTACCTTTGATTCTTTCAAACATTAACTTGTGTTGAAAATATTACGATTAGGCCATGAAGAAAAAAGTCTAGACTGCATTCCACAAACCATTTATAACTCATGTAATGCCCTACTTGAATAATTTCTAAACTTTCGAAAGCCCTTTTGCGTTAAGGTATCAAGAGTAGACGTTTACATTTACTTTCTTTTTACATCAGTGCATATTTTACAGAATTAAGCAACAACTATTGTGAGATATTTTACCAGTATATTTTTACTGACTTTCAATGATACGTTTGGATTTGAATTACTTTTGATGAAATGGTTAGTGGTATTTTGATACAATGAATGAGTTGGAAGAGTGTATTTGCGTTTGGTTCTTTAGCAAAGTATTGTTTTCATCATAGTAACGTCCTGACAGTGCAGTACTTGCCAACCGGACCAAAATGAAAATTAAATAAAATGTCAATAGCTAGTCCTTTTAATCTTCCTATTATTATTCCCTTATTTTCACAAAGCCACACCCTGCCCCACCCTCTTCTCAATAGAGAATACCCAGTTGAAAAAGTCATGCTACGCCACTGCAAACAAAAAGGTCTGCGGTACTTTCATATGGATATGGGTAAGCTGTTCTGTTTCCTTCAAGATGGATGAGCAAAAGAACAAAGAAAAACAGAAATGCAATAAGGAGGTAAGACTGCATGCAGACCTTACTGACAAGCGACCAATTGTCTGTTACGGTCAATTTTTTATCTTCACATTTGCCAAGAATGGATCATAGAAATGGAACCTTTATGTTGAAATTAGTCTGTGCCAAAATTGGACTGTCAGGTAGCGAATTACCGCATTTTTAAAATTTTGCTTTTCCTATACATTTCAATGGAATTTGTTGCTGTAGTGAAGTTTTATTTCCTTTATTTTTTTTAATATTTTAAGTATGGTTAATCATAAGCAAAAGGTGAAATTTGTCTTAATTTGATGAATATTTGGATCCCTATGGATTCCTAGAACATCTTTGGATCCTTACTGACATGTGTAAGGCTGCTGAACACTAGATGTAAAACTCAATCTCAACAAGAAGCATTGACCAGTTTTTAAGTTATAGTATGGAAAAGATGACAGAACAATCTTCAGTTTTCAATGTTTTAAAAAGTTAGCCCAATGTTCCCATGGAAAATTATAATTTTTCCAACTGTCAAACTCATGTTAGTTTCAGTCACATAGATGTATGTAGAGTGGAAAACAAGATAAAATGAAAGATTAGAATTACCTTATTTAAGCCCAATTTTTCTTGACTTGTGTGATACACCAGCTTTGATTATTGAATTGATTTACCTCCAGTTTCTTGAGCATCAATATTCTCCAAGCAGATGGTCTAATGTGGCTTCTTCCGATGAAATAATTCAACTACATGTCAAAAAAATTACTGAAGGTCAGTTTCTTTCTCATATTGATAAGCAGGCAGATCTAGTCTATCAATCTTACTGTAAAATCTGTGCTTCCATAGTTGATCATTTCACTCTAAAGGGAAAATTTGTTAGTCTAGGACTTAAGAAGATTTGGAATTTCAATGAAACAGAGTGAAAGATTTGAACAAGTGAGCAAGTTATGCGAGTCATGGCCCAGATTTTCGATCATACTACTAATATCCAGGATTCAAGGCACAGCTTTCAAACATCTTAATCTTCGATCTGAAATTTGCATCATTGCTTTTAGATTTAAATTTTCTAAATGTAAACAAGGTATAGAGATGTTAAGATTCCTTTCAAAGTACATGCCACGATATTCGCTCAGCGTAATGTATAAACTCTATGTCCGTCCCCATCTGGATTATGTTGACGTAATATATCACATTCCACAGAATACTCATGATTGTAGCCAAACTGTTACATTGACAAATTCGATGGAAAAACTCAAATCCATTCAATACTCTGCCGCATTAGCAATAATTGGGGCCTGGAAGGGCACATCGCGCCAAAAAATTTATGATGAACTCGGATGGGAATTGCTAAACCACCGACGATGGAGTAGACGCCTTGTTTCTTTTTTTAAAATAATCAATAACTTGACACCAGACTACACTAGAAGCCCTATACCCCAACTTCAGAAATCAGGCTACATTCTTCGCAGACAGGCTTCAGTAGGGCAAATACATGCGAGAACTGATAAATTTAAAGCTAGTTTTTATCCAGATTGTTTATCTGAATTGGAAAAACTCGACCCAGAGATCAAACAACCCTACTCAGTAAGTGCTTTCAAAAAACAACTATTTGCATTTATCCGTCAACCTCAAAAACTAGTCTAAGGCATCCATGACCCAAAAGGTTTATCCATTTTGACACAACTTGGTGTTGGACTTAGCAAGCTGAATTTTCACAAATTCAAACATAACTTCAGTGTTACCTTGGATCCTTTGTGCCCAGTAAATGATGGTATTGAGGATATGGGACACTTTTTGCTGCTCTGCCATGCTTATGATACAGATAGACTTGATCTTCTTGACAATGTGAGGGCTATATTGCAACCTCATGGATTAACAAACCTTTCAAATGAAGCTTTACTGCAAATAATTCTTTATTGTCATAAAAAATTATCTTTAAATTCAAATACAAAAATTCTTGAGGCAACATTAAAATATATCCAGACCTCCTGAAAGGTTTCATTAAGTAGTTTTATAAATCTTCTCTCCTAAGTAATTTGTCTTTCATTATTCTTGTTTTGTTTTTGTCAATGTAGTTTGTCTTTGTTTTTGTTTTAACATCAAAATTGTAAATGTTTTTGTTATTAGTAATCTGTAACATGTAATTTGCAACATTTAATGTAACTCTAATTTGAAGCAAATATGTTTAATGTAATGGCCACAGGGTTGCTATGTATTTCCATGCTCCCTGTGGTATCAACTTGTAGTTGTCTGTTTTGTAAAATTTTATGAGAATATATAAAGGAAAAAAAATTTTTTCTCTTTAGATGAAAAAACAAGCTTGTTCCTGTCCATTCTTGGGTAGCACCTTTTATTCCCAGGTAGTTTTCATTGCTCCTGCTGGTGCTACTTTAGCAACAGTCCCACATTTTAGTTTACAAGTTTAAACATAAATTTTCTGCTTGTCAAGTGTCTCATATATTTTGGAACTTCTAATTGATTTTAATTGTTTATTTTATATCATTCTAGCAAGTACTCAAACAATAAAAAAAGTTAAATGTGATGTTGATGTTCAATATGGTCAGAGTGCTGGTGAGAGAATGGATGTATTCTTTCCTAAGAGTTCAGAGAAAAGAGGTGAAGGTTTGATATTGTCCAAACTTTAAAGTGCTGTTAATGTTAAGTATTTTGAGATTTGCTTACCACAATAGAACCAAGCAAAAGACAATTTTGTAGAGATACTGGCCTTCAACAAGCAACACTACATGTAGCATGCAGATTTGATATTTGTTATTGCAGGTTGAACTAAAGTCAGCTTGTGCTGATGTTTTTCTGCATCCCAAAAAATGAAAATATTACCTGAAAAGGGTAGAAAAAGTTAAACAATGTTTAGTAACAAATGTCCTTAAACCTATTTTTTAACAGGTTTAGAAGAAAATTTATTTATAAAATCAATATGTCATTTGATGTTGCTCTTGAATTCATTTATATCCTCTTTCCCTTTCAAATTTTTGTCATGAATTAAAGGCAAAACATCAACTCCTATAATAATACTTCCGAGAGTGATGGGCTCAAAGTGGGCTCAGTATCACTGCCCTAGAATCGCTAGAAAAGACTGTTAATGCCACTTTGCCAATCTGCCACTTAGTTTTCTATATAGAATTTGCTCTTGTTCCTAAGAAAAATATCACTTGAGTATATAAAGTTATAACTATGAATATAAAGTGTCACTGATTTGTGTGTTTGTTGTTGTTTATTCTTGTCGCATTGCGGTGTTCCTTATACACTACTATGAATATATACCATATTATTTTGTTACGCATTTTGATGTATAGAATATTGAAGCTCTCCACCTCTGAGTTTCCTGGTTAATGTCATATTCAGGAAGCAAGCAGTTAAAACCAAAATGCAAAGATTGCTATGATTCTAAGTCTATAGTCAGAGCAAATCGATTCCAGAAGGGTGATGTTGTTTGCATCAAACTTCCATCAAATAAAAAACTACAGAGCAAATATTCAGACCAAATTAGTGTGGAAAAAGTACATCAAACTCCATCTGATGTTACCACCGAGAATGGAAAAAAGGCATGCTAACAGAGTGGTGCCATATTGTGGTAAAGGGCACAGTAAAATAGGATGAATCAGTACCATGGTTTCCTGATGACAGATGACAAGAAGATAAGGACATTGCAAGTGAAGACACAGAAGACCTATGCAAAAGAGAACAGTGACCAAGAAGAGCTCAGTGATCTCTGCAATATTTAGGGGACAAACATAGTTGACTTAAGCTGAAACAAATTTTTCACACTACTGTACGAGGGTCACTCCAAAATTATTGAGATATTCAGTAACCGCTTGAGATATCAGTTTGAAATTTTTTTGGTGGCTTCTACCATCTATTTCACCCATGTTTTGTAATTTTTGTTAATTTCAAGCGCGAGAAAAAAATAGAAAAGGGTTTTGAATTTCAGCACCTTAGATGTTCTTATTTGTTAAAAATGGAGCTTGAAAGACGTGATTTTCGCGCAATGATTTATTATGATTTTAAAAGGGTGCTGAAACAAGAAGAATGCCTAGCTCAGCTTCTGCAGACATTTGGAGATAATGCACCTTCAAGGGCAACAGTTTTTCGATGGTTTGCCGAATTTAAGAGAGGGAGGGAGAGCCTTAAAGATGAGACCCACCCAGGGAGGCCCCCAACTGCTGTTGTGCCAGAAACAGTTGCCGCTGTGGAGAAGATGCTAAAGCAAGATGGTCGGATGACTTATTCTATGATGCAGGATAGCGTAAAGATTGGATCAGCAGCATTGCACACAATTTTGCATGAAAACTTGCAAGTTCGGAAAGTGGCTGCCCGCTGGGTGCCACATTGCTTGTCAGATGAGCAGAAAGAGCAGCGCGTCAATTGGTGCCAGTTTATGCTGCAAAAATTTAATGAAGGGAAGTCGAAACGGGTTTATGACATTGTGACAGGCGATGAAAGTTGGGTTTACCAATTTGACCCGGAGACAAAGCGCCAATCCTCAATTTGGATCTTTCCAGGTGAAAACCCGCCCCAAAAATTTCGGCGATCCAGAAGCGTCGGCAAAAGGATGGTTGCGTCATTTTTCTCAAAGACGGGTCATGTCGCAACAATTCAAGTTGAAGACCGTCGTACAGTGAACGCGGATTGGTATGTTAACCACTGTATACCACAGGTTCTAGAAGTTTGGCGAAATAAACGTCCAAGGACCGGCTTAAGAGGTCTACTTTGGCACCATGACAACGCTTCCGCTCACACAGCTGCTTTGACTATCGACTTTCTGTCCGAAAATTCAGTTCAGTTGATGACTCACCCGCCTTATTCACCTGATTTGGCACCTTGTGACTTCTTTCTCTTTCCAGCGGTGAAAGAAAAAATTCGCGGAACCAAGTTTGATAGCGCTGATGATGCAGTTAGTGCCTTCAACGAGGCTGTTTCTGACCTGGCCGCGGAACAATGGGCCCATTGTTTTGATATGTGGTTTTATCGTATGAGACTTTGTGTGGAAGCCAGTGGAGAGTATTTTGAGAAACTGTGAAAATTTGAACACGATGCCTCTTGCGGTTTTTGAATATCTCAATAATTTTGGAGTGACCCTCGTATTTTCTTTATCCGAAGGGGAAGTCATGTTGTCGTTTTTGTTGTTGTTGTTGTTGTTGTGTGCTTGAGTATGAGTTTAGAGGTGACTGATTCATGCTTACATAACATTACACAATTCATGGTAACATTTTATTTATTGTGCTTTTTTCATTATATCATGTCTATGAGTTTATGTTCTATTTTCTTATATTTTCTTATAATATCGTCTGGTACATCAAAGTGTTTCATTTTAGATTTTAGCCTTTTTAGATTGGTTATTTTATGCTTTGATGTAATTTATTTTTGATGTTTCAGAAAAGCAGCCAATCCTTGTCTTCATTCATGGTGGATATTGGCAAGAACTAGGGTTTGTCTTTTTAAAAACATGTTATTTTTAAGAACATGAAATTCTAGGAAGTACTTTAATTATCCTATGATCTTCCTTTCAAATTATTTGCAGACTGAAAGAGGCACAAGGGTTTAAATATTTTCTCCTATTCAACCTTTTTTTTCTTTGAATATTTGTCATTTTCTGTATCCCATTATATTTTTAGGAAGGATTACTACAGTTTTCTTGGAAGTGTTTTTGGACAGTATGGCATAACTACAATAGTTGTTGGATATGAGCTTGCTCCAAAAGGTTGATAAATTCCTTTTTTATTCATGTTCTTCTTTTAGGGCACACAAACTGTTGTTGCTGCTACTAGTGCTGTTTTCATTATCATTGTTGAGAGTTATGTGTAGTTCACCAATTCCTCCAGCTTCCTTCTTTTCCAAGTGAGTCACCCCATCACCATTTGCTGTCAAATTTTTTATTTCATCTACCTTCCTGATCTTCTTCCTGATCTTCTTCCTGATCTTCTTCCTGATACTCTTCCTGATCTTCTTCCTGATCTTCTTCCTGATCTTCTTCCTGATCTTCTTCCTGATCTTCTTCCTGATCTTCTTCCTGATCTTCTTCCTAATCTTGATCTTGTCCTTGATCTTCTTCCTGATTTTTTTCCTGATCTTCTTCCTGATCTTCTTCTTGGTCTTCTTCTTGATTTTCTTCCTGATCTTCTTCTTGGTCTTCTTCTTGATTTTCTTCCTGATCTTGTTCTTGATCTTGTTCTTGATCTTGTCCTTGATCTTCTTCCTGATCTTCTTCTTGATCTCCTTCCTGATCTTCTTCCTGATCTTCTTCCTGATCTTCTTCCTAATCTTGATCTTGTCCTTGATCTTCTTCCTGATTTTTTCCTGATCTTCTTCCTGATCTTCTTCTTGGTCTTCTTCTTGATTTTCTTCCTGATCTTCTTCCTGATCTTGTTCTTGATCTTGTTCTTGATCTTGTCCTTGATCTTCTTCCTGATCTGCTTCTTGTTCTTCTTCCTGATCTTCTTCTTGATCTCCTTCCTGATCTTCTTCCTAATCTTGATCTTCTTGTTCTTGAACTTTTTCTTGAGATTTTGGCATTTCTCCTAGAGACTTGGTTGTGCCTGTTTTCTTGTTTGTACTAAGTTTGCTTTTTTCATTGCCATTTATGACCATTTGCAGTACTTTGCAGACTTTGTGGACTTTGCAGACTTTGCAAACCATTGTTGAAATTTTGTCATTAGGCAGTTAAGAGATAAAAAGAATTTATTTATAACATATCATTCCAATTATGTGTTATTAATTATGCAAGCAATTTGATATTTTTTATTACTACATTCGTAGACACACAGACTATTAACCATAAATCCACAAAGTTAGTGAAGCCCACAAAGTCTGCAATGTTCGCATTGTAAACCTGGCCAAAGATGTTGTCTTTTCATTCTCACTTTTGTCTTTTATCTTTTGTTTTATGAATATGAATCTCAATTATTATACCATCCTGAATTTTGATCTTTTTTAATAATAATTTTATTTACTTGCTTTGTGCATAGTAAAACTGAAGACAATTGCTGGAGAAATCAGGAATGCAGTTTGTTCCATCCATGAAAGATTTCCTTCAGCACCGTAAGCATTGATTTGTTGTTTGATGCAAGAATTTGCAAAGAACCATAGTTTCCCAGTCTACCAATTTCTACAGTCAGTAGCTACGCTAACCACAAAGATAACAGGACATTTGGGATCGTTTGAAAACCCAAAGGAGACTAGCCATTTATTTTTATACAAGTTACATTCTTTGGGATTGTATGTAGAAATCCTTTTGATAAATCACACTTACATCAATATCTAATCTGTTATAGATTGATTGTTTCTGGCCACTCGGCTGGCGCTCACTTGGCATCACTTCTATTAACTGTCAACTGGAACTCCTTAGGATTTTCTAGGTCTCCAGTTCAAGGTAGAAAAATGCATTTTCTTAATTTTCTATAAAGTCGTCTTATTTGTTTAAAATCAGTCCAATCAAGAGCTTTAATTCCTAGCTGTCATTTCTAATGTATGATTCTACCAGCTTAATGTTTCTGCAAAATTTGTCACAAAATGTTTCTGCAATTTTGTGCCACCTTCAAACAACATAATGTGAAAATAGAACAAGTACTAAAATTAGATAGACTGTTAAGAACAGCACGTTTCGAGCATAACGAATGCATGTTCCAAATATCTCAATCTGGATACATTATGAAAAATTTGAAAGGGTTTATTGTTATCGTGATAGTGCATTACTTTGCACCTACAGAAGCGCCGAGTTAAAGCACGATGGCCTGGACAATCACAATGAAATAATGCTTTATTTTTCAAAAATTACATTTTGCATGAAAAATATATATTTTGCTGCAAGAGGTTGTATAGCCGGTGAACATAAAAGGGATATTAGAAAATTTATTCAAAGAACGGATTAGAAGATTTTAGGAGTGAGTCATCCCCCTCTTTGCAATTGTGTAGCACGTACAATAATATTTTAGATCGATCCTCTTGTCAGGGGGTGACTAACGCGACAAAAGACTTTACATTTGCTCATTAGCTAAGGCCTTGATTTCAAGTGATGTAGTAAATTCCTCTTTCTGATTAAGATTTTTCCGTGGCATGGCTATCACAGTTCAGTGTTTGATCTGCAATGATTCGTCTTTTTTCTTTTCTGGCCAGGCTTGGTTCTAATCAGCGGAGTGTATGATTTGAGACCTCTTGTTAACACCTATGTCAACGATGCTCTAAATATGAATACGTAAGAATTTCTTAGAGACCAGTTTCCTGTAAAAAATTTTTAAATACTTTGTTAAGCACCAATGTGATAACGCTCAATCAGCTCGCCCTAGCCATTATAGCTCTATATGAACAAACATTCTTGATGTTTGTATCATTGTGCTGCACCTTGCTTTAGAAATAAGCCCCTTCTGAAGAATGTTTTTGCACTAGATTAGCTTTCAAGTAATTTTTACAGACGATACAATAGGCAATAGTGCAGAATCCAAATGAAGTAGTTCATCTTTCTATGATATACCTGATTCTGTTTAGGATAAACTCTTCACACTTTCATGAAACAAGCCTGTACAGAAAATTTAAACATAAAGTTCTGATGTATTTAGTGAATCTAATCAATATTCAATAAATGCGTGTTCGAAACGGAATTAGCAAAGCGTTTGATACAAATATCTGGATGTGAATCCAACCCTTCTTGGCTGCAAACAATCTAACTCGTTATATTTGCAAGAATAAGATCCCTCGCATCAAGCTTATCCACATTTTTAAACCTCAGTGCCATTTATATGTTAGGTGAATGATAATAGAATACCTGTTGGTGAATCCTGTCCTTTGTAATGTGTTTTGCTCAAACTGCTTGTCTTTAGCTTTGCTTTTTTTATTTTCAGAGAGGAAGCATTGATGCTCAGTCCAATGTGCTCAGTTGACCAGATGGAGTTCAATTCCAGTTGTAAAATCATGTCCCTCGTTGGCCAATACGAATCGCCAGAATTCCATAGACAATCAAAAGAGTTCGCTGAAGTAGGAGATTCAAACTTACGTTTTTATATAACACTTTACAACGAAGCATGCTGAAACTAAATAAAGCTAACTGTTACGTACAAAGATAAGATATGATGTCAAAACAATGTATTGTATTTTATAGTGTATGGTAGTATATTGTTTTGTAGAATAATGTGTCTGTAAGAATATTATATGATATAATATGGCATGTAATAATACGATATGTAATAATATAATATGATATTTTGTAAGTAATATTATGATATGATATTATATATGTAATGATATGATATTATGGCATAATATTATTTGATGTGTTCTTTTTGCAGGCTTTGAGAAATGCTGGGTACAAGGTTAAACATGATAGTATAGAAAACACAGATCATTTCAGTATTGTTCACAATTTCACGCTTCCCAGTTATAATCTCACCAAGGTGCGTGTTTTGGCCTAGCCCCTTTTATTTCTTTTAACAAGATGCAGCTTGTGCCTGGTCTTTGATAAAATTAATAATGGTAGGTAGGTATATTATGAATCCCAATCCATATAAAGGTTTTACAGGAATACACAAAACAGCTTTTCAGGTTGTTTGATACTCAATTCATGAACCTGTGTAATATTTAAAACAGATATACATAACTCTGTGTTAAAACCTCATAGGAGTAAAAAGCCTTCTATTCAGAGATGCATGCATCTGGAACAACTTTATAATAAGTTGAAAACAGCACTCTCAATTTTTGCTTTCACGTCTCTAAGTTACGAAACTGTTTGCCGATGATGCTGCCATATTGGAATTATATTACCATTGTACTTCAATTTTAAATTGAAGCTTTACCTTGTATGAAGAATTTGAAGCAAAAGGAAATCTTTTTCCTTTGATCGATACTTCTATTTTAAGACCTTTGTACGATCTTTTAGGTTAAAATGTTTTAACAAATCAAATTTTAATTTACAGGTCATAGTCGATTTTATCAATGACGTTTCACAAATTTGCTGGTGAGTTGGCAGTAGCTGTGGGCGAAAACTGGCCATGAATTGCCATAATATTTTCAGGCTATTTGATAGTAACTTTTTGTAAACATAATAGGAATTGTATAGTCCAATTTTGACTAAAAACGAATTAAGATCTGAGAAAGTAAGAATTACCAGATTTTAAATTTGGCTAAAAGTCAATTAGAATTTAAAGTTAAGTTATTATCTTTATGAATCAAACGAACAACCTCTTTTTTGCTTCAGTAAGAAAATATTATTTAGATTTTGATGAGAATTCGGCTTTCGTTTTTTAATTTCTTATCGCATTTGGCATCTTGTTAAAAATTTCAGCTGCACTGTTCCTCAAAATTTTAGAATTTATTGTAGTTGCAATTTGTGGTGCAGAGTTTGATCTCAAATGTTTACTGTTTTCTTTTAAAGATATGTCAATGTATTCTGGTTTGTTTTGATCTGTTATATAATTAAAAGCCAGCTTCACAAGGTGGCATTCTCGTCTCTCTTTCATAGGTAACCAGCCTAATGATATGTTACCTTTTTCTTTAACTTAGCGGCCTAAGACAAAACTTGCAGCTGCATTTTCCACCTTTTGTAGTTGTTTTTGTAGTTTTAATGAAAGAAGATGAAATACAGCATCGGCTTAATCCATATTAGCAACTCAGCAACTTGCTTGCTAAGTTTCAGTGACATGATATTTTTGATTTTTTTTACTATGGCAAGGGCCCCAAAACAGGATGATGTTATCTTGTTTACGTGCTCTTCCCACAAAAGATGCTGGTCTAAGATAACACCAAGTAATTTTGCTGACTTTTCACCTTCAATTGGTTGCTGTCCAATTTTTAGCGTGGGAGCCAAATTATCGAGATTGTGATGACGCGATAGTTGCTTTTTGCTAAGAACCATGACCACTATCGTGTAGACAGAAGGAGTTCGTTTTTACCTTGGGATTCCATAGGTGACATTCTCAATAGGCAAGCGGCACTGATTGGTCAACCTTAACAGTCATATGCTCGCGTTTCTGATTGGCCTATTTCGATCCACAACTGGGTATACATATTTCCTAGCGTAGAGCTTTCGATCTATGTTCTGACGTTTTATACTCGGAAGAGTGTCAAACGAAAAGCTTTAATAACATATTTCAAAATGTTTGCTTTTATCAAAGCAATTTTTAAATTCTGTACCACGAAAAGATTGTTTGCTAATAGAAGAGTGTACCCAATGAAAGGAAGCTATATATACCCTGTTTTGCTTTTTGGAAGCTTTGGTGTCTAATGCTAGGTCTCATAGCATGGCAAGGATTAGTTGATGATGTGTATAATCGACGAATCGCAGGATATACTGTCCGCCGGATTCTATGAATCTTTAAATGAGTAATAGTACGAAATGTTGCCTGGAACAAAGCAACACGACGACGAGACTAATGTACGGAATAAGAATTTTGAAATAAATTAAATTTGATAAATACAAATATTTCTCCCCCGTATACAGGGCTTCAAATGAAGCAGTTTTTCATTTCTTGTTGGTCATAGTATGAAATCACTGTAAAAATATTACCAGACAAATGTTTAATGCAATATTTCAAAACTAAATGTGATTTGCTCTGACTGAAGGCATGGCATTGCTGAGACACACTGCCATTTAAACACAATGTATCCCAGATAATCTTGGCATAGATTGTTGGGGCCCAGACCTTCCTTGGTATCTTAAAGGCATTGAGTCATGGTAAATAGGCCTTTTCTATAGGGGGCCATTTGGTTTCGGCGTGATCGCTGCTGTTTCATGTGATATTTGCATCCGTTGTTGACAACTTGCTATTGATGAAAATTGCTTTGTCAATCAGTACGAGGTGAGTTCATGTGACCAGTTTCAGGTCAACCAATAGCATCGCATTCATGAAAATCATGACTCAGCGGATTTTGGCACTTAGGGTATACCCAATCCATTTTATCATGACTCAATGCCTTTAAGACCCCACACAGTTATTGTTATTACATTCAGTAGTGTAATACGTGCCGAGATACACGGCGGCATGTAGAGTTTTAATTGTAATGTTGATTTACTATTTGATTTAAAGCAGTGGTAAATAACATGTTTTGATTCTCAATACCTAATAAGGACAAACGTATGGAAAATATCAATCGACAAGTCTCAGTCAACGCGATTATGTATGTAGTAACTCGAAATAAGTTAGTTAGTTGGTGGGAGTAGAGTTGAAGTAAGGATTGTGATCGGCGGAAATGTGAAATAGAATATTGATGGATTTGATACAAAATAGTTACACAGAATGATGATTTTTCTCTGAATCTTCATCTCACACTTCGTCTATCATTAAATATTAAGATAGGGGCACCGCTAGAAATAGTGATCCCAACATAGATCAAGTCTGGCAAATCGTTTAAACAGTTGTTTGGTGCTAGGTCGAATCGGATTGAAGTACAATTTTAAAAGTTTCTATTTTTCTTATATAAAATAATTGTAAGTAAGGAAACGTGGTGGGCGTTAAGCGTAGTGAATTTGCCGATTTATTGTTGATCAGCCTTCCTTCATCTTTCCTGTAAAAGACGCATTTCACGAGGTAAAAATTCCGCGTTGTTTGTCAGTTGCCCGTCAACCCGCTTAATTTACAGCACTGTTAAAGGATATCGTGGGATGCAATTTCATACTCTTTGCATTTGTGAAGAAATTAAACTGTAAAGATGGCACAAAAGCAGAATGAAGAGCAACGGATGAGATTTCATTGAATTTCTGCATTGATAATGATATTTAAATAAACTTTTTTTCAAAATCACTATAAAACTATCATCGATGTCTAAAAATTACAATATACAGTGCTCGGGTGTAAGCGGTATAGGCATTAACATTGTGTTTTGTTTTCAATGTGAATTATAAGAAGCAAATGAAATTTTGCTGGAGAGAGAGAGATAGCAGCAAAGTTTGATTAGGTAATTATTTCAGGTAACAAACCTTGGGGTTCTCGATGTTCCTCCGCAGTGGTTTTATCAATAGCGAACTCTTAATTTTGTATGTCGCATGATCCTGCTTACTGATTGTCCAGTTTACTGGGTTAGTTTTATAGTTTAAAAGTATTACGACACTTTACATAAATTGACAGGATTTAAGACACTTATAAATTTATATAAGAACCTCATAAGCCGATTAAAGCAATGGATAATTAGATTGCTGGTTTAGGCCCTTTCCAGTCAACCACTAGATGCTGCCTGCAAAGGGTCCGAGCATTTTTCTTTAGATTTTTACTAACTGAAAAAACTTTTGAAACCTTTATTATTAATTGAAGAGGTTGTTTTATCAGACTATATTGACCTCCTAATGGAACAGACTCCTTTCGAGTTAGGTGCAGCGTATAACAATACCAAATATAGATTTAAAAACCTTCCTTATTATTATGGCTACTTATTTTGAGAATGATTTCCTCTTAAGAAAGCAGACATATTTGTCACTGTTCTCGACTTAATTTATCTACACGCTATTCATATATATATATATCTCTACTGACGCTCTCACAATAAGCCTCTGAAGCTCTAGTGCCGTTGTCAAGACCTAATCCTGTCCCTGTACAACCTAATTGTTACAATAGAACCATGTCTACTTCACAGTTTGTGTATGATGACATTATTGCATGTTTCTCTTTAAGAAAGTTTTATAGAGCTTTTGGTTGGCTGTCTTCCTGCTCAGCTTTGTCATTTGGTGAGACATGGGTGTATGTATGTTTTCTCAACTCAACCTTGTGTTGGAATGACATGCCACAGCGCTCACATGAGAATGGTTTAAAACCCTTGTGCTTACGCGAGTGAGTAATCAGATTGGACGACTGGCTGAACGATTTGCCACAGAATCCACATTGATGCGGCTTCTCGCCTGTGTGAACGTAGGTATGCTTTCGCATGTCTGACTTTTGGTGAAAACGTTTACCACAGAAGTTGCATGCAAAAGGGCGAATGTTCGCATGGATCATCATATGCGTTGAGAGTGTTGATGAGCGTTTAAAAGATTTCCCGCAGACTTTACACGGGTAAATGCGCGGCATGCATCTGTCATCTGGTGACAAGGGTGGCTGGCTATGATAGGCATCTTCAATATGGGTTTTTATAGGCCTTTTCAATCTGTCAGAGAGTTGTGTGTATTTAGCCAGTGAGCTGTTGTTGTTTACTGTCTCCAGGGCTCTGAATGGAGTCGTTCGTGGGTAAAAATACCTTTCATGGAAATTCTTAAGCATCATGGCTTTAGCTTTGCTTTCCATTAGAGGAGAGTGTCTCAGAGGGATTGGCAGGAAAAAATGCGAAGGAGACAAAAATGGGGAGCGACTTAAAATGGCACTTTGGTAGGAATTATGGAATTCTTTATCCTCTGGTGACATTTCATGGCTTGCATTTTTGGGAAGAAAGCTTAAAAAGGGATTGACTTTTTCTTGCTTTGTGATGGAATCATCAGCTTGAATTTTCTTGTTTTTCTTTGCCACTTCCGCTTGATGGTTTTCTGCTTCTGGAAAAATTTGAAAGAAGTTATGATATGTAACACAGAAGTTAAATATTCTATATATAATGCATTTAGCTTAAAAGACTAATGATTGCCACTTTTCTTAGACCACCTACTTTTCTCAACGCTCTACAGTCCCTGCAGTGACTCTTATTCACTGTCTTCTATTCAAGAGGAAATCTCAATGCTATTCATCACTGACTGTGATTTGAACCTTCTATGACGAGCCTAACACGCGCATAGCCTTCACCGCAAAACCATGACATCAATGGGAATTTCAATACCAGTTTACGGAATAACTAAACAGTCTGTTGATCTAGTTTATATTTTTGGTTTCGATTAAAGAATATCGATTAGGGAATGTGAATAGATTTTGCACGCAGAGAACTTGTCAGCTTCATAATAATCCTGGTAATGAGTCATTCAATCACCGACTTTGCTCTTCAGACTTCTCAGTTCTCCCATTAATGGGCTAAAGGTGAGGAATTCAGACATGCGTTGCAAAGAAGAAAACTCAATAGAGATGATCGAGAACTGATGTGGAATTAAGTGTTATCGATCCTCACTACTTTGAACATCTTCCTAAATTAAAATAACATTAATTCTATTTTGAATTTTCTACAAATCGCTGCATGTTAACTTTTTCTGAAGGCGTTGGTTTTAACATGCAATTATCAAGAAAAAATTCAAGTGTCTAGATGTGTTTATAATGTCGCGAAGATTCTCCTTGCACATCTTAAACCCTGTTCAAACCAAAGCAACATTTCTCTTGATTAAGTTCGACATTTGCAAAGTTGTGTTCATCAGTGTCCTGTTGTGTTCAGTAAGACGCACATCGTATCGAACACTTTGACACAATATCTGTTGATCACAGAAACCTAAAGCAAGATTTCTATCAAATAGAGCTTACAGGTCCCCCTTGCGCTTGCGCAGGCTTGACAACGTCGGAAAGAGGTGTTCAAAAGCACTGAACAACGCTCGGCACAACGAAGAAGTCGATTTTCTTTGTTGTGTCGAACATCTTCTTTCAAATTTGAGTCAACATCGCTGAACATCGCCCACATCACTGTACATCGCTCGAGAAGGAGTTGAAGCATACTCAACTTTCCCTCTCTACATATATCGAGTATTGTCTAATGAATTCTTGCATACGTTTTTAACAGGGCCTAGGAGCGATTGTCCACTATCAACAACTTTTGGACACCTAGCTACATACGGAGGATTGTTACTTGATTGCTCCATCTTTTTATATTAAGAGAGCATGCAAGCAAATATTAGTTTTGTTACTAATAAAACTTTACGTAAAAACCCAAGTATATACGCAATTCGGTTGGCAAGAAAGTAAGCTCATTTTGAGTCATTCGGTCTTATCATATTCCCTTACTTTAAGGACTGCCAGCCTTCGAAGCGGCAGTCAATGTGAATATGTTTTGGAAAAAGATTTTTGGTTTTTTTTCACAGTAACAAAGAAAAACATGCCAAAGCAAGGTATTAAACAAACTGAGGAAATAGGAGATATAAGGCAATATTTAGGAAACATAAGGAAGAATATGTAACATTAAAAATATTCCAAGCCGAAGGTACAATAAATAAATCTGGTGATAGGGTGACAGGTTAATCGTTGCCATAATATATGCTCTACCAGGCATGAAAAGCAGACTTTTCCGATTTCAAATCGAAACGATAAACATTTTTTACCTCTCATGAAAAATTTAAAGGCAGTATTTAGAATTTGATAATTCTTGACACGGAATTATTAATAACGAGATAAATGCGTTTGCACGTTTGATTTTTTGAAGTGCCAAGTCAATGTGAAACCAAAGGAACGTTCGACATAAATCAACGAGTGGGTGCATTATTCATTCCGATTCTTGTGGCTTCATTAGGAAATAAATCCGTTACATAAAACTGATTCACAACGCTTTCGCAAACTAAGCAGGTTTTGATTCGCAATACAAACGTTGTTTGTTCCCGCAAGTATGTTTGCCTTGCTTCGTGATTCAGAATTTCTAATCTGGTCCTGTGCGTCATTAGCGCATCGCTAGGGTTTTGATGCCGATTGTGTAGAGGTTGACCTCGTTTCTAAAACAAATGGGCACAAATTCATTTATATTTCATTATGCTTATCGTCATTTTAGCGCTGATGTAGACCACGTGTTCGTGTTAAATTTCGCATCATCACGAGAAGCAATAGAATATCTCAGAAACTTCTTGTCCACTAAGATAGTTAATGAATAAGTGTTTTTTAACTACAGTAGAATCACGTTATTTCGATCTCCGCTTTTAAAAAAGATTCGCTTGTACGATCTAAAAGTCCAGAACCTTGGAATATACTCCCCCAGTATGACAAATCCAGGGTATAACGAACGTCCGTCATGCCAGGTATCTATAAAGGAGTCTTTAACACAAACCTAGAAAAACCTTAATTTAGAACAAACCTTAAAACTACTTAAAACCTCACAAAAAAAGTTCGTAAAGTTTTTGCCTTACTTCTGGTGGAGATGGGGCACTAAAAGGATTTGATTTTCACCATTTGAACCTGTGGCTGTCGATATCATATACGAGTGCCAATAATTTATTGGTACTCTATTTCGTACAAGATTGTGATGTATATTCATACTTCTGTGTTGCCCATACACAATCAAGTCAGTTTCTAGATTTAATGTGGTGTATACACTTCTTCTAACCAAGGTCCAAGACTGGGCTCTTTTCTATCTTCTTCGAAAGTCAATCGACCCATCTCACTTTTCAAGCCGTCTTTATTTTAGAAAGTAACATCAGGGAGATCGAGGCTTGGGAACAAATCTCGTGATAATTAGATTTAGATGTTACTCGATGTTACTGAGAAAAAACCAAACAGCTTGTTCTATAACATATCCACACTGACTACCCCGTTATTCCTGGACTGTTATTCCTGGAAGAAAAGGAATATGACAAGAAGGAAAGACTCTAAAGGAGCAGATAACTGCTTTTCTTGCTAACCGATTTGCGTATATGTGTAGCGCATTCATGACAGTTGTCTACATTGATTGCCAAAAGTCCATGGAACAGCTAAATATTTCAGCACAGATTTGCATTTTTCATTTCTTTTTTGTGTCTCTAATAGACAAACTCTCCTCGCCCTTAAACCAAGTACATTAAACCATAAGTGACAAAAAGTTTTATCACAATGCTAACTTTATATGACAACATTGTTTGAAGATAGCGGGGAATGGCTGCATACAAACGATTGAAAAGTCACAAAAGGCTCGGCAGTGATTGTACCTATTGAATCTATAACTTTGATGATGTCGAGACCCTCACTGCACTGGTTTTAAGGTCCTCTGCGCTACAGCAGACTTGGGAACTGCAATCTTTCAAAGACTTTCGAGAAAAATGAATTCTATTTTTCTAGATCAAACTGCAGGACTTTTGAGAGTAAATCCCGGTATTTTAATATCGTTATCTTTAAGTTCCTTTATTGCCCTATTGAAGGTATATGATGTAATAATTGACTGGCATTCATTTCTAAGCTTAAGCATAACAATTACTTCACTTGTTATCATTACCTGAATTGTGCTTTGCTGATCAGCACGAATCATACAGCACGATATAGCAATATATCATTCTAGCAGATAAGAGACAGGGTAAAATGCTTGCAGGAATGCCTTTGGTCAAGATTTTTGCATTGTATTGATCATTTACTTCATAAGAGTGTTGTTTTTTTCTTCAAATTATAAACTTCAAATGATAATTAAAATGTTCAATATGCGGTAAATCAAAATTCAAAAAACAGATAGATAGATAGATAGATAGATAAACTTTATTTACAGAGGATAAACCTGGTTAGACTAACTAATCTTCCCCAGGGTCCTCTCTACTAACTACGCTATAAGAATATAATACTATTATTAAAAAAAATGTCCTTTAAGTTTTTAAAAAGCCTAGTAACAATTTTGTTTAAAGTAAATTTTAAGTATTTAAATCTGAAACGTCAAGGTAATGCTGATACACTTTTCTCTTGAAAATTCCCAGTGACGTTGACTGTCTAATGTTAAGTGGAAGTTCATTCCATATTTTACTTCCTTTTATTGATATTGACTGATCAACCTTTTTCAGTTTTGATCTGGGCACATACAAGTTTTTGTGTGATGAACTTCTCGTCAATCGCTGTTTAATCTGATTTTGATGAGTAAACAAAAAACTTGCAAATTTTATTTGTGACTGAGCAGACAGAATCACTAATCAAACACTTTTTGCCCCTGTAAACGAAAGGTGACATCGCATTGATCTTGCACTAAGCAAGCAAGCTATATCAAAGTTGGAGCAGAAAACGACTCCCGTATTCTTGAGTAGGTTGGCCAGTTCCCTATCTGCAGATATATCAATTTGTTCATGCAGAATTGCATTTTGCAATGCAATTATCTTTCCAGTAGGTTTATAGATTCCCGTCATTTACATTTAATAAAGGTAATATGAATCTTCAATCCTCAAAATTAAATATTAAATCCTACCTGATCTTTGTTGCGGTTCAATCTCAGCAGCGCAGCCTTTATGTTCTTCATCTTTGATTTTCTTACTCCTTTTCAGAAGAAAAGCCCTCGGCATCTTTTCTTCTTCTCACTTGAGCTTTCTGAAATCTCAATTTTTCGATGCAGTAGCCTTTCAATTTTTGATGACTCGCAACTTGCACGGAATTGATGGAAAATTCTTCAGCAAATGAGCTACACCCAGTTGTGTTGAGAAACTGCTTCGGGATTTCAGCAGAACGCGAAAGACCAGTGAAGAAGTGAATATGGTACGGGTGGCGGAATCCAGTGCAGCTCCAATCCAACTAACAGTTTGTTGTATAGAACCTGTGCTTTAAAGTGTAGACTCGCGTTGTTTTGAAACTGCGTTTTCAGCTGTAAAAGCACAAGCTGCTTAAAATGCCAAAATGTTAGACAACGCGTATAGCGATACAAAAAGACCCTCACGGTCCCAGAATTTGGGCACCAATGCTGAATACAGTTCGTTGTTTTGGGGGGATTTCCTGAGTAATCAATGCTGTGATTTGATTCTTTCGTGATTGTCTCATAACTCTTGATAAGAATTGTTAAGCATGGTAAAGTAAGAAGGGATTTAATCTCATTTTCAGTTTTACTGATGAAATATGATAGTTTTAAAATCACCTATAACACAACGTAGATAACATTCGCCTTTAACTCGAAATTGATGACAGTGAGACAAACAAATGTCTAGGTTTTCCAAGGAAAATTCTTAAAGATTTTTAACTTTTCTCGAGGTTGCTAAAGCTGTTTTTATATAGAGAAAAGAGTGTGTATCAACGATCAATCTTATAAAAAAGTGTGTATGAATAAAATAGTGTGAGGCTTACAGAAATTTTAGGCTATGATCAAAATGAACTTTTTTTTAATTTTGCTTGGTTTTATGAAGAAAATATATTCAGTACCAATGAGTGATTAAACATCACATTTTTGTATGTCCTTAACAGTCTTGGAGCAAACATTCTACAAATAAAAGTGCAGATTGTAAATGTAACCTTTAGTTCTTATCTGGTATTTAGAATTGTGGTACCATAGAGCCCTAGACTCACAACAGAGAAGAACATTTTTGCTCACAGAGGGCAGCATGCTATGACATGGAAGCCTAATTGTAGTGGCTGAGGGCACAGGAAACACTTGCCCCCTCCCAACCTTATAGAAATAGAGGTTAAGTGTTTATTTGCAGGTCATGGAGGTGCTTCCTTTTGCGTAAATTTGCCCCCCCCCCTCCCTTTTGAAATGCTTCATGCGTTTATGCTTGCAAATCTTAGACACATGGAAAATTGATCGTGTCTTGTGACTCATTGGCCAACTGACGCAGCCTTGCTGCACGGTTGAATCTTCTGAGCTATGAATATTTAATAAATACATCGACAAACAGGAATATTTCTGATTGATTGAGAATCGGCGAAAGTGTGCTTTTATAGCTGCTCAGGTTTTCGCATTCAGTTGCTGTAACCAAGAGTTCATTCAGCATTGTTTTGGTCAAGCCTGCTTTCGTCAATTGCACACAATGCAACACGTCTGAAATCGATTGGGTCGCGATTGTTGAAGTTGATCCACAAATCGTAAAACGGCATGACTGCGTCAAACAGCTCTTTTTATATTGCCAGTGGTCAACAACGTCATTGAGACTGAAAGGGGTAAGCTGGTTGACGCCCACCTTTTGTAATGAAAAAGGATTTCTATCTCCCACCATCATTTAGACGATCAATGTCATTTTTCATAAGAAACTGTCTATATAAAACCAAGTCCTATGATCATGATCATGACTCATTCTTAAAAAGCTGTTTGAAAACTGCTTTAATGATGGATTGAAAAAGATTCTTTAAATAAGTTTTGTGCCTATTTCTGGGATAATTTCAATCGATAATAAAAATAGAACATCTTGCGCTGCTTAAATGTTCTGTTTTATGTACACTAACACAGATTTTGCAACCTAACCAGCATGCGGAAACAGAGTACCAAAATATGGTAGGGAATATCTAGACTGATAGGAAACTAGATGAAAAGTTGTTCACCACTTGCATGCTTAGTTGGCAAAGGAAATATTGTGCCTCTAGCATTTTTCAAATTACTATGATTTATCTACATTAGTACATAAGAAAAGGGTCTAAAAACGCAGCCCCCGCCCCTTAAGAGTAAGGGAGATGTCATGATTACCATCGGTCCAAAGGAACTATTATCCTAGTTGTGCAGATAGTTGAGTTGAAGGAGCCAGTGTTTTCAAAATTTTGCGAGATGGAAGAGTCCCGGTACGAGATGGCAAACTATTAATCTCCGTTTCTTTTGACCGGGCATTAATTTAAGGAATTTTCATTACTGCACAAAACAGCGTAAATCGAAGGTTTTCGGGGCCAAAAAGGGTGTGGCCAGGAGTGTGGCTAAGTTTTGACTGGATCTCTTTAGGACGGAACAAAAGCGTTTTATATGATTTTCTGCGACACTTTCACAGGGCCTCCGAGAAATTGGGGACCGGGGGCCATGGCCCCTTACTTTTTTGCAAGACAATAGAGCTTTTCAAAAAAATAGATTTTTGCAAAACAGAAATCTTTTGTTATGATTGTTAGAATCTCTCTTGCCCCCCCCCCCCCCCTCCTCCTCACTTTTCAACTTGCATCGAAGCCCATGTTTCAGTGTAATTTAGCCTAACTACAACTAGCACCGATTATGTATACCTCTTACCAGAACATATCATGCCTGACCAAAATTAAAGAGAGTAGCAAACCTGATAACAGGGGAGTTTTTCTTCACTTCCACCCTATGGAGTCAATATACTATTTCTTTGGGAATGGGGGAAACGAAGTATAATGCAATTTACTGTGTTTGTAAGTTATTGATTGAACCTCCAAAAGCAAATCAATTGTTTCTAGCTGTTTCTTTTAATTGAAAGCTGTCGTTTAGAGACTAGATCTCTTACCTTGTTAGATATTCTTATTTGTCTAAGAACTTTCCAAAACATAGCCTTACTGTATATTACATATTTTTTATGAAAAATGCAATATGAGGTTTGTCTTCTTTAACTATATAATACAAATCTGTAACTGCTACTAATCTTTCAAAACTATGCGTGACTAACGTTATGAATACCCAAACTAAAAAAAGTTCTTATCCTTGTATAAAATAAGATAGAAATGGTATTCACTCCTACTATCGTGATGTATTGTGTTTGATACAAAGCAAAGAGAAGCAGGCCAGTTGATGGTGGTAGTGGCACTGGGTCATTCTGGCCATGCAATGCAAGAAAGCCAGTTTCTGTTCTACAAGTCAAATAGGTTCAAAACTTTGGTTCAAAACTTTGGAACACTCTGCCACTATTTATACATGTTGCTAGCTCTACTGTGGTTTTTCGCTCAAAATTAAAAAGTTACCTTCTTGATTCATATTCACAAAACTAAACTTTAATTAAACACATATGATCTATCCCATGAGGTTCATCTGGTTCTTGGTTAATATGTACTGCCTTTGTTCTTAAATATTTTTTGGTTCTTTGTTTTTTACGGGGGGGGGAGGGGGGCTCTCTCTCGATTAGTTTACCTACTTAGAGGGCTCGTCCTTTATCATTCAATCTTAAATCCAATCACGTAAAGTAATTTTTTTCATTTGTTTTTAAAATTGTTAGTTTTTAGTTCTTAGTGTTGTAATGTATCCTAGTTGTAGAGTTTTGCGTATGAATTGTATTTGGGATTGATTGATAATGAATGAAATGAAATGAATGAGGTTACAGTAGGTGAATAGCATTTCACAGGGAAAGGTGCTTCTTCCAATATTGGGTGAAGATCCTCTACTAAGTCTGATCTACAAGAAATATCGTTTGCAAGTGTGTTTGTGACTAACTGTATATTGTTTTCATTTATTTGAGTTTCACTCATAGCTTGATTCCATTATCTCATTTGATTCTCGATGATAATTTGTATTCATTTGTCTTTATTCTGAAAACATCCGAATCAGTAGTATTTTTGGAATGTTTCAAACTGAAAAGTGAAGAAATTCATCACTGTACATTTGTCAGTTCATCACTGCATATTTTCAATTCGTCACTGTACAAAGTGGTCATCACTGCACTTTAAATTAATTCTTGCCTCTGACAGTTGCAAAACTTTACATGTGGTTTGCAAATTGCTTAGGGTAAAGTAAAGCCCGATTTAAACCGCCTTTTTACCGTGACCACGGATGTTATACATACTGTTAGATAGGTCTGTCTCAGTTCTTGTAAACCTTTAAATTATGTACATATCTCCAACAAATCTGCATTTCATTGACCAATAAGAAAGCAACTGTCAGACACATTCAGCGTTTTCCTAGGCAACCGTGAAGATTAGAAGAAGATACAATTAATCAGTGATAGTGTAGCACGTAGCTTGAATCGTATTGATGGTGGATTGTATTGAATCAGAAACAAAATAGTGACATGTTATTGATCATATGTGGAGTCTTAATAAAACAATAAGAATCAGTTCGATCATTCCTGACAAGAGCTGTTTCGCTAAAATTGAATCTTTCTGCAGTGATTGGAAGACAAAGTATAGACTATTTCCCTAGCGTAACTAGTTAACTTTTGTTTTACACTAGCCTCAGCTTGATATAAAGACTATGTGACATTTTTATTTTAGCGTGCTTTTTCTAAGTCTTCCCTTAGATATTGACGCAGATCGAATGAAACAGGTCAAACGAACCCAGGTTAAAATGTTGTAAGCGCAACTTATCCAGGTTGAACACTGGTTAAGATAACCCACCTTTTGGAGTGAGTTGAGCCTGGGGTAAGTTTAGATAAGACTTTTCATTGTGTTAGGACATGAACAAAAGGATCGAGCCCAATGGTACTATATTTTATTTGCTGTGACGCATAGGTACTAATGTCTGATTCTTTTTCTGTTTATCTGTGTGTAAGCACCGTTTTAAAAGTGATCCACGTTCAACACATTTTATCGTTTATGCTGCTCCTTTTATTTTGGGTTAGTGAAACAAATGGTTGTGCTTTTCCTGGGTAACTGAACCCGAGCTAAGCCTAGGTAGATTATTGCAGTGTAGACGGAGCTTTAGGCATCGCCAATGCATAACAAGAATTGATGAACGATACTGATCGGATATTATAGACAGGTCTCATACCAGAAAAATCGGGAAAATTAATCACATAAGGAAAGAAATGCATATGCTCGAAAGATGTACGATATAATGCTACAAGGTCTCGTCAACAAGCTAGACAGCTACTTTGATTCTTTTTTAGCTGATCCCGATCAACATTTCAAAACTGGCTGCCTGATTGATCAACTGGCAAGATGAACAAATAGGTTTATCATTTCATCTTGCTGAAAGAAGATCAGCAAGCTTTAGTGCAATGATAGGCAGTAATGCGTCCTCAGAGGAATTGCTTTAATACCCTCTTACAAGTGGTGATCTTAGACAAGGTGATCTGAGACAAGGTTTAAAGGCTGCAGTAAAAAGTCACTTAATTGGAGATGCAGATGCTTGGAAGACACAGCCAGAAACAGTTCACACAGTTGCATCATAGAATGCCAGGAAGACGGATCTTTATAACAAACCCCAGCAAAATATGTCTAGGCAGGGCAAACAGAACTTTTTTCTTCACAACCCGATAATGGAACTGATCAGATCCACTTTCTGGCCTCGATTCTAAAAGAGAACCGGTCAGGTATACCAACAATTGACACAGAGAAAAATACAAAAATTGAAGTCGAGCAAGGGAATCATTACAGACAGAAACAGTGCTCTGCAACACTCAAAGCGTAGTTGGGTGCACTGCTATACTTGGTGTCATTGCACTTTTGACTAGAGTCAGTATTATCAAGCCATTGTGGCATTCGTGCAAACAATTTCTACCAGATTTGACTAAGATTAACGAAGAACTCTATGGTAAGCAACAAAAATGTAAAAATAAAATGTTGATTGGCAATTTTTTTCTTCCAATTCTTAGCATTTCTGCATTGCTGAAGCTTGCTTTTTAGTTGCTCAAAGGCAACTTTAACAGCATGATATCCAATGTCTGATCGTTGATTGGTCTTCCTGCTTAGATTTCTGAGACTTAATTTGTGTTTAGCTCCCATAATGCCATTGGATGGCGAGATTAGGTCGCGAAATGGACAGCAACCACACGAAAAACAAAGAAGATCACAAGAAGCAGAGAAACGGCGTCTAGAGATTGATAGTTTGTTTGCTGCCCTGCCATCAGAAGATGAAATTGAAGCAGAAGAAGAAAATGATGGGGACGATGGCTGGGATTCAGACAGCAGTTTTGGGAAGTTTCACTAATAGTGAACATCGCATTTGGTTTGATGGCAGAAGGACCATATCATTGGTTAGAATAGATAGTGCTGAGAGAATGCCCCATTCATTTCGAATACACCTTTATGAATTTCATCTGGTATTGTGACCCAAGCACATCTTAAAATATTCGTATTCAAATACTTCATTCACAGATTTTAGACAAAATTGGATCAGTAAAAGCAAACTTATCGAAAATGATAAATTCTGAAAATCCGCCATTTTGAATTAATGCCACCCTTATAAAAGGTAATGGTTAATATAATAGACACTTTTTTATAGATTATTTACAAAAAGGAAATAGGTATCTACTTGAAAACATCCAAAACCTGCAGTTGATGTCCATTAGCCTATTTTAATGCCTACTTTTTTGTTAAAAAGCCACCATTTTGCAACAGATCCGCCATTTTGAAAATAAAGAAAAAATTCAAAATTCCCCAAGTAAAGTTTGATTCTACAATGTCTAGCGACCCTTAAACCGTTTTCAGAATCTTTACTGGAAAATGTTTCCGATTTTTCTGGTTTGAGACTTGTCTATTACAGGCACTTTCGAAGTTGGTTCAGAAGAATATATGAGATTTTTGAAGATTTTGCGAAATTTTGGAAATTTAGAGTTTTCTTCGAAATTCATTTGTTTCTTAATGTTTTCCCATCTAAATTTCTAATCCTGAAGTTTCTTATATAACTTAAGGAGCCCATGTTCCAAAGCGAGGCTGTCTGTCATTTGCAAGAAAGATGGCCGCTGGAGAAGGTTCACATGGCGACTGGTGCCTGATCGAGAGCGATCCTGGTGTCTTTACTGAGCTTATTCGCGGCTTTGGTGAGTTCTTTTTAGTGAATATTTATCAATTCGTCTTTAAATTCAATATTTTTTGCTGAATTGTGCTATATGTTCCCCTGAATTTGTCATAAATGATGAGACCAAAAGGTTTCCATCGCGTGGGCCAGTGTGCTAATTGGATGCTATTGCAAAGGAATCTTTAAAGAATCTTACCCGTAATCATTTATTATCTTAGATGAGGCTCAGAATTTTAAATCAGAATATTTTTGTAGAAAAGGGCTCATGTCGTTAGCTGTGCAGTTCATAGACATGGGTTTTCTGCCCCTGATGATTGCGGAAACAAGGAAGGTGATGAAACGAGCGTTTCTGCCAAGTTTCCAGGCCGGCTTTTCTAAGTAATAGAAATTTAAGGTTTGCAAAGTTGCAGTTGATTGTATTAGCTCTTGAATTTAGGGGTCTCTCCAGCCAAAACAAGCAATCATATTTTATTGGCTAATTTAATGGCATTGAAGCTTCTGCTGTACCTCAGGTGCGGATACAGAAATTTTTCTGAGGGGTTCTCAAATAGAAGGCTTCGTAACTAAGGGTGTTGCTATGCAAATAATCCGTACCCCTGCTCATAAAAATAATAATTTGAATGCCTGGGTTTCAAAGTTTATCTACAAGTGATTCAGTAATGTTTCTTGCTACCCTTTAATCAAACCCAAGTTGTAACTTCAGCTTAAGCTTTTTAGGTCAATTTAAAGCATACCCATAGGCCCCGGTACATGGCTGTGTTACTTTGTTTTGGCTATAGTTTTCCAGATGCCAGCACTTTTATTTCAACAATTGAACTAATTCAGTGCAAATTTTTGTATGCAAATGTTTAAGTCAAAATGATAGATTTAGAGTTGTGCTAAGGTTGTTACAGATGCAGCACTTTGTAGCTTTTTAATGTGGGTCTTCAGAGGGATTCAACATGTTTGTAATCTTTTGATGCATAAAAATATTGATTCAACCCATTAATTCAAAGAAATGAGATTCAAACTTTGTGATACTTACACTTTCACCTAATGGGTTCTTTCTTTTGTTTTTTTCTTTGGAAAAAGGGCAAATTTTTTTCATACTACAGGCACAAAGAATAAGCTTGAAAAGGAAACTATATAAATTTGCCTTGGTATATACCCTCAAGTAAAAGAACAAATAATATGACATGTTGCAGGCCTCTCCAGGAGTAAAAAGCAGGCAGGCTAAAAAAGACCTCTGCTGGTTTGGCTGTGTGGGCTATTTAGCCCTGGCAGAATTTGTTGAATACAAGCCAAAAAATATATTATTTTGTCAACTTGTAAACATGATTTATCTTAAGAAGACAGTTGTTTTGTGTGCATTACTACTCCTTAAAATGACAAAAGCGATATCTGGTTTTTTGGAAAATAGCAATGTTTTATGTAGAAACACAGATTTATTGAGTAGTACCCAACAAAACTCATCTTTATTTAAAAAGATAAAGAGCAGTACATTGTTATTTAAAGGATAATAGAAGATTAAATTTATTTGCATTAAAAATTCAAGAAAGAAAAACCGAAATACACTTTTTCTATATGAAATGAAGGTCAACTTTAAGTACTCCAGTTCCTAAACGGTATAGCAAATTCCAATACTCATTCTTTCTTAAGAGTTTCTTAATCTGAAAACAGCATGGAAGAGCGAAAAAATAACATGATAAAAATTGGCATATAACATACACAAAAACCTCAAAGCATAAAGAGAAGCAGAAATGTGGATTGAAAGTAACGAGAGATTTCAGAAAGGGTGAATGATTGGTTCTTTTTTTTGACAAATAACAACCATTTATCTCTCACCCAGTTGAAGAGTCAAAGAGCAAAAACAAATTATTTCTGAAAGTTTGTTAATTTTTTTCTGATTGCCCAGTTTCTGTTTCTTGTAGCATGTTTCTTATTAGAATATGAGTGTATTTGTAACACAAATTTCTTACTTTACAGTGTCATGTAACAACTCTCATTTTTGCTATTTTACGCTATCTGTTTTTCCTTTCCTGCACACTCATTTCCTATTCCATTGCTAGTTTTAACAGGTAATACTAAAGTTGTTAACATTGGATGTCAAACGAAATGGACATTTCTTTTTATAACAATATTTATAAAAACCATATATCTCATTATTTGACACAACGTTATTCATAAATACCCTTGTATATAGCGGTAAGTAGTTAAAACATTGGGGAGTGAGACCAAAAGAATTCAATGAGAGCATTGTTATAAACAACTGAGCGGGTGAAGAAAATCCCTCACAAAGCTTTTTTGCGTTGGGTTTGGGCAGGCGTCAGCTATAGACCTCGTCTCCGGGAATGGCCTGAAGGCTGGTTAAGTTGGTTGATATGATTTTGTGACAACGCTGGTATGAGCTCACCCCTGTTAATAGATGCTCATGGTTGTTATGGACATGGTTCTAATTAGTGATTAACACCTTTTCCTGCTGATATAGTAGAAATGAATGACCTAGGATGATATCGATGATAATATTAAATGTAGTTTTTATGTAATTGTAAGGTTTTCCTTAGAAGATATTTGTTTGTCTTTGGTATTATGACATTGCCTGTCTTTTGACATATTAATGTTTTGTAAATTGTTTCATAGGATGCACTGGTGTGCAAGTTGAAGAGCTTTGGTCACTTGATGATCACACTTTAGATCTTTTAAGGTTCTGTATATTTCTTTAACATGGTAATTCGAAGTAAACTTATTTGTTTAACATCGTAACTTGAAGTAAACCATAAGTGCAGTTATCTTCATTGATGATCTCTTTTTCAATTATTGTTGAACTAATTAAACATAGCTGTGCTTTTTGCAAGGAATGTATTTAATAAGAAGTAAAGATATACTTGCAAAGGTTTTTTAGCTCCTTCGTCTAAAGCTGAAATAGCCCTGACATAAAACACTTTGAACAGTAAAATTTCTATTTATCAAATACCTTGAAATAATAGTAAGTTGTCCCAAAACTTATTTCCAATGTTTAAACCTCTTTTGTGGAATCCCAGCAAATATACTCCTTTCTAAAGAATATGATGATTCTTGTCCCGCAAAAGTGCAATTATTTTGTTATCACTCTATCTGTTTTTTTTGTTAAGGCCCGTGAAATTTAAATTCTGTTTCATTTAGGCCAGTCCATGGGTTGATTTTTCTGTTCAAATGGAGGCCAGGTGAGGAAACTGAGGGCTCAATTGTTAAAGATTCAAGACTAGAGTCAATATTTTTTGCAAGACAGGTGAATCCTTTGACTTTTTCATACTGAATCTCCTAATGACAAAAGGAAAAGGCAACAGTTCTAGCAAAGCTCTAGCAACAACAGATGAAATGTTGATCAACTAGACATCTTGGCATGATTGTAATTATATCACAGTGAATACCATGATTTTAGATAGAGCTGGTGATTCGATTTACATGCTCAGAAAGATGCTGGTCATTTCATAAACACACTGCAGCAAATCCTTTTAAGAAAATTTAAAGTAAAGAAAAGTAACATTGAGACTAATTGTAGGATTAAAATTTAAAAACAAGTTTGAAAAGCAAATAGAGCATTAATGTTAAAAATTTTCAGTTAATGAGTCTGCATCAGAATCCTTTATGTGCTGCTTACGAAGCAAAACAAACACCTTAAAGGGTTTGAGCTAGGTCTAGGATAAAAGCTTACATTTGCAACAAGCAAAGAAATCTATATGTAGAAATTGAGCCTACTATCCATTAGAAGTGCAGAATAACATAATAAAAATCACATCCTCCTAGCAAAGTATACAAGCAATATAATCTGATGTAGTGTCTCTTTTCAGCTACCAAGGGATAAAGTAATTCCTCAGCAAAAAATATCAAATTCTTTAAATTTAATTTATTTTGAAAATTTCATCTCGTAACATTGGATTCTCGTCGTCGTATTGCTTTGTTCTTGTATAACTTCATAACAACACTCATTGCAAGATTCACAGAATCCGGCGGACAGCCTATCCAACGGTTCTTCCTTCTCACACAAAAAATATCAACCCTTGTTGTTTTTAGATCACCCACCTTTGCAAATTACTTTAACTGGTTTCAAAGACGGCATTGGAAAGGCTCCTTTTCTTCAACCCCATAACAAAATAGTCATTGATTGACATAAGTAGTTTTTGGCCAAATTTTAGTCTGATTGACTGTTGATCAGCATGATGTTGATCAACAATTTTGATTTCACAACATCCATTTCCACTGTTTTTTAAGGACCTTGGGATATATTTTTAAGTATGTTTATTCATAGTTTTTATATAGTGTTCTTTAATTTGTCAGTTGTGTAGTATTATAAGAGAAGATGGCCATAGATATAAATGGATTCTTAATTAAATAAAAAGCTTGATAAATGCCATGTTTTGCTAACAAACTACAACTTAAAGCAAACCCTAAACACAGGGAACACACAGTGCAAAGCTACAACTGGGGCTCAAGGGACTCAGGAAGTCTGCTTCTACAGAACTGTTTTATAATGATTGGCTTAACCGATTGTATGCAATAATTTGATATTAATGAAGTAAATTCTGTTATAGCAAACATAATTAAAACAAATTGCATATGAGCTGCAACTCTGAAAAATGGATTTCTATCATAATTTTGATAAGATCCAAATATTATTTATTTATTTATTTATTTATTTATTTATTTATTTATTTATTTATTTATTTATTTATTTATTTATTTATTTATTTATTTATTTATTTATTTATTTATTTATTTATTTATTTATTTATTTATTTATTTATTTATTTATTTATTTATTTATTTATTTATTTATTTATTTATTTATTTATTTATTTATTTATTTATTTATGACTTGTTGGCTTGTTGGCTTATTTTGTAATTTCATTCAATGTACATGAAATTTGATAGATTTTCTTTTTGTCTAAGGTTATCAACAATGCATGTGCAACACAGGCAATTCTAAGTGTTCTTTTGAATTCCAATCATCCAGATGTTCGCCTTGGTGAAACACTTACAACTTTTAAAGAGTTTACAACACAGTTTGATGCCTCACTGACTGGCCTATCTATAACCAATTCTGATAGCATCAAGCAAGTTCATAACAGTTTTGCAAGGTAAAATTGTTATTAGCAATAATCATTTATCTATTCATTAGTTTTGAAATAGCTTAGAAAAGCAGAAACATATTAAACTAAAAGTACTATGATTTTGTGGGAAAATCAACAGATGAAACTTGAGATTGAGTCTTTTGCTTGCGAATAGGGCTTTTCTTTTGGTATTAATTACCAGGTTTGTCACTAGAGCTATGCATTTAAAAGCTACACATGATAGAAAATATGGCTTGCTTCATTGCATGAAGATGTAGCTAATGCAATCTTTTGAAGTTGCAAAATGTTTTTGAATGAAAAATAAAGGCAAAAATAGGCAGAAATGGGCCAAAATCTGTTGAACCAACACAAATGCAGGTTTATATCTTTGTACCATTTCATTTTGTTCAAAGGACCACAAACACCCTGCTAATGAAGTCCAGGTGACCAGCAGGCCAAGCATCCTGGCCTTATTGATACCATTCTTAAACCAATTTTAGACATTTAGATGCATTCAATTGTTTTGTTCCAGATTATACCTCCCAGCTTGATTGGATTTTTATGATGCTGTCACTAAATTATTCTCTTGTAAATAGGAATAATTTCAAACTTTTGCAAATTTGACTACACTCAGTTATCTTACCAGTGTAACCTAAAATTGTCAAGTTTACATATTCTTGTTATGGCCTTGAGAAAATTTTGATTCAAAGTTTTCAGTTTTCATTGAGGGAGAAACAAAATTCTGAACTTACCTGTTATATTTTGTGTCAAATGATGCCAAGCCATGATTAATTTGATTTTACCACTCTTTCAGGCAAGCTATGTTTGAATTTGACAACACCAAGAAGGAGAAAGATGATGACGTGTACCATTTTGTTGCCTTTGTGCCTATTCAAGGAAGATTATATGAATTAGATGGCTTAAAAGAGGGACCAATTGATCATGGTATGTATTTTTTAATTCATTTCCGGCTTGTACCATTTGTTTTCGTTGTTCTAAATGTCTTTTAAAATTTCACTGCCCTCTATCATTGAGTGATATCGATTGTAGCTTTCATCTTGCAGAAATCTTTTGTTTCCTTCAAAGTGAAGGAACAGTGATCTGCATATGGTTGCTTTATTTTTAGTGTTAAGTGTTAAAAGAACATTGCTAACAAGCCAATCAGGTCTTTCATCAGCTCAGGTCATATTTTGTAAATAACATAATTATAATTTACAGAATACATAACTTTTTGCTATTCATCGTCCACTGAATTTTGGCATTTTTTCCTTTTGTTGATCATGTTTTATTCTTGCTTAATCGTGGTTGTATTTCAAAGCTAGACAACATTTGACAATGTTAATCAATGTTATCATCAGAATTTTGAATAAAGCTTGTTTTTGCAGGAGCTTGCACACACGAAGGGTGGTTGAAAATCTGCAAACCAATTATAGAAGGCAGAATGCAAAAGTAAGTTCTTGTTGTCCCATCTTTGAAATAAAATATCTTCAGGGATAGTATTTTTATCAGTCTCTGAAATTAGCAGAACATGACTTTGTCTTACAGTACAGACAGAAGTATATGGGTAAATATCAAATATTGCAGATGTTGAGATCGTTTGTTCCACTAGCTGGAAAATCTTGAAATTCAGTGTTTTCAGTAACATAAGTTGAATGTTGTTTGATCTGTAATGTTGTATTCGCTTTCTATGTTTTAGATGAAACATACAGGTACATTTTGATGTTTTTGTAAAAATCTGCCCTAAGAAACTGCCATTAAATGATCATTGTATCTCTGCTAGCTCAGTCGCTAGCATGATATTCTATGGAGCCAATCAGATGCACCATTTTCCCTCTCACGTGACTTTGATTCCTAAAAATACAATTAAATATGTTCGTTGCTTGTCGTACTTCATAAGAATGATACTATAGTTAGCGAATTAACTAGTTTGATAATTCACGACGATTCACTTGATAACTAGTACATGCTCGAAACGTCGTGTTTCTAACTATCAAACTAATTCATTCCATTCTGGTACTCAATTCATTTGCTAACTATATTATCAAATTTTTACTTTGATATAAAGTATCAGGCGGAAAGAACTTTATTATTGTATGCTATTTTCAACTCTTTCGGGCTGTTTTGGAATAGTATATTTTAAGAAGGTATCTACGAGTAGTTGGTTACGAGAACCAGCTTTTTATGCAATGCAACTCTCGATTTTCTTTAGGTACTCTGCTGAGGAAATACATTTTAATTTAATGGCTGTGGTATCAGACAGAAAGCATTTATACCTGAGAGAAATCGATAGGCTTCATAACAAAAAGAATGAGCTGATAAACTTGGTAAGCAACTCATAGATTCGGTTTTGAGGTATTACTAATTGCCAAACTTCTCTGAAAAGAGGCGGTATTTTGCATAAATCGCAATTTTGTACAAGGAGACGCCATTTGATACTTCGAGATCTGGAGTGGTGGATCTGGATGGAGTTGCCTATAGGCACACTTTCCTAGTGCCGATGGTAGAACTGAATTTAGCCAGGTGGTATTAGAGAGTCGTATGAAGACAGGTAAAACAATAGATAAAACAGTAGATGGAAGAATTATTTCTTTAAGCTACATGGCATAGAGAGAAGATTTTTTACATCACAGCTGATCGCGGCCAAGTGTTGCAGCACAAACAGAAATTCCAAATGTCTGGCCTCATTCTCCCCTATGAGCAATGTTGATTCACAGCAATATTTATGTGATGTAAACTCTGTGATACATCAAACTTATTTAAACTATATGTTTTATATTAACCTGAAATATGTAATTCTACTTTAATATTAATAATCTCCATCTTTTATGATCCTAGTAGAGTATTCATGTAAATGCTCTGCTAATTTAATTGCTCGTATTTCCTTATTTAGCCACCCGAGGCAGTGGGTTTAGAGGGCCGACATTCCCCTGAAGAACTATCAAAGCTGCTACAAGGCATGGATGCGGAGATTGTGCGATTCCAGTCTCTTATTACCAACGAGGAAGACAAAATGCTCCGCTATAAAGTGAGTTTATATTATAGTTTATATAAGCAGACTTTTTTACAGACACCCTGTTTCCTCTAATTGGTGCCCAGTCTCTATTTCCAAATAACTTTTGGATGGACGCTTATGAGGGGGGAGGGGGGTGGGGGGGTTGCGCCACATAGCTCAAAATATATAGAGATGGCAAAGAATTTCATATCAAACTCAACACGATTTAAACAGAAGATATCTTAAGCCAATTCGAATTTACAGGGGATCAGAATTTACAGGGGCAACGTAAAGAAGAAAATTGCAATAGTTGCTCTCTTTTGCAACAACTTTGTCTGCTATTGTAGCTTTAAATGGATGGGTGCGTTTTGGGATTGCTTTGAGGTGTGTATGTGCTTCTTAGAAGATATACGGTAAACCCAGGCTTCGCTTTACCTTCACACCTATTTATTCACTGCCTTAAATGACAGTCCTTTTGTGACAGCCCTTTTAGGTAAGACACTTGATCAGCACGGAAATTACTGTACTTTTGTATCTTAGAATAAGAATAAGGGGATAGACCTTTTTTGTAAATTCTTAAGCATTTGAGCTTTAGTGACAAGCTGGTTGAAGCTTGCACGATTATAACAGAATCAAGACATAACAGATATAAATCAAGACATATCAGAACCCTGAACAAATGGTGATTGCTAATTTATTCCTATTAACTTTACTATGCAAGTTCATATTGACACTAACCAGTGTTAATTTGTGGTCGATCTTTGCTGAGCAACTTGATATAGGTTTATGTTTATCACTTAGAATGAGCTTCATTTTTGCTAGTGTTTGCGTCAATATATTATCTGTAGTGAAGCGTTAAGTGCAATGGTTAGTAACGAACGATGTAGTCTTGCTGATGATGTTCAGTGCCTGCTTTATTAGCAACCCATACTGTGCTAAATCTACCCATCCTTCGCTATCGTGCGTAGGTTACGTTCAATAAACCTTTGGAAAATGTACACCCTTCCTTCGGATTCTACCCAGCAATGAATTTCTTCTGTAAGGAAATTAAAACAACACTTGGCTTGGACGTAGGACGTTTTCTTTGTTTCCATTGGCCTTTCTCGCGATTTTCAGCCGTGTTACAGCTGTGTGTTTGGGGTTACAGTAGTAATGCATATCGCACGTGATATCGCACGTTGAATTTGTGAACTAGTTGAGAATAGATAAAGGATTGTTTTCTGTCTACCTCATATTTCTGAAGCGTTCAAAAACTTTAAATCTCTAGTTCTTTACTTTAAATATCAATAGAGAAACAGACTAATTCATGAACAGGATACATGATCCCTGCCTTGATTGAATGTTTCGTTGCTCCGTTGGCAGCAGCAACTCCAGTTGAGGTGGTCTCTTGCGCCTGCTTTTCAATGCAAGCAAATAAAATCTAATACAAGTAACCCTGTTGTTCACTTTTTTCACAGATTGAGAATGTGCGTCGAAAGCATAACTATTTACCATTCATAATGGAGCTACTGAAAATTCTGGCCAAGAAAGGAGACCTTGTAACAATGGTGGAAAAGGTAAGGAGTTATTTTATAACAGCCTGCCTTTATTTGATTTGTTGAGGTGGTAAAAATTGGAATGATGGGAGTTCAAAGGTTGTTAGAGCAAGCTCAGTATATGGGGGCAGGCCCCGGAAACTAAAGGAAAACTAAGCTTTTAAAATAATTTAAAATTAATTATGGCGTATGTTTTGAATCAGCTAATTGCTGATTTGAGCCTTTCTCGCTCACCAACTTTCTGACAAGTGGTGGGAAGTTGCCAGCCAATCTTGAAGGAAGTACCATATGATCCATTGCTGAAACCTCAAGTGCCTTGTGCTTTGATTAGAAAAAGGTGTGTCAACATTAGGGATAGGCAAGACAATATAAAATGTCTATTGATGACATTAAAAAGAAAAGTCTATGACAAGTTATGACAGAATAGCAGCTACTCATGATAAGGTCTCCGATACACTTTATTATAATACGGTGTAAGAATATAATTAATGTAAGAATATTACCTCATAACAGAATAGCGTTTGGTAAAACATTTGAATGTTGGAAGGGCAGAGGTAGTAAGGGGAAATTTTTTTAGGAAAGGGGTCACTTTTCCAAAAGATTTATAGGGGGCACTTCTGATCATTTTTCCAAAACATCCCCGGTTCCGACTTCCCTGTCGTCCCTGGCAATTAGCAAGTCTCAATCTCAATCAAAATCTCCTTGTGAAAGTGAAACTTTATACCTGCAGTCAAAAAATGTCAGTTCGATAGCTTTTAACCCAAAATGTGGAAATTATTTGTAATAGTTGCCAAAGAGTACCGTTTGTCTGAGTGCTGCAATTTGGTTTTGACTTTATTTAAAGCATTGTTGAATGCAAACAGTTTATACAAATTTATAAGTACTTTAGACAATTTTCCTTTTTCCAGGCGAAATCGTCCACAAAATCTCTTCACGAAGCAAAGAAACGGCGTAAGGAAGAAATGAAACAAGGAAGCAAGTGAATTTATGGGATCGCGATGTTTGAATTTTGCAATTCCATATAGGTTGATGAACTCTTATTTATTGATCGGTCTAAGGTATAAGGTTATAGGGGGGAAGGAGTCGCCGTACTCCCTTTTTTAAAAATAAAACGATAAGATAATTTCAAATACTTGTTGTAATGCATTATTGTTTTAACCATATATTGTTGCTTTTTTGACTTGTTAATCTTTCGTTTTCCATTGAATGCATTGTTTTCTAAACGGCTTTAAGGCCTTTTGTTTATTAACTCAAGACAATAGATTTCAGTGGAAATCGAATAGAATTGTTTTGATCTTTGAGTATTCTTGCGTAGATAAGCCTACCTATGTTATGATTCGAGAATTTAGAATTCAGTTGCCATGATTATGGCTGGAAGACAACGTAACGTGAGTTGATGTTTTCCTTCCTTTTTATTAAAGCCGTAGGAGACCGAATTTGTTTGAGGGCTATGCTATGCTTTGCAAAGTAAACTTCGAATATGGCCGTTTAGATTGTGAGAGGTTTAAATCAACTGAGAAATAAGGATTGTTTATTTTCAGCATTCATTCTACTTTGAAGAGAAAGTTTAAAAGTTGACAGGTTGTTCGAATTTGTACTAGGAAAATGAGAATAAACTTGATATTTGAGATGGGGTGTTGATGTTAGGCATCAGCATCGAGGCTAGATGTAATATTTTGGTTTCAATTGTTTTTACACCGGCTTTAATAGTGATTTCTCAAAATGCTTCGAAAAAGAATAGTATAAAAGGCAACCTACGTGAGCTCAATATCGAGCTGTTTATCTCGTATCGTATGTATACAGTGGTTTCTACTCCATGGAAAATCTCCATCGTGAGAGATTTTCTGCTTGCTTCGGAACTAACTGGAAGCCCTCAAATAAAACATATATAAAATGATAGCGACAATTTATTTACAAACCACTTTAACTCGATTTCTGAACCCAAAAATTATACCATGTAATATGGTACCCAATAACTGTTTTAATCGAAGCACAAAGAAAGAAATCAAAATTTTCAAATCTTCAAAATAGGCCGAGCTTCCTTGTAATTTTTGTGAACATACCCCAGAACTTTAAATCTGCATGTTGCCATCCTAAGGACTCTACAGCCATATGCGCCTCCCCCAACCCTGGTTTACTCGATAAATTAACTGTTTCTATATCTTGGGTACCGGAGCCACAAAGTTTTGTGCGAAGAAATAGAAGATAGGAGCCCTCGAATTTTTGTAGATTTTTTTCTGCTCGAATTTATGTGGCTCTGGTACCTAAGGTACTGTTTGTAATTTATATTTTTCAAAACGTGCTCAAAGAAGGAACACTTTTCCAGTAACAACGTAGTCGCTTAAAGCATATCAATAGGCCCTTTTTCCCCCAACTTTCGCATGATGTCCTCGGTAAAGAAGAAACTGTAACTGGATGCCTTAAAAAATTGGCGAGATCTGCCATGTATTTTCATGATATTTAAAATCCCTTAGCTCAAAGAAGTACGACCTGGTTGACGGCGTATTACCGCGAATACCATTAAAAGATCAACGGAAGGGTAACCTTGTCTAGTGTGAGGATTTAGATTCACTATTTTCTTCTGACCAGCAACCACATCCTAGGAGCTTTAACACGTACAAATTGAGATTTCTTTCCATGTATCATGTTTCTGTGAGCGTTCGCGTCAAGCCAGAATGTGAGGAACAACTTAGCCACTGGCCCAATTGCAGCCAAATGTCGTTAGTTGGAGGAAGTACTGCGTGACTAGGGGCAAAACATAGAAAATCCAGGCGCTATCAGGCTAACTTGTAGCGAGAAGGGAAGTTCACTGGTTTGGTTTATGTAAGTCACTTTTTATTATTATTGCATTATTACTTTTTTTAACTTGTTTATGTGGGCAAAAGTAAAATTGGGGGCTTGGGAAACTAAATTTCAGATCAACAACACTCTTTTTTTATAAGAACGATTTTATAAGAACACGAGCCTCAAAAGTGGTCAAAAGTTATGAACAAATTAAGAACAAGCTGATGCTGAGCTTCTGCAAAATGCAAATATAACAATGTTTTTTCTCAAAATCGAGGATTTTTAGCGATGTGTGGGTGCTTATTTGGTTAATATTCTGATTTGTCAGCTAATTAAGGCTGTCTCACTCACTTTGTTGGCAAATGACGCCTGTACACCACCCTAGGGCGAAAAAGCTAGCACTCGCACTGCTTACACCCTATTAGATTAACAACAATCCAGCCTCAGATTTTCGAAGAAATTAAGACCAGTCTGCCTGAACTTAAATTTACTGGTTCTTATAAAAAAGAGTGTACTCGGCCAAGGCCGGCCCGTGCACATATCACAACTTCGTTACTGTGTGTGCATCTGGAGCTGATGACCTTGATGCAGTTGATGTTTCATAATATTGATTAAGACTAAGCTCATAGTTCTCAACCTTGGATCGATTGAAGAAAGCCCAGAGAAAGGCTGGCAGGGCTCAAAATCCTATCACTGTGATTTGAAAACCAGGAAATCAAAGAAAAAATCGCTTTTAGTGGAGCTTTTCATCGCCTTTCTCCAACCGTAAACATCATTTTGGCTCCACATATCGCCATTTGCTACCATTTTTTAATTTTCCACGTGTACATGCTCGTATACAGTCAAAATATCAATAAATGCATTTGCTAGTACGTACAAATCGAGCATGCTCTCAGAATTTATATTGTTCCTCATAGTTGCCTTTCAGACCCAGGTTTCATTGGAACGGGTCTGGGTGGGTTCTGTTGGTAGTTTTGCAAGACCGGGCATATTTCGTCACAAGATCAACAGTATGCAGTTAAGAAGATTGCTAGGAGCGCCACTGTTTCAAAAACGTCTTTAAATACATCTTTTATTTGGTCGAATGCTTTTACCGTACATATTATTTTGAACTTCTTCTCTGATGACTCTATGACCAAGGTTTTCAAATCATATTGCTAGGATTTTTAGCCGTGCCAACCTTTCCCTGGGCTTTCTTCAATCGATCCAGGGTTGAGAACTATAAGCTTAGTTTTTATCAATATTATGAAATGACCAATGAAAAACAAAGGCCGTACCCTATGAAACAAAATAGCACAACTACCCCCCATTGCCAATTCATTTAGAAATAAACAATAGGAAAAAACGAGCAGCAATAGAATTACATAAACATAACCACAAACAAGGATTAAGCCATTGTAATAAAAGAAAATGGTAGAAGGCTGGGAAAAGGGGACATTTACATGGTCTACGTAGATAAGTTAGCTAAGGCATTATGTTTCTAAAATAAACTTAATTGTTAATTTCAGGATTTCTGAGTTTGGCCCCAAATATATTTTTTTCGCCTTATTCCATTACCGTATCGCCGCAAATACCGTGGGCCTGATTCGATTCCATTCAGAACCGTCCGAATTAAGATTATAATTGTTCTGCTCTTTCTCTTATTTCTCCTATTGCTGCCCCACAAAAGGACACCTACCTCTTGCCCTTGCACAATTTAGGATTGTTTCATTAAACTATTGTTTTGCCCCTTTTCTCGGTGCCCTCCTTGAGTGGAGGCTTCCCGGGCCTGGCTTTTTTCATTGACAACATAAAGAGGTTATTCAAGGAGCTGAAAACACAACCTTGTAAAATATCCCATCAATCAGAGGGGCAAAGAATTCAAAACTCCATAAGTGGCACGTCTTGATTTTCTCTACCAAGTACTTTTATATAATATTATCAAGACATGCATTTTCAAATTGCGTTTTGACTATAAATTGTTTCAAGTTAAGTCGTGATTTGATGAAAAAATATTAATTTAAAAATTTGCATATTTTAATAAAACATCAATTTTTTCTATCAACTAAACAAAGGCTTTTTAAATCTCCATTCAAGATGCGTTCTTGGGTCCATTTGCTTTTCTCATTGTGAAAATTAACTTGAATTTAATAAGTATATATGAACACATGGGAAAGTAAAGTTTTTCCCGTTACGTTTCATAATTTGCACTGGAAAGGGAACCTCTGCAAAACTGATGTTTGGGTTAAGACGAAGGTGTCGGGAAAAGCTCTGGAAGTAAACATACTAACTTTAAAAGTTATGATCATGATGTTCTTGTTTGTATGAATTGCAATCGTTGATTTGAACCATAATATAAAATAAATGCAAGTCAATACGGGGGTGAAACGAATATCTTTCTGAATGCCCCAGAATTATTGTTGTGCAAATCCAGAATTCAAGCAAAAAATCAGTAGTGCTTTCTTGCAAGTTTTGGGGCATTCTTTATTAAAGGCGGAAACAATCAAAGCTAAACTGTTAGCTTACCAAGATCTGGTTTTGTCCAAACGTTGTTTCGCTCGAATAGTTTCAATTTTCAAAAAACACGAGGAAAAACAAAGAAATGGGCAAGGTTCTTTACAGAAATTTAAACCAAGACAGAATGCTTTCTTGTCTTCATATACTCAAATGCCTAGCCCTAAAAGTTTCAATACTTCGCATCTCATTTCCAGAGGTACTACGGCTTTCCAAGATAAGGTTATGAAAGGGTACAAGATAAGGTTAAGATAAGGTACATTGCATTTTAGAGAACGGAACAGGTATGTAAGGAAAAGCTCCGTTATTTGCAAAGCGAAAGCATGTCTTACCGAAAGTCATAGCCAATGGATGCAATGATTGATGCATATGTTTATGAGGGCAAGGTTGAGTCCATGCAAATTAATTTGAGTTGTAAATTATTTTCATGACAAGCACAGCGTCACTGGAGGGGAATAAGAGGCTGAAGGCCCAGTGGAGGGGCAGAGGCAGAAGGAAATTTTATTTCCTGAACAGAAATGTGCAGTTTCTTGTCTCGAGAAAGCCATGTTACAGATCCAAAATTAAAACATTGCAATGATACAGAAAGTGATTTACTGAATTAATGCAAATAAAAGAAAAATAATAAAAATATACGTGAAAAAGTTAGCAATCAGATGAAACAAAATCGGTATCTTAACGATTTATTATGTTTTTTAGTTCATGCACTGTTAAAAAGTAATAGAAAGAATGATAAAAAAATTCTTATCTTGACCAAAGTGACAATAGTATTTTGCTAAATTTTTGTCTGAAAGATGCTTTTTAGCCCTTTTACAAGGTATAATTTCAAAAATTTTCTTCACGTCAGACCCAACCATGGTGGGTCCTCCTACCTCACTAAACTTGATTTTTAGCCCCACTGGGCTAAATTTCGTTGCGCTGTCTACATCATGTACCCTCTCCCCATTAGCTGTTTATTAGCTAGTATTTTGCAAACCAACACTAAATGAAGTGAATATAAAAAAAACAATTTACGCTCAAGTAGAGAAATAAATATTTCATAGGCAATGAAGTTTCAAGTTTGTTTTTATTGCGTAGAAGTTTGTCCTTGGTAAAGACCAGTGTACACTGGTAAAGCTTTCACTAGTAACCTATAGACAAACCGTTGCTACGAGGTCTGCAGGGCACCACTCAGTTTTGCAGGGCAGAAACCCTTTTCACCCCCCCCCAAACCTATTGGCCAAGTTACGCCCCTGGCCGAGAAGAAGATTTTACAATTAAGTAGAATGAAGGCATACTCTGATGTCGAGTATTGAAGAGACTCTCCCCCTTTAGCAATTTTTGAAGATCTGCCTACGTCTCAACGAACGTCATTTTAGACTCAATGCTATTGTTTTGAGATTCTTGAGCAAATTTATTACTGACAGTGAAAACAATTTTTTAATTACTATTTTAAATTTGTAATTTAAAAACATTTAAGAAAAATGTTCAGTTGTCATTTAAGGTTATAGGTTTTCCTTAAGACTTTCTCTGATAACACAACATTTTCTTCATTCTATCATTAAACAGAATCCTGGGCGGTGCCAGAGGGGGGCTGGGGGGCTTCAGCCCCACTTTTTTGCACAAATGTGTTTTTAAAAAAACAAATATAAAAGAAAAAAGATAGAAGAAAAGAATAGTGTGATGAATCATTTTGTTGCTAAAGTTCTCAAGGAATAGTCGAGGTCTATAGTGCCTCAAAAAGTAATGAATACCATTTTAAGATTGGAATTAATCAATCTAATAAAAGCGTGCCATAAAAATGGTAAAATGCTTTAAATTTTAAAGCATTTTACCATTTTTAAGGCATGCTTTTTTAAACGATTGCAAAAAAATGACTAAAAAGAAATGTTCTGAAATGTATTTTAGCTAATCAAAAGGATGTGGTTGCAAAAAAATGCTCGCTTTTCTCGCAAGGAGATCTTTTCTTGTATATGTACCTATGGCCTCCGACAGCCTCTCGTCGCCCCCCCCCCCCTCCCCCTCCAATGCACCGCATAACAAGTGCCGCAAGCAGTTTAAAATGCCGAATAATTAGCAGATACATTACTTTTGTGTGGTATAACATTCCCCACATCCCATATAGCACCTCCTATGCACGCAGCCCTTTCCTGTTTAAAAGTAAATCCGAAGTCATCATTTTGTAGATTTTCCCTAGGTCTATTTTTATGCGTAATCCATATCTATGGCTAAATCCACGGAGAAATGTCCACTGTTGTAAGGGAAAATCCAAGTTGAGAAATGGGAAGATGTCTGCGGAAAAGAAATAAAGAGGGAAAAGGAAAAGTTTCTCTTTATTCCCATTTTCCTCTTCAATTTTTACTCTGCAAGCGCTCGGATTTTCCTTCACAGCACCTCCCGAGTATTTATTTGACGACAGACTCAAATTCTGTTTTGCCTCTTTGCGTGAAATTTTATTTACCTGGACGATGGGTTATTAAAGTGACAGGTCATCCGTTGTGAAGAAGCATCTAAACAAAGACTGTTGAAAAATAATGAACCTTTAGCCGTGCATGTTATAAAATCCTGAAATATTTATTGAACAGTGGATACATTTATAAGCGTTGAAATTCGACCGCGATATGTTAATACTTGATGATATGCGTGACATAAAGACAAAGAATTGCTGTTTGTTGATTTAATTTGATATTGATTCTTGTGTTTGCCGCTTCAGTTCGACAGGAAAATAAAATAAGCTAATGGGGGATACTTTTGTTTTCATAGGGCGGGCATTGTCTGTCGGTGATGCGATTTGATACGGCCTAGTCAAGACACATCACCATTTTATGAAGTTCAGTGAATTGACCACAAAATGCTTGGCCGTGATTGACAAGCTATGTGGTTGAAATATCAATAATGGATTAGTTCGCCATGATCATGTTTGGTATGCTCAAAGCCACGACAACCTGCTCATTTGAGTATCCTCGATTCGATTTTAAAAATGGAGCTGGACGCGGAATGGCCTTCACTTTTATGGGAACCAGCTACGCTGTTCGGTTATATTAGCCCTGCTTATGTATTCCACGTATGGGTTATCATGTTTACGTATTTAGGTTTAGTTGGAGCTTGGGTTCATTTCAGAAATCACGCAGATGATCCAGCAGATAGCGACAGAGATAATCAGGAAAAAGGAGATGCAGAGGATTCGAGTGGAATTTTTGAGCATGCCGACGAAAATGAGGCATTCGATCTGGATCTTGAGCCAGCTTCCACGGATTTCGGTACGCACAGTGAAATTCTGTGCACAGACAGAGAAACACAAACGGATCGAATGACTGACGGACAACAGTCTTCAGACCCTCGTGCGACACTAACCTGCGAAGAATTTGCATCGTGTGAAATTGCTCGAGAAGTTGGAGATTGTAAACAGAGTACAAATGTCAAAAGCGGCTCTGTACTGCCTGAGGATAATAATGTTTGTGATTCTTTGTTAAATAAAGGTTTGGGTATTGGTAGCAGTGATTTATCAGCTGTTTTTAATGAAGACCAGGATATTAATTTTGAACTGAAATATCGTAAGGTTGAGGTTGATAAAACATGGGAAAAAGTGGAGAAAGAAATAGAAATTGGGTTTGTAAGCGAACTTCAGTTGGAGACACCCTCAACACAAGATGATATTTTTAGTGAAGTAATTAATGATGAAGCTTTAAGTGAAACTTGTGATATTAGAGAAGATCGATCACCGTATAGTGTAGAAAGTGTAGTTAACAAAGATGTACCTGTTATTGTAATAGGTGACGATAGTGATGTTGATATCAATTCTGGGGCTTCAAACGAAGTTCAGAAATCAAATTATGTTGGAGAAAACTTTATATGGTGTGCTAAAGACGAACATGTCGCTAATAATGGTGGCTCTGTACCGAGGTTGAAATCAGGGTCGTTAGAAAGTCCCCTTGAATTAGAGAAGATGGTGCCTATTGAGTGTGAGGGATCAGATCTAGCTGATTTTGGTGTCCGTGAATTTGATGATAACTTAGTTATGGAGCTGGAAACTACGGAACGAAATCATGCAGTTAGTTATGGAGACCTTGGTGTGAAGATTTGTGATGAAGGCAATGGGCGTCAAAATGGTTTTGTAACTGATACGGCTGTTTTAAAAGATATGCCTTTTGAAAGTGAAAGCGCAGTCTCTGGTTACCTGGTTGATCTACGGTCAATGAATATGGAGAAACTCGATGAGCCTGTTGACAGCATTACAGTCAAGAATAAGGGGGACTTTGATTTGGTGGCTGAGAAAGTTAAAAATGATTTTAATCATAGTGCTGTAAATCCTGTGTCTGAGAAGAAAGAAGTCGAGAATCATGGAATCTCTGAGCTAGTCAACAGCATCGATGCTTGGGAAGGAAACGAAATCTTTCCTTGTGAAAAAGCTGACGAATCTGCACCTGCTGCTGTTGAAAAACAAACCAATTTTGAATCAAATAATGGAATTTGTAAACATGCTTCTCATATTACGGAGCAGACTTGCAGGCCAAATGCGCGGGAAGTTGCAAAATGGATTGGGATCCCAGGCGAGATTAGCGATAATGAAAGCGAGGCTAGCTGTTACAAAATGTATTTGGACGATGATATAAGTGTCGGCTACAGTGAAACACGTGTAGATTTCAAGGAAATTGCTGACAACGTCAACGAAATGTCTGAATGTTGCAGTTTTAGCACTGATGTTAACAGTGAATTTCCAGATGGTTATAGTGATGTTTGTGAAGAAAAACTTGACTTAAATTTTTGCTCAAGGGAAGAATACATAAATATGCGCGTACTAGTACTTGGCAATAAAGCAGCTGAAGACGAGAACAAAGTAATCGGGGTATCAAGTGATTCTGAAGATACTAGCAGTGAAGTGAGAGATGGATTTAATGAAAATGTATGTGATGACTCAAATATGGACTATATTGACTGCAATGTAAGTGATATTTGGGGTGGCAGTAATGCTGGTGGTAAACTTTCAGAAGGTCTTAGTGTGAAACTTGATACAAGGAATGAAAATTCAGTACTTCAACCTCCGATTAACCTTGCAGATGAAATCCATGGCAAGGAACAAGATTTTGTAAAAGAGATTGCTGAAGGCAATGACACTGCAGACTTTGATAAAATGGTACAGTTGGTTGTGAACGATACCTCTGTGAAGGAGCACGAAGGATATTTCAGTGAGGAGATTAAAGAAGAGTTGTTTTTTGACGATGAATATAAGCATATCCATGAAAATGAGCAAGAACTGCAAAAAAGTGATAAAAATTCAGGAAAATTCCCACAGGATAATTTGATATCATCAGGTGATGAAAGTGAGGGGATCGGTTCTGTGGAGGAGGAGGATGAGGAGTGCAGGACAGCTTGCGAGGAAGCAGATATGTTTGCAATTCACGAAGAAAACACAGACACAGGTCATCATGGAAAATTTGAAGAAGAATCTGAGGGAGTTGATAAGATTCTTGCACAGGGGGCATTTGAAGAAATTGAGTTTGGTGAGTTTTCTAGTACAGAGAATGATAACAATAACTCAGAGGAGGCCTATGGATGCAAAATCTCTGTCGATATGCAACAAAATGATGGTAATAAGAATGATGTACAAGAATTGTTTGAAGAAAGTGTAAATGTTTCCATCTGTGAAGAAATGCCAGAAAATTTTAGTTTTGAAGCTATGGTGTCTGCGGGGGAGTATGCTGAAGTTCAAGGAGAAAATGGAGATCTTGAAGCTTTTGATGAAAACGAGACTGAGACTGAAGAATATCGACTAAATAGATGTGATTTAGATGACATAAATCTGAGCAAATTCAGCGAAGGAAAAACTGTTGAAACAAGCGAATCTTCGAGTAGTTACGACGACGTCCCTTACGAGCCTCTTGTGTCTACTGATAATGAAGAGTGCTTCGAAGCTTCTCCAATACAGCCAAAATTTGAGAATCATGCCGCAAGTGACGTCATACTTGAAGTAAATTGTGAATCAAAAGAAACTAAAGAAGGGCCTGGTTTACAAGTTGGTGTGGAAATCTTGGAAACTGTTGAAGAGGTTGAGGAATTATCCTGTGATGAAGAAGTGTCATGTGAATGTTTGGCTGTAGCATTGCCGAATGCCGCGAACAGAAATGATACTAATGCAATTTCTACGATTGCTGCTGTTAAAATTGATGGAGATGTGGTCAGTGTTATAAAGCTGAATTGGCGGGAAATCTCTTTGGCGTTGTCCAGTTTTCCAGAAGGTCTTAGTTTTCTGTCTTATTTTCGAAAGTCGTTACTAAACCCTGCAGGTTTCGTTGATGTTTTCAATAACAACCCTTTGGAATTTCATTGTTTTCACGATAATGTCGCTAAATACGCTCAAATTTATGCTGAAAGGCTTAAACTGAGAGCGGATTTTCAATCGGCTGTGATTCATGAAAGTTGGTGCGCAGCAAAGGAAAACAGCAAACTGCGTGAAGAGATTGTGTTTAGTAGCAGCAAATCTACAAAAGACTGCAAACGTGGGGAGGGATTGATAAAATTACCTGGTTGTTTTGCAAATTGCTATCACGAGAAAGCCGATTTTGTCGTGAAGCAAGTTGTTAGTAGCAGCGCTTGTAAACCGCAAATAATAGTGGACGGCGTGGAGATTGTAAACAATGGCAACAAAAACAAAAATCTTAATGAAACTACACTGCCTGCCATCAGTACTGAAAGTCTAAAGGAATTTCACAGTCAACATTACAACAAAACAAAGCCAAAATATGCATGGGAATCAACACGAGGCTTTGATGACTTTGTGTTTCTAACATCGTTGGCAGCTGTTGATGCGGAGGATTTTAGTGGATCTTCAACAAGTTTGGAAAGCACTGAAGAATGTCTGGAGGGGGAAAAAGGGCAGCTTGACAGCACAAGTAGCTCACTTTCAAACCTGAGGAGTTCTGCGTCGTTGACAGATGAGGAGCAACGTTGGAAGAAATTAAAAAGAAATTCAGAAGGAGACCTGCAGTCTGATGCGACCCCTAAACGCAGCCGTTCATTTGAAAAATGCCTGCTACCAGTAAGTAAACTTTGTTTTGATGTGCCTTTTGAACGCAAGTATGAATATTTCGAAAACGAGTTTTTTCAAAGATTGCTGAATTCGCAGGGATTAAGCCAAACTGATCTTAAAGAAAAGTCTGAACTTCTCAAAAATAACATCGATTCTGAATTGACTATTCCTGGAAATTTACAAACAAATTTTGAAAGAAATCAAACTGACTCGGTTGATTTACGCGACAATTGTTTTGAAACTTTGTCAAAAGTACCTGGAGATTTTAATGGTGAGGGGATAAAAACAGACATGGGTCAGGGACAGAGTGTTGGACTGAAAAAAGGCACCCTTGCCATGCCTGTTTCGAATTATTTACTAAAGGGGATATCAGTTCAAAATCATGGCGAATATACTGTTATCAATTATAAGAACACAAGATTCTCGCCAATAATTACTGTCGATCGTAAAATTGAAATTACCCTCAATGTGCCGAAATCTAAGAATAATTCGCCTAGTGCTAAGGAAGGAAATATTGTTTTTCGTGGCCCTGAGCAGAGTAATGATACCAAAAAAATATATCACGAAAAACTGTCTGATGTTGTTGATGGAAAACTTTTAGATGAATTTGTAAACAAAAAAGATGGGAATATTGAGACTGATTCGACAGTTCCGAAACTCTCTACTCTAATTAAAGATCAGTTCGAATTTTACGTGAAGTCGAATTGTATCGAGAGTGCTGCTGATCATGTTTTGGCGGAGTCAGTTGACTTTGTCCCAGCCAATGATAGAGATTTTCATGAAACTACAAAGGATGTTGCTGACATTAATGGTGGTGTTTATCCTAAGCCTGTTTCTAACGACGATTTGAAAGTAGAAACATGTGTGAATGATGTGGTGTTAGAGCCAGTTGCTGTGCAAATCATAGATGCAGAACAGGAATCATGTCCAAACGCAGTAACTTGGAACGAAAAAGAGTATGGCACAAATTCCGAAGTAAATCCTGGAAAAATTGACACTACTGTGGAGGAGCAAAACAAGCCTGTTGGAAATATTGATTGGGAGGTATCTGAAGAATCTAGACACGGATTAAATGGAGCGGACTGTAATAGTTTAATCCAATCTGTGAAAAGCAACAACCTTATTACTGGTGTGAATACGAATATCTGTTTTGATTGCGATAAAAACGAAGGAGTGAATCGCGAAGATCAAAATATTCATTCAGATGGCGAGCAATCGACATCATTGGGAAATCAAAGTGATTCTTCTCCAGAAATCTGTATCAATGTTTATGACACAGGGGACGAAGTATTCGAAAACAATGAGATTTTGATTGAAGATGTGGACACGAAGCTCTTATTAGCGGAAACAAAACCGGAGGAATCTGTGGCCGTGAAACTTCGCTCAAGATCTTTGAGTTGCCTACCTGAAGGGCATTCAGAACCAATGGCATGGTTTTACAGAAATCGCCCTTCTTCGGTTTGTTTAGAAGAAGGTCCCTCGACGTATAGTGACTATGGCACACTTAGGAGAGCAAAGAGTGCAGAGATATCTCGAAAGAAGCCGAAGATTGTTATTGCAACCAATTTGGAGAGAAAATCGATTAAAGAGACAAACCTTGATGAGTTGATCAAATCGCTTGAATTTTTAGGACCACGTTCAATTTCTGATAACAACAATGACACTTCTGATATAAATGAAAAGAGTTCACGGGCCGATATTGTGCGGAAAGAGACTGTCGAAAACCACGTGGGCAAGAAGGGAGCTTGGGCCACTAATGGGAATGTTTCAGATATTCGTAAAGCGAAAAGTACCACAATTTTGGCATCAAGGAGCAATTATGATGACAAAAGTGGATCTGTTGCGACGTTGATAGGAAAATTTGAAAGTAGACCAAAGGAATCGAGGAAATTGGTTATAGAAACAAAGACAATTCATAAACAAAGTTTACGTGTACGGAATGCTAAGTCTATGGATATAGCTGAGAATCTAAGGAATTTGCAAAACCGAAATAAAGCTGTTGGATTGATAGATGATAATAACAATAAACGGAGAATAGAGGACCGTGAAACAATTGTTCGACCAAGCAAATCTATTGTGAGGCCTACATCACTTGCTGTCGATGAGATAGAGACGCGATCAAGTACGACAAATGCTGTGGAGAATGCAACAAAGGATTTGGTTTTAAGACAAAATGAAAAGACAAAGCGGGATTTAAATACTTCGAACAATGTTGAGGTTGGCAAAACAATAGAATTAGGTATTATCAATACAACCGAAGATTCAGAGAGGAATAATCCGGTGATATCTGATGTGTGGAAAGATTCAGCGATTGATAGTCAACTTAAACAAAATGCCATTCCTGGCGATGTGGGAAAAAAGAATGGAAAATTTGAACCTACGCTTGATTTTTACAGAAATGGTGGTATAGAAGATGCACAAAAAAACATCCCACAACAGGCTGAACGTGTTATCGAGACAGTTTGTGAGCCGGAGTTATCAATTTCTCAAGAACAAGAAGTCAAAAGGACGAGTATCTATGGCCTAACTGTGGTTTTGAGCGAAAGCCATGACCAGGCAGAATTAGAAGCGGCGAGTAAGAATGAAATCAATAAAGCTAGAGAAAAGTCAGAGGAACATTTTTGGTATGAACAATGTAACGGAAACGAGGCACAGGGAAAAAGTTCAACAAAAGTAAGTGACATTGATTTGTTATTGAAAACCCCCCTAAAAGGATCTTGTGAAAGCCTGGATAGTCTCTTCCATGACGGGGGTAATGCTTGTGCGTCTTGTGGAAAGGAGTTACAGGAGAAGTCGCCAGTAGGAGAATGCTGCAATTGTGCTGATAAGTTACAAAGGCAGAAAAGTCAAGAGCAAGCAGAAAGTAAGCAGTCACGCTCAAGGAATTCGTTTAGAAAAGATAGAAGGTTACGTAAATGGCTAGAGGAAAGACAAAATTCTTTGCAGTCTGAGGACAGACTTTCAATAGATGACATGGATGCAGAGGATCAGTCGAGACTCCTACAAAAGATTGCAAGATCGAAGGGTATAGCTATGGAAAACAACGAGGAAAATGATATCCGGAAGAAAAGGTATTCTTCACTACAAAGCAGGCATGTTGATTTCCTTACACAGCTACGATACTTGATAAATTTTGAAGATGATGATTATGATGATTATGTAAAGGATTTAGTTGTTACTGAGAAGGAGCAGGATGCCATTGTAATTCTAAAGGAATACGAGATGAGCAGGCAGTTGAAAAAGGGGAAATCCCCTTTCACATCAGACGATGAAGGTAATGATAGTGATGCTTTTACTGATATAACTGACACTTCGCTGTCAGACTACACACGAAGTCGATATTCTCTAAACAGTCTTTCTCTTAGTCGTTGCTCTTTGCATAAATCGAAAAGTATTGATGTTGAGGAGGAGCACCAACAAGATTTGTACCATAATGCAGTGCAAGAAGAAGCTGAGATACATTTGGAAAGAATAGAGTCAAGGAATAAAACCGATATTATTTCAAGAAGACAGGAAGATTATGAGTCTTTGTTGAAAGCTATCAACAGCAAAGATACCACGAAAATCTTGAGTCCAGAAGAAGTCGCAATTCCACGTGTCCACCAACGCGTTGTGGAGGAGGAACATAAAATGGAGGAGAATTTTAATGTCAGTTCAGAAGAGAAAGTTGTCAACAGTGTAGAGGAGCAGATTGCGTCTGAGTTTTTTTCGCCAGAGGACGTTAACGGCTTGATAAGCATGGCAAATTCTGCTGTGAGAAACAGAAGAAATAGAGCGCAAAGAAACAGTGTTCCTAAATCAGTATTGAAAGCTGAGCCACTTGAAGAAAAATCACGAGCACAATCACTTGGGTCTATGGACAACAACAGTAGAGTTGAAGTTTTTCTTCAAAACAGCGAACAGTCGTTAGAGATAAAGCAAAATGGCTGGGAAACATATGGCACAGAAAATAGGTTATGGCCTAAAGCACTGAATGTTTATGAAGATTCTCCATGGTCTTTGAGTATGGAAAGGCTGAAAGATGCATCCTATGGAAATCTACGTGCAAAACTCAATGTGGCCACACCCACAACTAGTACTCCACAGCACAACCAGGCTAGAGAAACAGTGATAAAGCCAAGTAAAGATGTGACAGATTTTAGGTCAATGCCGTCACCAATAATACGCGAGTTAAAGATATCACCACAACAAAAACGCAGAGCTGCTAGCCTCCGAGACTTAACACCCAAAAACAAAAACAATGCTCCTTCGGTGCAGAAGTTTCAGTCAGTACCCACGTCACCACCAAGATACGTCAGGGAGTCTCCGTTTCGTAAGAGTACTGGGAGCTATGATCAGAGGAAAAAGGCCCACAGATCGCTGCCGGACTTGATAGATAAGCCAACAGACGGACCAAGTTCACCAGTCAGGTTATCAAAGTTCCCATCAGGTGGTTCATCGACAATTTCTTTATCAAAACATTCACCTCGTACACCTCGTTCTCCAGTCTCTTTTAGATCGCCTCGGAGTGGATCGCGCCAGTCGTCACGCTCTTCCTTTCGATCTCCAGTTCTCTCACCACTTCGTTCTCCTCGACTTTCTGAAATCGATGATGATGTTGCTGATTGTGAAACTGTTTACAGTGATTTTACTGCTTGTTTTTCGGACTCATCTATGGACGTTGGAATGGCTTTAGATGGATATGAACTGGAAGACGAAGACTTCTTCTTGCCTAATTCATCAAGACCTGGCAACTTTTCTCCAAGTTTCGACGACTTTCTGCTTCATGAAAACGACGATGCTTCGTCAGGCGAGTATTTCGTTCCTTTACATTCTGAATCTAAAAGGCCGCAAGGCCGATTGATAGCTTGTGCTTTTGGACCGTGCAAAAACACTGATTATGCGGAATGGGCACAGCGTTCACAATTTACGTCTTGTGTTTCGTGTTTCACTTATTATTGCAGCAAAGAGTGTCGAAAGGCCGATTGGAAGGAGCATAAACTAACGTGTTATTACGGGAGAATAAATTACTACACCAAGGCGTTGGTTCGCCGTTTCGAAACAAATAGCGAAATAAACAACAGACTATCATTAGTAGCAGTTGGAGGTTTTCAAGAATACGGTCGTGGGTGTGTTCACATAACGTTTACATCACCTATGGCTGCCAAATTCTTCCTTGTTTCTGGGACAAATGCCTTTGTTAAGGACCCAGTTTACGCTCCTTTAAGCGATGTTACGAGAGAGGGAATTATTACAAAGCACCAAGTGTTATTACAACAGACATTAGTTGATTATGATCCTGAGCATGAATTTGTTGTTAATTTGACAGTTTTTGTTGGCAAGCAAAACCAGGCCGTTGTGTCCCCCCGATCTCGCTTTAAGACCAGTGCCTTACTGAGATGTTCAAAAATACCATTAGGTGGTTCATATAGTGCTGGTGTGATTGAGCCATCTCCTGATGCTAGTTATGAAATCAAAGTCTTTTACTTACCAAGAAGCCGAAATCACCACTTTGTTAATGAAACAGAGGCAAGGCGCTATTACTGTCGTGAAGTTTCATATGGCCTAAGAAAGTATGGAATTCATTTGAAGCACGAATTTACTGATGTGTACGATAAGCTTTGTTTGTATGTGGAACATGATGTCGAGTTTGTGCCAATTACGCTGTATGGACAAGCAAGTGGCAAGAATTACAAATGCGTCATATTTCCAGAAGGTTTTTCAAACAGTGGTGCAGAGTCAATGGAACTGCAAGGCAGAGGGATGCTGGTTTGAATCAACGGTATCTGTGTAGCAGCGAAATTCCCAGGTAAGCATCATTTACAAGCTTATTTCTAATATTGTGTTTTCCAGGATACTTACTGTTTATCACTACCTCGTAAACATAATGTCTGTCTACGAGCTTTTTGCTGAATTTGAAATGGTTTTTGCTCACTTTTCAATTGATAAACAATTACATTGGGCAGTATATATTGTTATGGCTGTAAGGAACATTGAGAAATGTTTATAAATGTTATAGTAATCTAATCCATGCATACGAGAGGCCAAGGACGTCAATTCACCATATTGATGTTAAGGTATGTGTATAATTCAAATAATGATTACAGGGCTGCCCCCCACCCCCCTCCCCCAAAAGAGAAAGTTGTATCTCGGTCTTCGCATAATTCAGTAGAAAATTTCATCAGGAAAATATTCGAGGATCGTCCTTTTTTAGGCAACGCAGAGACACAAGTTCCCGGAGGTGGTCATCAAGAAAATAATCGAGCACGCAGACTAGGCCCCTGAGCAATCAAATGAATCGTCGTGAAGCTGCAAGGAGATTCCGGGTGAGACAGGGATTTTGGACTTTTATTCGTGGTGTAAACATTAGCAAATCTTTTTTTGCATCCTGTGTTTCACAAAGATTTTAGTAAAGCCACTTTGTGACAACAACAACAGTTAAGATGCTTGATTTTCGTTGCTAGTTCCTTCATATGCGTCTCCGTGAAAAATCATTATTATAGACTGAGATTTAGAAAGAAGTAAAAAATTGCCACCGAATATTAAATAAAAACCCAGAGAGAATCTAGTAACTTTATTAAAGTGCTCCTTCTAAGATGTGATAGTCTTGATAGTTTGAAATGACCAGTTGTAGACATGTGACAGCAGACTAAATACTCAGCTCTTTACTAAGAGGTTATGGTGAGAGCTTAAAAAAGGTTTTATGTCGCAATTCTAGTAGTTTAATTGAACAATTTTCATATTTATAGTCACAATTTTGTCCTTGCGTATTCATCTTGATCATCAAGGCTCAAAATCGTTTAAGGTTAAAACTTTACTAATTCAGATACGCCTTTGTTGACAAAATAACCCATGTTGATAATGCTGCCAGATCAAAAGTTTCTCTTATTAAGAATAATCTACTTATAGCCAATTAACTGACGCATGATCACCTAACTAGGGGTATATCTACGGTATTGGAAGATTTAAACGACCTTGCATTTATGTTTTGTACTTATGCATTCATGTGTTAGCCTTCGTGCACATGCATAGATGTGTATTTTGCTATGCAACGTCACTCAGTGGACTGAAGAGGCTTTTGAACAACGTGTTTACACCCCTCTTCTTTTTTTTAATAGAGAAAAGGATCCCTTAAGCTGCAGTACAAGGGTATTGCCTTAACATACTTTCAAAGAACAGTGCCCAATTCATAGCTTAATTGCAGAATGATGAACATAACAGAATATACGACTTAGCTCATAGGGTGCTTAATTACGAAAGTGGCATTGCAGCAGTGCTGGTGCCATGACCCTTTAGTATGGTAATCTCTTTTCGATTAAAAATCATGTTGAGCGGATACCAATTTGCCTTATTGCTTGTTTAAAGTGGTTTATGGAGACTGGACTACAAAATAGGCCCTTCAGGCTTTACATCACGAACAGGGTCAAGTAATATAGGCATCAAAGTTGTATCTCAACCCTTCAGACCGGGCGGAGCTTGGTGCAGTGTGATGAAAGGCTGGAAGACGGAGACATGGATAAAGAGAGTTTTAGCGAATTTACCGACCATCTAAAACTTTTCCCGAGAAACTTATGAGAAATAAGGAGAAAGGGTTGACAACTCCCATACACCCACACACCCTGTCAGGTACGCCTTTGAGCAGCCAAAGTCCAACCAAAGTTGGCCATTTTTCACTACCTAGAGAGCAAAACCTTGAGCCACAAAAGTCAATTTTGCCAAAGTCTTAGTATCTTTCCCCAAAGTTTAATCATTCAATACTAATACATAATTTTGCCTCTTATATAGATATTGCAGTCTGTTGATAGACTATGACATTTTTGGCCATTGCTGAGTAACTTTCAGGCCTCGAATAGCACTTTGGCCTAGTTTTGCAGGAAACTGTTCCATGAATTTTCATTATTACGTTATAGCGATATCCTAAATATCAAATATTGCTAAGCATCAAGGTATATTATGAATTTTTTGTACACATTTTAAGTTTTTACATAGAATTTTCAATGTCGTTGGTTAGTTGCTTTGAAAGACGTTTCTTAATATCTAGAATAATACAGTGCATTTCTCTATCATCTATTTTCAATAAATTGCAGAAATATCTTGCTGTGTCAAAATTTCGAGTAAAAACCTATTTTAATCCGACCTAGAGCAGGTTTCGTATATTTTTATTACGAGAAACAATGTTTATTAAACATTACAAAGCTATTGCCTATTGTTTTTTTGTGGATTTTTTATGTGTTCTATGAAATGTCAAAAATATTTCAGAATCTGAGGAAACAAATGAGACGGGCCCCTATTTATGGACTGCAAGAAGGTCGCATCCAAGGGTGTAAAGCATGTCAAACACAATAACAAGGTGTAAAAATGATAATTTGTCTTGTTAACTAGGCCCCCCCCATAGTGGTTGAGATTCACGCATTCATGCACAATTTTTGACCTTTCACGCATTCACGCATTGCAAAATTGGATTTCACGCTCACGCAAACAATAAATGTAAGATCAGCTATTATCCTGCTTGAAGGACTACAACACTACTTTAATAGAGACTCGTGTGTGATGTGACTCAACAAAATAATAATTCGAGATTCAACTATTATTAGTTTATGACGAACCTTCATTCATGAATTTACGGGTAGTTAAAGCCTTTTCACGACATAACACAAGAAAATGTTTCACGTAGAAATCTATATTCACGAAATCACGCATAAAAAATCGAGATTTTTCGATTTTACGCATGAAAATAGGGCCAAAAATGCATCACGCAAAAATATGGGGGGCCCTAACTAGGGGCAGCTGGGTTAAAAACATTTGAGGATGAGTTGAACTTGAGCAGAGACATAAAAAACATGGTAATAAAAATCCTGCTGCCTCGCGAAGCAGCCATGATCAGACGGACCATCAGGTGGAAAAAGGTCTATCATTGTGGTCATTTTTGCATAGTGTTTAACATCTCGTGTGTTATGTTCTCTAAAGCGACGAGTAAACGCCTTTTCTGGATAATAAGGTAGAATATGTGAGCAGCAAGGAGATATATTCTACTTCGTTTAATGATGAGCATTGCATAATGTTCGATGCATGGTTAACAGGCCTAGACTAGTTTTATTTATCATCATCTAATGCCTAACAGTGCGTTAGAAAATATGATGACTTCAACTCGTTCGTACTTTTTTAGCCTAATATGATAGTAAAGTATCAAATGTTTTGACCACCTGGCGATGAATGTGAAACTCGGAAACCTGCTTCTATACAAGAATACTTTGCCAGCTCTTTTTTGGCTTCTGTCAGAATCAAGGACCGCGGAACAAATTACAGATTGAGGAAGGGGGCCAAAACATCTTGGGGGACTAAACATGCTAAGGACTAAGAGCAGGGCGATTTTGGTATGATTTTAAGTACATTTTGGAAATTATTTGGGGGTTAAAGTCCAAAAAGGCCCCCTGCTTCCGCAATCCCTGGTCAGAATCAGTTTGCTAGGTGGACTAAGGGGGTCCAGTGCATTTCTTTGCTTATGAGCGGCCCATGAACCGGGAGTTACACCAGCTTATTCATTTCATTGATGTCCATCTTATTTAAAGAGCACATGTTAGCTTTCTTGTTTCCAACATGCTTCAGGTTTTGTAAAGGTTATTGAAAAGTGGGCATGTCAGGTAGGTGGAAGATATATGTCAGGATGTGGGGCTTATTCGAGAGTGGGGGCTTAATGATGGTGGAGCAATTCGAGGATCTGCGGCATTGATAAGGTAAGGTTGAAGCAATGCAGTTTCAAACTAGGTCACATGGCGATTATTGTGAACTTTAAGCTTTTTATACTTGAAGTACAAAACAAGGAAGCATTTTCAAGGAAAAGATGTCAGACAGTTAGGTTTTTTTAAAGATGTTATAGAGAGCGTGCAGACTTGAGTATTAATTTATCTTAACTGGCCTATCCGACATGTTATGAGCTGAATTTTGCTGTCAATTTAACAACACAATTAAATATGAGGACTTTATCAAGCTTTAGGCTTTATTTACATTATAAGCCAAAACAGAAAATTTTTGATAGATCTTGGGTTGAGTTGGGGATAACTTCTGCGAGCAGGAGGGTGTTGGGCAAGCCTTGATTTGTGCGTTCTCAAACAAAACAAGCAATTATAATTTAGCAATTGAAGCGCAAATCGAGGAAGAAAGATGTCATATAAAGGTTCCCGAAAGGATTCTTTAAACACTTGCCAAAAATCTCTTATATTTCGGGATTTCCAAATCATATTGCAGAAATTTAGCTCCAACGCTAGTTCGCTACCTTGGTACAAAAATACATATATGTTACTATTCGTCTATGTAACCTCCAAAGGACGCAGAATAATTTGACGAAATAGACTTCTTTAAGGTGCAAATAAAGAAGTTCATTTCAACCTTCTTTTTATAAGAAGTAGTATCTTCCTACCTTGAGCAAATATGAAAATTGTAATTGCACTACGATAATCAATGCATCACGCATTTTTTACAAACAGTCTGCTCTGAGAGACTGAGCCCTAAGATGACCAAAATTATTATTTGTAAGTCAATATAACCAGAAATAGCTCCTAATCAATTAAAAAATATATTCTTGATAGAGCCGCTTTCAAGGAATTTTTTCATTTTCGGTTCTATTAGGGACAGGTTGCCGCCCACAAGCAGGATTTTAGCCAACAATTCACTTCAATATTGTTTTGGAAATTAATCGCGGAGTTTAACATGGAGTACCGTTAAGGCGCCAAAATAACAAAATGGCTGGGCGAACGACCCGATCCTCTTCTCGTCTAGGCATTACGTCCCCGTGTGTTGGGAAACCTTTCAAAGTTTCAAAGAGAAAGAATGTCAAGGTCTTTACGTAAGTTATTTCAAATCTTTTATAATCATTGATGTTTGAGTTCCATATAAATTGCACCTTCTTTGAGACTAGTTTAGTCTAGGCTACGGGAAGGCCTGTTTGCAGTCTGTGATAGTCTTCTATCTCGTTTATGGATCAACAAAGAGAAATTTGTTGAATCCTTTGACAATCTATAAACTGCAGTTTAGTATTGTAATATTTTTCCTAAGTGTAGATTAATGTTTTGTCACACTCACTCGTTTCTAGGTTTTTATGTAGTTCAAAAATATGAGCAAAACATGATGATCGAATAAGAAAACATTCAACGTAGCTAACACAACACAGCCAACAAGCATAAATGATCTGAACCTAAATTGTCTCTGTAGCCGGTTTTAGATTTCTATTCAGATCAGATTCAAACCAAGCTATCATATTCTCAATAACAGGTTTGAACATAACCAACCAATACCATCAACACACTATGAAAATGGGCTCGTCTTCGATTTTGACATAAAACTAAGAATGCACATGAGAAAAATTAGGAGAGCATTCTTGTAGGCCTGAGTTCTTGAAACATGTTTTGCATTAGGACTGATATATAAAGCCAGTTGTTGTCAAATTTTGCAATTTATCAATCAGTGGCTGAGCTAGGGGAGGCCCAGGTGCATTCCATATAAACCTCATATGGAAGGTACACCAAAGATAGACCATGTGTACACCAAGGTTCATATGCAATCATTATACTGCATAAACAATCACAGAAAAAGCTTTGGACCACATCACTACAACATTTAACCAAAATTGTTGTGCATGCCACACACTGGCAGATGCTTATCTCACACCAACATCATGCTAAATAACATAACTCCATGCCAAAGATCTTCTCGATTTGCTACATGTAATGCACCCTGGAGTTGAGGGATTATATGAATAAGATACAAAAAGGTACTTGTGAAGTCAGGTTTTACAGTTTTTTATATAAAGTACAATGTCTCAAGATACTCCTGGCCAAATTTTGCCTAATTTGAAAAGAAGTAGAAAAAATAAAATTCAGAAGTATATCCAATTAAAGAACAGGATGCACAAATGATACTGTGAAGGCTAGATTTACAGTTATGGTGAATTTAATAGCATATTCAGATTCTGCACATATGAAAAGTGTGGTTTTATGGACCAAACTTTAGATCTCTTTTTAATTCTAACTGGGGTTCAAAATGGCTACTATGTGCAAAATTTTGTTAACTTTTTTGGGAGGGGGAGTAAAATTCAAACCTTGCATAATTTTGCCTCTCCACAAGCCTGGGACAAAGAAAAACTCTTAAAGTTATCTGTTTTTGATTTTCTCATCCTCTAGCCCACTTGGAAAGGGAATGAGTTTAAAAACATGTCTCAGAGTTTCAGGTTTTAGGTTCAGGTTTCAGAGTAGATCAATCTGGGCATCTTTTTACTCAGTAGAGGGTTAGTGGAGAGACTAAACATGGAAAACTTTTGATCCAATTAGAACAACAACATTTACAAAAAAAGTTCAAGACTAATGCTGCAAATTATACTGATTTCTCTCATAGCTCTGGTGTGTAAAAAGTAGCTCTGCTCTGGTCTGTTCACAATTCTCTAAAACTGATTAACCTGATGAGAATAAGGCTAACAATCACTTTTCAACCTGGATACATTTTATCCCAATTTAGAGAAAGCTAACAAAAACTTTTATTAAAACAACTATAAAGCCTAAATTCTTTGTGATACATGTGTCAGGGGTATGTCACAGCATTGAATGGAACACCTCATGGATCAGAGCCACCCACTGGTTCAGCTGGCAAGAGAGACAGTATCAAGATTTACTAAATAGACTGTAAGGATATGCTACATGTAGCCATGCAAAGAGTGGAAGTTTTTAAAACCATAATATGTACACAGGCAGAGCTTATAATCTGATACATTGTTATTGATAAGATGTTATTTGTTCTGTTCTTTCTCATAGAGCGAAGTATAGAAATCTGTGTTCATTGCATAGATATATATTCAATATTGCATACTGTCTTGTCACTTTGAAAAATAAATTCAATTTGAGTGAAGTGCTGAGTAATTAAGGGCATCTTGTAGCTTAATTTGTGTAAAAAAGATATAATTTATCAATAGTATGATAAGCTCTTGAACCATGCATGTATTTATCTCTATTTTTCTTCTATTTTTTCAGAGAAAATGAGAAAAAAGAGATTGCCAAATATGAAATCAAGGTTTGTTTATTTTTGACATAACATTTTCTAGGTAGCTTTTTCTGATGTTTTGCTATCTAAAGGACAGTAACACAATTTGCCAGGCAAGAGAATTGAAAGCTCTTTTGAGTTTTTTCAAGTATTTATCCCATGAAACTGATGCATAATTTATTAGTTATAATTATATTTATTTAGGTTATAGTTTATAGTGTAAACTTGAAGTTTTGAGATTGAAAGTTTAGATTGACTTTATTAGTTCGTAAAGCCAGCAAGCCAGCAAAAGGAAGCCTCCCTAAGCAAAACTAGCCAATATATTCTTATGAGAATGATTTTTTACTCCATGGACCATTCATTATTTGTGTTTGAGAAGGTCATTAAACGTTTCTCTTTGGACAAACCTTTAAGATGATGACATATAAGCTGTTCATAGTAGTTAGGCTGAAGGTGATGTTGCAATTTTTAATAAAATTCCAGAAAATCGTAATTGAGTACTTTTAATGTTTGCATTTTCTTAGATTGCTATACAGTGCCTAGAGAATGGCTACCTTTTCAGGAAGTAACTTGTATCTGGCCAATATTTTCATGATTTTATCTTCACTAGAACATGTAAAACTGACTGGGGTGTTCAGAACCTGCTCCCTTTAGAACCTGTCAATAGAATGAACTACTTTTTAACCAAAATGTCCTGTTTATCTCTGATTTGTATTATCATTTTTTCCTTAGACTTTATCATTACTTTTTCTATTGATTACAAGCAATGATAGATTACTAGCAAGACGTAAACAGCTTATGAATTGTATCTATTGTAAAACATATATTTTAGGAGCACTAGGTTAACAGATTCTTGGTTGATAGCAGCAAATTTATTTTGCTGAACAAGTCTACCTATATGAATATGGTTTTTCAATTATTATTATTCTTATTGTTATTAGAAATTGAATTAAAAAGGGAATTGATCACAAGAAGTTGTTAAGAATGCAAACAATATTTATTGCCCATTTGAGTTAATAAAAGTTTTTTTTCTAGGCAGGACAGTTTAAGTACAGGCTAAGAAGTGTGAAAGATATTTTGAAAAACCTTGATAATGATAAATCAAGTGAAGAAGGCTCTGCAAGAAGAAGGGGGAGAAAAAGTAAGTTATTAGCGAGCAAGCGGAGGTCAATTGCTGAGTCAGTGATGCTAAAAAACTTTCAAAAGGATGCACAATTCAATAAAGAGCAGGAGGAGCAAAAAAGTCCGTCTAACCAACAAGCTGAAGACACTTTGGAAGCAAAGGTAGAACAAGAAGAAAATCAAATTCATATTGAAGAGAAAAACGAAAGCTCACAGGGGGCAGAGGAAATAACAGAGATGGTTTCTGAAATTGAGCAGTCAGAAATGAATGACAACGAGGTTCCATTGGTACAGGACACTGAGACAAGACAAACCACAATGGAAGATGAAAACCAATTGAAGGAACCAGGGATAAAAAATCTAAGGGTAAAGGCTAGGGTATGTTGCAAATTTGTATCAAATTTTTTTCATTGGTTCTTTTTAGTTGCATTAATGACAAGAATTCCCAGTTTTTTGTATCCATGTTTTTACAATGAGGAGCTCAAAATAATTTAGTTTTTAAGTAAAAAGCATCAAAAAATCATGAAATGATTTTTTAGGTAAAACCTGTGAATGAAACTGAAGAAGAGGCTGCTGAAAGAATAAAGGCTGAGATGAGACTGAGGCAAGAATGTTGTAACTATATAGAAAGCTTTTCTAATTACCCAGATTTCAGGGCATGGCTGCAAAAATTTTGATTTCTTGATACCTATTAAAATTTCTGAAAATATTCTGCTAGCTGAAGATATTGCACAATGCGATTTACATTTTCAACTTTAACTAATTGAAAATTTCAAGCGCAATATATCCCCTGCTATAGACCTTTATCTAAATTGTTGTGTTTCGCTATTTTTCTGCCAGTTGTGGAAATAGAGTTCTTAAGTGTGACATCACAATAAACTACTTTTAGAATTTTTAAATTTCAACCATATAGCATAAAAGAACACGATGAAATGCTTCTAATTATGCAAGACCAGTTAAATATGCAAAAAATTTGGTGATTAAGGTTTGAAGTGTGCAAGCGAATCTTTGTTATTTTGGCTCTGTTCATAAAGTTATGATTATAGGCGAAATAACAGAGGTTTGATGGGGAAAGAACCTGTGCTGGTATGGCTATATCTAGGCCAATGCAAAATACATTTGACTGATTTTGCACATTTAGAGGTATTTCATGATCTCTTTCAGGTTATGGGATCTAAATTAAACAGTTTTCAAAAATATATTTTTGTGATGTCATCGGTTGAGAACTCTATTTTCTGTGTTCCAATATTTTTGCAGCCATGATTCATGACTTTTTTACAAATCAATTTAGAATTTAACAAAAGCAACAAGTATTTAAAGGGTGACACCACAGAGTGGATGAGAATGCATTGCATCCCTATGGCTTTGCTTTGAGCATAGAATCTTTTAATGAGGATTATCAACTGATAGATTATAGCATAGACTACAATCTATAAACTGGGAAAATACCAAACATACTATAATCTGTAATACAAACTACAAACTGTAAAAGATTAAGCAGATATGGGGGAGAGGGAATTTCGCACAAATGATTTATAAAGCTTATAGTTTTAAAACTAGATGGTCCTTTTTTCCGTCTATACACGACTACACTCTTTTTTTATAAGAACCAGTAAATTTAAGTTCAGGCTGACTGTTGTTTATTTTTTTCAAAAATCTGAGGCTGAATTGTTCTTAATTTGTTCTTAAATTAAGAGGGTGTAAGCAGTGCTATTGCTAGCTTTTTCGCTCTAAGTAGGTGTTCAGGCCTCATTTGCCAACAAAGTGAATGAGACAGCCTTAATTTGCTGACAAATTTGAATATTCACCAAAAAAACACCCACACATCGCTAAAAATCCTCGATTTTGAGAAAAAACGTTGTTCAAAATTGCAATTTGCAAAAGCTCAGCCTCAGCTTGTTCTTAATTTGTTCTTAACTTTTGACCAGTTTTGAGTTTTGAGGCTCGTGTTCTTATAAAATTGTTCTTATAAAAAAGAGTGTGGTTTTAAAAGGCACCCCCCTCCAATAAAGGCCACACTCATCAGAGACACATTCAGTAGCATGTTTGCAGGAAAAATTCAACGACATCGATTACACTTGGTTTTATTTTTCTTTCATTTGATCACATGGTCGCCATACATTTCGGGTCTAAGAATGACATTTGCGTTCAAAATCTATTCATTTATAATAAATCTTCAGCATTGTCAATATTTTTTTAAACGTTTTCCATAGTTAGCCACTGTATTCATGTCTCTTCCTTTTTAGGGTAGAAACACTGGAACGAATTAAAGAGTAAGTACTTCAGTATTTATTTTTTGTGTGAAATTCACGCATTTTGCTGTTTAATTTGTAGTTTCAATGTTGATGGTATTCAGCCCACTATTTTTGCTCGCGAGTCTTTTCCAAAGGATTAGCTGATGTTCTGAGACGTTTTATCTATTTTGTCCCTTATAAAGTTGACTATAATCTGGCAGTGACGTCACTTTGAGAAAGAATAATCAAAACACACTATATAAGAAACATACAAACAGAGGCATTGTTCACACTACAGAAAATAATAGGGTAATTTAACTTCTTAAACCATTTGCTGCTAATTTGTTGCAGTGCTTACATGTATTTGTATTATAAATAAGAGGATATTTTAAATTACACCAAAAGAAATCATAGACTGAGTTGTCAACGAAGTTATTTCTGTGGTTAATCAGAGACGTAGTGGCTTGAAGACAGAAGTCACGGTGGCTGCGGAAATTTTGATACTTTTTCTATATTTTTAAGAGGAAAAATTGGCTTTAGCACCCAAAGAATTTACCTCCCACAACGCCCCAGTGTTTACGATGAGTACCATCAAGAATGGATATCTGATAGTTTACGCAGCATATTTATGTCATGCTGGCACATTTCAGACTATTTTATTGCAAGGAAATGTAGATAATACGTTTGATTTCAAATTTTGTTGACTCGAAGGATTGTTTTGTCAAAGCCTCGAACCACACCCCCCCTCCCAGATGTCCATGAGCTTTCCTTTAACTCAATGCATATTGATTTTGTTTCGTGAAACCACCCCTATTATTAACTATAACTATTACGTGTTAGGCCTGGTTCAAACGTCGCGCTTCTCATGTGCCGAACCTAACTCGAGAATTAGGTACATGAGGGGCGCGACGTTTGAATCAATTTGGTACGCCAGATTTAGTTAGAAGCGGCAGACTAGTTTGGATCGGCAGAGCTTGCCGAGCTGCACGGCTCTAGCACGGCACGGTTTCAAGCGTCGAACTTGTCATGTACCGAACTCAATGCATAATTATATTTAATTTATTTTCCTTCCCAGAATTCATTTCTTTCTTTGAGGGTGCGTTTCAAACAAATATTTGAGATTGTGTGCCTTAACCAAGATACTTCATGTAACAATCCTAAAACCCATTTGGCGCGACATGATTAAGTTCGACGTTTGAAACGGGAGTCGCGCTAAACATGCTCAAGTGTCGCTCCAAACAGAGTTAGGTTCGACACATGAGAAGTGCGACGTTTGAACCAGGCCTTAATTATGTATGAACTAAAAACAGCACATTTTCATCTCCAACGTTTAATACATTGTCAAGTATTAAACCTCACTGGTTTTTGGTTGATTCTTGTTTTATTTTTGGCAGATGGATAACAGTCGCCTTTTGTCACAACAGGTTTATCCTTCTTTTGCAGCGAATCAGATTTACCTTTGCTAATCTTGGTTTTTCAGGTTGAAGAAGGAACAAGAGGAATGGGTTGCTCTTTATGAATCGTATCAAAGTCGCCTGGCTGAAGTTGAATCGTGAGTAGGCACATCCGTCTCAATGTTGTTTACAAGTAGTTATGAGATGACGACACACTGAGAATAGGAATCAAACGTTTTAGTGAAGTTTAGCATTGATTGGTTTCTTTGGAGCTGCATTTGGTATTTAATTGAAGAAAGGGTGCATTCAAAATTAATCTATGACTCATGAGCATAAAGTAAGCATTTGAATGGAAAGAGAAAGTAGCGTTGCTAATCCATTATCTTTCAGACACTATTGACACATTTTAATCATCTTGAAAGCTTCTAAAGCACTGTTTATGATCATTGGTGCCTTTCGGTTTAGCATAGACGTCGCATCCACTTCCTAAGAGATGCAAGTCTATTGTAGTTATGGCAACGCACGAACTCCTAACACCGCACCCCCTCCCCTTAGCCCCTCCTCAAACAATGTTGGTTAGCAAACTTTTATTCGTATTTGATTGCAGCACAACTTTGCAGATCACAAACCATGTTTATATTATATAGCATAAAAATATTCAACATTGTTTGAAGGAGGTAGGAGAGGCCGGATACAATTTTCGAGGAAGTTTTTCAAGTATTCTGGCAAGGGTTGTTGCTCCAAATGGGAGGGTGCTTGCTTAAGTTTGGAAAGGAAGGAATCTAGTGTGCCAGGACTAGAATGAAGCATTATGGCTCTTATGAGGATGCTACGTCATCACTCAATTTATTCACTTACGTCATCCCTGCTTTTGGGCGCATAATCATGGCTTCACAGGATCAGCTCTGGAAATTTGCGAAAAGGAATCTTCCAGATAAAGTTTAAATAACCGTGCAAATCTTTTTCATCTTTGCAAATATTCTAAAATTCTAAATTTATTTTCAACTCAGCTTTAATTCTACTTTCAATCGCAGAACCCGCCTCAAGATAGGTAATGAACCTTCGTTTGTTGATAAACTTTGTGCGATTTCTCTCTTCAGTTAGCTAGAATATCATCTTTTATACATTAGGCGCTCTATATTAATTAAGAAGGAAAGGGATTAGACTATATTTAAGAATTTTTAGGATTCTATAGGGTTCCTTAATGAAAAGGTAATGCTAAAGCAAGAGCTCTATTTTTCATCTGAGTTTTGCTACCTTAAAAAAATACCACAAAAAATGTTAAAACAATGACGAATAGAATCACAACGTTTTAAGGAGGACAATGAGAGAACAGAAAAAGTTGAGAACGAGGTTGAACTGTATAATATTTGTTGCTATACATTTGCAGAGAAGGGCTTCAAGTTTTAGATGACTGCAAGAAGGAGGGGGGAAGGGGGGGGGGGACTCGCTTTTTTGTATTGTACCATTCATAATTATCTCGATACAAAGGTTTTATCTGCCTATGCCCAAGAGGAATCACGTGTCAAATCAATCCAATAATGTTTAGTATTACTTTTTGACTATCTTGTAACTGTAAACTTTTCGTATGCAGCTAGAATTGACTGGCTACCTCGCAAAACTTTCTACTTTAAAGGCGCCATAACATTATCTTCAAATTTCGGATGGAGAAATAGTAATTGACCTTCCCTGCCCTGCGCTTTTTACTCTGACCGCAAAGCGTGGATGGGGATGGGGGAGGAGGGTTTCTGTTAAAACAAGCAGGCCTCTTTTTCGCTTAGAGGCTAACGATTCTATAAACGTTAGGGCAGGTAGGGTGACTCCACCCGTTTCGCTTTTTTTCGCATCTTTCATTGGTCTAGAAATATAGTTACTTTTACAGTGGTTGAGGGTAGCACCAGACATGTTTGCTTGGTTTCGCGTTGCATATGACAGGTTATTTCAAATGGTTTCTTTTTTGCAGGGATCAATCAGGGGAAGTGTCACCGGATGTGAAGCATTCGCTTCTTTCTGATGAACAGCGACAATTCATGGAAGCAAAAATGGACCCTAAAGATTTTATCGACCGGCTGAAACAATATCAATTGGATTATATCGCTTGCGTATGTTTTTCATTTGAGTTTTCTTCTACATTACTTTGGTCAAAAAAATGTTCAAATCTTGCTGCAGATGGCATTAGAAAAAGTCGCTGAAGCTGATAGAAACCCACTAATCTTAGTTAGACGACATGCCTGCGTGGTCTCCATTTATTATCATAGACCCTGACAAGACAGTTTTAGAGTTCATTGTTTAAATTGTATCAAGAATGAAAGATAAAAGGTTTTGTATATCTGTCTATAGCATGATAATGTATATACTTTTTTATATAGGAATATCAATAGTATTTAAGAACATTAAGGCTCAGCAAAAATTATTAAAAAAGTGTGCAGTTCACCGTTCATGTTGTATGATCTGTGTTTGATTTCAGGCACGATATGTGCAAGATTTTACAGAGAAAATGTCAGAATTTAAGAAGAGCGTTTCTGACTACCTCACATCTTTACCAAGCATAGGTAAGTCATACAGTCTTATCGACTCTAAGTCATTCAGTCTTACCAATTCTAAGTCATCCAGTCTCGCAAAATCTTAGTCATTCAGTTTTACCAAATCTAAGTCATCCAGTCTTATCGACTCGAAGTCATTCAGTATTACCAATTCTAAGTCATCCAGTCTCGCCAAATCTTAGTCATTCAGTTTTACCCAGCATAGGTAAGTCATCCAGTCTTATCGACTCGAAGTCATTCAGTCTTACCAATTCTAAGTCATCCAGTCTTGCCAAATCTTAGTGTAATAAACCAAATATTGAGACGTAAAATGACTTCAAAATATATTTATCTTCATCATAATCGTACATACAAAAAACTGACTTACAACACGTGCTAACTGGAATAGAGGCTAGATATGATTTATGCACATATTTTAATACTATTGTCCACAGGGGATAACACTATCCCCCTCCCCATCTCTCTTCCTATGTTAGTGAATGTGAACGAGTTCTGTTTGGTAGTATGTTTGCAATGTCTACTCTGCACCAATTTCTGTTGATCATGTTGTTATTATCTTCTGGTTGTTCTCCGTGGTTCAAGTCCCCTGTATTCCCTCCTCCTCTTGCACCCTCAACGTGTACTCTATCATCAATGGGATTTGTTGTCTTGGTATTGGTTAGGTCAGCAAAAATATCACAGACTTTTTTTTTAGGAGGTTCCTTTGCAGGTAGGGGGTCAGTTGCTTTTTTGAGTAAGTGGATTGATCTTGGAGGTATATACTTCAGTTGATTGACATGAATAGTAGGACTGGCTTTGCCACTGGCGTCAACAAGCTTACAATTCAGATCTCCTATCAAGTGGGTGATTGTCCAAGGCCCCGACCACTTTGGTTGAAAACAACGTGAAATACCCCTTTTCTGAGGTGGGTTCCATAACATGACAGTATCATTGATCTTATAATGATGTTGGGTAGTTTTCTTATCGTACTGTTGTTTCATTCTTTCTCTGCTCTGGTTGAGGATACTGCGAACATTTGTAAAGGAGTTTTTAAGGCACGTACCGATGTCATTGGCAAAAGCTTGAGCCTGTTTCACATGGTGTGGAGCAGACTGTTGAATCTGTTGCTGTGGTGATTTATTAAACAGCAACGCAGTTGGTAAAGAAAGTTTAGCACCAAGAATAAGTTCAGCAGGTGTAACTTTAGTGCTATTATTAACACTTGAACGAATGGCGTAGACAGCTGATTGCAAGAACGTGTCCCAGTTACGGCCATGTTGATCAATTTGTTTCTGCACACAGGACTTAACTAGTTTTACCATTGCCTCAGAAAGGCCATCACCTTGTGGGTGGAGACGCGAAGACTTGGATTTACCTATACCCAAGATTTTGGCGACTTCCCGCATAACATTGCCATGAACATTTGAGGCACCATCACTGTGCAAACGTTGCATAATCCCATACCGACAGATCCATTGGTCGTGAATCGCTCTAGCAATAGTAGGTGCCGATATCTCTTTGAGGGGAACAACTTCAGGCCATTTTGTAAAGTGGTCGACCAGGATAAGAGCATACTTGAAACCATCTTGAGATGCAGGCAGAAAAGGTCCGGCTAGATCGTAGCAAACAAGTTCGAATCGTTCAGTAGACTGTATTGGCTGTAACTGATCTTTGTGGTATCCTTGAGGGGGTGGATTAAAAGAAGCACAAATCTTGCAACTTTTCACCCAGTTGATCACATCCTGTTTGGCATTGGGCCAGAAATAGTGTTCACAAAGGCGAGACCAAGTTCTGTCAACAGCAAAATGACCAGAGGATGGGTGGTCATGGCAAAGTTTCAGGACGGTTCCACGTAAATCGTCAGGTACTACAGTGCAGTTGTGCCACTGCAAAATGCCATCCTCAGATACAGAAAGTTTATTGCGATATGGTTTTAAGGAACCTAGACGGCAGACATCGAAGTTTCGTTTATTAGAAGACATGTACTCGATTGCTGCTTGGATGTGTTGATCTTTTGTTTGGAAATCTCTGATTGCAGCCACTGTAATATTAGGTTGTAATTCTTCCACTGAGTTGACACTGTGCATGCGACTGAGACAGTCGCTTATGGCGTTGTTCTTGGATGGAATGTGTTCTATTTTATAATTGAACTCTGAAAGTTGCAAAGCCCAATTCAGCAATTTTCTACTCTTAGGGTTGCGTTTGGATTGCAGGAATGAAGTTACGCGATTATCAGTACGCAAGAGAAAGGGTTTACCAAGAAGGTAGTGACGAAATTTTTCGGTAGCAAAAATTATAGCATGCGCCTCTTTCTCTACAATGTTCCACCTTGATTCAGTTTCATTGAACTTTCTGCTGGCGTAGGCGACGATGTATGTTTTGCCATCACTTGTGTTATGGGCTTTAAGACATGCACCTTCACCTCTGTCTGATGCATCGACTTCTAGGATGAAAGAGTCTGTACTTGTAGGAGCTCGTAAAACTGGTGCGGAAGAGAGAAGCTGCTTTAGTGCTTCAAAGGCTGCTTGAGCTTCAGGTGTCCAGACAAACGTTGAAGTCGGTTTTGCAAGTTCGTGTAGAGGAGCAGCAACAACAGAGAAGTGGGGAACAAATCGATCACAAAATTGTGCCATGCCTAAAAATTCCTTCAAGGATTTAGCATTGGATGGCACTGGAAAATCGGTGATGGACTGAATGCGAGCTGGGTCAAGGCGAATGTGTCCCTTGTCAATGAAATGACCTAAATACGGCAAACTTGTCTGGAAAAATTTGCATTTCAAGGCGTTCAAAGTGAGACCAGACTGTCGAATTCTTGCTAAAACACTGCGAACATTGGAGAGATGATCTGTGAAATCTAATCCTTTAATAACCACATCATCGTAGAAGGGTGGTAGAATACAGTCGCTTAAATCAGAAAATGTTTGTTCCATGGTTCGTTGGAACAAAGAAGAGGCCGGTTTGATACCTTGAGGCATAACGTTCCAGGTCCATTGACCAAAACCGTAACCAGGAGAAAAGGCAATGATCGGTTTGATTCTATCAGCACACGGAATTTGGTGGTAGCCACTGTTGAAGTCGATTGAGCTGACATATTGAGAGCCGCGAACAGAGTCAAGACATTGTTGAAGGGATGGAGAAGGCCAACCTGAATCTTTGATGGCAGGGTTGAGAAAACGATAGTCAACTACAAGTCGAAAACGATCGGTAACATCACAGCTATTTGAAACATTCTTCTTGGCAACAAGGACTGTAGCAGCACGATAAGGTGAATCAATATGTTCAATTAGGCCATGAGCTTTATAGTGTTGTAAAAGTTCCTTGACAATGGATTGTTGATGAAGTGGCACTCTGCGTAAAGGCATTGAAATGGGTGTCGAATGAGCCAAATCAAAGTCAAATTCTGTCACGTTGGTTTTGCCAATTTTGGTGTTTGATAAAGAGAAGACATCAGAAAATTCCATCAGTAAATTCTTGGCTTGTTGAAACTGCGAGGGAGACAAGTGGGTCAACTGTGAAGTGAGAATCGTAATAGGATCGGAGTTTTGAGTAGAATTATCTGTGTCCTGAGTAGAGAGAAGATTAATTGTGTCTTTAGGAAGAACAGAGAATTCTTCAAAGTCATACGTCCCTAGAGCAACCTTGGTGCCCTTTTTGATGGTCTTTGCGACGGCAGAAGTATTAACAAGGACGGTGGGAACACATGAGTGTTGATGAGAAACCTTGTGTAAGTACGGAACAACCTTTACATGCAGACGTTCTTCAAAGGGTGCATGTCCATCAATCAGTGCAGTCGGTTCTGAAACTGGGCGGAATGCATGAAGGGAGGGCCCATTAGCAACTGTCTTAATAGTCAATGATTGTCCGGGTGGTATTGTGTACTTGTTCGGTGTTATGAAAGCAATGTTATCTTGAAGAGAAGGCTGAGAAGATACCAATACCATGGATTGATCTAGATGAAGGAGTTTCTTGGAGTTGTCAATGCCCCATTTGGTAAATTTATTTAGAAAACTCAAACCGAGAATGCAAGAATAAGGCAATGCATCAATAATCATAAATTCAACAATGTGAGATACAGCAGGATGCCCTACTACAAGAGGGGCTTTAATCACACCAAAGGGTTTCATTATTTGTCCATTTGCATCAAGCAAACCTGGGCCAGTATAACCCTGTAATGGTAGGTTTTGCAAGTAAGGACTGCCAGTGAAACATCTTTTGGCAAGACAGCATACGGTGGCACCAGAATCAAGCATCATTGGAATTTGCTGTCCATGTAATGTTCCTGTTAGCCAAAGCAAATTAGGTTCTCTCTGCAGAAAAGATTGTGATTCTTCTTTTTGGGGGGTCAATGAAGCATTGTCGGCTTTCCCAGTATGACCCTTTACTGGGGGCCCCAAAAGTTTCCCGACTGTTGAGGAAGATTAGCTTGCTGCTTGTAAGCTAGGCAATCACGTTGGATATGATTTAAGCCGTGGCAAAAATAGCACTGAATAGGTTGCCGTCCGTCTGGCCTTGCGTTTCGAGGCTGAAAATCCCTGCCAAAATTGCGTTGAAAACCATTGCGTGATTGCCGACGGTTGCTCTGCGGGGCAGAAAAAACAGGGGCACCATGCTGATGTTGAAGTTGCTGTGAGGGCCTAAACGGAAGTTGACGGTTGAGTGCATTGATTTGGTCTTGTTGTTCATCAAGCTTCCGCATTGTGAGTTGACTTTGTTGCTCAAATTTGGTGGACAAGGCAAGAATGGCGTCCAGTGTTGTATCAGATGGATTTGCAGCAGTTAAAACAGCATCAGAAGGTCCAGTGACAATAGCACCGTTGATTGTCGCAGATGGTAAGGAAAGATGAACTGATGCATCGCGGCAAGCCTTGAGCAAATCTTGGTGGGTAATTTTGTCATCATACGGGTTGGTGCAAAAGATGAATATATTTCTGCGAAGTGTATCAGAAATCCCTTGTAAAAACTTGCGTTTCACCGCATGGTTTATAATGTCAGTTTTGGCTTTTGGATTGGCGGCTCTGAATAACTGTAAAAGGTGGGTCATGAATTCTTCTTCACTTTCATCGATCTTTTGAATGCAGCGTTCGAATGCAGTCATGTGAGCTTCGCGATCGGTTTCTGAATCGAAAACCGCGGTGAGTTGTTCCTTAAGCTCGCTGTATTTCTGGGGACTGCCTTTCTCATCTTCAAATTGATCCAAGATGGCTTTAGCACGGCCATCAACACAAAGCATTAGAATTTGGCCAACCACGAGGTCGTCAGATTTCTCGGCAATAACACAACATCTGTCGAAGTTACGAAGCCATTGGTGCAAATTTATGTCCCCGTCGCCGGTGAACTTCTCAAGTTTTGAAAAAATTATGTTAAAGGATGACATTGTAAAATGATGTGGGTCAAAACGCTCCTGTCACCAGTGTAATAAACCAAATATTGAGACGTAAAATGACTTCAAAATATATTTATCTTCATCATAATCGTACATACAAAAAACTGACTTACAACACGTGCTAACTGGAATAGAGGCTAGATATGATTTATGCACATATTTTAATACTATTGTCCACAGGGGATAACATTAGTCATCCAGTCTTACTAAATCTAAGTCAGTAAGTCTCACAAAATCTAAGTCATTCAGTCTTACCAAATCTTAGTCATTTAGTCTCACCAAATCTAAGTCATTCAGTCTTACCAAATCTTAGTCATTTAGTCTCACCAAATCTAATTCATTCAGTCTTACCAAATCTTAGTCATTTAGTCTCACCAAATCTAATTCATTCAGTCTTACCAAATCTAAGTCAGTAAGTCTCACAAAATCTAAGTCAATCAGTCTTACTAAATCTAAGTCAGTAAGTCTCACAAAATCTTAGTCATTTAGTCTAACCAAATCCAAATCATTAAGTCTCACCAAATCTTAGTCATTTGGTCTCACCAAATCTAATTCATTCAGTCTTACCAAATCTAAGTCAGTAAGTCTCACAAAATCTAAGTCAATCAGTCTTACTAAATCTAAGTCAGTAAGTCTCACAAAATCTTAGTCATTTAGTCTAACCAAATCCAAATCATTAAGTCTCACCAAATCTTAGTCATTTAGTCTCACCAAATCCAAATCATTAAGTCCCACCAAATCTTAGTCATTTAGTCTCACCAAATCTAATTCATTCAGTTTCACCTAATCTAAAGGATACTTTTACTTTTTCTTCCCCTCGTATGCGTAACACTGATTGGCATGATTTCAATTTTAAGTTTGTCTCGAAATATGGTTTTCATTACCCTTATAGTAAATTGTGCTAAAAATTTGTGTACAATACAGTTATGCTTATCCAATTTGACCTTGTCGTCCAAAGAGAATTAAATCCTGTAATGTGATTTACCCTTGCGTTTTTGGTGAAATTGAATGAAAGTGCCAGTGGGGTAACGAAGGCACCTGGGGCCCTTGAGAAAAAACGGAGATGAGCCCCTATTAATGGATGTCTAGGTCCCATCTAAGCGTGTAGAGGATGTCAAACACAGTAGCTAGATGAAAGGATGATAGTTTTCCTCGTTTACTAGGGAGAAACTGCGTTTCATTTCGAACAATTTTTAAGACTTTTGAAAACAAGGTAAACTTAAGCGAACTCTTAAAAACATGGATATCTTTGTTGCCATTTTTGATCGGGGGCCCTTGGATATGAAACTAAGGTGCACTAAACTGCGTTATGCCACTGCAATGTTTAACGGAATCATTCTGAACTTCGATGCCTACTAAGGCCTGTTATTACTCAATCGGCCGTGCATTGAGCTTTCCCCTCTACCTCGTAACACAAACAACGTTTCGCTTTGTCATTTTTGGACGTGATTACTAAATGTTGACCACATCTATTTCACTTTAGGTTCTTAGATTTTAAGTTTCCTGGGGATATGGTTTGCATTGTTTGATTAAGCTTTTTGCCGATAAACAAGTGCATTTTCAAACAGTTATGACAGATTTGTCCATGATTTGAAATTTACCTAATGAGTTATATGACCCCTATAAGCAGTGAGGCGTTTTAACAGTAGTATAGAAGGCGAATTTAGGTTTTGTTAGAATACTTCTTTGGGTGCATGAATTCTGTCTGAAAAGTATGTTCTCTAATAAAGTGAATTGTTTATTCCAACAGTGTCTCCAACAAAAGAAGGATGTTCGAGAACCCCAAGGACATTGATAACGAACATTTTGGGTCGTGCCAAAGATATTGCAAGCAAGTCAGATCAAAGCTTCTAACGTAAGAACGCGGTAGAGATCGCTTCGCGCAACAGGAAGCTTTCCACGTCTTATTTGTAGTGTAGTCTACGTAGCAAGTGGGACTATTGCTAGACGTTCTCAACGCACTGCCTTTGTTATTCGCCCTCATTAAATGACAGGATAACAGCCCTACCCACACTATCCACCTGTACATCGTTTGGGCATTCATCCAAACCTCCCTTCAAACGTTCTTCTTTATTCACACTACTTTGCCTCTCTGTTAGTTGTTCTATATTATCTTAGTCCATGTTACGGTGTTGTCTATACATTTCACTCCCTAAAGAAGTTTCGTTTCTTTCTCTATCTTAATTTGTCCATTGTATTTTCCTAAAGCTTCCCTTATTTTTCAACATATAATGACAAACCCGGGTAAAACTGTCACTCGAAGTGTGAATTCTATCCGAATTATTTCTAACCATGCTGCAATTTTCTCTATAATTGCAACGCTATTGTTTCTAGGTTAATCAACGTAGACCTATACAGTTGAACCCCATTACGTTGTACCCTGGATAGTTCGGACTTTCAGTAAATCGGACTGATTTTCGATTACCATTGGATTTTTCTACCTTATTCAAATCAAAAGTCGTATCCGGGACTAGCAGGAAATTCGCTTAGTCAGACCTTTTTCTTGAACAACAACCCCCCCCCCTCGCCTCCGCCCCGGTCTCCCCATTGGAGATCCGACTTACTGGGATTCAACTGTAGTTTTAACCTTTCTTGTTGCTGTATTATGCCTCCACAACCACTTTTCCAATATTTGGCATGCTTCTCTCGTATTTCCCCTAAAATTCAAGATGTCTTAACTGAACTCAAAGTATTTCCTTTGCCTAAACACCAAATTGCAACCTCGGTATGACTTGCCAACCCCAATCCATATAATCATATGTCATATGTCATAATCAATCCATAGATATAAATTATACTGTTTTCTGAATTAGTATTGTTTTAGGCCGCGATGGCAAAGATGTCCAAGGGGCACTCGCGAACGCAACTTACGTAAAGGAGTCATCCGATAGTGAAAATTCTTGTATTATAGGTATAAATGATGAACGAAATGCACCATGACACGTCGTTTTACCTCGGGTCATCGATCCAATGATTACTAGAATGCATGCAATGTACTTCCTCCTATACCTGATAAATGCGATATCTAATGGTTTTGGATGAAAAGTGATTTAAGTGGATAAACCCTCCCCCCGTATGGTACATAGTTGAGTATATCTCCTACCCCCTTTCAGTTGGAAGAGTATTTAGCAATGAAACGAGTAACTGATTCTTCTACCATGCGACTAGTCCTTCTATTATATTTGGTTCGTTCTACTCCATTTTTTATGCCCTACTTATTTTCTTCTATTTCATTATAGATGTAGAAAGAATTTTAGAAGTAGGGGAGGAGCAACATTTTTGAAGTTGCGATCTGTGCACCCTTTGGTCCTACTTCTATGCTCAATTGGAATATATATCTTGATAACCTACATGTCTGAAGCAGGGGTGTTGTGCTATGAAAAGAATGTGATAATCTCACGTAAATTATCGCAAAAGCAATAGCAAAAGGAGAAATGGGCTGAGTTTGGCATTAACAAAAGGGATAAGACCTCCCGAACCCCATATGACCCCCTAGCGCTACACCCCTGGTCTGAATATTGCAATGTTTTAAATAGGACTTCCACGTGATCACTGGACAAAAGTGTAGCTCCTAACTCTTCGACATAAACTTTTCCAATGTTAGATATTTTCATTTGAGCTTACGAGTATATCAGTGCACAGAGACGACACATTGTTGTGTAGCAATTGGATGCAATTTTCAATGTTTTAGTGATAGGAGAGCTTGTGTCTTAATTTTGGATTCGCATTCGTAAACATTCGATGCAGTTTTGAATATAATGTATATAGCTGACTTATTTTAATTTCGATGTATTGTCATTTCCAAAAGCTATTTGTTTTCCTGTGTATTTTGGTGTCCCATGTACCAACTTTGGCTGATTGTTTCTCATGCTTACTTCAAATCTTACACTTTCCACGGGTTTTAATCTCGATTCGGTATGCTGATACCCAAAATATTATCACGTTGTTGCTCTGCCAGGTTTTGCTGAAACCCTCGATACCCAGCGATGGGCATTGACGTTGAATCAAGTTTGCTGCCATACGATAAAGATGCTGTTTCCAAATTTCACATTACTCACCAATACCGAAATAGAAACCGCAAACAGTAATCCCAAACTAACAACGTGGAAATTGTATCAATGAAAAGTTAATTTGAGATTGATTAGATCAGATATCTACTGTGTTAAACTTAGATTGAAAATTGATTGCTTTTGCAATGAAGGACAGCTTGGGAAATCATATCCGTATTCTTTCAAATCAAAAACAAGAGAGTACTTGATGTTTATCGTGGTTTTTGCCATGAAAAGTCTGATTCATGCTAGAGAATGAAAGCACCGCAGGGCAATTGTTTGTGAATATGTCAAGCTTCTTATTTCGAAGAACTTCTTGTTGAACCTTTTATAAATAGCGAACGCTTCTGGTGGGAACGTCGATAAGCTGCTAGCAAAAAAATTTGAACGTGTGTGTTACGAAATGTAAGGAAGTTGTCCTAGAGTTTCACTGCAGTCATACTTGTCAATAAAAGGTTTGTGTAGATGAAAATGGACTGTCCTGTATAAAGCCACAAAAAGGTTGGCTTGTCCAGTAAGGTTGGTTTTGCCTAACCTGGGCCCTAGGGCTTCGGGTGAGTTTGTATGACAACATTCAAGGCTAGCGCAAGGAGGGGGCCCTGCCACTTTGCTTTTTACGTTTCGTTTTTTATTTTACAAGGCTTTAATAGGCAAGCTAGGTTTTGTGCGTTTTTTCAAAAAGGGAAAATTCCACTTATTTTGCTTTGGAATAACAAATTAGACTTCAAAGTTTACAACAGAATAAGACTTGTTTTCCAGAGAGTGAGACATTCACTGGCTGACAAATTAAACAAACATTGTTGTGATTATGCGAAAGACGGGTAAGGATAGTCTTGCATCAATAAATGGGGAGGAATAAAATTTTCTTGGGCGAAAAAATCTGGGGCGAGTCTAACCGTATATAGAGATTGATTGCATACGGTCCGCAACTATGCTCTCAAGAAATCTCTTATTACATTGTTTTATTGTCAGTTTCTGCGTGTTTTCAACAAATGTTCTATCACAAGACAATGCGTGGATCGGAAAATTCATAGGAAGGACGAGAAAGTTAGATTTTCCGACAAAATTCTGGTAAAAAGAAGAAGAAATTAATAAAGGTGCTGACATGCAAAAATAGGATTCAATCAAATAGGCTAAGTAAATTGAATAAAACAATTTTGTCAGAAAACAGGAGAATTTCTTATTTAAAGATTTTCAAGATAGAAGCAAGTTGTTTTAGACATAAATTTTTTTCACAACTGGAATCACAACTTTTTCACAGTCTAAAACGACTTTGAATCGATTCCAATGTTTTATTTTGCAAGCAATTTTTCTATACACAGATTCTCTGCATATTTTGGCAGTGATCAAAGGCCTTAAAATGAACCCTGCCACCCACTAAGAATGGTCCCGCTATTTGTGTAACAGAAAATCTCTGTTTTATAACCTTGGAGAGAAAAAATCAATTTAAAAAACCGTTAAGACCAGGATCAATTAGAGAAGGAAATAGATTTCATTATTCTTTTCATAGAAGACATTACAATACCAAAGTGACTTCTTATTTTCCCGTTCTTAATTAGCTTTATCTAAAATATTTGTTGTACATTGTTTTTAATTTTCTTAGACTGTATAGGATGCAACTAGGTCTGGTGTTCTTCTGTAAAGGTAACATCATGAGGACTTCATTTTGCACTTCGTTTGAGCGAGAAAAGACGCAAGTTTGTCACGGATAATCACAGGGTGACAAAGGTACCCTCTGATGTCCATTTCTGATATTGTACTTCCCAAAAATGGCGAAATGGGAAGCGAAGTGACGAATCGAAAATAGCCTGATTCAAAAGTGTTTGAAGTTAATCGAACTGGTCTACAACTTGCAGACTGTGTGGTGATATTTTACAATTTGGCTGGTTGTTTTTTCGGTGTATTGTACCGGTTTAACATTGAACCGACATGCGAAAGACGAGGCTACTAACCTGCCAAAGGAACAGAGAAGTTAGGCCGTTTGGCTCGTCGTAGTTTTTTTTATCGACCCCGATGTAATTATCTGAATTGATATGAAAACATGTAAAGATGCGGGAGTGCTACCTCAGAGTTTTTGAAGCTACAACTATCTGTTTTGAATAAAGCAACATAGAGGGAGTGGTCTGAATTAAGGCTTAGGACATTGCGACGATGGGTCAGGGCCAAGGAAAGGCTAACAGGGACCATGGAGGTGTAAAAAGTAGTAAACTCAAAACCCTCAGACAACGAAGTGGAGGTGATATTTCACGTTCGAAAGAAAATTTAGCCGATGAACCAAAAGGTGTCCAAGGTAAACATTGTTGATACGGGAGTTGATTTCATTCTCTCATTAATAATTATTTCCGCGCGGTTCCACTTTTCGTACATTCCATATTCTCTTGCTACCGTAGGCAATTATTTGCAACAGTTGCAGCTCATATATAGTTTATGTAAAATGAAAGCTATATATTTTTACATAGGGGAGATAGATGCATGTGTTTTAATGGAAGATAATATAGGTAAAGTTCATGTTTGCTGATTACTTAGGAACGATGAATACTCATCCTGTATTTGGAACGATAAATCTGTTAGTATTTTTCAATCCTTATTCCTGAATAAAATATTAAGTAAATATTGTTTGGAATATGTCATTTTTCCCACATAGACTTTCAAATATCAGTAAAATCTACCTTCAAGATTTTTGGATAAAGAAATTGAATTGTTAATGAAATATTTATTTATCAATATATTTATTTGAAAGTGATCAAAATGATCACGTTTCTAAATAAATTTTGAGCCAAGGTTGTATTTTATAATCAGGTCTTTGAAGCTTTGAGCAATCATAATTTTTTTTCTTGTGATTACCCTTACCAATATTAGCCTTCCTTAAAACAAAATTTTCAAATGGCTTGCAAAAGCAGAACAAAAACACATTTAATGATGTGGCATTTTATGACATGCTTGTTGGGCATTCCAATTAGTAGTTGCATTTATACTCATGTAGTGAAATAAGGACACTAATCATTGCCAAAAAATTTATAATTATCATTGTATTGTTTCTTTTTTCTGTATATCTTTGTACTTAGTTTTCTCACATTGCTCTGACTAATCAGATCTCTTTAGTCTCCACATTTCTACTTGCTTTGAATGGTTTAATCGTTGAAAAATAGCTGTTGGTGGTACTTGGATAATCCAGAGAAGAACAAGAGTTTTTTCATTTAGACTACATATTATATGGACCATAGAAACAACCTCAGGTTTCTTTTTATATTGCTAAAGATATAGGACCATCAATGCATGAAATACAGATGTACAGAATGTAATCGCAAATTTTCTCCCAACTTTTTGTGATGCTGCTCTCTGTATGTTCTATATATGTTCTGTATGTTCTCTGTATGATGCTGCTCATTTCATGAAACTGTGCAAAACTTGAAAGAGTAAATATGGAATTTCTTCTTTGTGACTTATGAGATTAAATATAGTTAAAGGCTGTTTAAAAAGGGTCAAGAGTAAAAATTGTCAGCAAATCACAAACAGCCCTAGGCATTTCTATATACCTCCAAAAGCATTATTGTTTAAAAGCCAATGTTTTATAACAGTTATCTGTTAAACAGTTTTGTTTCTGTTTGCTACTACTTGAACTTGTTTCGGTTTATTTTGAAGCAGCAATTCCGCATGATCTTCAGTTTCACTATGAAAATGGTTTTCCCCACATGTTCAGTTCTTTTTTTACTATAGCTTCATGAACAGTTTGCTAACAATCCAAGAATCTCCTTTTTTACAAAACAACCAAAGGTCCAACTTGATTGCTACTGATCAGCTTGGATGATAAAAATTTCCTAGTGCTGTAAGTCAGTTTGACCTACTTCACTTTCTCACTGGAACCCTTAGGATCCTCACTTTATTGCAAAATGTGTTCCAGTGAGGATTGTGTTACATTAGTTATACTTTAGATAAGTTTTTTAAAGTTAGAGTACAATAATGTGTGAAGTATTGGAAAATTATTGTATTTGTTGCTACCCTTCTTTCAAAGGCAGTTCTGGGACACTGAGAATTCATGCATATATCAAGCAGTGTCTCAGTTTTTCTCACCGATGTAGCCACACCTCATGATTCCTTTGCTGACTATCTATGGAAGACTGATAAAACTTCTCACTAAAGTTAAAGTTTCATCATGGCATGGACTTAATCACAAGCCCTTGGATCTCTAATCATCCTTATATTCAACTTCCTTCTCTATTATTGCCTAGTGTATACCTGACAATGTTATAATTTTAAGTTTTATGACTGCTAACAGAACTTTTGAATTTTCTTTTATAGATTTTATGGCCCACAGACCTCTGCCTGCAATTCCACCAAAGTTTGATGGTTCACCTAGTGACCTTTCAGTTTCACCGCCAACACCACAAACAGATGTATTTACTTTCGATGAATCTGATCCATCATGTTTCCTTGTTCAACATGATTTTGAAGCAACAGACAGTACCATGCTTAGTATAAGGAAAGGAGAATTTATAAAGATACTTGATAGAGAGACAAATGCAGGTGACTGGGCTCGTGGACAAAACAGCAATGGAGAGATAGGTTGGGTGCCATCTGCCTACCTTGTGGAGAATGAGAGCCTAAATCGTTATGACTGGTATCATGGGAAGATATCAAGAAATAGAGCAGAGTATCTACTTAGTAGTGGAATAAATGGAAGCTTTCTCATACGGGAGAGTGAAAGCAGCCCTGGTCAATATTCTCTGTCTGTCAGGCACGAAGGAAGGGTGTATCACTACAGAGTGAACAATGATAGTGATGGAAGTATGTATGTTCAAGAAGGGATTAAGTTTAAGTCTATACCTGAGCTAGTGACATATCATACCCAAGAACCTGGTGGGCTGATTGCCTGCCTGCGATATGCAGCTCCAAAACTTGACAAGCCTACAGTTTATTCAATCTCACCTGAGTGTGACCAATGGGAAGTAGCAAGGCAAGAGATTACAATAAGCCAGAAACTTGGAGGGGGGCAATATGGAGAAGTGTACAAAGCAGAATATAGAAAGTTTCATAAAACAGTAGCAGTGAAAACACTAAAGGTCAGTTGATTATATTCAGCATCTGGTTTAATGTTTCAAGTATAAAAATGTTGGACAGGTAGGGAACTCCTCAGTCCTAATGCGAACGGTCACAAAAACTCTATGGCTTGTAGACCAAAGAGATCATGAATATTTTCAGCAAGGATAGTAATTCTTTGCTAAGTTTTGCTCATGTGCTTATGTTTTAACAATTTTGGCACACTGGGTCTTTCTGGTTTTGTATTGAACACAATTATTTTCTACTTTCAATCCATGAGTTAGCTTTTGAGGTTGTGATAAATGCATACATGCATTACAACCAATGATATATGAACCCCAACATTAATGATCTTGGTCTTATGACAAAATTTCTACTACCTTTGCACAAGGACACTACATTGTTAGGAAAAGTTTCACAAATTTATCTCACTAGAACACCCATATGAGTGTTTTGCTGGATTTGTTATGTTTTAAAATATAGAATATTTAAAAATGCTTGAAAAAGCAGAAACATGTCATACCAAAGAACTTTACAAAAAGTACTTTAATATGGGATGTTACCACCATTTTGTGCTATTTTCAAATATTATATTTTGCTAAACTTGCTTCTTGAATAAAATTAATTCTTAATCAGAAGAATTGATATTGAAGATATGGTAGGGATATGAGTTGCATGGCCAGACCATATTCATCAGATATCAATATTGTTGAATATAGCATAATTTTTTGGATAGCTGAAACACAATTTACAATAACTAGACATGCAGTCTTTCCCCCTTTTGACAATATACATATTTGATGAATATCAATATTGAAAATATGGTCATCATTTAGAATTTGAATGTTGCAAAAGCAAGAGGCTGATTTTAACGTTCTGGTTTCTAGACTAAAAGTTCAAATAGGTGAATAGAGTTCAATTCATTCTAAACTCTAAATATAATTATTTTTTGTTCAGGAGGATGCCACTGATGTTGAAGAATTCTTGAAGGAAGCTGACATGATGAAGCACATCAGACATCCAAACCTTGTGCAATTAATTGGTGTCTGCACACAAGAAAAGCCAATTTACATTATTACTGAATACATGCCTCGGGGAAATTTGCTTGATTATCTTCGAAACCCATCAAGCAAGGACCTGCCTGCAACAACACTGCTTTATATGGCAACCCAGGTAGCAGCCGCCATGGATTATTTAGAAAAACATAGTTTTATTCATAGGTGAGTGCTTTTTGCATAGGCAGTATCTGCTTGTTTTCAAAATACACTCCCCTCCCAAAAGTATTCGAACGGAAGCCAATGTTGCGACGGTGTCAGGTTAAGTTGATGAAAACAAAAATAAAGAATGACAATAGGGATCACTTCAGGCAATCATAAAACAAAGTTTAAATTGCACAAATTTTTGAATTTAAGTCAATAATTCCTTTTATCAATAGAATAACTTCAATATTGGTGGGGATACTCGCGAGACAAAAGGGCAGCACAGGGCTAGCCAGGAAATGACCTCTGCAAAATTTTAATGAAATGGAGAGGAATAATGGTGTGAATGTCAAAGGTTTTATCAAATAATTGCTGCTTGGTCTTCAGAGGATCTCTATTCGTTGAATCTTTTGTAAAAAACCAAAGAAGCCATATAATTTTCATAACTAAATCTACACTTATTCAAGAAGACATTATCGCCCCGGTTGGCAACAGTTGGTTTTTTTATAACCCTAAGTCTGTTTTGCCGGTGAGTGCAAATATAATTCCGGATTTCGATAGAGTATGCCTAATTTAGTTTTTGAGTCAATTTTGGTCACAAAACTTCAAAGTTACTTGCAATTTTTACTCCTTTGAAATTGACAAGCATTAGCAAGTTTCTTCGCAAACCCTGCTACAATTCTTTGGTTCCTATAAGAAAAATCTTTTTGACCTGCCTGTTTTCTCCAGTGAACTGCTTTTTTACATAGGTTGCAAATTCTTTGTGTTGTAAACTTCGTGTAGTCCACTTGCTGTGCAATTTCATCATATGAATGACCTGCCTGGCGTAAAAACTTTATGACCATTTGCTTAGCTTCATCCATATTTTGTGTTTTTACCAGTGTCCAAAGATAAACATTTTTTGCGCTATTGAGAAAAATTTGCCCAGTAAACTTTATCCAAACAAAATATTTGCTTGTTTATATATTTATTTTGCTTATTTTCTGACGCCATCGTTTTATTCTGCCACCAAAATTTGATCTTCCTTTTTCACTAACATGGAGTTTGTAAAAACTTGGCCCAAAATTTTGCCCAACCGTTCGAATACTTTTGGGAGGGGAGTGTAAGTTACCATTGCCATACACAATGCTTAGTTTACCATTCATCTATTTTAGCATTGATTTTTTGCTAATACCTTCACAGTTAGTGCTTTCTCTTAGTATCTTCATTTCATCTATATAAATGTTTGAGCGGGACAGCATTTTTCAATAGAAAGTGGTTTTTCTTCCTATACTTTGGACTTCCTAGCAATTGTGTTTATGTTTTTATCAATGTTTGCCATTTTGATTTATTTGCATTTTACTTGAATTCATTATTTCTGGCTTTTGCATAAGACTGAGAGCAGATAAGTGGTTGGGAACAGATAAGAGGCAGCCAAATGTTGTTTTCAAGTTTAAACATAAGGACACTGGTAGTTATTTACTGCTGTTGTTGAAGCAGTTTCAAAAAGCCTGACTTATTATATTCAAACGAGAGTATGTTTTAAATAAGCTCTCAATAGTTCTAGTCATTGGTCCAAAACAGTTCTGCTTTCAAATTGGTCCTGCACAAATATGAATAGCAGATCCAGATGGGTTTGGATCTAATGTAAACACATGATTAGTCAGTACAGGCATAGACTTGATCCGTTTTGATCTTATCTCATGCAAATTGAGTCTTAGTCTAAGAACCTCCACATGAACACTAAAAGTACATATTACTTATAAGTAGTTGTACAAGACCTTGCATTTGCAATCGATGTTCATTGTATTTTTCAGAGACTTAGCAGCAAGAAACTGTCTGGTTGGCGAGAACCATCTCATCAAAGTAGCAGATTTCGGACTTGCTCGAGGCTTGCAATCAAATTACTACAAAGCCCATGCTGGTGCAAAGTTTCCAATTAAATGGACGGCTCCAGAAGCACTTGCTTACAACAAATTCTCATCTAAATCAGATGTATGGGGTGGGTAAAGTCTAGATTTTGCCATTCAAAAGTAAGATCTAGATTAGATGTATGTTTTATTACATAAAATATTTACTTATTGACTCTCATGCAATGGCCAATACAACCTTGACCAACCGACAACTTTGTAAAATTCTATCAATTTTCAATATATACCCTTGTGACAACACAGTGAATGGAACAGGTCTTTCAAACAGATGTCATGCCTTGTTCTTATCAGGTCGAATTTACCCAAAATTTGAACAACTTGTTATCAGTAACCTTGAGCTGGGCAAGGGAGGTGAAAGACCAAACGACAAAAGCAAAGCAAGGAAAATTGTTAAATCTCACTAGGGAATGGGGGGACTACCCGCGTTGTGCAAGTGTCCTTGTGGAAAAATCATCACTGGATCTTTGTAAATATACCTATTTAAGAGTAACCTGTATCTGAGAATATTTTTTTTGGTAATCGTTGCGAATACTAATAACGTTGGTTCCCTTTTTCGTTGAAGAATCCCATCACACTTTTTGCTATGTCCCACCTTGTTTATATTTGCACAACTATATATTATGCTTTTTGTTAAATCCCTAGCATTTGGAATTCTGATGTGGGAAATTGCTACATATGGAATGTCCCCTTACCCTGGCCGAGATCTGAGTCACGTGTATACATATTTGGAACAAGGCAACAGACTGGATCGACCAGAAGGCTGCCCTGAGCCCACTTATCAATTAATGCTTCGATGTGAGTACGGTGCTTTGTTATAAGATAGAGTGTTAAAACCTTGTCTTTGTTTGCTTTGCTTGAGATTTTATGCGAAACTCTTTTATAATGTTATGTTTGAAACTGTTTGTTGAAGAACAAAGCCATCAATGACCAGCCAGGAGCCATATTTCTATGATCAAGAGCCTGATTAGGGCAGCAAATCCTTGCCTTCCCCTTACGTTCTTCTCTTGTTTATGTAAAAATGCCTTTTTATGATCACCTATCAATTCGTGGCTCGATTTTCCTATGTTTTGTTACTTGAATTATGATAATGCATTCCATATTATCTGGAAAGTTTCTGGGAAACAAAAACAAAATGAAACAATGACAGTGCCTTCTTAGATACAAGAAAAACAGATAGAAGAGCATGTTTGTTTGCCTCAGTATGTTACTCGATGTTATGTTCAGGACGCCTTGGTGGTACGGTGTGTTAAGAAAATGTTGCAACACCTTGTAATTTTACACCTAGAATCTTAGTAAAGCTCACTTGCCAACTTTCCTACTATATGAGAGTTCAACCAAGGCACGGACTGGTCTGCAGGTGTATATTATAACCAACACCGTAGAGATTGACCATGTTTAAGGATTTTATAAAGCAACAATTATATCGTGTAAGCTTTTCGTTGGTTAGCCGTTACTTATTCAGAAAGCCTGCCTTCCAATAGTAGTCGAAACGACATACTGCAAGCTGCTTGAGCAACTTGAAATTGAGCAACGTGTGTTTGTGGCCTACCCAGGACCCAGTTAAAGTGCTATACTGTTCATAACGCACTCGCCTGTTTTGAAAATCGTTTCTTTATTAAAGGTTGGGCTTGGGAGCCGGCTGACAGGCCATCTTTTGAAGTTATTCACCAAGAATTAAATACGATGTTTTCTTCAACTAATGTTGAAGACGGTATGTATATTAATACTTTGTTTACGTTCTTCATCAAAATATATATATATTTTATCCATTCTGTTTTTCTGTTGAATGTAAATCAATTCCATGTGTCTTAAACATTAGAATAAAGATTAAAACTTGTTTTCTTTGCCGCTAGCGTCTTCTAGACTTGCAGCCCAACGAACGGAATTATAATTTAGATGCATTTTTAAGCAGCAATTTTGCCCAGATTGATAATATATAGCGACAGTGTTTTAGTAATTGCTCATTTTGAATGATAGGCGCATCTTTCCGCTCATATGTTGAAAATTCATCAATTTGCACAATTGACAGTAATTTACTTACTCTAAAAAAGTTGACAGGAATAAAAAAAATCTACTTACTTTCCAATTTTTAAATGCGACTGTTCGCTCTCCTTCAAACTGTCTCAACAGATAATTGGCCAACTTTTTCAAGCTAACTGCGTCGCGTGTAAAGATGTCCATATGGTGCATTGTGTATCATCTAGAGAAGGATGGTTCAGAAGATCATTTTGCGATGCATGTTGGTTTGGTCCTTTATAAGACCGGGTCAACCGGGTCTCTAAGTAGGTTGGGTAATTCGGCCTTTTAATAGACTGGGTAGTTTGGGTTCCTAGGTAGTTTGAGTTTTTCAGTCCCCTATTTTTCTTTACGGTTTCTGAAACTATAGCAAATTCAAACGAAAAATTATGTTGCTGAGAAAACCCTCTCCTATCAACCTCTCGGTGCCATTGACTAGGGTTGCTTGTGAAAGGGGTGAGCTTTCTTCGGTATCGAGTACTGTGTTTGTATTCTGGCAAATGAATAAAATCATATTACATTTCCTCAAAATATTTCATTTTGCTTTGTAGAAGTAGCCGACACACTTCGTCGTGAGCATTCCACAGCCCAAGTTCCTATCGTAAAGGGTTATACACAAACTTTGATAAAATCTAGGAATGAAAGGTTACCGGACTTACCCCCTCCCCTTAAAATGCCGGATCAAGATGGGAAGGATGACGTTATTTCTCGTAAAGAGCGGCCAATTTTACCGAAAGATCGCCCCCCGGCACCCCCTCCTGAACTCTCAAGAGTGGATGCTAATATAGAAGGAAGACCGCCAATGCCCTTGCCAAATAAAGGGGGTGACATACCGTTAGCGTCCAGCCCACCTGAGACGCCCAGCCGACATCAGAACAGCCCAAAAATTGCTGCCACGTTGAAAGATCGTCCACAGTTACCTATACCAATGGTCAAAAGGCCACCGAAACCAAGCGAGAATAAAGAATCAAAGAGAAACGAGAACCACCTGATTACGACACGGTCTGATTCTTTAAGCAATATTTCGTTGAATGAACTTTCAAGAGGCTTAGGTGCTTTAAAATCAGTGAAACATCCTGCTGGCAAGTCAAAAAAGCCGGTTGTGGATAGCATTGACGGTCCGGACACTAAATCAAGCCACCTTGAAAGTGTGTCAGAATTGCAGAAGAGGCCACTACCAAAACGACCAAACGGAGACCAACCTGCCCGACCTGCCAGACCTCTCGGTATAATAGAAGACCATGTACCGGCTATAGGTAGCCAGGAACCGGAAATTAAGCCAGTACCTGCACCGAGGAGAACAGTCAAAGTCCCGGAGCGGAAAGCCAACGGATCGGTTTCTATTCAGTCAGATATTCCAAAGAGACCTTTGTTACCGCCTAAGCCATCGAATGTTGGTCAAGGGGGACCTAAGCCAGAAATCGTGGGAAGGAAGCCACAAATGTCGAAAGTTGTCAAAGGGCCTAAGATAAAACACGTGAATGTAAACACAAGTTCATTGAAGGTAGATTTAATACCAGTAGCAGAAGAAACGCAAAATCTTTACCGATGTGCTTGTGATATTATTACTTTAGCTGAGGCGCGTGTTTCTGAGAACATTAGAGATAAATCCGAAGGTTGCGTCGCCACGGCCGATAGCCTGCTGGAACGGCTGTCGACATATCGCGACTCATTGGGGCCTGTGACGAGAATGAAAGTCAATAAGCATATAACGAGTCTGGAAGAAGGCAACAGTGAACTGAAGTCCCTCCTTAATCAAATCTCAGATACTCCGAATACAGTCGAATTATCAAGGATCTGCAAGATGCTGACTTCCCTTGTCGATGTAATTGAGACTCTTTCGAAATCGTTGCCTGAACTGTAAGCGTTCCCTTTGTTTTAAGAATCATATTTGCGCATAACACATCTCCATATCGCTGATTTCGTCTATAATCAAGATGGTCCATTTCCTTCCTTGTATTTGAAGCCATTGCCAAAGAAATGTTTCTGTTAACACATGAAAACATTTAACGCCTTGAAATCAGTATCACCTGGCCACTTAAACAAGGGAACGCGCAATTGGCTTCTTCGCAGTTACCCATATCGATAGGTTTAAATTATGGAGAATTTTCAGTAATTCTGTCCTCACTTTAATGCTCTAAAAGACATGTATATTATCAATTATGCTAAATTGCTTGGCACAGCGATGTGCAAGTTGATTTTTTTTACTGATTTGAAATTCCATATCATTCTTCAACCAACTGTATTTTTTATACCTTATTTTGTAATCATATTAGGCCAACTGGTTGTATAAGAATTTTGTTGTTTTTTGTGTCGTCATAAATAGCTACTTTTGGCATTGAAATCCATGTAACATACTCATTTCAAAATCTTCGTTTTATATAATAGATTTATCCAAAACTACTTTGGAAAAGATTGAAATTTGTCAGATACACTTCAGTATAAAAATTTCATAATTAAGGGTTTGTGTGTCAAAGTCCAAGATACAGGCCTAGAAGGGATTAACAGATTCGTTACGCTCACAGAAAATGAAGGCATCTATATCTTTCAGTTAGTTTAGGTATAGATACGGTTACTATAGTGGCAATTTAATTTATATATTAGCATTTATGATCGTATTATGGTTAGTTTATCAATTATTTTTGCTGTTAAATGTTCCATATGTCTATTTACAAATAAGCGCATCGTCAGGCTATTTATGGAACCCCCATTACCAGCGTGATTTTGTATAACAGTCTGTGCATAGAGGATACCATGTTGGTGTATGATGCACGTTTTACACATTTTTTTTCTATCAAAAGATTTTCTATGACTTTGATTGAAGAGGGCTGTCATCAAAAACGGAAATTGTTCTAAACCATAATGCGATGATGGGTTTTTATAAGAATATTTGCTAAAAACCTCTAATAGCATTTCTTAAGTTTTGGCAGAATTAGTCTAGTAAAATGCAAAGACAAGAGTTTTAAAGATTTAATTTCCTTTATTCACCGGAATAATCTGAAAATTGATAGCTTTATTCTTTAAGCATCATGAGATTTTTAGGATCGCAATTTGTCCATCAGGTAAAAAAGTTTGGCTGTGTTTTCCTAAGATATTCTTAAAATGCAAAGCTAGAAGTCTTCAATTGAATTTATGTTTCAAACTGTCAATCTCCATGCAATAAAAGTTTTTACTGTTTGTTTGAGTTTAGCTTTATTTGATACTTCATATCGCACTTTTTTAACTAGTTTCCAAAATAATTTCACAGCGTATTACGATTGAATCTAGACAAAAATAATGTCAGATAATTTTTGCTACCATGAATATACTTTCGTTTTTGAGAAAATAACTCATGAACGACCAAAGCCCACACTGTTTATAAGATACCCGTCTTTAAACTTTAAAGGGTAGTGAGAACTTTTGTTGGCCATCAAAGGGGAAATTTTGAACTATATTGCCTATGAAAGCTGAGTAATCTCTTGTGTTTTTTTGCATGACTGACTTATATAGATTGCGCAGTCATAATATCTGAAACTCCACAACCTAAAGCCCCCCCCTTCCCTCTCCTCCCTCTCTTCCCCTCTACCGGAATCTAAAAACGCAGGCTCTCTATTTTGAAGGAATTTATGATTTAACGATTTCTCATTGGTTAGTTTTTCTATTCTAGTTAGTCACTGTAGGTCCCTAATGTTCATAATTTTGCTATCACAATGTTGTTTATAACAACCCCTTTTTCTTACCTGAAAGCCAAGAGTACTTACCAGAAAAAACGCCTTGTATATTAATGTTTGCTGTATAAATATGTATTTTATATCATCCCATGGTTTACACATACGTAGACTCTTATTTTAAAGCTCTTTCGACCAGAAAACGGATTATGCCAAAGAATGGCCTCTGTTTCCCTTACAACGAAGCTGGTAGCTGTTGGGTTCCAAATTTATGTGCGTCCTTATAATATTGCCTGTTAAACCTTTTATGGGTACATTTATGTTCTTACAGAAGTGGCTGTTAAATTATTGCTAATACTGACAAATTTCGGCATTAACGCTCTGGCATCACGCCTCGAGATTTTCGAGTAAGATCAAACTTAGGGTGAGAGCCTTGTTTCGCTTCTTTCCGAATAATTGCAGGTTGGTTTATTATACTAGTGCCTATGCTAGTCTACATGGCGAAGTTTTTAATTCGTCTCGCTGTACGCGTTCATGTTACTTTGCTGGTTAATTGCGTATATTGTTTATATCACATGAAATGAATTAATGTTGTTTAATGTAATAAAAGGATAGTTACCTTCGTGAAGTAATCAAATTTCTTATTTTGTAAAATAGGCGGCAAATCGATGCGAATTTTGGAAAATTTGTACTTTATTTCTCTGCATCTTCAATGCCTGGCTTGCATTTCGACTGACCACGTTTTGCTTTAAAATCTGAAGAGTGACTAACTTGCTTTCTTCATCACGTGTATCAACCAAGGGGGCCTTGATTGTCCACCCCTATTGAACAGTTATTAGTAATAGGACGACTTCGATATAGGGATTTTCGCATCCCATAAGCGCTGTCCACCCCCGGTTAACTTTGATTTTAAGAAACCTGAATCCAGCACGAGTTGCTTTTCCCTGGAGAAAAGTGTCAAGGTGAAACTGCAATTTTAGAGCGAAGGGACAACTTGCACGACGAAACAATAGAAACAGAGACCAAGTGACTTTGGATTGTGATTTGACTGTTGTTATGTATTATGTTAAGAAAGTGCCCAGGGTGCATTGCAAGAAAACGTAAGGCTATGCCAATTCGCTAATTCGTCTCCGCCAGGATAATTTATCTCTGCCTTATACCGTCACAAAGAATATTTATTGCTTGATTTTTAATTAACGAATTGCAAGGATGCCCTGGAAAGTCAATCACCCATCAGAGTAAGGTACCTACTTGGAGACAATCTACCTAAAATCGCTTCAGCTCTGTGCATATTTTCAGGCTTGAGTTGTATCTATTTTCCGAAACAATGCTTAGACATGACATGACATGACGGTTTGAAAAATTTATTTACCCTATTAATCAAGAAATGTTCTGCTTTTTATTCAAAATTTGATCATTTCTTATTTTTTTTCCTTTCAGTACTTAAGTTTGTACTTATCTATTCCTCACGAGTTTCCAGTACTCTCGTTTCTTATAAGGCTGAATATTTGACAAGAACTTTCCACCCTCCTTTATGGCAAGGGGTAGAATTTCGACTTATGCAATGAATTTTTGATTATAATTAACCCGGAACTGATAATTAAACTTAAAACAACGTATAATTATTTTAAGATTTAAAACACAGAATAAATTGAAGACTAAAATTAACTCGACAATGGTAAATTTTGAAAAAGAAAACTGCAACTTTGGTCATGATTACCAGTAGTAAAAATTTGAACCCAACAAAGGAATGGTCATTTAAGGCTCTCGCGCAACCAGCATGCTTTGCGACTGTATTTTCAAAACCGGCCTAACGCCATACTGCATGAAATACACTCTTTTTTTATAAGAACCAGTAAATTTAATTTCAGGCTGACTGTTCTTAATATTTTCGAAAATCTGAGGCTGGATTGTTCTTAATTTGTTCTTAAATTAAGAGGGTGTAAGCAGTGCTATTGCTAGCTTTTTCGCTCTAAGGAGGTCTTCAGGCCTCACTTGCCAACAAAGTGAGTGAGACAGCCTTAATTTGCTGACAAATTTGAATATTCACCGAAAAAGCACCCACACATCGCTAAAAATCTTCGATTTTGAGAAAAACGTTGTTCAAAATTGCATTTTGCAGAAGCTCAGCCTCAGCTTGTTCTTAATTTGTTCTTAACTTTTGACCAGTTTTGAGGCCCGTGTTCTTATAAAATTGTTCTTATAAGAAAAAGAGTGTACAAAACACCCGTTCCTTTCCATTTTAGAAAATATTTACCACAAGAGACCTCAGCATCGAAATCTTGTGTATCGGAAACCTTATCATACTTATCATCCTATCTACACGATTTAGATTCATAGTGCACTAATTTTGTATTTAGTCACGTATGTCTAATAACATATTAACGTCATAACTTCTCTCTGTGAGCTCAAACGGTCGAATCTTGGTGTCACTTTCCATTTCCTCAAGATGGTACAAGCGATTTCCAATGAGCAAACCATTCTTAATCAACTCATTTTTTATGTGTTTCCCTTGCAACCAAATCTTCCACATGCCTTGGCGACGCTCAATATCCAAAACATTTTTTATTGTTCCAAATTGATCTTCTATTGCACTGCCTATATCAACAATGTCCACATCGTCTGCTGTAAAATTTCTACGAAACTTCAAACAATATCGCTTCAAACAAGTTGGTGACTGCAACTGTTTAACTCTTAATCCAATATCCCTGGGTTCTTGGTTATCAATCCATTTCCATTTTTGGTCCACTCCTTCCACAAACTCTTCATACATTTCACTTTCCAACATTTGAACTGACCTGGTGCTTATTCTTCCAGCAATTTCTGCTTCATCATAACAGTCCCCCAATCGAAGGATTCCAATTGAAGTATTCCTGAGCCAGGTTTTAGATGCATCTAATTCTAGCTGTTCGTGGAAACTCTTCTCCATGTTTACCTCATCAATCTTTAACCCCTCCATCTCTTCATTGTCAACACTCAACATTTTATTACACCCAAGACAGTTTCTGCCCGTGCATAATATAACACCTACTGAAGTCTGGTGACTCTCAACTGTTCTAGGACGAAAAGGCAAAGTGTCAATGTTTTTAGACATCCGGGCATTCATTTTAAAGCGCCACTTTGTCAGCCATTTACCGAACTCACTAGAGCAATTTTGAAACGATAGCCTTTCAATTAACAACTCCCGCGATGATAAAAGCCACTGATCAGTGATAAAAACTGATTGCGTAGGATCTGACAAAGACTTGAGCCTTGGCGAAGTTTGGATAAAATTTGACTTGTTTTGCTGTTGTTCCCTCGCAACAAGACAAAAATATTGTGAAATGTATTTCATTATTGCCGACCAGGATCATTATAAATTAATGTTTCTTCTCAATCCGTCAGTGGTATCGTTAGTTTAAAATGTGGCTTTCCGACTGTGACACGAAGTCAATAATTGATGAGCAACACTGAAGAATCAATAGTTTTGAAAAGTTGAAGAATTTTGTATTGATTCATCTTCTCGTCACCTTTCCTCCAGAGATCCAAAAAAATATTCATTGGTCCATTGAAACGAGTTGATGATACTAAAAGTGCCGAGAATAAAATGGTTTCTGTTGATATTGATCCGTACGAATATTTTTCGATTGCAACTTTGAATTTCGCATCGTTATCTCGTTTTTTGTGAACATTCAAGGTGAGAATCTTTTAACTTTAAAGAGATTTCAAAAGCTAAGGTTTCTTTTAAAAGCCACGACTTTACGTAAGGAGGGAAGTTTGAGGACAGTAGAAGCATTTTTGAAACAATTGAAGCATCATGCGGCCATAAAATTGAAACAATTTTAAACTACAAAGAATGGCAAGTGAAGATTATGAGGACCTAGAATGAAAAATTCTGTGGCAGAGTAGAATGAAGGTACTTGGACAAAAAAAACTCTTAAAAAACATCTGAATTGCACGCCATATATTCTGGAATAGAGTTCTCAAGTGTGACGTTACAAAAAACTATTTTAGAATTTTCGAATTTTGACCACATAACATGAAAGAACATCATAAAATACCCATTTATATGCAAAATCAGTTAAATTTGTCAAAAATTGGGTGATCTATGACCAATAGAAGACTTGAAGTTTGCTGACGGATTACTGTTATTTTGGCTCAGTTCACAAAGTTATGAACTGAGACCAAATTACAGAGGTTTGATGAGGCAAGATCTTGTGCTCATCTGGTCATATCTCAACTAGTTCATGATACTTTTTTCTGATTTTGCAGATATAGAGAAACCTTTTTCTGTATTTCATGATGCACTTTCAGGATGTGAGAAAAAATTTCAAAAATTCTAAAAAAAGATTTTTGTGACGTCATCACTTGACAACCGCATATTTGCCTGGTATAACACACTCGTAAAAAAATAATAAAGAGAAATGCTTATGGGAACATAAGTCGACCTTCAGTACTCACGTTTTTTATTGCTAGTGCCATTTTAGCACATATTGTCATAGACATAAACTAACATATTTTTGGGAAGGTGACGAGGTGCGAGATGACGGTCCAAACGACAACAATCCAATTGCAGTTTTGTACTAAGCCTTTTCTTAAAGAGAACCTTCACATTTTCCTTTTCTGTCATTTCCTTTTTGAACCAAAGTAATTCTCGCCATTAGTGTTAATCAATATTATTCTATGGCGTATATAAGCATTGGAATTGCGACTTTTCGACTACCCTTAAATTTTCACCCTAATTGAAAGGGTTTTAAAGACTAGGGATGTGAAATCCCAATAAATATCAGCATTTAAATGCCTGCTGATTTCATCCTACTGTTCTTGATTTCATGTCACAAAATTTCATATTTGGGGTCCCCTATCTGTAATTTTTGTTGCTAGTATAACTAATTTCGTATTATGATATTTTAAAATATAATGGAAAGTGGTTTCAACGAAGCTGGCTGTAACAAAATTGTAGAAAATTCGAATAATATTTGCCATTCGGATCTAAAGTTTTATGCCAATTTTCAGCTTTTTTAAAATCCATTGATTCTTAATTGTTTTGTTTTGAGTACTAACATTTTGTAGATTTTTTTGGGATCCCCAGCACTCGTTTTTTAGTAAGATTGCTAAAAAGGGGAATAATGATAATTAACAATAAATAATTTTTTTACAACTGTCAAGGAGAACTAGCTATGTATTGGGCTAATTGGAGCCAACCATTTACGATATAAAAAATATGTTATTAATATAAAAAGCCTAAATATACAGTAATTGCTCTAGATAGTGTACAACACTACAACACTAGAGTTGTCCTGTTCTACACACAAAGGCAGTTATCATGTTATATGTTAAGTACAGTTACAACTTTGAACCGTTCTGTTCTTTTCTACCGTTCTGTCCTGTTCTACACACCAAGGCAGTTATCATGTTATATGTTAAGTACAGTTGCAACTTTGAACCGTCCTGTTCTACACACAAAGGCAATTATCATGTTATATGTTAAGTACTATTGCAACTTTTAACCGTCCTGTTCTACACACCAAGGCAGTTGTCATGTTTTGTGTTAAGTACAGCTACAACTTTGAGCCGTCCCTTTTTACACTTCAACGCGTAAATGCTACATACTACTTGGCCCTTGTTTATTCTATATTTTTACTTTGTGGCAGTTAGTACTGAATTCTGATTCTGAAACCAATTTGAAATCAAATTTAAGATGAAAGTGTGCTTTCTGTGACTGATTCAGCCTGGTCCAAGCCAATCTAGAAGTTTAGAGCCTGCCTTGCATCGTCCTGGTCTTGTTTCTTCCCTGTTCACCTTAGGGAGTTTTGAGGATGCATTCTGGCGATGCTCTTATGAAATGCACATAATATATGCCGTCACTTATCATCAAACCTTTTCGATGCTGTGTTCCCTGTTTGTTGGAGAAAACTTGAGTTTGGTGTTAAAGATTGCAATAGCATCTACAAGTGGGTGCCTTCGGATGCAATTTTGATAAGAATTACAATTGGTCAGGATATAGCATTAACCAGGATCTGGTTTCTGCTTAAATGTCAAAGTGGTTCCTGTGAGATTGACAAAAGAGCATTGTGCATTGAATTGACAAAGGTTATTTTGCGCAATGTGATAACGGCTAAAAGGGAGGTAGAAAGCTAGCCACATTTTCACAGTTCATCTCTTAACTGGTTCCCAGTAGCTCTTCACGCGGGCTAGTTCCCAGCTCTTTGAATCGGTAGCCTGTTTAACAATACAGAATTTGCAATCAGCCACGTGATGTTCTGCAGTCCTGGTACCAGGTGATGTTTATTTCTTAAGCGATCAAAGAGATCAATGATCTTATGGCTGAATTTTGAATCAACATGGCGCTTTGATTATATAATAAATATAACATCGTATAGATGTTTGATAAAATGGAAGATAATGTCTGTCATCGTTGCAGCAACATCGTAAACTCGATAATGAGTTCTCGCTTGACTGGAATGATGCTGATGGCATTCGCAGGACTGTTTTTAACATTCAGCAACCTTTTCGTGCAGCTTGCTATTGAAACAAACAAAATACGGATTCCGGCATTGGAACTTACTTTTGCTCGCAGTTTCGTGCAGCTGTTGTTAATACTGCCTTTAATGGTTGCATTTAAAGTGAAGCTCGTTATAGACAAAGAGAATATAGGCCAAGTAATCATCATGGGGACCAGTGGATATCTCAGTGTAGCATTCATATACTTAGGAATCGATAAAATTCCCCTCGGTGATGCTACTGTTATTACTTTTACGAGCCCAATATTTACGACCCTTTTCGCCTTCGCGCTGTTATCGGAATCTTGCTCGTGTATCGACAGCATTTGCGGATTCATTAGTTTTGCTGGAGTCGTCATCGCAGCTCGACCGAATTTCATTTTCGGGGAACGTCGTAAAGCTGTAGATATAATGGTTGAAGACACTATAATGTCAGATGAGCGCAAAGAAGCAATATACATGATAGGAATTGGATATGTACTTCTTGGAGCAGTTTTTCTGTCGCTGTATTATGTTCTTACGAGAAAAATTTCCCGCCGACAACATGTTCTCGTTAACATATTTTATCCTAGTTTATTTGGCTGTATTTTCGTCCCTCTGATGATGATACCAAATGATACATTCTTGTTCCCGTCATGCGGGAAATCCATTGTTTACATCATTTTCGTTGGAGTGACTGCATTTGTAGGGCTGATACTGTTAGCGTTATCTCTAAGACTTGAAAATGCAGGGCCCCTTGTCCTTATAAGGAACCTTGACATAATCTATGCATTCTCACTGCAGTATCTCTTCATGCATATTGTTCCATCGTTCTGGAGTATCGGAGGGGGTGCGATCATAATTGTGTCTACAAGCGTTCTTGCAGGACGGAGGTGGTGGGCCTCAAAAAGTGAGCAAACAAAATTTACAGACGAATTTGAGGAAGAATTCGGAGAAGAGACAGAATTGCTTGTCCAAGATGATAGGCCAAATCCAGGATAATACTCAACATTACATTTTTTAGCTGTTTTTACTTTTACAATGCATATTATTGGGTATTTAGGTTAGAAACAAGTGTGGAAGTTTTAGATTTACAGTGGTGCAAAAGCTTATTGCAGAATTCCATAGATTTCGTTTTCGTAGAATTGAGAAAAGTCAGATGAACGAATATTTACGTTTGATCATTGACTATGGTTTGACTGGTTCAAGAATGGAGAACCTCTCTTTCAACTCCTTTCACTGCACAATTTTTGTCTTTGGCCTCAAAAGGCCAAACATTAAATGACTAAAATCTTTCGATTTTGACCCCGCACACTACAGATTTTTTGTCCTAAAGACAAAAATTCTCGTCTTTTGCCACAAAAATCTGCTGTGTGAGCTAGGCTTTGAATAAAAGGTTGTAGATCCCTTGTTTGAATATGTTGGTAAAGCATTGCATAACACAACGTGTAAATTTCTGCTTTCTCTTTGAGTTCTTTCTTCTTCTATTTCCGTCATGCACACGGGCGTTGACGATGATGCACTTCTCTATCTTTATTCTAGACACATTTGAAACAGTTTATTTCTATTCGCCGTCTTAGTCCACTCTTCGATGATGCTCAAATACGTCTTCTCTTTCTTTCTCTTGCTCTTTTAAAGGCATTGAGTCATGGTAAATAGGCTTTGTCTATCGGGGTCGTTTAGTTTCAGCGTGATCGTTGCTGTTTCATGTGATACTGGCATTCGTTGTTGACAACTTGCTATTGATGGAAACTGTTTTATTAATCAGTACGAGGTGAGTTCATGTGACCAGTTTGAGGTCAACCAATAGCATTGCAGTCATGAAAATCGTGACTCAGCGGATTTTAGCACTTTGGGTATACCCAATCCATTTTATCATGACTCAATGCCTTTAACTTCTACTTACCCAGTTAGCGATAGATCTGCATAACGTATCCTAAAAATAACATTCTCCTGTTTTTGATTTTCAGTAACAGTTTGCGTTTTATGCTAGCAGTTTTTAGAATCCTTTTATCCGATTCTTTATCCGTCAATGAAATATTCAGCATCCTTCAAACTACACATTTTCGTTGCCTCTAAACGTTTTTGCATAACAGAAAAGACACTCACATCCAGTGCAACTAAAAAAGCGTTCCTAATATCAAAATTTGTTTTTCAGATGATACAAAGCTTGTTTAGCCTTATGTGAACCTTCAGGAAATTTCTGTTGTTTGCTGTACGATGCATGGTTTTGATAATATCTTTTGAAGCGACGTTTCTGTGATTATTCTTTAAAGGCAAAGTCTCACACCCCCATCCCATTCCATTAGTTTCCAAAGCAATTCACATCTTATGAAAATGATACTGACAAGGGACATTTAACTGAGATATTCATTCTTTCTTAGTAGGATTCTTCGGATTCAAATGCAACATCACTTGTGTCCTAATTAGCGACATTTGAAGTACCGCTGCTCCCTGGTAAGGATGACATTTGCATGTTGCTTCAGAAATCATGGTAGAAAAGGGGAAACGGGATCACCAAGAATATCTGAGTAAATTTCAGTTTCAGAGTGCTTGATATAGTGGACAGAAGTTTTCATTGGCTACTGTATAATTCTATTGGCTAAAAAATTATGGCATCATGCTATTGCCAGGTTTAACATTATTACCAGTAAGATAAACCTGTTTTTCATCGCAGATGGTCATTAAACATTACAAGTATTGACACTTCTTGTCATCTTAAAACCACCATTGGGTATTCCGTCGGGAGATGGCATCCATTGAACAGCAGGGAGCTGTTTATAATAATTGACCGAAATGACACCAAAAACCCACCTTACCGAATAATATTACAGGCGAGAAACATTATTAAAGTTTGCTGGACAAATTTTAAGCAATCATTTTGTTGTAGAATGTCTAATTCTATCTGAATTCACCAAGGCAAACGGAATATCTTTCTTCACCATGATTGAATAAAGCTTCATTTCCTTAGCCTAGACCAAATTAACATACACTTATCGTTTTGATTGTCGGTACATATGCTGAAATATAGCAATTGTCCATTCCATGTTCGGTAAATACGCTCAGAAAATACAATTTATCGAGTTTATCGATGCACCGGGGCACCATCCGCCATTATCCCGATGTGCAAGTCAGGCTAAAAACGCACAATGTCCCGTGTATTTGGTTTGTTTACAAACCCGTGAAACAGCCCCTTTAATTGAGAGGGACGCTTAAAAGATAATTCATGGTACTTTCTTTAAGTTCTTGTACTGTTTTGTTATACTTTTCGCAACAAAGAATTTAAATAATAAATCAATCATTGCAAGCATACTTCTTGCACAATTGGTGGTGTCCCTAAACCAAATAGTAACAAAGAAAATTGCCTAACAGCAGACGACGTGTCAACGCTTCGTTTTCTTCTTCTGTCTTTTTGAACTGTTTGAATCATTGGCGCTGCCTTGAAAAAGATAATCAATGGAGTTTGCGTGTTGTACGTCGAGTCATGAAGAAATATTTATACAATAAAAAAACGACTTTGTACAAGAATTGAGTTATTAGTACGACGTTTGAAAGAGTTATGCTCGAAACGTCCTACTAGTAATTCATTTCTTGTACAAAGTCGTTATTTTATTGTATCGCTGCCAAGAAGCCTGCAACTAGGAGACTCTTACTGTTAACTGTCGCATATTCAGAGATAAGATTCATTATACAAATATTTTCGGGCAAGAACATAACCGTCAAACAATTCAAGGCACTTTGTCAGTGACCATATATTTGAATCACAAAAGACGCATGGCTTATGCAAATTCACCAGTTAAAACATCTCACTGAACAAAATTCAATTCAATCATGTTGTCTACCATTACTAGACATACCACAACCATAGTAAAGTCCATTCATTTGCGGTATCTGCATTGGTTAGCCAGCAATTCATTCTGCTTAAACAAGTTGCATTGCAATGCATATAAGCATACGAGAGGCATTAGCTTTCACACGACTATCAACTACTTACATTTGCGATGGGACGATGGCGATCAAAGCAAGTATCCTTTTATATTTCTACGTGACAATTGTCAGTGTGAACAGTGTTTTCATGTAACAGCGATGCAAAGAACTTGCGATGTTGTAGGAAAACTTTCTGTCGACATAAAACCAGAGTCAACTTGGCTGAGCGAAGATGGAGTTACAATGGAATGGGAGGATGGACATCGGAGTTCATTTTCTTTCAAGTGGCTGAGGGAGAGGATGTTCCCAAAATCAGAGAAGGAGATAGGATCAATGAGTGATTGTGGCCTTAAACCAGTTACATGGGGGAGCGAGCTTGCTGGAAAGATCCCTAAGTACGAGTTCGTCAAAGTAATGCAAGACAACCTTGTTTGCCTTGCATGGTTGGAGTCCCTTGGAACAACAGGGTTAACGTTGTTACGGAATAATAGACAAAAGTCATCGGAGGCATTACAGCAAATTAGTAGACGCCTGCAATGCTCCTTTACTAAAACACATTACGGGTAAGAAAGAGCATAATTGATATTGATACTTAAGGTAACGAGCCATTTTAATAATTGTGCGCCTACTGTTTACAGCGGGTGTAGAGTGGTAGCGAAATACGCAAATCTACTCCTTTTTACAGCGTGATCACCAAATCTGTTACATTTTCCCGTTAAATGCGCAATTATTTCATGTTCCATCCAAGGACCGAGATACCGGGGGGCCGGGGGGCCTTGGCCCTATCTTTATGCCGTTCCGACGACTCTAATATCGTTCCGGCGGCACTGTGTAACGATCATCAGGAAGCTCTACCCATGGGTTCATTGGATTCAAATTCATGCTCCAAATTCATGCTTTTGGATGAAATCATCACCAGTAGCCCGATTTTCGTTGGCCTATTGACAGCAGGAGGGAAAATTTCTCCTTCCACGTTCGAAATGCTTTCGATTCTGTCAATGATCACCTGAGGAGAAACTTTACCAAACCAACTTTTTCCAGACTAGTGTTTAGTGCAGAATGAAAAACTAAATGCTGATCGGGTGGGAGATTCTCGGATTCTTTTCCGAGATACGGTGGGGGGCGTTGTCCAAAAGCTGGAATGAAGCCTTTGAATAATAGATCAAGTTGTATTTCTAATCCATGTTTAGCAAAAATATCAACTCCAGTTGACCTAGAGTAGCACTGCTGTCAGCAATTGGACATTGACTTGATCTGAGATGGAAGTAGGGAGATGGAAGAAATGTAGGATCATTTTGTTTGGAAAAAGAAATTAGATAGTCAGCTTGATCTGTGATTGTCTCATAACATGACGTTCTAAGCTGAAGTCATAACAGACTCACATACATTTAGCTTCTATTGTTCAGATTATAAATTCAAGATCATAAGCTGCCATGTTGCTAGATTTCTTCTTCATCTGCACCGTCACTGAATTGTTCAGTGTCCGTACCATCTTCATTATCTAAATTTTCTTGACAATAATCTGTCTGAATCAATAGTTCTTCTGGTCTCAAAAGGCTCCAAATATAGTTGGAGCGTTGGATGTGCTTCCTAATGTTGAAACTGCGTGGAGGCATAAAGAATTATTTTCAGTTTTCTTGTCTCTTTCTAATGTTCTTTAGAAAAAGCTTTCTTCTTGCATCATTCACAGCATCAAGTCGTTTACCCCACACATCCAGCATATGTACTTTTCAAAATCTTTAACAACATTGGCATTCGTCGCAGAAACAAGCCTTTATCTAGTATCTAGTCAGGGCCTAAAATAAGCGTGGATCTGACTCACTTGTGGAGTTGTGAATTAAAATTGTGGAACTGTAATTATAGAAAGTGTGGAATTGTAAATAATGCATATTCTTAAAAGTGTAGCATAAAATACCAATCAAAACGCCTAAGAAAGAAATGGGAACATTTTTTCAATTTGAAATGAATGCCCGATCCCAGCCTTATGTATTGCACTCATTTTATATAAGAAAATTGCGATAAGAAAAAAGCAATGGACACTAAAGAAGAATTAAGAAACTTCAGAGCTCGAAGCTTCAGTACATGCGGAGAAAAATCAATTGCGCTTTATGATATTGTTGTGTGCTATTTTGAAGTAAGATGGTCTCTATATACATCTTTGACTTCAAGACATCATCTCAGACATTGCTTTTATGAATTGTTTTCAAAAAAGATACTGAGCCTTACGACCAAGACCGATATTATGATTTTCTGCCCGTGTTGTATTTTGGGGTTTATGTGATATCTTTCAGTAGATTTCAGAAAAAGCTATAAAGCAATTAGCAGTTCTGCTGGGAATTGGCTTTTGTTCTTTTTGATTGTGCTTTTTCTTGTGCGGTCAAAGATAAATTTGTATTTTATCTAACTCGGCTTTGTATTTCTATGTTAATTGAAATCTTCTCTGAATCATAATTGAAATCTTCATTCTGTTTATGAATAAGGACAGAAAGAAGCAAATATTTTCTGAAAGAGGTGTTTTCCGGTGTTTCAAAGGGTGTGGCCGTAAAATAACTTAGGGGCAAGCCTCCTAGTCCCGTTCTAGCCACTCCTTTGTGGGCTGGTGCCAGTGTGATTTGATCTAGCGTAATATTAGCATAATATTGGCCAAAAATCTTCATTTAGCATAAAATCGGCCAAAAATCGTCATTTAGCATAAAGTCAGCATAATTTGGAATCTAACATAACTCCAGTGGTGGATTTAAGGGGAGGGGGGGAACCAGGGGCAGCTGCCCTTTTCTCACCGAGTTGCAGCTAGTCTGGCGCCCCTATTTTGTAAATTGTGCGCCCCTTTCGAAGAATACAAATCAGGTGAAAAAGACTCATAGGTTAGATTGCTTCAAGGATTACCTCAAAGTATACAACAATTACTGTGAACATTTATTTGCAATTTGAATAAAGAGCCTTCTGTCAGTAAATAAGGCCTGAAATTGTTGTCCTCGACATTTTTCAGCGCCCCCCCTACCAACTGCCCCTCCTTCAAATTTGCTCTGGATCCGCCCCTGCATAACTCTGGCATAAAGCCTGGTTTCCATTAAATCGCAAAGTGTAGCAAAGTGTCACAGAGTGTCGCAGAATGTCGCAGAAGATTGGCTCTGCGACACTCTACAACAATCTGCGATCAGTGTCGCAGAGATGAAAGAAAATTTCTATCTCTGCGACACCCTGTCGCAGAGAGTTGCAAAGTGTCGCAGAGTGTAGCAAACCAAAAGGTTCTGCGACACGCTACGACACTTTGCAACACTTTGCGATTTAATGGAAACCAGGCTTAAGCCTGGATCCCATAAAATCGTAAGAAGGTCAGCGACAGTCTGCGTTGGTCTCCCGATTTTATGGAAACCCTTTCTCTTACGACTCTTACGATCAAAGAAAATTTTAATGGGAACATGGGTTGCCGACGTCGCCGATCCACTATTGTTAAGAAACAATCACTTGGATGTAATTAACCAATCAAAGGAAATGATTTGGTACGTTTTTGCTTGCTGTTGTTTTGTTGTCAATGGGAACATTTTATTTTTGATCGTTATGGAGGATGGAAGAAGAGATCGGCGACACGTTCCCGACTCTTACGATTTTATGGGAACCAGGCCTCAAAAGAAAAATGTTTCCATTGATCCGTTGTTTATTCGTATCAAATGCAAAAACTTTAGACCAGCATCTGTGGTTTCATTTTGGGAGTAAATTGTGACTTTCCACCTACAGGATTCTGGCAGCCTAATGCAGCCAGCTAAACGCAGTATACAAAAATGCTAAACTATTTCTAATTTCTGGGAGTGATAGCGTAATCAAAATTTGCTTTGTAGGTTACAAAAGTTTTCATTTGCTTTTACTAAAACTGTCTGTTATCTTTTACTTTGTTTCATCATTCATCATTTGCAATTTTGAAATTATTTTAAAAAGTTTTGAATATTATCTCTGCAAAAATTTTTGTTTTTATTTTGCATTTTGGTTGTTTTTTGCAACATGCTGCCAGAATTCAGCCAAATGTTGCTTCTTCGGCCAAATCAATTTATGATGACCAAGGGGTTTGGAGAAACTGCCAAAATGGAAAAAATTGGCCATCAAACCATGGATCTAAATTGCTTTCTTGTTTATAAAGAATGAGTACACTGGGTTTTCAAAAAGGCCAAATTGCAACTCTGGCCACTTTAGATATTCTGAGCATGCATTAGCCTCTTTCTCGAGCAGGGTTGCCTTGATTATCTTGCAGAATTTTTGCAAATCTAGCACAATCTTATGACAAATTCAGCGTAATTCCAAAATTGAGATCTGGTGCGTGGTGTCTACATTGCAAACAAGATGAGGGAAAAGATCATGCTTTCAAACTGCGCGAAAAGAGAATAAGAAGAAACAAGCACAATTTGTACATCAGTGAGAGAAGAGTTTATATGCATTCGGTAATGAGGTTCTCGTTTATAGTATCAAAACTTTTTGAAGATCAAATTTAATGGCAAGGAAGTTGAGTAATAAACGACTAAGATCACAAAGAGCTATGACTTGTTCTCAGAGAAAATCTATCAGACGAGACAATTGCTCGGATTCTCGCAGCAAACCCTAATTCTATTGATGAAAAGAGGCTGATTCCCACCTGCAACAAGATAGAAGCAGGTAGGGGAAGCAGCATAGCTCCAGAGAAACTTAAAGGTGAACTGACACGCAAAACTATTTTTTGATATAATGTAGAAAACGATGCATGGAATCTTAATTTCAAGTTTTCGGTTAATTATTATTGTCCGTTTTGACGCAATTCCGCTCTAAATGTCATGAAATTATCGTCGAGTGTTCGACCATTGTCGGCATACCATATGACCCAGTGCGTGTGACGTCACAAACACCATGTTTTTATCCCTTGAATGGAAATCACGCACGGACTGGACAGTTCAAGGAAATCTACGTAGCCTTTGATCCAAGATAATGAAAATTCGAGGCTAATTAAATATATGAAAGATATGTGCTGGCTGGTACTGCGTTATGTTAGGAGGGAATTTAAGTTTGGAAGGAATAGGCTTAGCTGCTCGAAGAAATTCTCAATTCTGAAGTCAATCATGCGGACGAATGTAAGAATCTTATCATTTTATCATGAATCTAGCTTCTTTTTCGAATAAATTCAATATATTATTACTTCGATAGATTATTTCTACATCCATATAAATCATGAACGTTATTTTAGATGCTCATCTGCAAAGTCATAAAAGTACGGTCTTCCACACTGTCGTGTTGCTCAAGTGATGTGAACATGGTGTTTGTGACGTCACGATTATGCGGAAGGCTCGGGCAAACTCGTCCGTGCTCGGAAAATGTTCGGTAGCTAACTTTGACGCTCAATAACTCGAAAACTGTGTTGAATATTAAAAAAATAATAATGTATCAGGTATTTATGCTCGAAATGCTTTCATTTCAGGTCAAGTTAATTTTGCGTGTCAGTTCACCTTTAACAAATAGATAAATATTGCAATGAATATGCTTGATCTCGTAAGTTTCGACTTCTGGAAGCAAGTCTGGGAAGCAAGGCTGATTAAAGTGTGTTTTTGAAGATGAATGAAAATAAAAAATAACTTCGACAGAGATCCGAACAAACCATGTAGAAGGGTTTCCATTCGATAACTTTTTGCTCACAAGTTAAGACATCGCTCTATGTTGTTATTTTTCTTATGAACACCTAATCCATATATTGTAAAGAATCAGCTATTGCTACTTACACTTCATTCATTTAAGAATTTGCCCAATCAGGACATGTTATTTGCACTATGATGGCAGTTTCTATATTTGCCACCCCCGTGGTGCCAATCCCAGCAAAGTACACCACGCCCAATTTTTAAAAAAATATGGATCTGTGAAAATATCTTATTTTAAGCTCTAGAAGAGCTGTTGATTTAGTCAGATTATTGTCAAGACAATTTAGATGATGAAGATAATACGGAAAATGTCTCCTTCCACGTTCGAAACACCTTAGATTGTTATTATGGTTATATGTAACAAAAGTACAGCCATCTTTCGGATCCAGCTTCATTGGGGTTTTTCGCTTAAAATTTTTTCGCCAGAATACGCTGCACATAATCGTCAAAATCTGACATCTACTAGAATCTCTGGACCCGCAAATCCATACTAAAACAATTAAAAATCCGTAATCTGCGTACAAAAATTTCTCTAATACGATGAATTCCAAACGCGTACACAATCCCCGCATTAAAATGTTAAAAATATTTTAAGGTAATTCTGCTTTTAGCTGCTATGGAAAAAAAAACAGCCGCATTCTGTTTGGACAAAAGTTCACCATATTTTTTGCATTGACATGCTACCCTGGGAACCAGACTCACTATATATAATAATTTTATTTTATATAATATATTAATTATAAAAATAATTACCAGACTCTCTATTTTATTTTATATATATTGAGTCTGGTACCCAGGGGAGCATCATGCATGTGATCAAAAAATTGCATGGATCATGCACGTGAACGTTTTGAACAACAGTAACGAAGCCATATACCAATCAAATTTGCGTGACGAGACAAGACAAGACGAGACGAGACGAGACGAGACGAGACGAGACGAGACGAGACGAGACGAGACGAGACGAGACGAGACGAGACGAGACGAGACGAGACGAGATGAGACGAGACGAGACAAGACGAGACCAGACGAGACGAGACAAGACGAGACCAGACGAGACGACACGACACGAGACGACATAAGAAAAGACAAGACAAATTATTGTTTCATTCCTATTAAAGTTTATTTCTTAAAGAACGGACTTTTCTATGGCTATGTATCTATGTACGTAATCATTTGTGATATAAGTGATAGTCCATTGTACTAGGGCCGCCAAGAGGTTATGGAGTATGTTGTATGTATAATTTTTTGGCGATCACGCTCTTTAGATTAGCTTAAAACCACTTATTCGTTTAAAATGTTTAGCCTTTTTAGGTTTTTCTCACTTCAGTTAATTCCATTTCATTACTCTATGAAGCCATCTAAACCTTGAGGCCCTGGGACAATTTGCCCCCATGCCCCTCCCTCAGGCGGCCCTGCATTGTATGTACTTCTTATATGCATAGCTAGCTCGTTGTAAGTTGTCGATTTTTTTGTTTTAGGGAAATTTTTACTCTGAAAAACAAGCCCGCGGCAAGCAATGTTGCATACACAGCAGACCGTCTTCCACTTCATACTGATGTTCTATATTACCAACAGCGACCTGGGGTAAGCAAAATTCATGTCAAGTTTATTGGAAATTACCCTTCACTGCTAAAAAGAGCTCTACGTTAAGTGTGAGTCCCCCGTTGCATGTTCTTCGTAGAGGAGAAAGATGGAAGGCAAAGGAAAGAAAGCAGACATACGACGGAATACAAAAATGTATTGGAGAAACGAGCAAAAAAGTACGATGAAAATGCAAGGAACAGAACTAAGTAGGGTGAACGAATTCAAGTATCTAGGGTCGACAGTGTAAGTAGATGGAGGTTCAGAGAAGGAGGTGAAAAGAAAGTGCAGACATGCTCGGGACGGTGGAAGAAAATCATAGACAAACGTTTATTTTTTTTTCCGGTACTCATTTATCACTTTATCTTGGGGAAAATCATTTCAAGCACTGGCTGATAGACTAAGGCACGAGATGAAAGTTTGATTGCGTTAGAAATTATTGCGAATGAGGACATTGACACTAACAAATAACTACTTACATATTAAACATTGGCAATGAGCGACGACAAAATTTTATGGAGAGACCCAGATGCAGATAGAGAGGCAGAAGAAGACAACTTAGAATGTGAAATAATCGAAGACGTCATTTAGCCGCCAACTCGAAATGAAGTGATACCAGCTTTGCCAATCTCTTGGTCCCGAAAAAAAGAGGAACATAAAAATTTTCATTTTAAACGACCAACCAGTAGTATTATTTGAACTCAGCTTATTTTTTAAAGTTAAAAGTGCACAGTAGTTGGAGATTGCCAAAACAAGCCCACTGAGGACCTAAACAACGTTTTCTGCCGGTTTAACGAACTACCGGGGAGGGGGGTACTCCAGGGGGTCCAGTTAAGGTCAAAGAGGTTTTAAGCTAAAATGTTATGAAAATAACCCTCAAATGGTAGTCTTTTTGACAATATCCCTCAAATGGTAGCACAAGGACGAAAATTATGTCATTGGTAGCATCCATCTCTTTGTACGCGCCTGGTCCTTCTTTGACAAATTTCTTCTCCATCGACTGTTGTTGATTCGGGAAAGATAAAACCTTGTTCATTGTCTATAATAAATCGCAAGCTAAACAAAGCCGTTGTGTTATTATTGAACCTGGGCCATTTGGTAGCTATTTGGTAAGACTCCCAAATCGACTGGACCCCCCTGTCAGGCCTTAATGGGAGTCAATTTTTCAACCATTTTCTGGTTCCCTTCAGAGTTCGTTCGTCGGGATTCCACTTTATTTTAAGTAGCTTAAATCGCTAAAATCAAGTCATCCTTTCATGTCCTCACTTTTTAGGCAATTCGAATGGCTTCTTAGGCTGATTGTTTATCTCAATTTGATAGGTACAACTGCTACACTGCATTGAGCAGTGCACAGGCGAGGGGGGAGAGAACTACATGGTGGATGGATTCAAAGCTGCCGAGGAGCTTCGTCTTCATGAGCCCGAAGCATTCAAATTGCTCTCCACCATCAAGCTAACCTTTGGTGATGTTGGGGCTGACAAACTGGGAAAATTTTTCAAGATTTCTGAGCGAACGATAATCAGGTAAGCTGATACAGTTAATTTGTGCTTGCGGAGATATTGCGAACTGACAATTTGTAGCAAAAGAAGTCGCAGCCAACCACAAACCAACATCATTTCTTGTTGCTAGACCCTCTTGTTGGAATCAGAAAAGGGGAATCAAACTTTGTTAGGGATCGGTTATAGATAATCTCTTGCAGGAAGAGGAAGGGGTATTCATTTATCTGTGCATCTTTAAAAAAGGAAAATAGTTTGTTGATGATTTACTTTATTTTTATTTGAGTGTTGTATGGTCAAACCTCATCCCATGTCTGCACAAAGTTACTGTTTTTACACCGTTTATATGTTTGCTTGCCATGAAAATGTTCTCCCCTTTGAATTAAGCCCACTCCAATTTCCAATGCTCAACATTCTTTCTTGACAATATTTCGTTTTCTTCTTGACAATAGAAAAAACAACAACCATTGAAGTAACGGTAGCCACATCTCCATTTCGGAGCCGTTACTCTGCTTAAATGTAGTACAATGTATCGCTGGCTTCTTTAGTAAACAAAAGAATTGGTCTATATGCTGTTAGAATAAGAATTAGTCTATAAGAATTTGTTGTATTCTTTTTTGGCTTTTTGGAATCCATGTCATCATATTTGCCATCCTTGGAATATTTCTTTGAATCTTGTAACAATTGGTAATATCGTCTGACCCTCTTCAATGCATAAAACGTCCGAACATAGATCGAAAACTCGAAATTAGGAAATATATATAAACAAACGAAAAGCTTCAGTATGTTTTGATTGTTTGCTTTTTTCTAAGCCATTTACGTTTTTGCTATGACTTTGGCATTTACCGAAAAAAATACCTCTAGATTGCAAAAACTCCTCATTCTTGAGATAAAACTTTATTCAAAAATTACATTTTACAGTAGCTCTGCCTCAGCTTGTTCTTAGTTTGTTATTAACATTTGACCAATTTTGAGGCTAATGTTCTTATAAAAAATAGTAAAAGTTATTTTAGACGATAGGAAACCTTTTTGTTGATTATTTTGCCATTTATTTCTTTAGTTTAAAATTTCAGCTTGGACAGCTTCGGGATGGTGGATGGCATTGCAGAAAATAACGCTGTTAAAGGCTCAATCATTCATGCCCCTGCGGAGCAAGTGAAAAAGTTATACGAGGCCCATGACAAGTTAGTTAAGATCTTTAACAAGCCAGAAAATGTTGTGACTTACAAAATGGAAGAAGGGGATACCTTAGTGTTCAACAACAACAGAGTCTTGCATGGAAGGGCAGGTTTTGCTGCTACGTCCCCCCGCCATCTTCAAGGCTGCTACCTATCTTGGGACGATGTTTACTGTGCAATCAGGGTGTTGAGATTGGCAATTGGGAAACAAGAAATCTTCTAGCATACCTTAAAACATTCAGAATAACAAAAAAATCCTCCAGATTTCTCAAGAACGTTCTTTTTTGCTTCTATGTTTTGTCAATTTGTGTTTGTTCTGTGTAAAGAGTTTTTGCACAGTTTTTACAAAGTCATGTGCTGTATAACCAGGCGTGGCCTGTTCCCGTCGGCAAAATGGCGATCGCCACCTGGACCCTTTGCTTTCAAAAGTTATCGAAAACTTATGGGCTCTGCCAATGAAAGTTTAAGAATATCAATTTTGAGTTAATTCTGCTCTTTCTTTCACTTAAATATCCATATAAAGTTCACAACAATTAAAAAATTCACTCAAAGAATAACTAAATATTAATGCTTAATTTGATGACTTCTTTAATGTCATTCAGAGGGCATGATGAAAACTCGGTAAAAAGTTTTTGGTTATTGATAAACTATAGGCTTCCCCCTTAATTATTTTATTTATAACTCTATGAATAGGCTTTGCTGGCCACTGACACAGATCTATAATTTTCATAAAGAATTTTAATACAAAATACAAAGTATCTTAAAAGCTGCAGAAGACGACAATCCTCTCTATTTTTTAATCTAGTTCTTTATAGTTTTTATCGTCTTCTTCTAGATATGAGGATTTTTGGCAGCTTTTTACAAAGCTTTTGGGATGAAAATAAAAACCAATGAATTTATCTTTCCGCATTTTCTAAAACAATCGTTTGATTTTATCTAAGCTTACTCACTTACTACATAAATGTTCACACTGCGTTTAATTGCCACTCCTATTCGCATACTGAGTCACCAAAAATTACTCTATCATAACAAAGTTAGGCGAATATCACTACCGTAGTAAAGATGCCACCACATTTACCTACATACGAAGCAGTGCAATCCCATTTATTAGTCAATATAAATGATCCTGGACCTAACATGCATCCCTATTTTAAACCTGTTTTGCATCTTCTCAAAAACCCCTTTTTTACTTTTTAATACTTTTATAACACAGAACACGAGTATTTGAATAGATTGCTATTCAGCATTTTATGCATTGAACATCTTCAGAAATACCATATCAAATACCTTCTAAAAATTTACATGGCATACAATTTGGACGATTTCATTAGAATATAATACATGCCCAAAATACAGAGGAATTTCTTTTCCACAAGTGCTTTCAGTTTAAAGTAATGTACGTATGGTAAGAAAGGGTAAAAAAAGCATCCCCCAGACTAAATTTAATAAAATATCAGATCACTCAGGATAAGAAATTCAACGTTTCTCAGAAGAACACAGATTATTGTTTATTGAGCGAAATTATGTAGGGGAAAAGCCATGCTTAAACTCTAGTGACAGACGTTGGGGAAAGTAGGGATGATGTTGCATTGATTGGTAGAATTTTACTTCCTGAACATAAATGTGCGTCTTCCTTATTTTGAGTGTTTTAAGTAGGCCATATTTTTTATACAGCAAAAATGAATCCATTCTAATGATACAGAAAGTGATTTACTAAATAAAAGCAAATAATAAACAAATAATAGAAATATGCGTAAATAAGTTGGTAAATAGGTCAAATAAAATATCAGTTTGCTTTCTTTTTATTTCATATTCTGTTTTCAAAAATAAAACGGTAAAAAACAGCTAAAAACAGATAAAAACCACTCTGCTTACAAAAATAACGGCTATCAGCATAAGTCAACTTGCACTTGACACCATGACTTAGTGGCTGAGTTTTGTTGCAATAACACAGAAAAACGTAGTTTGGTTCAAACCCGGCTACCAGAGATTTGTTTCTTTCAAAGAAAATGATGATAATTTATCAAAAAAATCATTTTGCTCCAGATTTTTGGGGGGTCCAGTCCCCCTCGTCCCCCCGGGATTTACGGCCCTGTCCCTGGACAACTGCTATCCAGAAGACGTCATTCTATCTTATACTAAGGAGAAGATCGCAAGTTTTTCGGCTGTTCAAAAGTTTGGTCCGCAAAAGTGCCCAGTTTATTTGAAACTACCATGGATTGGTAACACTTCCTTGCGATTCGAGAGTCAGATTAGGCAAGCCATAACCAAATGTTTCTTTGCTGTCAATCCTCGGATTGTTTACTGTACTAGGAGAGCCCTTCCATCCATTGAAAAGGATTGCGTTCCTACCAACCAAAAAAGTTCCGTCATTTATGAATTTACGTGCCAGTGTGATTCTGGCTACGTAGGACGCACAACCCAAAGATTGGGGGATAGGATAAAACAGCATGTTCCTTCCAACATAAGAAATAAAACTGCCCCTCAAAGAGAACAGCCTCCTTGGACTTGTAGGTCTAGAAACACTGTTAAAACAAGTGATTCTGCCATCGGTCAACATCTTTTAAACAACCCAGATTGTGCAAAACTCTATAATGACGACATTTTTCGGATAATTGGCAGAGCCCGGTCGTCCTTCCATCTAGCAGTTTTGGAGTCGATCTACATTAAAACGAAAAAGCCGCCATTGTGTAGACAGAAGGAGTTCGTTTTCTCTCTTTGACTCCATTGGTAATTTTTCTTTAGGCTCGCGGCACTGATTGGTCAACCATACCGGTCTTGTGCTTGCGTTTTTCTGATTGGCCTATTTCGAAAATATATGGGTATATATTTTCCATCGTGTTCTTTCGGAACCTTATTCTGACGTTTTATGCTCTGAGGAGTGTCAGACGAAAAAGCTTTTAGTTTGTCGTAAAATGTTTGCTTTTTTCAAAGCGTCGATTCTAAAAGACTGAACACTCCAAGAACAGGCTGAACACCCCAAGAACACCCTAGGAACAAGCTATTAAGCAGCTGAACACCCTTTAAAACATATCAAAATGGGCATATCATTCGAAAAATAATTTGGTCAATCAACCAAAATTAATTTTGGGGCGGGAAAGGGCCTGATAAGTCTAATGCTGTTGGTGTTGTTACAACCAACTGATGTTTTGCGCGCCAAAAGTGTGAACGGGTGTTTGTACACGCGGAGCAAATTCGAGTTTGATTCCCTTTGTGCATTCAAGCTCAAGCAATTTCCCGTTGTTTTCAAATCTTTCACATCCAGTGACAATGTCACTTGACTACCTATTGTCCTCCAAACAATTGTTTTTCCCATCCGCTAATTTGCCCAAACTATTATGTGGTCACGGTATGCAAGTGCACGCTACACAACTCTCTTGTTGTGTTGTTATTCTCCAGGCAGTGACGTCTCCAGCTGGGGCACTCGCAGGCCCAATTCCTGGATAGGATTTTTTTAAGGAATTTTTGACAAATGAAACAGGAAATGCACAGTGTTAGGACTTGATAGAGGGTAGCGGCAGGGCCACAGGATGCGACTTAAAAGTGGGCTTAGGAGGGGCAAATTTTGAGGCCTGTGCTCGAATGGGGCCATGACAATCTTACTTGAACTATGTTTATGTATGTAGCAGAAATTGCGTGAGTTTTGGTTAAAGCACAGTTTTAAGGGCTTTTGTCGAAAATTTGCTTGTTTTTGTGGGTGTTGCGGTTCCTCTCAGCTTCCTAGGCAACCATATATTGTAAAGATATTATATGGACTGTAAATAAGTATATAATTTTCTTATTGTTATAAAAGTCCCTGAACATGAAACGAATTGGAATTTCAATTTTTTGTTGCCAGGAACCATAGTAGCAGGCGGGTTATAGGGGCTTTAGCCACACAACAATTTACAAACCCTCGTTCACACATTTGGCTCGCAAAACAACAGTTGGTTGTAACAACACCAACAGCATTATACTTATCAGGCCCTTTTCCGCCCCAAAATTAATTTTGATTGATTGAACCGAATTATTTTTTGAATGATATGCCGATTTTGATATGTTTTAAAAGGGTGTTCAGCCGCTTAATAGCTTGCTCTTAGGGTGTTCTTGGGGTGTTCTTGGGGTGTTCAGCCTGTTCTTGGAGTGTTCAGTCTTTTAGAAACGACGTTTTTCAAAGCCATTTTCAAATTCTGTACCGCGAAAAAAAAATTGTTCACAAACTTATTGCTTGATATTTTTGTAATTATATTCTTAATTTCTAATTGTCATACATCTAAACTCATTGCAATATACATTAATGCCGTTATGCTTTATCATAATATGATATTCTTTTTCTTGACAGTGGTCGGCCCTAAAATAGCTTAGGCTCCAGGCCTGGTATTGGTAAATCCGCCCCTGGCAAGTTTGAAACGGGGGTAACCAAGTTTAGGTACTGCACAAAACCAAGTTGAATTTAGTTCCGCACACGAGAAGTTCGACGTTTTGAACGAGCATGACAAACACACCCTACCCTAACTACCTAATTACGCAAACAAAATAATTACTTCAAACAAACAAAGATACTGATGACAACAATAGTGGCGATGGGATGATGCAATAACATGCATGAATGGCAAGGTGACAAACAACGGAACTAACGAGAACATCGAAACAGCAGGCAACTGAACATCACGGATAACCAAATAAAACGTCCAACTAGCGGCAGGGGCGGATAATACAGCAGGCGGTCTGAGGGGCCTCCCGCGTGGCCAAAGGTGGAGCCATTATGGGGGCCCAGCCCCACCGGAACCAGAGCAACTAGGTCTAATTTTAAAGGCAAGAACCCCAAAGTTCACAATGCTAATCATTTCAACCACTATAAATAAAAGAAATAATTTCACCCTTTTTCAAGAAATGATACACTTTGATCGATGGAACGCCTTAACGCCTTAATAGATGGCCTTTTCTTTAGGAGCGGAAGTTGGCTCACAAACGAGGTTTGCAGGCCTTGCAGTAGTTTTGAGAGTGGCGACGGGACTGGGGCCCTGAAGCGTTAAAATTTTTCAGTCAAACATTTTTCCCTTGAAAAGGTTTTCCAAATTTTCCAGCAAATCCAACACGTAGTTAAAACAAAATCTTGAGATTCAGAAGTTTACACTACCTATCCACCTCTTCAGATAAAGAAAAATTGGGATTCTTCTCTTTTAAAACTTCCAACCTCATGTGAAAACACGAATTTTGATTGGTGAGATTTGGTAAAATATTTGCATAACAAAGAGCCCTGCACCTTCGTGCGGCACGGGCGTCATGCTTAAAAATCATACTGTTTACGGTCTAGGATGGTCTTTGAATTTCTTCTATGTTGAATCAAATTGTGGCATTGTGTGTGAGATCGACCAAGTTCGGTCCTGTGTTTAATGTGTAAAGAGAGGTAAATGTATTATCTGTAGGGAGGAAAATAAAAGATTGTGGTGAACACGATTGCCTTATTTCAATGACTAAAGACTAAAACTAAATTCTGAAAAACTGACGGTCTTCCGCGCGACCTGTGCGACACCCTGAATCCGTCCCTGTAGCGGTATATTATATAAGTCACGCCATTCAATTTTAAGACCACATTGATTTAAGGGAAGATATGGCGCTTGTTTTGAGCAGAATTAAACATTTCAAGGCTCTCATCTATTGTGCGAGACTCAAGCAACGAAAATGGCTTGCGAATACTACCTTAGCAGCCGATGGCCGGGTATGCAGTTCCTTTGTCGCAGGAAAAATGCCAACAAGAAATAAAACAGACTTTGAAACAACCAACGATAGCTTGCAAGTAAATTGGGAAGATGGCGATCAAAGCAAGTATCCTTTTATATTTCTACGTGATAATTGTCAATGTGAGCATTGTTTTCATGCAACAGCTATGCAAAGAACTTGCGATGTTGTAGGAAACTTTTCTGTCGACATAAAACCAGAGTCAACTTGGCTGACTGAAGATGGAGTTACAATGGAATGGGAGGATGGACATCGGAGTTCATTTTCTTTCAAGTGGCTGAGGGAGAGGATGTTCCCAAAATCAGAGAAGGACATAGGAACAAGGAGCAATTGCGGTCTTAAACCAGTTACATGGGGGAGCGAGCTTGCTGGAAAGATCCCAAAATACGAGTTCGGCAAAGTGTTAAGGGATGACCCCACCTTACTCTCCTGGCTTGAAACAGTGGCTGTGACCGGTCTGACGTTGATAGAGAACACGCTTGGAGCAAGTGAATCTCTCGAATTGATAAGGGAAAAGTTGGGATGTGCTTATCGATCATCCCATTATGGGTAAGCATACATAGATGTGCAGGGTTTTCAATAATTTTCGAAGTAGAAGGCTCGCATTTAAAAGCATGCGTCTAATACTAAAGTCTGTGCAGTCTTACTAAAGTGAGGCTGAAAGTAGGCGGCAAAGGTTTGGCGAGTAAGCGGCGGATTTTCGGCAGTTAAAATCCCTGGATTTGTCCCTTATTTTTCAAAAAAGGAGGTATTAATGGTTAATTCTGATAAAACATTAAAAAAAGATTAAAAACAAAACTTCAGCAAGCAACACAGAAGCTACAACATATTAATTGTTTCGTTTCACAGGAGGTTTTGGCATTCTTCAAGTGCTAGTGCGCCCGAACCCAATCTCTCCAGTGTCGGATAGACAAACAAAATTATTATTATTCTGTTCGGGTCATTGCACATGCGCATTATCACTTGAAGCTCTGGCGGGAAGTTCAAGAGTTGTGTGGTCACTGTCGGAACCACTTCGCAAATACTGTTATTAATGCGCATGTGTCATAACCCTGCAACATTGATTGGTTTAAGACCCCGTTTACACTGTGCCGGGTAAATTTTATCCGCATCAAAATTAGTTCAGATAGGGCTCCCGTTTACACTATACCCACGCTATCCGCACGAATTTGAGAGCGGCTATCCGGACAAAATTAGTTCACTTAGGAAGACGGATTAAATTAGTTCAGATAGCTATGTGGTACAGTGTAAACGGTTTTATCCAGATAAATTTTATCCACATCCGCTGCGAGGCTGATTTTGATTTACAGCGAGGCTCTTTCAATAAAGAGAAAGAAGGTGGCGCGAGATGGCGCCAAATCTCATTTCTCGTAAACAGAATCACAGAATTCTGTGACAGAATCGTGTTGCTTTGTTTATTTTATCTGGACTTTCAGAATTGGGATATTCATCACGATTAACTCCAGAATCAGCTTTCGGATATCTTGCTTGAAAACGAGTGGCTATCTCATCGTATTTTGTTTTCACCGTCTCCCAATCAAGACCTTTCGCCACCTTTGCTACCTTATAGTCGATAACTACTTGTATCAAAAGTGCTGTCTCTTCGTCAGTCCACGTGAAATTGGCGTCCTTTTCAGCTTTCCTTACTTTGTTTGCCATTTCTGTGACGTGTTTTTTCAAACAAAGAATTATTTAAACTATATTGGCCTAATGTGCTTTGACAATTTTCTCGGACTGAACGCGAATGATTCAGGTCACGTGACTGTAGTTATCCGGCACAATGTAAACGGGAGGGCAAAGTGGACAAAATTCGTGCGGTAAACGCAAATCAATCCGAACAAATTTTATGCGGATAAAATTTATCCGGCACAGTGTAAATGGGGTCTAAGACGGTATTTTTCGAAACAAAGGACTGAAGGTTCTTCTCCCGATAGAGGGACCATTGTCAATATCACATAAGGTCTCATCTACTTTTAACTTTCTTTCACCGTTGATATTCCAGGCGCAAAGCCGTTACGAGCTAGGCGCTTTTTATAAGCACACTTGGCTCCAGTTTCAACTTGATGTCTTTTATTTTATCGCATAATTTCAGCCTCAAATGTTTCTTATTTTGTTTCTGGTTTTTAATTGAATTTCCTATGCATAGTAATGTGTGGACCAGAGTTAGGAAAACGTTATGGTCGCAAGGCCACTGACCGGAGGAAGGTCCATAAAAACAATAGAAACTCCTTTGACACACCTCAGTCACGCCCATTTTCTATTATTTTGTGAGGAAGGTTTGCCTTCTGGGATGTTTTTGTATGGAGGAAGGTTAACAATTTTTTTGGACTCTGGTGTGGAGTTGAAATTTACTTCATAAAGCCTCTGTCTGGGATTTTGCTTAACGCTTTCTGTTTTTTGTTGCTATTTTTTTATCTTTTTTATCTGCTGGTTTGTTCTCTTTCGAGTTTTGTTTAATCTCAACCTGCATTGTTTCTTATTTTTTTCTTATCTTTTGAGCAAACCACAGCCTGGTGTTTCTTATAAGGATGGTTCATATCAAAAACGTGTAGAATGTGGGCTACGAACTGCATAATAAACATTTGATAGTGTATTTAAATGAGAATTAGCGAAAAGACGGTGAATGTTTAAAGCGAGGGGCAAATCACTTGTGCACTTCTGGTGGAAATCCTATTGTTTTAATCTAAATATCCCTAAAAATCCTTTCTTTTTCTTGGAAATCCCATCCGCTCTCGTACGCTCTCGTATCCTCTGTGACACTCTTTTTATAATTACCAGTAAATTAAAATTCAGGCAGATTACCCTTAATTTTTCCAAGACTTCGAGGCTGGGTTATTCTAATTTTGTTCTTAAAGGATTAGCAGTGAATTATCTAGCTATTGTGCTAAACGGGAGTGTTCAGGCCCAATTTGCCAACAAAGTGAATGAGCCATCCTTTATTTGGCGAAAAAGTTTGAAACTCACCGACAAAGCACCCCTAGATGGCAGAATCTCTTCGTTTTTGTGATGGAATTTTTCCAGAGAATTTCACAACTTTTTTCATAAGTAAATTTGTGTATTTTTAATGTTCTTGGCTTCGTTTTCTTTTTCATAACAATTTCTTTAGACTTAAACGTGACATAATCGTAACAATAATTGCACTGGGGCACTAGGGTGGATGACATCAACCTTGGAAGCAGTGGCGTAGCAAGAATTGAAAGATCGGAGGGGCAAAGAGGTGTCCGACACCAGAAAATTTTTTGCTGACCATATCCTTGAGAATTTAGAAAAACGCCCCATTCTGTTAATGCGTTTGGAAAAGCTATGGCTTTTTTACATGGCAATGCTTGGCTAATCAAACACAATAAATGTCATGCGTCATATGAAGCTTTATGTGGCTAGCCCTGCTTTACAACTGTCTATTTTCTTCACAGGTTCTCTAACATTTATATTCTGAATTGTGAGGCGAGAAAGCTCTACGTGTAGAAACCTGTCCTTGCGCCATGAGTTGGTACACTAGTCGAATCTTGATTTTTGAACCTCTCGTATAAGAGTTTGAAGAAGAGGCGATAAAAGTTGAGGTTTGCCAAAACCACGTGCGAAAATAATTTGCTGAAGCCATTTTAATATTTTTGCTGCCTAGCGTTGTTTGGTTTACATGCCATAATTTTTGCAAATACTTCAAAGTTTGGTTGCAGAATTTGAAAAGTGAGTTCCATTCATTTTGAGACTGTATTTTCCAGGCAGGGTAAAATATTGTTTATTTGTTGTCTTCTGTTTTTGATATAAATACAACTGCAATACTTCTGCAGCCCCGTCAAGCGTTGAAAATTAAAACTTTGAGAAAAACTTGTAAGTTATTCTATATCCTTTGAAGCAAGGGTTTTTTCAGACCGCTTTTTATTTTCCACACGTCGCCATAGTGGTGCACCTCCGGAAATCCACCCAAGGTTGCCTGTGAGGGCATAAGCGTACGGGAAGAAAAAATATATGGGGGGGGGGGGGTGGTGCCCGACGAATGTTCTATTGTTTACCAAAATTTTTGCCATAATAAGGGAAGACTATTATACGAATTCAAACTTTGGTGGGCTGCAGCCCCCTTCCCTACTCTGGGTACCAGACTCACTATAAAATATAATCTCTATTTTATTTTATATATAATGAGTCTGGTACCCAGGGTACCCCCCTCCCCAGCCCACTGACTTGTATCCTTTCTAAAGATACCCTTTTACAGGATTTGAAGTATTAGATAAACATAATTATATGTAGTTATTTTACAAAATGGTTAGCTGTTCTATGCTGTTAGTTAGATGTCTACAAATAAACAAAATTATGACACCAATAATAAAATAATAACAAAATAAAAGATTAAATCAGCTCAAACGATTTAAAAAGATAAGCCTGTAAAGTACAACAAGTACACTTGTCTTCAAAAGGTATTGGGACAAATTTTGAAGACATTATATGCAACAAATTTGGAAAGACTTTTTAAAAATCCTTTTCATTAAAAATGTACGGCAGCTGTTTCCATGAAATTTTCGCAAGACATTGTTGATGTTTTGATGTACGCCAAACAATTCACAAAACATCAGCCATAATGTTTATATAGGCCTTGAGACGTAAACATGGGAGTTCTTAGGAATATCAAGAACTGAATTACGAAGAAGTGCTTGCAAATTGCTTTCTGCGAAAACAACACGAATGGATTTCTTGAAATTGCATCACTTGTTGGCTGCTCAATGAGTTCAGCTTTTGTGGTGTGTGAAAAGTTTTACCTTACAAGAAGAGCAAAAAATTTACCAAGGGTTGGCAGACCGAAGAAGTTTACGACACCGAGAAAAGTCTGAGGAAAGTGCAAAATAATAGGTTTGAATCCTCACTAGACATTATATTGTCGTGTGAAAGGAAGCTAGATTTAGGAACACAGGCAAAAACATGACTATAAAAGTCATAAGAAATGCAAATTTTCCAGCTTTATGAGAAAAGGATGCCTTCTCAAAGCAAAAATTAATCGTCACTACTGTGGTATGCAGCTTTAAAAATAGTTTGAGTAAATTCAATAATTTTAATGAAATTGTAACGTTTTTGTTGATCCAGTAAACTTTATTTGAGACTTAATAGTTTGATTTTGTAATTTTCTTTGTAAATGTATCTGTTTTGCAAATGTGAATCTAAAAAATTGAATTCGTTTGGACATCTCTAAAAAGTTGCCAAGGCCATGTGAGTTTGCCGTTTTAAGGCCGTGCAACGCATTTGCAGATTTTGCTATTATTTATAGGAAAATTGTAAGAATCCAATGCTCTTATAGTCATGAATGGAAAGTTTAAGTGTTTTTTCAAATTTTAATCTTTCAATCTGTGTTGGAAGCTTCTTTGGTTTGAATTAAAGCCCATCTGCATTTTCTGATAATATCTACCTGCAAATTACGAAAAATACCTACATTTCAGGATTTATCCCGTAGGTTATACCCTACCTGCAACCTATAAAAGCCTCAAATCCTTACTGTGTGTAATAATCCCTATCAGCATCAGGTACCATCTTCTACCATGACCCTCCGACTATTCCAAAATCTGAGTTTTGGTTTGTTGTCAAGGTCATATAATAATCCTTATAGGCTTTTTAAACAAAGGTCTGACAAAAATATGGAATGGTGATGCAATGATGCAGTAACATGATGCATGATGCAATACCTTGGAATGTTAATGGCAGCTGACAAACATTGGGATTAATAAGAACATCGAACCAACTGGCAATATAACGTAAAACACAACGTAACGTAACATAACATAGAACACAGAGATACTATTTGTAAGATCTTATATGTTTTGATATAAAAACAAACTCGTTACACCATCCGGGGTCCAAAAGACGAGGCTCCTTGCGGGCGAAGCGAGAAGAAAACTTTTCCGACCATGCCCTTTAGATTAGCTTAAATTGAATTATTCGTTTAAAATGTTCTACTTTTTTAAGCATAATTTTGCTACTGTTTATTTATTCCATTTTAAAACGCAATTTATAACTATTTATAGCTCGAGGCCCTAGGACAATTTTCCCCCTTTGCCCCCCTCTCGGCGGCCCTGACACCACCCCTCTCTATAAAAGTAAATACGCCAAGATGAAATATATTTACATCTAAGAAAAATTAAAAATTGCAATGTCTGAAGATTCATTAAGCCCGGAGGCATAAACTGGCAAGCAAAGGTAATGCCTAACTACATCATCGCCTGGTGCTTCCAGATTTTCCACAACGTCTTTGAAAATGAAATTCAGATTCAACTAGAGCTCCTATGGCCTATCTACTGCAAAAACCCATGACCAGCTCATGCTAAACGATTTCGACAAAAATAACGGTCCCCTTTCACGTCTCATGTTGCACTTCACTCCATATTCATAGGATGGTTGTCCGTTGGTCGGCAACTGTTATTGGTATTTGAAGGTATTAATAAACAATAACCACTATCACTAAAACATATATTTGTGCTTTTTCCTTGGCACGCACACAAAGACAAAAGTCTTTGATTGTATACAAAGACAAAGTTTAATTAATCTTCAGGTCCTTGGATCCTGCGTCCACGGGTCCAGGGATTTCGTAATTTCTTTGGTCGACAGGAGAAGCAGAGCTTTTGTCATTCATGGATTTGCTTTGCATGTTGCTAAGTTTTTGACGGGATGATAATGGCGCTTGTTTTGAGCAGAATTAAACATTTCAAGGCTCTCGCCTATTGTGCGAGACTCAAGCAACGAAAATGGCTTGCGAATACTACCTTAGCAGCCGATGGCCGGGTATGCAGTTCTTTTGTCGCAGGAAAAATGCCAACAAGAAATAAAACAGACTTTGAAACAACCAACGATAGCTTGCAAGTAAATTGGGAAGATGGCGATCAAAGCAAGTATCCTTTTATATTTCTACGTGACAATTGTCAATGTGAGCATTGTTTTCATGCAACAGCAATGCAAAGAACTTGCGATGTTGTAGGAAACTTTTCTGTCGACATAAAACCTGAGTCGACTTGGCTGACTGAAGATGGAGTTACAATGGAATGGGAGGATGGACATCGGAGTTCATTTCCTTTCAAGTGGCTGAGGGAGAGGATGTTCCCAAAATCAGAGATGGAGATAGGAACAAGGAGGAGTAATTGCGGCCTTAAACCAATTACATGGGGGAGTGACCTTATTGGTAAAATCCCCAATTACGAGTTTGGCAAAGTGACAAGGGATGACCCCACCTTACTCTCCTGGCTGGAAACGGTGGCTGTGACCGGTCTGACGTTGCTGGAGAACACGCCTGGAACAAGTGAATCTCTCGAATTGATTAGGGACAAGTTGGGGTGTGCTTATCGATCAACCCATTATGGGTAAGTATACATAGGTATGCGGGGTTTTCAATAATTTTTTAAGTAGAAGGCTCTCATAAAAAGTAGGCGTCTACAGGTTTACTAAAGTTTGTACAGTCTTACTGCACGAAGGTAGGCGGCAAAGGTTTGGTGAGTAATCGGCGGACTTTCGCTGGTTGCTTATGAAATCCCTGGATGTGTCCCCACTTTTCAAACATGGAGGTATTAATGGTTAATACTTGTAGAAATAATCTAGTGTACCCCCCCCCCATTTTTCAGAAATGGAGGTATTCAGGTGTATATCCTCAGCTCGCAGAGATGCCCTTTTTTGTCTACATGCCCCTATTTTTACAATGATTCCTACGTTGATGTAAGTTTGGAGTTATGCTATTAGTTTGTTTATGAATGAGATTATCCTTAATCTGGTGAATATGGTATCACCTCGAATAAATGCCCCTTGATTTAATGCCCCCTTTAATTAATCTCCCTGAAGGGTATAAAAATTTCAGAGAACCTAATACGGTGTGGTTGGTAAAAGGGGCAAGCTTTTGAAGTCTCTGTCGATCGATTATTTGGAAATTTCTTCAGAAATAATAGGGCTAGATCATAGAACAGAAATACACAGAAGGTGAATTGCAGATCAGCATCTTTGACGTTTGCACGTACAATCTGCAAGTGTCCAGAGAACGAAGAACAGAACACTCTGGGTAATTTGAACCAGTGGCGGCGCCCAGGGGGGTATGGCGGGTAATTACCACTCCAATTTTATCAAACATGGTCTACATATTTCTTCTAAAACGGATTGAAAATCGCTAGAAAGGGATGGTTTATATTTCCTAAGGAAAATTAACCTGGTACAAAGCACGGCAACGAGGCAAAAGGGGCGTGGTCTCGCTGGTCACGGCCATTTTCCTCCCACTCTGCAGTAGCTGGCCCCGCCACTGATTTGAACTTCTACTAATCCGAACAAAATTCTCAGGTACCTTAAAAATCTCCTAACAAAGCCTTACAAAAAACTTTTAGTCTCTTTAATTCGAACTTTTGTCGGTCCCCTCAGAAAAATAACCTTTCTAGTTCGGACTTTCTGCCAATTTTAAGAAATAAGCCGGTGATAAAAGTACTTCATTTCCTTAAATTCCCTTAAATTGTACGTTATTTCAATTTTTTGCTGTTATTTAAGACATTTCTTTTGAATAAGTTTACAAATAGTGTTTTTCTTCATTTACAATTGCTGTGCAAGTTGCAATTATACCGATAAAGGCTACATATAGCTTATGCAGGGATTACTGAGGCAAAACCCGTATAAATCGAACATTTTGTTATTCGAACATTTCCACGATCCCCCAGAGGTTGCGAACAACACAAAGTTGACTGTAGATTTGTGCTATAAGCTCGTTTGATCAAATATTTCTGTGTCCTTCGGTAAATTTTGTTCCATGCGGTGAAAATCATTTTTTGGTAGTCAGTGGTAATCAAATAACATCAAGATTCATCTTCTTATCTTCTTTATCTTAAAGTTTATGACTTCATTTTAAAAATGGGCGTTACCGTCAATTCTCAGTGACCTAAAGGGTGTGACACCAGTGACCTAAAGAGTGTGACACCAACATCCAATTAGTGTCTAAAACCCCCCTTCCTGAGGGAAAAACTATGGGTTCAATTGCGTCAAGAAGGGGTTGCGGAGGAGAGTGCGGAGCAGGAATGAAAGAGAGACGAGAGAAACCCGTTCTAAAACTTCCGCAACCTTTACTAGACGCTTTTGAACGCAGGGAAGGAGGGCGAATGGCGGTCGTCTTCCGAAGTTGCCGCGAGGAAATAGAACGTAGAAGCAAAAGGTGCGAGTCACCAATTCCACTTTGAAAAAAGACCAACAAACTTCATGTTTAGATCGTCGTTAAGGCAGTTTTCATGCTTCTGGAAACGCAGCTTCCGGTCATTTGCCAGAATGTTCCTAATGCTTAAAATTATCAGTGACCTTAACTCTTACTATTTAAACTCAAAACTTTGTTAAGGCAGGTTGTTAGACGGTTATGCTAAATTCCCTGTCTAACTGTAATAGTCCTATCTTGTAAACCCAGGCTAGCCAGTTGCAAAGTACGTATGTTATAGAGAGGTTTGTGATTCTAGTGTAATTGTATGGAAAATTTTCATTATTATTATTATAATTGTTACAAGACTATCGTAATCGTTTTTCTTATTACATTTGGCCCGCTTAAAGAACAGGCTTGAAGGATCTGGCCCATTCTCCAAAAAGGTTGCCCACCCTTGATATAAATGATAGTCAAATACCGATAGTCAAATACTTGCTTTGCTATTCCAAGGATGGAAGTTTTCTGGGATTAGTTACTTTCCTTGCAGAATACCATACTGAATACGAAGTTCTTTTTTGAATTATTTCCCTCACTGGAAAAAGCTACACAATTTTTCAGAGCGAAAATACATAAAATAACTTATTGGTACTCTGTCGAACTCTGTTGAAAGCGGTGACTTGTATCTTGTTCAAAAGATCAACAAGGCTCTGGTTTTTGATTCCAGAATTTACTAGTGATGTAACAGGAGACGATCAGTTCAGCATTGTGGTCCTTGTTAGGTATTCACACATGGTTGAAATATTAAACGAGACTTACCTATAAGTCAATGTTTGATTGTAATGCTTTTCTACTATCATCAGGAACGGCGGAATCGGGATTTTGTAGTGACGTAGCTGATCGTATAAAAGAATGATAGTTTTAACTCACGTTACATCGAAAAACAAAAATGAACGAGATGATGCAAAGAGTTTCGAAGAGAGGTTGAATTCTTATGAATTCGTTCTTTTATTGCTATTTGGGGAAAAATTCTGCAGAGGTTGGCACGACTGCTCGTGAATTTTAAATCCCTAATTCTTAGAATACTTAAATGAAGCTTAAAGGCTCTTGCGCAACGGGCATAATTTTGGATCATATTTCAAAACCGGCCTAATACCGGGCATACCGGAAAACAAGGACCCAGGACCTTAAGGCAGGACCCAGGAGCGAAGACCAGGACCCAGGACCAGGACCGAGGACCAGGACCGAGGACCAGGACCCAGGACCGAGGACCAGGACCAGGACCGAGGACCAGGACCCAGGACCAGGACCGAGGACCAGGACCCAGGACCCAGGACCGTTTATGTTTTCGACGATGCACTCGCTGTTTCCTTAATAAGAATACCAAGTTATAACATTGCATACCATGAAAAATTGTCCATAAAATCCAAAAGTTTTACACATCGAACAAAAGACTGCACATCATTGTAAGAGGGAAATGAATCTGATTTTATTTCTGACTTTGTGTGAAAAACGAAAACTCAGGTCGCTCGGGAATATGTAAATGTACGATTAAACGAAAGCAACGCCTTGAAATGTGAAATACTCTTATTCAGGCCCGTCGGAACCGGGGGGGGGCTGGGGGGGCTGGAGCCCCTCCAATAATTGTCAAACTGTAGTATGTTTCCTTTGTACTAACTAAGTCCTGGTCCTGGGTCCTGGGTCCTGTCTTAAGGTCCTGGGTCCTTGTTTTCCGGTATGCCCCTAATACCGTACTGCATGAAAATAAAAAACACAATCAATTTATCAAGACAGCTGCCGATAAGCATGCCGGTTGCGCAAGAGCCTTTAAAGAGTGTTTTTATGGTCAATATTTGCTTAATTCAACGTCTAATATTTTATTTCCAAATTGCTTAGCATGAGCTACCAATGAAGAAATCTTCAAAAAACTAAATGATTTTATCGAGCCTGTATCCCAAGGATTCTACTGAACACTTTGGATCGGAGCTACAGGTATTTGCTAATAAAAGAGAAAAACAAAGCTGTAGACTTGTTTAATTTGATGCTGGAAAGCTACGTCATCTCTTCAGTGCCACGAGCACAGGCCGGTGCAACGTATTTGAAAGTGGAGGGGCCAAAAAGCCACCATGATTGGCAGCAAGAAAATTTGAGATATGGTATTCCAGGGATTGCCAGAAACTGCACCAGAAATACATTTTTTATCTAATGAAAATTTTCAACCTTATCCCGCAATTCCCCAGGTTCCATCATAATGCCTAAAAGTTTTATCTGTTTTACTGTTGACATGAAATAGGAAAGGTCTTGGAACGTTTTAAAATAACCTTTTTAGTGCATCAAGTATAATGACTTTTTTTACAATAAATAAAAAACAACATAAGATGGAGAAGAGAAATTAATGAAACACAGTTTATCAATAAAACATTAACATAAAAGTGGTGTGAACAGAAGAACTATGTCAACCAGAAATTAAAGAATTTTAAAAATTGAGCAATTTTTAAGCAATTTTTGCAATTTTTAAGCAATTAAGCAATTTTTAAAAGCAATGTTTGCAATTTTTAAAAGCAATTTTTGGCAATTTTAAAAAAATGGTGCCAAATGCGAGGAAGGTTTTGTAACAATGTTTTCTTGGTCGGAGAAATATTGACACCTTTTTTGAACTCTCTTTTTTAATGCAGCAAATAATTAAATTGTACACAAGGAACCGAAATAACATGGAGAAGAGAAATAGATTAGACACGGTTTAGCAATAAACATAAATACATCAACTAAATTAGAACATTAAGGAGTTTGATTAATCTGAGGTAATATTTTGTAAAATCTGGTTGTAGAACCTTTCGCAAATAAATGTTTCTAATGAAAAACTACCCTAAATTGAAAATCTTTCAAACTGGACTGATCGTAATGATTTTTTAAAGAATCTGTGGTTACGTCTAGAATTTCAAAGTAGGCACTTCGACAGTGTTCTTTTGGCGGGAAATGATAGTATGCATTGCCCTATTCAAATCTCCTTCTATCATGAAATAATAGCCGTTGCATCAGGGGATAAGGAGCAGGGGGGGGGGTTAAACCATTTACTTCTGGTTTTGAGAAGGATATCAGGACTGTCAATGTGGTTGAAGATTGAAAGTCAGTTTTTGTCTGTTATAATCGGATCGAGAATTTACATTTGATACTTGGGGATTATAGTTGGATATCTGGCGGACCTAGATCTAAACCCAAGACCATCTACAGTAGCTTGATGGGAAAGGAACCTGTCCTTTGAAGGCTTATATTTTAGCCCATTGTATATAGATTGGATTTAATGGTTTTGTCACTCGTAGGACAATTTATAATTCTCTTTCAGTTTTGTGGCCCAAGTCTGATAATAAGTAATAAGTAATAATAAGTAAAAATATTTTATGAAGTCGTCGCTGCCTTTATGCTAAAGAACCATCTTACGAATAATTTTTAAATTACCGGTCGAGTATTTTTAAATCGCCGCTTTGTAATCTGTTCTTCCATCTTTTAACAAGCTTCAATCTTATTAAATTTTCTTTTTGCAGGGAGAGATTTGTTGTGAAGAACAAACCAGGCCCAAGTAATCTTGCTTATACGGCAGGCTACTTACCTCTGCACGTCGATTTGCCGTTTTACAGATACCAGCCAGGGGTGAGTGATCCTTTTTCTTTGCTTCTTTGCTACATGACGTTCACCCCCGTGACTCACCTCGCCTATCAAGTGAAAAAATAGTTGCTAAAAGATGATCTTCGTAAAGAATGGGGGTAATGTTCTGCATTTCGCAAGTGATTGCTTTTTTCTTAAAAGTGCACGTGAAAAGGGATGTAACGATTTCTTTAAGATTTCTTTATTCTTACATAATAGTGTTTTCAAGAGGAACACATGAAAATAGGGTACCCTTCAGGACTTCAGAAGCATTTTCAAGTAGGAAGGGGTAATGTGTGTCATAGAATGGGGGTTTATTTCCGAATTTCTAGCAAAGACGCTTCTGAAATCGCATTTACACTGTTCCGTGTTCACTAGCAATGTGACACGGATGCGATTTTGCTCTGCTCTGCGTAACAGATTTGACCCTGCTACGAAAGCGAAAGAATTTTGTACCGTCATGGTTTCGTTTTTGAACAGGACAGTGTAAACTGGGTCTAGCTAGATAAAGGGGATTTTTTTCGAAAGTTGAGGGCACGTGCCCCTCCTCTTCCCGGCTCCAACACCCCTGGTGCCTATGCTGATATTGAAGGGATATATTTCTATATCTCTCCAAATTTTTAAGCACTTTCCATTTTCAACTATGGACATAAAAGATTGCTTTGGTCTGATTCGAGAATGCTTAAGCCTTATATCCTGTATAGTCTAGTACATTGATAACAGGGTATTTTCTCCTCAGGTTCAGGTGCTGCACTGCATTCAACAGGCAGCCCAAAAGGGAGGTGAAAACCATTTTGTAGATGGAGTGCATATTGCAGAGTTGCTTCGAGAACAAGAGCCCGATGCCTTCCAACTTCTCTCTTCTGTCAAATTTTCATTTCAAGATGTTGGAGTCGATGCGTATGGAGATTACAATAAGTACTATGAAAGACCGATTATAGGGTACATTTTATTTTTTTATTGTTCTTTTCTTTTTCCGAATTATACTTTTACCACTTTATTCTATTTGTTTATCACTGGTCATTAGTTGCGTAATCCCCACTTAACTGTATTGTTTATTACAGCCTAGACACATTTGGAAATGTAGAAGATATCGCACAAAATAACCATGTGAGGTCTTCGTTCATCAACGCCCCTTCAGAAAAGGTGAAGAGGGTTTACGAGGCCTATTTCAAACTGGTGAAGACAATGTATGCCCCCGAGAATTTGGTCACATACAAGATGAGGGAAGGAGACATGTTGGTGTTTAACAACAAGAGAGTGCTGCATGGACGAGCTGCATATGAAGCTACGTCACCTCGCTATCTTCAAGGTTGTTATTTTGATTGGGATGAAGTTTACTCAGCAATTCGCGTCTTGAGAAGGAAGCTGGGATACAAGGGATCAACTTTGTAATATTGGGCAGTAATATGTCGTTTTGTCTAGGACGTTTAGGAAATTAAAGTTTTTAGCAGGGGGGCTGGTCTTTGAAGAGCTGACGTTTTCTTTTTTCAAATGAAGTTACGGGTAAATTTGTTGGGGAGATAACCAAGCGAAAGTCTTCTAATGAGTGAGGCGTCACCTCTTCTTGGGTCAAAGGTCGAAGGACATGCGTAATAATGATTGAGCTCGATACACATGTCCTTTGACCTCACACGCGGGGTTTTGTTTTGAGTGACAAGTTTGAATTAGAAGTTAAGCAGGCTTTTAAAAAACTTACAGTTTTGCCTTGTCAGTCGAACAAACGTCACATATCTTGACTGATGAGAAAAACACTGGTGAAAAAAACTGATCATGTATTTCAGCTGCAACTTTTGGTCGACTTCCCAACAGTTTTATTAAGATTTGATTAGATGTAAAAAATTCCATTAGCTTTCTATTTCAAACTTGTGGTGTAACTTCCAGTGCTACATATAGAGCCGTGGCTATAACTGGTGTGGGAAGGGGTACAGCAACGTTTTTGAAAACAATTTTCTAGTAATTTCCAGTATTTCATACAAGCATCCTTTCATTATTAAAGTACAATTCCTGACAAAGTATTCTTTCAAAGACGAATGACTCTAACGATGTTAATTTTGTATTTGAAAAACACATATGACGTCTCGAAGTGACATCGCCAGCTGTAGCCTGCTCTCCAAACTCCAAACCTACACCTGCTGCGGCTGAATCTAGGCGCCGGTATTCATGGGCGTGGCCCTCAGCTAATTTTTGACATCGTATATATTGCAGGAGCGCCCACGTTTTGCAGAATTTCATGGCTACACCCTTTCCTGTTTCCTGCTATTTACAATTAGCAAATGTTGAAGAAATGTGACCTACCCCTAACCATTTTTTTCTATTAATAAGAAAGAAAGACCGTTTTCGTACTAATATCTGGTTTTCGAAAGATACCTTTTTACCCTAAAAGGCACAGGCCTAAATGTGTACTAACTTCCGAGTAAATCATTTTGGAAAAAAACGCTGATATGTGATTTCGAATTGATTTACTACACGAACTACCTGCGAAGTCAGAGTAAAACTGAAAAACGATTATTTGAAAGCAATTTTGAGTTAACTACAATTTTTACCAGCTTATTTTATGAATTGTGTTCATTTATGAATAGTAATTATGAATTGTTAATTTTTCATTTTAGAATTAGGTTTGTTTCTGTCTGTGTGATTTTCTGTATACTGTTTCCTTCTGTTGCTGTGTTAGATTCTCTGAAACAAATACCTTCATTTTTTAAAAAGGATTTTTTTTCTGGTATTCGTCAAGCTTGTCCCTTGATCGGGGGCCTTGTAGCCGTAGGGCTGAGGTTTTCGGGTTTATGGAAAAATTCAATTAAAGAGGTTCCCAACAAAGGTACACAAATCTTCGTACTCTTATTCGGAACTATGTCAATTTTCATTGCTAGACAGACAAATTTTAATTTACATTACTTTATACACATGTTACAGATATCGTATGTTCATGTTCTTCCCGTGCCGACTGTTAATCGGACTCTAGATGGGATAGGCAAGAAGATAGCAAATATAATTATTGTAAATTTTTAGATAGCAATAAAAAAGAAAGTATAATAGACTTTTTTCAGCCCAAGTTTGACTAAGAGTTAAAGTAAAATTAAGTGGTATTTATATGTTATTTTGAATTTTACAAGGAGGCTAGAGCGCACGCTTCCGCAATATATGTGGGATAGGTCTGAAAACGTTTGTGTAGCATTGCATTCCACTGGCCTCTGCATTCTGGAAAATACATATATGTCACACCTCTGGTAAATGGGATTGAGTTTTTCTTGTCATTTCTGCGAGACAATAATACAACAGGTATTGGCATAAATAATTCACTTTTCTTTGTTGAATTGTAGAGTTTTAAAGACCACTTCATTGTTAAAGCGTAACTGCTTTAATTTTCTGCTAAGCCCTTTCAAATGGTTTCGCTAATTTGCTAATATAAACAAAAATTAATAATTGTTGGGCCTAAATCTATACTTCTGCGGATATTTTTGAATCCGCAAACGTTTCTCTACAGATTCAAAAATTTTCGCGTCCAAACTTATTAAGCAGGGAATCAAATTTAGGTAACTGAATTTATACCAAGTCCTGAATTTTTTCACTGACTCTGACAAAATAGACCCTGCAGATTTCAAATCCAAGATCACTTTTGATTTGAAGCGGAAATGTGTCAGATTGATAACGTGAGTCCAAAAAATCCAGAAATTGTGTTTATCTGTGCTTCTTACAATAAAATACAAAATTGTATGAATTTTTATCCCAGAAGACTTAGAGCTATCGATTAATATATAATTTGTTGGTGTTTACTGTCATTACTGTAAATGACATCACCATAATGCAAAATGACCTTTCTGATATTTTTTCCTTACTATTTCGGTTTGTAAATGGGTATATTTTAGAATTTGTACTTGATTGGGCGTAGTGTGGTGAATTTTGAAAGTCTCTGTCGAATGTGGTCTTAGAAATGTTTATTTTTCAATGGTTTTTTTCAAATTCGGTCGAAATACGTCGTTCTGGAATTGAAAATATTTTTCGTTTCCTGAAATTATCAAACTATGAACAGAAGAATGCGGTTTCAGCTTTCATGCTACCATATTTCTGAAATGCGCCAAATATTGCGTTTAGAAACAGTTCCATTTGTAGTTTAAGAGAAACCTCCCCTCAAGTGGGTCTTTTTTGCGTTAAACGACAAAGGCGAGTTTACCTGCTCACAATGGAAAAATTTGATAAGGAAAAGAAAGAGAGAAAATTCAAAAATAGACGAATTTCTGATGTATTCTGCCGCAAATCTCTTACACTTGCTAGCAAGTGGCGAGTCTCATGACGTTTTGCTGCAAATATATACCATCACCAATCCTGTCGATATGAGGTTGGATATAATGAATTGATTCTCCAAACGTATTCGTATAAAAGTGTTGCGCCAAAAGATTCCTTATCTCCTTGGTGATCTCACGAGAGACACTGAGAACCGAAGTGTGACGTCATCAAAAATCAATTTTTAGAATACCTTAATTTTGACCACATAACCTAAAAGAACGGCATAAAATACCTTTCAATATGAAAAAACAGCTAGATTTGTTCAAAATTTGGCGAGATATGACCAATGAAGAATTCAAGTTTTACTGTTGTTCTGGCCTGGTGTCAAATTCCTGACACTATTGTGAATTTTGCTGCCACATTTGTTGTTTGATTGATTGACCGAGCGAATAAATGAAATATTTTGACACAAAATCCATTCCTTTTTTGGGGGTATGCCAAGTGTAACAAAAGAATTTCTGTCGGTAAAATATGGTTTTGCGCTCTACTCCTTATAAAGTGTTTGCGATGTGGAATTAAGCGATTTTTCCCGTCAGTAACACAAGTATCAATGCCGACTAGAAAAGATTTTAAACTTGGCTTGTAAAGGTAAGTTTATCTTTGTTAATTACGTGGATAAAACAACTTTAAGGTTTAAAAACTTTAATTTTTCTGTCCTACCTCCTCCCTAATTATCATAAGGGTTTGAAAGGGAAATATCAAGCCTTCGTAACTAACGATCGCGGAAATTTTTTTTACTGAGTACAACGGCAGTTTTTTCATAAATTCATCCAAGGTTCAATTTTTTTAAAAAAAATTTGGTTTTTTGCGAATAATGGTATAAACGTTCGAAATTGGCTTAAATTTAGCTGCGGGGCATGTTTGTTGTCATATTCTTGAATTATGATTGGTCAATGTGGTATGCAGTATTTAGGTCGCTCAGCCAATCTAAGATTTGGAGCCTATGCTAGTGTTGAAGCAATATTCAGGATGCGCAACAGCGTATGAAACAGCTAGCAACAACAACACCAGTAGAAGCTCAACTAAGCACAGTCCACAACAGCTAAGGTGCTACAAGTGTAACAAATTGGGGCACATCGCAATGCGCTGCACGGAGACTAGAGGGTTTCAGCAGATTCGACAAGGGAAAACCAATTTTGCAGATATAGAAGAGCAATTAGAGACTGAGGAGGAGAATGACAGTGAACCTGTGGAATATCATGCTGTAGTTAAAGTGGAGGGACACACCACCGAGTTGTTACTAAACACATGCTGCTAAAAAACCATGGCGAATTCTAGCTTGGTGCAGGCGCATAAAGTAATCAACAACAAGTGGATAACAATGCAATGTGCGCATGGGGACATTATCTTACGGCATTGGTAAATCTGGAGGTCAACGGAAGGGAGTATAAAGTGAGGGCAGCAGTTGTTGAAAGACTACCGAGGCCAGTAGTATTAGGTAGAGATGTAAAGGATCTGGTGGCAATGAACATGAAGGAAGAAAGGAAAAGAACCAATCCAACGTTTGCTGTCATGACTAGGAGATAAAGGTTCTAGAGCAAAAAGAAGAGGCCGTTTGCTTGGCAAAGGAGATGGCATCGGAAGCAAAACCAGTACCCCTAAATGACATCTTCGGATTCGAGGAGGACATGTTTAGCGGAGAGGGAAAGCCGAGAAAATCAAGGAGACAGAGGAAGGCCTTAAAGAAACAATGGAGAGCAAAGGAACAGCTTAGCACCAAAAATGACAAGGAAGGAGATGTTGAAGACATTGGTGGTACAAGAGAAAATTTGAGAGTTGCAGAAACGCGATGTCACGTTAGAAAAAGTCAGAAAAGTTGTTGTCAAGGGATCTTCATTATGTGCAGAAATTATATATTAGGCCACGGAGAACAAAAATACAAGACCCAGCAAATAGTTGTGCCCAAGAAGTACAGAAGGAAAATTTTGGAATTGGCCTATGACATACCACTCGCAGGGCATCTGGGACAAAAGAAAACCAAAGCAGAATGATGCAAAGATTCTTTTTGCCCGGCTTGTCTCATAATGTGAAGGAATACTGCAAATCCTGTGCAGCTTGCTAGAAGGCGCCAAAAAAAGATCTGAAAGCAAAGCTACAGCCTATGCCGATCATCGAAGTAGCTTTTAGCGGCATTGCGATGGATATGATTGACTTGATCGAACAAGCCGAGGAACAGATACATTTTGGTAATTTGCGATTATGCGACATGGTATCCAGAGGCAATTCCGCACGGTATCCAGAGGTGCTTACCCGATATGGAATTCCGAGGGAGGTGCTGACGGATCAAGGCAGTAACATGGCAGATTTGTTGCAGAGTGTCTTCAAGCTGATGAATGTTTTACACATCAAAACATCACCCATGTCATATCACCCATAGATAGATGGACTGGTGGAGCGGTTTAATGAAAAGGGACAGCCTGGTGCCATATCTTCTCTTCGCATACAGGAAGGTACCTCAAGACTCGACAGGGTTTTCGCCATTCAAACTTCTTTTTGGTAGACATGTCCCAGGACCACTTGATGTACTGAAGGAAAGCTGGGAATCAAAATATTGGTGTCATACGCTACTGATATGCGAGAAAGATTGGTGTCAATGGCGGAACTGGCACAAGAGAGTCTAGGAAAGGCTCAACAGCGGCAGAAGCGATGGTATGACCAACAGGCCAGCAGTAGAACCTTACATGTGGGGCAGAAAGTTTTGGTGTTATTGCCCCTTAGCAAAAAGAAGTTACATGCATCATGGCAAGGACCTTACTTGGTGACGAAAAAGTTTAGTGACGTTGACTATGACATTGATATGCATGACCATAGAAAGAGAAGAAGAATCTTTCATATCAACATGCTGAAACTGTGGAACACTCCAGAGAATGTTTCGTATCTAGCGATTCCCAGAGATGAATCTCTAACGAGCAGTTATGAAGAATCTACAGGTCAAGTTATTCAGATTCATGTGATTGTGGTCTTGGAGCTGTTCTCAGTCAAAAAATTGATGATGGCATCGATCACCCCGTTGTGTACATCAGTAGAAAGCTGTTATCGCGGGAGCGCAACTATGCTATAATTGAAAAAGAGTATTTGCAATCAAATGGGCAATCGATACACTGCAGGTTTATTTGCTTTGCTGGGCAGGCGCTTTCTTCTGCAGACCGACCACAACCCACTGAAATGGCTAGCAAAGATGCGAAATGAAAATGGAAGATTAACACGACGGAGTATTGCGTTACGACCTTTGACATTGAGCACAGACCAGGGAAGGATCATGGGAATGCTGATGCACTTTCACGCAGTTAAGGAAAAGGAGAATTTAATGACATTGAGGTTTTATTTAATCAGGAAAAATATCTTTTTGACTTATTTTGTCTTTTTCAGAAGGGGCAGGATACGGATGAATGTTAGGCTCTATTTCTCCCAAACCAATTTGTTTATACCAATTTATAAATCTAATTCAATATGATCTTTTTTTTATATATATATCACAAATAAAGACAACTCAAAATTAACTACATATAAATATTCTATGTCTGCCGTAGCCGGAAAAGACATGACGTCATCGAGCTCCAACTACGACAGCACTTACATTAATATTAACATTAATCTAAATGACAAAAAGATAAACGACAACTTAACCGGGTGTCTTAGAAGGAACACATCCCCCATCCACATTAATGTTGTTAATCCAGACAAAGCTATTAGTGGAGCAAGGAAGTGGTTCCTTACAAGACTCCCGGTACAAACATTACAGGGAAAAAGGAAAATAAAAGAAAAATGCTGCTGCTGCTTTGCGATTGAATTCAACCTGAAAATCTTTTCGTATTTTTGATAAACAATATTGTTGCTTCAAGAATTATTCGATTAATAATGACATTATAATGAGAGTCTCCAAACAGAAGCAAGTCAAAGATTTATCATCTGGATTGACATTTAATACAGGGATTTCTGAGAGCTGATCAAAGAGATCTAGCCGCATTGATTCAAACAAGGGGCAGTGCAGAAGAAAGTGCTCGTTGTCTTCCTTTTCAGTACCGCAAACACAAAATGGAGTAAGACTATCAAAGTCGTGTCTAAATTTGTGTTCATTCAGTAAACTAAACTTTAAACGCAACTTGGTGAGCAATCGGACGCCCTCAATATCAGAGTTATTGTAAACAGGATTACCCTCCGGTCCAATCATTTTTAATAATTTTTTCTTAAACTGAAAAAGGGATGTTGAATTCTTAATCTCTTTATCAAGCAAATTCCACTCAAGCAAGGTGTTATGAAAGTATGTGTTAGAAAAACGATTAGTTCTAGCAACTTTTACTTCATAATCACGAGTGTATCTAAGACCGTAACTGGGTTGACGTTCGGGAGGGATTTCATGAAAAAGGTAATCTGGTGATTGTGATTTAACTAAGCTAAAAAAATGGCATAGCCTTCTTTACCACCTAATTCTTCGTATAATCTCTGCCTGTTTGTACCACTCCAGGCGCCAGCAACAGCTAAGGCTGCAGAGTATTGGGTCTGTTCAAGCCTTTGCGTAAATGTTAAGCGCATTTCAGGATCATATTTGTGATGAATGATATCTCCATAGTCTAGGTGAGGTCTCACGTATAATTTGTATATTTGGTCCAACACACCCCTAGCCACATACTAAGACAGAAATTTTATCACCCCTATGCCCCTTCTAGCCTTGCCAATAGCCTCCTTAATATGACTAAGAAAATTAAGTTCAGAATCAAGTTGCATTCCAAGATGCTTGTGCTCGGCTTTTCTAACGACTTCATCATTGCCTAGCAGAAGGTGTGGATGGACCGGTTTCATTCTTTTGCTAGAAAAAACAACCTCTTCAGTCTTATTTACGTTAAATTGCATTTTCCATTGCCATGCCCACAACCGGACCCTGTCAAGATCAGCATTAAGCTCATCAGCAGATCTTCTTTCATCTCAACAACCGAGAAGAGAGATGTATCATCTGCAAACATCCTAACATCACAGTTCACACTCTCGACAAGGTCATTAATGTAGACAAGAAAAAGCAATGGCCCCAAGACAGAGCCCTGTGGCACACCAGCACATATCGGTGCCCATTTTGAGCTACTTCCATTCAAAACAACTCGCTGTTTACGATTTGCCAAGCAGTTCTGTAGCAGGGTTAAGATTCCCATTTATACCATTGCACTTTAATTTGTATAACAGGCCCTCGTGCCAAACCCTGTCAAACGCTTTCGAGAGATCAAGAAAGACAGCTCTAGTTTCAAGGGTAGGACATGCTTCAAAGGCTTTATAGACATTGTGAGTTATATATAACAGTTGATTGATAGTGGAATCTCCTGGTCTAAAGCCTGATTGTTGCTGGGCTAAAAGTCCATACTCACAAAGGTGTTTGTAAATTTCATCAAATAATACTTTTTCAAATATCTTCCCAAATATGGGTAGAAGTGAAATAGGCCTGTAGTTCATTTTGTTCTGCCTGCTGTCTTTTTTGTGAACAGGAATTATGTTAGCCTTTTTCCAAGCAGATTTTTTAAAGATTAAAGATAGTGGCTCAACTATTGATGCATCACATATCTTAATCATGTGAACAGATATGTTGTCGCTGCTGTTAGCTTTTTTTAAATCAAGAGCGCGAATTAATTGTAAAACCTTATCTCTGTCAATAGAGATGTTCCTTAGTGATGAATTACAACGTGGAAGAAAGTGAAAACTTCAGTCATTTGGTTTGAATCAAGACCCATATACCGAGAAACCCAATCAATCCCATTAATTCTATCCCTAATTGACTGGAACACAGCTTTAGCGTTGTCCCACATAGTTCTCTTATAGGGTGGTGGAGAAGGGATAGACAAATTCAATTTACCATAGACAAGTTGGTGTTGGCAATGGTCATCCAGAGAAGGATGAGCCCCAGACTCAACAAAGGTTGGTCAGTTATGATGAGATCAATGCAAGACATGCTCTCACCACGTATGTGTGTGGGCTCAGTTATTAATTGGTACAAGTTATTTGTCTCTATCAACTCATCAAGAACAGTTCCTTCAGGATATTTATCATCTCTCTCCCACAACTGAGATGATCTACAGTTAAAATCACCTGTTATAATCAATGCAGTTTGTTTCTCCTGCCTAAGACGAGTTAAAGTCATCTGCAATTTATCCATGAAAACATCGAATTGTTCATTATTTTGACTAGGGCTGCGGTAAACGCTAACTAAGAATATCTTCTTTCTGCCTATTTTTAAATCAGCAACTATTATTTCCTGTACGTGATCCTTTCTACGTGAAATTGGCAGACCCTCTCGAAAGTACATGCAGACATCCCCGATTTTGGAATCACTTGGATGATCACAGTGAAATGTGTCCAAAATTACCATCAGCAAAATTCAAATAATAACGGAGTAAAGGGTTCATATAAATGGTCTGTAACAAAGGTACTTATCCAGAATTATTCTTATTGGCACCATCACCATTTTTATCATCATCATGGTCGTCTTGCTGATCTTCAGTGACCCTACTAGTATCATTTCTGGTAACACTTCGAGTAGCACTTCTTTCTTCATTTTCTCTAATGATATCTTGCAGATCTTCTTCACTATTTATGTAATGAAACTCCTCGCCAATCTTCGCGCATAAACGGCAGTTAGCATCTGCAAATGCAAAACCGAGCTTCTTCCTTGTAAGTGAATCGCTTATCTTCCTTATTGTGTCAATCTTTTTCTTTGTCAAATCCAATTTTATCTTGCACTGGGTACAATTTTTCCTGGCCCCATAGACCATGATCCTATGCCTCCAAGTTGTGAATCTTACCAATACTTGGTGCACTCTCTTTCCCTGTACCATTCTTGGGCGACCGATTCGATGCGCGCGGTCAATGACGACATCTGGAGCGTCAACCCCCAATTCGTTGAATACATTTTTTTACTTTAGCTAAGCAGCTTTCGTTAGATTCACTTTGTCCTTTTGGTACAGAGGGAATTCCATTAATTCGTAGACACAGTCTGCGATTATACTGTTCGTTATCATCAACATTACCCTGCAGCTGGTTAATGTGCCTTTCCATTACAGCGATCCGCGACTCCAAAATTTGGATTTTATCATTTTGGTTCTCAATCGTAGTATGAAGTTTCTGAATGCAGTCTTTGGTAGCCATGATGCCCTTCATCTCTGAGAACTTTTCATCGAAGTAAGCCTGGAAGGCTTCAAAACTTCTTGTTTGTCTAGCGCCACCCGCCATTAGGCCAGATTTGGAGTAGGGAAGACAAATGATCGCGGAGCCAGATTATTAGAATTTTGCAAGCTAAATAGCTTGGTAGTGACCAACACAATTGGAAAGCACAAGGTGTCAAGAAGAGATGGATGGATGAGCACCAGCAAGAAAAGCACCGGATGGCATCACCAGGAAACAGATCGAGTTTATACTTATAGATAGAAGATGCAAAACTAGTATCAATGTTTTTCAGGTGCAGATGTTGGCAGTGACCATAATGATGTCCATGAAGTTGAAACTAAGAAAAATAAAAACACAACCAAAAACCAGAATAAAATACAACCTAGAACAGCTGAAAAATCAAGATTGTAGGAAAAATTCGAGGCAGAAATTGGTGGCAGGTTTCAATTATTGATAGAACAAGAAGAAAACGTTCAAATTCTAAGCTCTGAGTTCTCCAAAATTCCAAATGAAACAAGCAATGGAAGTCTTGGGAAAAGCAAAGATAAGAAAACAACCTTGGATGACCCAAGAAATCATAGATGCTTGTGAGATAAGTCGTGCGTTAAAGGCTACAAGATTTGATAACAGTGACAGAGAAAAAGAATACAGAGATGCAAACATTAACGATAGAAAGGGAATCGAAAAGACACAGTATGTAAAGGATATATACAATTATCCGATTAAAACCAGCCTATGGATTCTAGAAGGATTGAAAAGGGGAAGACCTGGGACAAATGAAGACACGGTTAAAGAGCCTGACATAACGAGGAGAGAAGTCGAACATGTTTATTTAAAGTTATGTCGAGTTTCACAGAAATAGCGTAAAGAAAGAGTGTATATCTGACAACATAACAAAACTCAATAAAAATAGGGAACACAACTTCAGCAAGCAAGACACTTAAAACTCATTACAGTCACATGATGTATAACCGCTTTTGCGGAACAGGAAGCGGATGTAGATATGAATCAATATAACAAAAGATAATTATTGTTCAACAAACATGCAATCGCTAAACCAAAGAGGAAAAAACCGCAGGAGTGGATAACATCCCCGCTGAGGTATTACAATCCGGAGAAGTCACCGTCACAATCTTACACAAGATATGCACAATGATGGGGAAGAAAAAAGAGTGGCCAACACAATGGACACTATCCTTGATAATTCCAATTCCAAAGAAGAGAAACATAAGACAATGTAATAAGCATAGAACTATCAGTTTAACTTTCCATGCAAGTAAAGTAATGCTGAGATAATAGCCGAAAGAATAAAACCACATGTCAAGAGGATCGTGGCAGAAGCTGGCTTTCTTGATGGTCATGGTTCTGTAGAACAAATATGCAATGTAAGAATTCTAGGTGAGAGATTTAGAGACCACCAACGAGAGTTACATCACAATTTCATTGACTTTAAGAAAGCTTTCGACAGAGTGTGGAGGTAAGCTTCCAAACTGTGGTTGGGGTTCACCAGGGCTGTATACTCTCACCTACTTTATTTAACCTATTCTTGGAACAGCTAATGCTGGATGCGTTAGATGGCTTTGATGAGACCGTTTCAATAGCAGGACACAACACAAGGTATGTAATCTAAGATTTGCTGACGATACTTATTTTATTGCAGGCAGTAGTGAGGAACTCGCATAAATTACAGAATGATTAGATAGCACAGCGAGACTACACGGAATGGAGATAAGCAGTAAAAAAGTAAAGTTATGATAACATCGAGAGAGGGAGAGAAAAAATGATGTAGACATCAAAATGGACGGCCAATGTCTGGGACCCGTCGACACCTTAAATGTCTATGATCCACTTTGAATGAGGATGTAACAACTGAGACCCCGTTTACACTCACTGTGCCGGATAAATTTTATCCGAATCAAAATTAGTTCAGATAGGCGTCGCATTTACACTAGACCCACGCTATCCGGACAAAATTAGTTCACCTAGGAAAGAAGATTAAATTTTTTCGGATAGCTATGTGGTACAGTATAGACGGTTTTATCCGGATCAATTTTATCCACATCGTATCTTGCTCGAAAGCGATTGGCTATTTCTTCCTATTTAGATTTCACTGTCTCCCAATAAAAACCTTTCCCCATCTTGGCTTCCTTCTAGTCGATAAATACTCGTGTTAAAAGTGCAGCATCTTCGTCAGTCCACGTAAATTGACATCCTTGTCAGCTTTCCCCACTTTCTTCGCTATTTCAGCGTCATTTTTTTCAGAGAACGAATTATTAAAACTAACTTTGCCTAATTTGTTTTGACAATATCTTCGGACTTCGTCTGAAAGAGAAGCGTATGACTCTAAAGAGAGAATTAAAAGTCTTTTACGTTGGCTGGAATTTAGTTGTTATTATGTTGCCCAGAGTTGACTTCGTTTTTGACGTTCTGTGCATGATTTAGGTCAGGTGACTGCTGTTATCCGGCACATTGTAAACGGAAGGGAAAAGTAGACAAAATTTGTGCTGCACAGTGTAAATGCAAATCAACCCGAACAAGTTTTATGCGGATAAAATTTATGCGGCAAAGTGTAAAAAGGGTCTGAGAAGGAAATGAAGACTAGACTTGGAATGGCAACCAGGCAGCCAAACTGGATAACATCTGGAACAGCAAAAACATTCAGGTTAGAATAAAGATAAAGCTGATGCACTCGATGATAGCATCAATAGCACTTTATGGATGTGAATCGTGGACTGACAAGAAGCAACTTGAAAAGTGGTTGAATGCCTTCGAACTGCGGTGCTTTCGTAGAAGCCTGGGGATCAGCTTTAAAGACCATCGGACAAACATCTCAGCGATTGAAGAAGTTACTCAGAAAGCAGGCCCATACGAACCACTACTTGAAATCGCCAGAAAATGGAAGCTGCAGTGGTTTGGACACGTAACACGCCGATCAGAGACCCTGGCGCACACCATTATGCATGGGACTGTGGAAGGGTCGAGAAAGCGAGGTCGACCAAGAGTGAATTGGATGAATGACATGGATGAGCGCTGACGTGTGTAAGGGTAGAAATCGCCTGCGCAGTAGGGAGAAACGAAAAGTCAAACCTGGCAACACTGAAATATTTCGGATAGACAAGGATACATCATTATTTTTGACGGGACGATAATGGCGCTTGCTTTACGCAAAATTACAAATTTCAGGGTTCTCATCCATTATGCGAGGTCAAAAAGTTACAATTACCTTCCGAAAACTGTCTTGACAGCCGAACGACGTTTATGCAGTTCATTTACTGCAGGAAAAATCCCAACAAGCAAGAACACAGACTTTGAAACAACCAACGATAGCTTGCAAGTAAATTGGGACGATGGCGATCAAAGCAAGTATCCTTTTATATTTCTACGTGACAATTGTCAATGTGAGCATTGTTTTCATGCAACAGCAATGCAAAGAACTTGCGATGTTGTAGGAAAACTTTCTGTCGACATAAAACCAGAGTCAACTTGGCTGAGCGAAGATGGAGTTACAATGGAATGGGAGGATGGACATCGGAGTTCATTTTCTTTCAAGTGGCTGAGGGACAGGATGTTTCCAAAACCAGAGAAGGAGATAGGATCAATGATTGATTGTGGCCTTAAACCAGTTACCTGGGGGAGCGAGCTTGCTGAAAAGATCCCAAAATACGAGTTCGGCAAAGTGTTAACGGATGACACCACCTTACTTTCCTGGCTTGAAACAGTGGCTGTGACAGGTCTGACGTTGCTGGAGAACACGCCTGGAACAAGTGAATCTCTCGAATTGATTAGGGACAAGTTAGGATGTGTCTTTCGACCAATCCATTATGGGTAAGTATTCGATTAAGTTCTCAAATATCAACTCAAACTCTCAAAAACAAGTCTTTCAAATCTTTGTGGACAGCCTATCTGGCCTCAATTGCTCGAGATTTCCTTTCTTGACCACAACAATGCTATTTAAAAGTCTTTTTGGTTGTGAGAAAACAATGGATGTAAGAGATTTTGAATACAATAGACACCCGCATAGAAGAACCTAGGCTTTTTGGCTGCCTGCATATGTTCTTAGTTAACAGGCTGCTATACTGATTTCCAGTCGAAAAGGTTCTTAACAAGGTTCTTATATACGAGCATATGCACTTGCTCTCAAACCACCGATTTCGATTGAAAGAGATATTTTAGATAAAATCAATCTGCAGCAAATACCTTACTAGAAAGATTATTGCTTTTTATCATTAAATTTATTGAATACTGTCCTGGTTATGCTTAGATGTTGCTTTACTTCTTAAGACAAGTTTAAATGTTCATGTTACGTTCGTCTAAATTTAGAGATTTCCTTTATCGCATTTAGTGTTTTTATGTTAAAGGTTAATTATTATGAGTAAATATCGATGCAGTAGGTGAAGTAAATTCACAGGTTGATAGAAAAAGTTCTTCCATGACCCTCCAAAATTAGCCACTGGAGTTGGGGTGGGGGCACAATGTGCTAAAAGGATCCAAAATACCCGGTAGTAATAGGATCGAGTGAAAAGATACTTCCAGGGATGTCGGAGAGGGGATGCCGGAGAGGGGAATGCGCAGGCGCGGATCCAGCCTGAATTCTGACCTATGCAAAGGTAGTCAGAAAGAGAAGCCACGCCCTTTTGTGTTAGAAACGCCCAAATTTTTCTGAATAAAATCAGTATCACTGATATTGAATAGGGGGTTCCAAAAAGGAATTCTAAGGAAACGAACCGGAAAGAGAAGACTACATTTACCTGCAATGCAAAGGAAAAGCCTTTGAGTTGCTCGATCCAGAGCCACCCGCATTCCGAGCGCAATGGTCATACCACAACCAGTGCTGAGGAGAGGAGGGGGTCAGGGGGGTCACTGACCCGAGGGCCCATAAGTAATAACTCAATTTAAGACATTTCTGAGTAATAATCCAGCCTTTCAATTACAACAAACTGTCATTAATAAAGACAATAATGACAAAAGTCTATGAATGAAGTAAGGTAGAGGCAGTTTGAGTCTGACTGCCTGAGTGTTCAATATATTTTTGTTAAGAATTTCTCATCTTTGTGGGCTTGGGCTGAATGCAAACAAAATGACAATAAATGTAGACAAAACAAGATGACAATAAATGTAGACAAGTATTAAAGTAAACAATAAATGTAGACTTTGCAACAAGTATTAATAGTTATATTCAGGAATTTAACATAGCATAACGACATCGGAAAAGAAATAAATAAATATTCTGACATATTCAGACATTCTTATTTTTATTTAGCTTTAAATTATTTTCTATCAAAACATATAATTAGATAAACATAGACAATTTTGTTAAACTTCCGGCAAGACCAGAGGAGTTTAGCTCTACAGTGGTTTTTTGCCCCCTCTGACCCTCTTCTATCTACATCACTGCCACGAGAGCAGTTCAGCCATCATAGCATTGTTAACAACGAAAATAGCCACCAGGGCAATTTAAGCAACCATAATTTTCGAAAATCCCTCATACCCCTAGAAACATCTGCCTTAGGCATGCTTTACTTTTTATCTTTCGTCTCGACCCGAGGCCCATAAATCCTCTCCGCGGCCCTGACCACAACACTACTGAACAGACATTCCAAGGTTTACTGACTTAGCTAGAAGTTCCTTAGCAGGGGTGAAGCAGTGTTGTCAACTCTGATTCCTATGGGTTGGCTGTACCGCTGCAGAGGCAAGCTCAACTTCTGATTTGATAAATTGGCTTACAAGACGTTTGCATAGGTCAAACAAGTGGTGATTGGCTCTCGATTGACAAACAAGCTTCTGGATTCAGAAAATACGGACCAGATAAGTGCCTAGAATCATCACTCGACTATTCTGTGCAGAGGCCGAAAGATGGTCAGCAAAATATATGCCCCGTCTTCTGCTTGTTGTTGGAATCAACGGGGGCAGACCTAGAACGGACGTTGCTAAAGAATTTGCCAAAGAAACTATTGATAAAAATTTTGATAGTTTCCATTTCATTTTGTTGTTGTAAAAATCTGACTTAAGCCCCCCACCCCCCAGCACCTCCTGCCCCGCGATGACTGCCTTGCTATAAAGCCGCAATTAAAGAAAAATTCAGAATATCGATGTTTTCATGCGCCTGCACATTTTTCATGGAATTTTATATGCAATTGAATTTTAAAAACCACTAAGGAGCTGGTGCTACAATTTGATCAATAGAGGTCCGAAAATAAGGAACTTTAGGGACTAAGCCTTGTTAGGCTGGCATTACTGCCTGTCTTTACTTTGAGAATGAAAGTAGCACTTTCTGCAAAATGTGAGCATGTATAGAAATCAATTTACAAATTGTCTCCATTTTTTTTAAAGACACAGCCAGGGCCATCGCTAGCTATTGTGCTCAAGGGGCGTGTTCAGGTCCAATTTGGCAACAACGTAGGTAATCCATCCTTTGTTTGCCGAAAAGTCTGGACATTTGCCGACGAACTACCACTACACTCCTAGTTTTTGCTATGAAATGTGTTCTAAGAAAGTTGTCACCTTCTCCCCCTTCTTCCATGCCCCCGTTACAATGCTTTTCGAAAGGGGACTCCCCGGTCAGGAAATACGGGGGACAGTTTCCACGTGGCTTGTTCATCTCCATGGGCTTGTTACACAGGACAGTCTTCTATTATTGTGTTCAAAAAGTCATGATAAAACTCAAACTCAAACACATTTTACTCAGCAGCGTTTAAAGTTTGCATGAATACAATTAAACAGCTAGAGGTAAAAGCAAATCCTGGTAAAAGGTAAGATCCTAATTGACTTCGTTCATCTTGCAGTGAAACCGATGTTATACAGAATAAACCAAGCCCAAATAATCTTGCATATACGGCAGACGACTTACCACTGCATGTTGATTTTCCGTATTACAAATACCAGCCAGAGGTAAGCGACCTCGTTTAGCTTTCTATGTCAATTATTCCTCTGATGAGATAAAAAGAATAAGTAGTCATATAAAATCAAGAAGCTAAAATTTTTTGACTGTACTTTTTATAATTTGACGGTTAAAAATATGGAAAATTTTACCCTGGGTTCCAGAGTCTCCATAACTTCGTCTCAGAAATATAGTTCAAAACTAGTCACAGATAATTTTTTTTAGCAACGCAGCTGTCTACAATACTTTAAACCCCGATTTATGAGGCTATGGTACTCAGGGTAGAACAATTTGTGCATGGTTTATCTTCATGGAAAAATTTACAGTCGAGCTCCAATTCTTACAGGGTTCATATCTGGCTCCCTTTCACCCTTACTGTATTTCCTCTAATAGGCACCAAGCTTCAAATATATGCCAGTCTAATAAAAATAAAATAAGAATAATAATTTCTTTATTTAAGGTTGGCTGTTATTGCTAGCTCACGTGCCAGTCTCTCAAGCGAACATTGATTAGGTCGCAATAACAGATTTGAACTGTATAAGGAAACTTTTGGAAAAAAGCAAAAAAGATTTCATATACTTAAACTGCTGGGTTCATTTTTCATTATGGACATTATGTCACAATAAAGAAACAAAACTGAGCCCTTTAAATTTTGTTTTTTGCAGTTGAAATTTTAGAGTCCTCAGAGTCCTCAATCGATTTTGTAAGTGAACAGTAAATAGAGCAGGATTGACCGTTTGTCTCTTTCTCCAAGTATGGAACACCCATGGTTGCTAGTTGTTAATTTTAAGTTAAAGTTGTGTTTCATATGTTCAGAGACGCTGGGAAAGCTGCCTGCTGAGGGGGGCACGTGCTAAGGAAAAGGGTAAACAATAGCAAATTATAGAAAATTGCTTAATTTCGCGATGAAGTAATCAGTGACGTGGTGATAGGAACATGTCCCCCTCCGAATGAGCAGGAATCTTGGGTGCGCCGAAGGCACTCCAACTCTTGAAAGGGTGCTAAAAGCCCGTTGAAAGTTTTTCTTTTTCGGGCTACCTCAAATATTGTGGCGACCTTCACTCAGCTCTTTGAATAACAATCTTGGCTTATAATAATAAAGGAAAATTTGTTAACATTTCCTAGGATGATTTTATGGTCTAAATTTTCCGCTTTCCGCTGTCATAGAGCAACATACTGTCCTGATCACCAAGCATGGTTGCAGCCTTCAAAAATCTTTGGCACAATCATAACATTGAGGCCCCCCCCCCCACTTTTAGTTACGCTTGCTGGCCCTGATAGAGTTGTACCAAGGGTGGAGTTCTTTAAGGGGCGCCAAAAAGGATTGGTGCCCCCTAGCCGATTTGGAGCCCCTACACCACTGAAAGTAATGCCGAATAGTTTCATCGACTGTATAATTTAACGTTTATTCTCTCATGAATAATGATATAACTTTTGTAAGTAATATATCAAGCTCAATTTCTAAATTTCCTTATAAACAACTCCTGTAATGAAAAGCCTATCTCTTATATACGTCTTAATTAGAGGGAATTAAGTAGTATAAAACAGTAATATTGACAGACAGTTAAGCTTGTAACTAATACTCAATGTCTGTTTTGACCCTTACCTAAAATTGTTCGTTAAAGCATTATCAGTATGGAAGAATTTTTCCAATAGGTACAGTTGCTTCTCTGTATCAAGCAAGCCAAAGAGGGAGGTGAAAACCATTTGGTAGATGGAAGACATATTGCCGAGCAGCTTCGAGACGAAGACCCAGATGCTTTCCAACTTCTATCCTCTGTCAAATTTTTGTTTCGAGACGTGGGATCTGACAAATACGGCGATTTCAATAAGGTTAACGAGAAACCAGTTATAGGGTGAGGTGATTTGTCACGCTGGTTCTCTATGAATTCCTAGTTGAATTGAACAAGTCCTGCAAAGAAATGCATAATCTTTTAAGATGAAGTAAGACAGATTTCGCGCTGATTCTAAGCTGGGGACAGGCAGCCAAATAAAAAATTGTATAGAAAGCAAGAGAAATATCCTCAAATGAATGTTTTGGAATTTAAGAGCCATTATTATCTTCTGGAAGGCAATTTACCATTCTGCAACATACCTATGTTTGAAAGTGTTCAAATTATATGATAAAGGAGTCACACGAGCATCTTTTACACGTTTAAAGAAAGTACCCCCTCGGCACCAAAAGCATCGTCAACACAAAAAGTTACAAAGAGAAAAATCTAAATATAGAGAGATTTAGCAGGCCAAAAATCTGGCGGCTTTTAGAAACGTTTGTGACTGCCCCCACCTTCGCCCTCCTTAATAACCACGATACAGGCTTGCAGCTTTGAATAAATAACACGTCATTGTCAAGAAAAGTGCTTGAAACAATTGAAATTATTTCATTTTTCATTCCATTTAATTTCTATTCCCTTCATTTCTTTCCCCAACTTAGCAATAGATTATCTTAATGCCGTGGCAAGAGTTATTGGCCTTTTGGGAAGCAACTACTCCCCTCCCATAATTTAACAAAAAAATGTAGCTCAAACTTTATCTCACAATTTCAACGGTGTGAATATTTCTTTTAGATTTATATTTCATTGCTAGTTATGTTTGTACTTCCTTGTTCAACTTATTTGTATCCATTTTTGAATCCCGTTCAAATGCTTCTTTCAGCCTGGACAGTTTTGGAAACATTGCGGAAATTGCACACAATAATCCTGCGAGAGTTTCATTCATTAACGCCCCTGCCGAAACAGTGAAGAAAACCTACGAGGCCTATTCCAAACTAATAAAAAAAATGTATGCACCTGAGAATTTGGTCACATACAAGATGAGGGAAGGAGACCTGCTTGCATTTAACAACAAGAGGATACTGCATGGGAGAGGCGCCTTTGATGCTACGTCACAACGCTATCTTCATGTCTGTTTTTTTGACTGGGATGAGATCTACTCAGCTATTCGTGTCTTGAGAGGAAAGCTAGGCTTCCAAGGAGTAGAAAAGCTTTTTTAAGTCTAACTTTGCATTCACCATTTAGTGCAAAACGTCAGATTGCAAAATGTGATTTTATTTAGATTAAGGGACTCGTAGACTCGTACGTATCCTTCTATTGTTGAACATTTCAAACTAGAAATCCCTTTGAATCAAGCCTCTGATCCCTTACCAATAAGGGTTGTAAGAACAGAAGACGTTTGGTACATTATCTTTAGAGAGTACTTCACATAAGAGGTACTTCATGTTAAGCGGGGCGTGGTGGAGATCCAGCAGTTGATTGCACATGCAGCTGTATCTGAAGTTGCTACAAACACAGTCAATGAAGGCTATAGCTTTGATCTTGCGTGTCCTTTTTTGAAGCTATCTTTTAATTTTGAAGCCCAAAAGAATCTCCTGCAAAATTCTGCTTGTCCTCTCAATCTAACCAGGCTTCGTAGAAGAGTTATATCGATTCTGATTGTTCCATTCAGATTTAGAATAAAACAAATGAAAATAGTTTCAGAGACGATGTTTTTGTCAGTGTATCTTAGTTGACATGGTGAGGAATGTTGAATAACACATTTCTGCTTCTAATTAACTCAAATCTAATGATGCCTATTCTAGTTTTGCACATAAAAAGTTCTACGTTACAGAGCCCCCCCCCCCCCCCCCCTTAAAAGAAAATTCGAATTTTCGCTACACTTGAATACATTGTGCCCTGCATGTTGATAATATTTGAGGCAAATTTTACGAAACTAAAAGGTTATGGCTAAAATGATAAAGGAATATGGCAAATTATATGGAAATGATCTGTGTTTCGGGGAAATAATTTAGTGTTAAGAAAAATTCAGTCAGATGTGTTACCCTATCAGTTCATCATGGCGTTTAGAGTTGAATCGTTGCATTAATCTAGAAACTCGAATTAATCTAAAATTGTTTGAATTCGATGACCGTTACTCAATTTTGAGCAGAGGGAGAACATTTTATTCAAATTGCTATTTGGGTGATTAACTTCATATAATTGGTAAGTTAAATTCATATAATAACTTCTTATAATTAATTTTATCATTTGCATTATTCAGAGATAACCATAATTTTCAAGTATTTTCGATGGTTTTGCTTGGTGAATTGTTTGCGGAGAAAAATGTAATTCTGAGAACACAAATTTTTTTTAAACTATTCTTAAAGTTTGTACAGGGTGTACATTTTGATCAAACTTTTGTGATCAAGCAGGTCTTATTGAAGAATCAAGGCAATTCAATTCGAGGGAAGGGGTTGGTCATCTCCACACCAAAGGGTTTAACTAAGCGATGAAGATCAGTTTCCGTTTCTAAAAACTTCGAGGCTTTTTAACTCAAAGAAGGCATTGCAGTGATGCCATTGCCAATTCGATTACCTTATTATGGCATTGCCAATAATATACGATTATCATACCAATTTATTACTTTGTAGATAGATATCTGCATGTTCCAATCTTAGTTTCCCAAACTGAGTTGGCGTCACTAAGTGAGGTGATGTGTTCCGTCCCGCATGTGGAACTTTCGAAAACAAACGTGTACAACCCCTTCAATCCGAGTAAACTTCTTGTTTGGAGGTTCACATTAATTGAGGGGCCACCCTTATCTACGGACAGGATTCGAGGAGAAAACAGCCTTCTTTTCTGTATCATAAACCAACTGAGTAGATAGAAAGAAACGGCCACATCTCAAGGTATTGTTCTCATTAAATCTCGTACTTAGAGCACTTTTATTACAAAACTTATATGCAAGCAATGAATGTTTGACATATTATGTCAATGTTAATACAGATTTATTAAAAGCTTAGGCATCTTTTTAAAGATAACATAAAAAGAATTACTGTTACAAGTATTAAACGAAAAACTGCTATGGAGGTTATAAATGAATAATCGCGCTTGCAAAAAGGAAAGTTTAACACAAATTTAGAACGTTCAACTAATAATATTAACTAATGATTAAGTACAAAATTTTAAACAGGTTGTGAATTGTGTCGTGATAAAATATGTCAATCTATAAATTTTCAGCTGTGAATAACAATGAAGCTTAACAAAAATAATTTCAGTTTTTTTACTTTGTGTGCAAAAGCAATATAATTAGGTGAGTTGAAAATGTTATGGTGGTATTCACATTTATTGCAAATCAAGATAAATACATAACCGATTTAAAACAAACGGATCTATGTGAGGACTCTTTGGGCCTAACACGAGGCCTCGGGTAGTTCGCAGAGAGCAGTCTCTCCTTAATTTGAAAAGGCTTAAACTAAAATGATAAAGTGCTAACCTGGACAATAGTTGACACTGAATCCATTTATTTGCATCTTATCTAGGCCATGAAACACTGAAATTAGTAGCATGAATCTTTGGCATCTCCAGCAGACACAAAAAGGAACGTTCTAGAAACGTTTGGCATGTTTCTCAATAACCAGTCCCAACGGGGTTTTAAACACAAAATTGTTTAGTGTTTCTTTTACTTCAATCATTTGATTGTGTTCTTAATTCCCTGGACATTCTAAGACTGAAATCAGCAATAGCATAGCGGTGGATTTCAAAACGTGTCAGATCTGAACCATGGAGAAATCATGTGCATGTTTTTGCCGTTGTCTCATTCACGCCCATGCAGTGTTACTTAAAAAAAATCAAAATATCCAGCGAGTCCCAATTTTCAAAACTGTCACAGTTCCATCAAATTACAATTAAATATTCTCAGTCAAAACCAATTTTTAAAAATGATCTAAATTGAATTACCTACTTTCTTCCCACCATTTTGCACGGTATCAGCGCGGCCCTTAACTTTCAAATCCTCAAAAATCAGTTTGAGGTTTCAGGCAACCACCTTATTGATTAAAAAGAATGAGTTAACAAATTATAATCATAGGGTCATTATATAGCACATCTCAGCCTCGTTTCTTGTCGGACAACCTCGCAGCTATCCTACTGTACTTCTTTCCACGAATGCTATCAAGGCTTCGATGCCTCTGCGGAGGAAGATTCTCCTCGTCCTCATCAACAGTCTCCAAGCTCTTAGATCTTCCAAAGCCATTTATATTTTCGTACCCTGTGACGTCAACAAGAGCGCGAGTTCGTCTAGAAGCTATCTGCGTCTTTGGTTGCTTTGTAAATGCTCCTAAGAAGAAGTGAGCAGTTTCTTGATAGTTTGACATAATAAATTATATTTTCCATCAAAAAGAACAACAAACATTTCAAGAAGATGACGGGAACTCGTCGTATTTAAATGATAGGAAAATATTGAACATTCAGTCCCAACATTTTGACAATGGCTTTCTCGTGACCAGAAAAAGGTTCATTTTTTAAACATTCCAGTTAAGATTCCGAAATATCCGATATCTGAGAAAACAGGTGTCACGCTAAAATGGCGGATTCTGATTGTTGGGATCATGTAAGGCAAAAAACCAAAGGCTTGCCAACATATATTTGCGCCTAACTGAGCAGAAGCAGTTAGCTAGGATGAAAATTAAACTGGATTTTAGATAAACAAAAAGCAAAGATATTGGTAAACATATTGGCGACAGGTTTCGGATTATTGGTGAAGCCCGATCGTCGTTCCACCTAGCAGTTTTGGAATCTATCTACATAAGCACGAAAAAACCGCCACTGTGTAGACAAAAGGAGTTTGTTTTCGCCTTAGGACTCCATTGGTAACATTCTCAATAGACAAGCGGCACTGATTGGTGAACTTCAACAGTCGTGTGCTCGTGTTTCTGATTGGCCTATCGATCCACAACTGGATAAATATATATTTCCTAGCGTAGAGTTTTCGGTCTATGTTCTGACGTTTTAAACTCTGAAGAGTGTCAGACGAAAAGCTTTAGTTTACTAACTGTTTGCTTTGTTCAAAGCCTTTTTCAAGTTTTGTACCACCAAAAGATTGTTTGAAAAATCAAAGAGAAAAGGCAACGAAGGACCATAACTTAACCGACCTGTCAGTCCATTGAAGATTCCCTTCCCAGCGGAGAACAGGACTCCTGCAGTTTTACTGATCATAGCAGCCTCTCTTGCACTGCTGGCCTCGAGTTGGGCTAAATTATCAAACACCGGTTCATCCGCACCTTTGCTTTTCTTTCTCGGTCGCCTGCGCTTTGTTGCTACCTGTAAGGGGGGAACGATTCATGTTAGAGAACATTAGAAATACAGAAAAATGGGAGGTCTTTTATTTAGAAGAAAAAATCATTCCGTTTTGGAACTCTAATGAGAGATGCTATTCTTAATGACAAGGAATACAGTCAGTGGTGGAAGCTTTTTGAGTACAAAGAACTTACAGGAGCTTCCAGTGATGGTAGATATCCATGTCTGGACGGTCGTTGGTCATCAATGCGGTTTTCACTTGCAGCCAGAACTAAGCTTTTGGTATCTGAAAGTAAAGGACATAGAATAACGACAGGCATTTTGGGATCATTTGTCCCTGAATTAAAAATACTTTTAGGAACAAACCCAAAGAACAGTAGAGTGTTCTCCTCTGCCTCTATGACTTCAAAGTGAAACCCGTTTCTTTACTCTCTAATACCCTTTCCTACAATATTTTCTAAATTCTCTTCTCTTCAATGTAACAAAATAACACAAAGTTTACATGACAATCTTTTTAGCCGTTCGGTCTTTATTGACTGGTTTACAATTGCAGCTCTCCAAATTTCCTTTTTTTTTGGTAATTCAATCTCAGCTGACTACTTGATTGAAGCTCAGCTGATTTGCGATATCTTTGGCCCGTGTACATTTTTGAAAATATGAAGAAAAATATGACTTCTAGAGAAAAAGCTTGTCCATAGCGATAAATAATTTTTAAGGAGATTGTGATGGTAAATAATGAAGGTTTAAAATTTATGATAAAATGCAAAAAACAAGGAACTTTTGTTAGAAATGAAATGAATTTCGAATGTACAAAAAATAGCAGTTTTGCCAACGGTTTCCCAGTCACAATAAAACCATACACAAAACCTGTCACTAACTCCATTCTCAAAAAATCAAGTCTGGTAAAAAATATCGGAAAACCTTAACACTATTACATTTTACAAAGTAAGCAGTTGCTGGCATGAAATTAAAATCCCTGCCAGCATGCAACGCCATTAACTGCTGTTTCCAAAAATCAACTGTTTCCGGTAAAAAAGACCGACACCACAACCCCACTTGCCCAAAAGCAGTTTGGTTGTCGAGTTAAACATCATTACCGCTAACCATTAAATATCACAACTAACTGCTTGGAATCAATCAAGCCACACCGAACCGCTAAACATTACATAAATCAGCCTTGTTCGGAGTAGACGAAGAGGATGCAATAGAAAAGTTAGTGACAATGTTCCAAGACTTTTGGATGGGATTTTAGGTTTTTTAATTTCGGAGGAAAAAAGAATTACAATCTAACTTAATAAAATCATTTGTGAAAACCATTTTGTGAAAAACACTTCAAAGGAACCGAAATGTCAAGGATATTAACACTTACCACAATTTTGCCCACTGACGTATTCAAGTCACTACCTTGCCTTTAAAATATTCTGTGTAAAATTATTACTACTTAAATAAAATACATACCATGATCATTGTGATGACTGTAGGCCGACGGAGCACTGTGCCTTCGCTGCTCCAACTGGTGCTCGGCAGCACGTGGTCTTCGAATGCAGGTCCAAAGTATGATGATTATAATGACGACCTCAACCGTACATGTAAACGCGTATCTTTCTGCCATCTGCAAATCCAGAGAAAATCAGTTCTAGCGGCATGTTTTTCAGTAACAGAACGTACATCAATTAAAACACTATATTAACTGGTATTTTGTAAGGAAAAGTTTGGAGGGAAAAGGTCAATGACAAGGCATAGAGAGAGATCTTTGAAATCGTTTGCCGAGAAGCAGAAACCCACGGAAATTGCACACCACAACTGCAAGACTTCAATTTATACATATCTGTCGTTTAGTATCAAATTAAAAAAAGAGAATTAGTAGGCCTATCCTAATACAATGTAAACAAAATGGGGGTAAGTTAGTCTCCCTGCTCTTCAGCTCAATATTACCTGCGAAAATATTCCTCACCAATAAAAATGCACTTTGCTTGCAAACTACAAAAGAAATTCACCTTTAAATTCTGTTCCTTGCTTACTTCAGTCAAGTTTCTTAACTGCATCGATAACAACAGTACTTGCTTCGTTAGTTGGTCTAAATTCTTCTCTTGCCTCTCCATGATTTCCTTGTTCTTTATCAACGTCAGGTTTAGCGCATTTATTTTGACTTTAAACTGTTTTTGCTGTTCTTCAAGAGCTGTTCCGTACCTCTTACTCATCTCTTCAAGGTACTGCATACTCAAACTTAGATTCGTTTCCAACCCCTTTACCCTGCTCTTTAACTTCAGAATTGCAGATTCTTTGTTATTCCCAAATGAACCACTGCCAATTTTCATTGATGCGTCTCCCGGAGCAACTTTCTCAGTGTTTTCCTGTTTTGGTACATCCAATCGCTCTGTGGCAACGGTAAAGCTTTCCTTTAAGTCAATAGGCATACCTTGTGGTGTAAACTCTTCCTTTGACTGCGGAATATCACTTAGCGATTGCGTGGCAGGAACTGTAAGCATGTCACTTTCAAGCGATCGCTCTAGAACTGCAGCAGGGCTAACAGGCAGGTTAAGCTTATCAATGCCAGTAATGTTCGAAGAAAATAACCCAACACCTAAATCACTACTAGTTTTCTCAGAGCTCTGGCTCACACTTACAGGCTGCGAAAAGGATGGTGCTATAAAAGCAGCCATGTCTAAATCTGACCCCAATCCCACCGAATCAAGATCTTCAATAGCATTCTCATGAACAGATACTGTTTTTTCTGCAACAAAAGTAGATATCGTGGAACTTTCTTGCGCTTCTTGGGCTGTTGAAAGCTCAGAACTCTCAGCATTCTTCGCATCTACAAAAGCTCCATTCTTTTCTGGATCATTCAAGGACTGTTCCTTGTGCCCATTCATCGCTTGTTGATCTTCCACAGGGTCATCTGAAGATCTGACCTGTTCTGTTTTGTTGTCATTTGAGCTATCCTTTTCCAGATTGCCCAAATCTTTTGCATCTGGATCATTCGTTTGATTCTCCGCTGCCCCTCGGTTCTCCTTCTCGGATGCCTCTGCTTTACCCTCTTTTAGTTTTTCATCGTAGCTTATAAACAACACGTCCACATGTTCGCTAGCTGCCTTCTGGACACTTTCTGTTGATTCCGGTGCCAATTTATTGGAGTCTGATTCTGTACCGTCACTTTTTTTCTGAATACTTATGGTTTCAAATTCTTTTTTCATCGAATCCTCTCTCTGTTTTTTAGCCTTTAAGCTTTCTGCAGCTTCAAGGATCTGTGAAAGATCAGGATTAACATGAAGTGGCTCACTACAAGACTCTTTCATCTCTTTATCAACTTGTTGCTCTGTCAGTTCTGTAACTTTGCTTTGAGAAGTTTTTGGTACAGCTTCCACTTTTGTGGCAGCCGACAAATTTTCCTGTTCTTTAGATACATCTTTAGCATTAACACTACTCGTTAGTGACGACGTTGTTGATTTATTAAGGCTGCTGCTTGGGGAGGCAGTGGTTATTTCCTGATCTGCAGACGAAGACGCAGTGTTTTTCAATCCTAACATGGATTCCCCGGTTAAAACAATCCCACTACTGGTTTCCACAGTTCTTTGAATAAAACTTAAATTTTCTTTAGTCTGATTTTTTTGTGCAATGGAAGAGCTAAGGTTATGAGAACCAACAGAGCGAATCTCAATTTTTTTTTTAGTTTTTAAAAATGAAGGACACATTCTATGAATGAAAAGAAACTCAATCCAAAATTTCTTTCTCGGATCTGCACAGCGTTGGTTTTGAATTTCACCATAGAAAACACAGTTTTTACTTAAATATTTAATTTCAGTTTCTTCGTCTGTATCATCACCCTCTAGTAATATAACCAGTTTTGAGGAACTTGCTGTTGCATTTCCATTGTCTGTCAAAGTCGAATTATTCTCATAGTCAATACCATTAGAATCATTCGTAAGTTTTTCATCGGTCTCCACAATTTGAATAACTGTTGGCCTTTCTGTTGCATCTGCATTGTCCCCTTCAATAGTTTTATTCTCAGCATCTTGTTCTGTTGCATTCCTTTCACCATTAACAGTACTATTGCTAAGCTTTTTTTCATCGACACCAGTAAAACTCTTCGTTGCTTTATTTACAAGGCCAATAACCATATCAGTTGCACTTTTCAAAAAATTCTTTTCCCCTCCTTTTACCCCATTCGGGAGCTCCCCGCTTTTAATTCCATTTGACTCTGCATCCTCAGTACTCCCATCGTGATCATGAGAAGTGTCTTCAGAATCATCTAACTCTTCAACTTCGCTCCTTCCAAAGAGTCTCACCAAACTCAATGGACAGTAATGTTCCTTGCCAAAGTGACTAACCATCTCGATCTAGAAAATTTAAAAATTTCTGATTAAATATTGGTAGTTAAATACTTGCTATCTAAACAAGTGCATTAATGAAATTACTTTATTGGCATCAAGTGATCTATGCCTTATAGGCATAGCTGACACTCTTTTGTGTAAAGAACAGGACAGTTTTAAGTTGCAACTCCGAGCTTTATGCCTAATGACGTTGCCAGTTGCCTGGTGATGGAATCTCTTGCGGGAAACCTACAGATGCAACTTTGAACCGTCACCCTTTATAAACCAAAACGTGCAGGTATATGCATTAGTTGACTTATAAGTGCCATATGTAAGATGGTTACTTTCTTTAAAAGGGAGAATAATTACGAAACAACCTATAAACTATCTGGCAGAGCACAGCCTCACTCCAGGGGAGGGGGCTTGTACTCTACCAATAGGTAGGAGGTTTGGATGAAACAGACTGTGTGACACAAGACTGAAAAATTTTGGTATAATAAAGATCAAGAATTTATTATTTTTGCCAAATAGAGGCATCACTTCAATGGACCAAATCATAAACAATGTGTGTGAGCTGTTGAGATTTTAAGATGAGACATATGGCAAGTCTAAAAAATTCAAGAAAGCAAGAAATTAAAAATTTTTGAAAAGCAGACTTATTCTACAGTTCTTCAATCAAAAATAAAAACGATTGCTCATACAATATTTTTTAGAAGAAACAGATAATTTTTGCCAAGGCTCAATGATTGTATTTTTAGACAAGTTGAAGCTCTGGTGCTCTTAAAGCTGCTCTTATTTTCACGCTGATATTTCTACGACCACAAACCAAAAACTGATTCTCAGAAAACAAAATAACAGTTATAGATGCATGGCATTTTTGAGAGTATAGTTTATCAGCCTAATAAATCTGCTCTACTTCGTAAACACAGGTAAAACTTTTGAAAACACATTACAATTCTTTCAATTTTCCATCTGAGGATGGACATGTTCTTATCCTGTTATTGTTGGCAAATTGAGCCTCTGTGCCCTCACAAAATGTGTTCTTATAAAAAAGGTATTATGTTAAAATATAAAACCAACCTTGACAAATTTTGCATAGAACTCTTCTGTCATGTGAAAGCTTTGAATAGTCTTTTCTGCTTTGCCATTAAAATTTCCACCAAACTCCCACTCCCTGGTAGGATATCTGGTACTAAAATAAACATTGAATTTTTCAGGAGAGGATGAAAACAGCTCAAAATTTGCAACATCAATTGTTTCTGCTCTGACTTTTTCACAAAGTTCAATCACAAACCAAATACTACAGCTACATGGGTTCAGCATATATAGATCTCTGTTTTCATTTAATATTGCTCCAATGTTCTCTGCCTCATTATTTGATGCAATAACTTTAGCTCCACACTCATATGAGGCATAATTTGTTTTTTTGGAAGTTCTTTTCTTTGTTATTGGTTTTGTGACTACATTTTCTGCAATTACTTTTTTCTCATTTGTCTCTAGTTTTTCTTTCCAGTCTTTAAATGATTCTAAAATTCCTTTCTCTGATGCTTCAGTCTCCAAGCTTCCTTTTAACTGATCAGCACTGTTGGTACTTCTTGTAACATCCTTGGCTGCTTCAGTAATGTTTTCAACAACTCTTTCTTTACTTTCTTTAGTTTCTTGTTCTTTGTTGACCTCTACAGGATCTTTGGTTTCGATGTCACCATCTTCCTTTCCTGGATCAACATTATACTTCATTATGTCAACAGACTGCTCAGCTATGGGATCCTTTGGTTCTACTTGGGGTGTTTCAGTTTTCTGATTTGTTTCATGTTGAAAAGAAACCTGCTGTGAAGCCAGATCTGATCCAGATGTATCAAATTCAACCTCATCAACTTGGCTTTCTTTCTGAATCCTAAAATTATCGGATGCATAACTGCTTTAATGATTTTATCATATCAAAAATTATAATAAAACTAGCTAAAACTCTTTGAAACTAACTATCATAGGTGATCCAGGGATGGATAAAAATAAAAACAATGTTGCCTTATAATTCACAAACATATAGCAAAATTTCATAAAACAAATAATTTTTCACCTAAGAGTTAAGCTAAACATAATCATAACAGGGTTGCATATAATGGCATTTTTCATGCATGCGGATAATTTATCTACTCTCCTAATGGCAAGGCAAGTACAAGCACCATGCTGCATTCTCATTAGCTATACCGAAATCATGTCTAGATTGTATTCAGTAGCATTCCTATCGAGAAAATCACATTCAAAACAGCGGATTGGGAGGTTTTATTAGAATCAATTGTCATCTTTTTTAAAAACAAAGTTTTCATCATCAGGACAGCCAAGAGGTTTCAGAGAAAAAAGGCAGAAATTTTTTCCAACCAGCCCCTTGTAATCATATAATAAGATAACGTAAAAACAAACTGCAGAAATCTAGATTTTAGCTCTAATTGTATTGAGTCTTTTAATTTACAAAATGTTCGTTTCCAATATCTGGATTTGTCACATAATTGTTTTAAGGAAAATCGACCCGTTTTCGTTTGCAAGTTCACCTTGTTTTTGAAAGACAATAACATCAGTGAAACATCTTCAAATGCTTTTACCGAATAATTGTAATCAAACTGCCAATTACATATCAAGCATAATCGGTCAAGTGTAACTTGTATATAACCTATGATTAGTAGATTTGTAGGGAATTGTAGTCAGAGTCCATTAATCATAAAGTCATGAAACTTGAACAGATTCTCTTCCTGAGTTATCGTCTCCCGCCAGGCGAACATCTGCAACCCTATTCTATTCATTATACCAACTTTTCAAATGTAAGACCTGCGATACTGCATACCTTGAATTCTGAGAATCATCTTCCTGTATGATGCTACGTTCTTCTTTTTCATCTGATTTTTGTTTTATAGTTTGCAAAACAGAATGTAAGCTATCTGATGTTGAAATCAATATGAAAGATGATGGTACAGGTGTTGCTGGGGCAACTGTGGGTAGAACAATGTTTTCGTCTCTACCAATTTCCTCTTCTGGACCATTATCATTTGGGGCATCTTGCTGCTGAACCTTTGTGTCATTCTAAAACATACAAATCAAGAATATCAGCAATAAAATGGAATTCTGATGATGACTGGTCTAAATGACATTAAAAAGCTATTAATCAACTACTTATAATGCCCTTCTTATGTCATAGTTGTGTAGATCAACAGTCATAGGATCATTTAGCAAAGATTATCAGTCTTGCTAAAATTATCTAAAAATCTCCAATTTCTAACATAAAACTCAAAATAGCATGACTACCATGAAGGTACTAAGGCCATAACTTTATCCTGCTTTCTGTGATGTGGAAATTGTTCATTTAAGTTTATATCTTAGCTCCATTTTTAGCTCCAAGTTTCTACAATAATTTGACAAAATACAGCAGACATGATCTTACTCCCAGAAAGCAGACACTGCTTATCAAAAACTTTGACTTTGAACTTTCAATATCAATTGAAGGTATTTCAAGAGAAGCATACAAATAATCGAGAAGCAATTGATGACTTTTGTTGTAAACACAGCTGCCTAGCTGATCAAATAGCCAAAAACTCCCCCATTATTGTTGTCATTGAAATCTGTTTGGCATGAAAACATTAAAACAAAGTTCTTTTATAGCACATTCAGCGTTTGCTAACATATTACTTTTCAGAACCAACCTTTGGACTTTTACTTGTCTCATTCTTTGCATTCTCTTTCTCAGCAACCGGCAAAATGTTCTCTTCTGCATTAAACTTGCTACAAATAAACAGAAAATAAAACAGGCATTGCATACCTTCATACTATTGTAACACAAAAAGTCCTCAGATTACATTAGAAGATACACTCTTTTTTATAGGAATATTGAGGCTCAAATTCATCCAATTTTTAAAAATTGTATACCAATTTGCTCAGCCTCAGCTTGCATATTTGTGCATCACTTTCAGCAGTTGCCTGTTTTGTGATGCTCAGAACAAAGAAGAGCATGGTTGATGTTTATTGTTTTTTTCAAAAAGCATGGTTTTTATTTGAGGGTAGGCGATGTTCCCTGCAACCAAATCAGAATTGAAAAAATAAGAATACTATAGGAAATATTCAGACCCAAAATTTAAAAAAATTTTAAATTAAAAAACTTAAAAAAAATATTTTAAGGATACTGAAGCTGGAAAAATTGTATTCTTATAAATAAATCAGACATTTTCACAATTTCTTGTTATTATGTGACACTATGACCATATCTCCATCTCAATGGTCTGGTGGGGGAAAATCTTGGGAACAATAGTTTGGAAGAAAAATGCAGAATGTCAAACAGAATTTTTCAAAAACCATGAAAAATACATGGCTCATCTTTAAAAAAAGACAGGAACCTATGAACAAGGCCCAAAAAGCGAACTTCAAAATCAACAATTTGCAATCAAACAATAGCACAGGAAAAACCACTACAAAATATTACCAGTTTAAAATGCCTAGCGTTTTTATTTAACAATAAAATGCCTAGCGTTTTTATTCATCTCAACAGGGTCAATTGAAAAGTCACTAAGTGCAACTAGGCAATTATCATCACTGTTTGCTAAATATTGTTTGCACGAATAAAGGGCAGCTTATAAACAGCAGTTAACTTTCAATCATTTGAAATTGATTGTAAAAGGCCTAAAAAGAGAAGCACCTTTTCAAAATAGAAAAACTGAGAGAAAAATTTATCATTTTATTTCACCAGTAGCATAAGCTCTGAGAATACACATTATCAAACTTTACAAATTCAGTACATATACGAGCTTTGAAAACAGCCAAGCCTGGAAGAGGGTTCGACTTCCTCTATTTATTTGGCCAGGCCTACCAAACATATTGATACAAATTGCCAATTCGATTTATTCGAATTTGAATATTGCATCCTTGAAGGCAGGAATTCTGTTGGCAAGTAAAAGGAGAATTTCAGCGGGAAGCCAAACTAAGTCTACACATCAGTAAAGTTGGTTGGCCCTAAAATAAATTCAAAAATTTAGTGAAGACAATTGACTTGTCATAACTGCAAACTTACCAAAGGTTCAAAACAAGCAACATAAATGTCCCAGCAAATGTAAATAATACGGCTTTCATGTTGTTCATAACTTGTTTCTTTTTTTGAAAGCCGTCGTTGTGCTTTGGGCTAAAAACTCAGACAGGCAACGGCGGCACACATATTGTTCCAGGAAAGCAAATTTCGAAGATCTTTCAGTCTGGGCACAACAAATATACTAAAAGAGCGAGCACTGCTCTTTTCTTCTACATGACATGCCATCTATTCGCCCATGGCAACGAACGGCACAGGTAATTAGCAATGAAGATGCTCTCGTGACTCCGCCATTTTGCTTTGTCATGAAGCAATACGCTTGCAATTTTTGCGAGGAGAATATGAGGTACTTCTGTCACGTGACTTCAATTTCGAAATTGATTGGCTAAATGCAAGGAACAGACCAGCAAGGGATCACCACGTGATATAGAATCTTACAATGATTGGACAATGCTAGAGAGATAGACCAAAGGTCTGTCTGACCTCAGACCGTAACATTAACATTGGGTGCCCGCGGTCTAAACATTAAGGCCTCGTCTCTCTCAACACTCAGAACTCAGAACAAGACAAAAACAACAAAGATTATGCAAACCAACATAAAAAAATACAGATGCCATCCTTTCTTTGGGACGTTACTTTCTTCCCAAAGGAAAGGAAATTGACATTTTTAAGCACGAAATACTGCAAAGCAAAGGAATTTCCGATGCAAACAATTGTACTATAGCGAAAGTCCGGAAACTTGTACAAAAGCCATTATCTCCTGAAGAACTAGGCCAATTATCACAAATGAACACGACCTTTCAAAAAGCCCTGTAAAACTAGCCTGCATGCCGACTCTGTTGTCAAAATTGAAAATAGGAGAGAAAGTAGAGTCTGTGAAGCCGAGCCGATTTTCTTGTTCACAGGTTCCTCAAAATCAAGGAACCGAATTTGATTTGTTGGGGGAATTTCAATTGCTTTTCTCAGTTTTCAAAGTGGCGCCTTCGAGCAGAAGTATAAATGAATGGTATCAGGGTGATAGAATAGGTCTGTTTGTTCTTTTGAACAAATAAAATTACAGAAAAACATTGCACGCTAATGGAGTTGTTGTTCTAGTGCTTAGAATAAAATTTTGATGTCAGCGAACAAGAAAAGCGGCTCTGTTGCGCAGACTCTACTTTCTCTCCTCTTTTAAATTTCTGAGTCTGCACGCAGGCTGTGTAAAACACGAAATTACTACAAGGGATACCTACGCATTGCTGAGAATGGTTAATAGACAGGGAGTTTTGTAGAAAAAACTAGCAAACTGCCTAACCTCAAATTTTATTTCACATACCATGACCATTGAGATTTCAAATCCAAGATGGGCCAAAAAAATTTACACCTGAAGTTGCTTGTTTTTGATGACATCATCAAAAATTGATAAAAGTCTTTTGAAAACCAGCCAAAGACTTGACCTCCATTTTTATTGTATTTTAAACTAAATAAACCATGCAAATTTTTCAAAAAGTCAAATTTTTTGATGACGTCATCAACTTAGGAAAATTCGCTTTGAACAGCATCAATTGTTTTATCGCAACTATTTTTGTAAACCAAGCTCCATATTTGCATATCACATGCTCAGTGCTTTTTAAGAATGTAAGGAATTACTATTTTTTTACTTCTTAATGTTTTTGCATGACGTTCTCATCGTTTTATGACGTCATAATCCTTCCTGTCAAATACACTGGTATGACCAGCTCTACCCTGGGTACCAGACTCACTATATATAAAATAAAATAGAGAGTCTGGTACCCAGGGTAGACCAGCTCATTCTCTCAATTGCAAGTTCACCAAATAATTTAAAGTCAATTTTCTTAACCTTCTCTTTATAATAAAGGCAATAGCAAATGATCTTCTCAGTGAGTCTCTATGTGGCTGTAGAACTTTAGTGAAATATTTTAATCAGCCAATGGTTCCGTGTTTTAGTGTTATCAATATATCAAGCTATTAGCCTTTGGGAGTGAGGTCAAATCAGGCTTCGAAATTTGTATTTTGAAATCAGGCTGACCGATTTTAATCAGCGTTAAACTTTTTTCCGTCGGCGACACGTAAGAGTTATATGGAAGCCAGGCTGAAGAGAATCATCGGCGATGCATCGCCAACGTATCACCGATGCATTAAAATTAAATGGCCTTAAAGCCTCGCTTAAAGCTATATGGAAACCAGGCTTTAAGGTCAGTCGGAGTTTAAAAATATAAATTGCCTGATCTTCTGTGGATTGGGCGTGAGCTGATTTCTGCTAGCTCAAAAGATGAGACCTTTGTTTTTTTTGAAATCGATACCTTTAATGCATTGTGGGATATCATTCCAAGCAATTGGACATTGTACAGTGTGCAATCACAGAAATGTTATGTTATGTGGTGCAATGTTAAAAAAACCTCTTTTGGTGTATTCTGATGTTAGTTTTGCACCGTGTGTCACCGTAGCAAATGATGCAGTAGCAAAAAGAAAATATCAAGAAAATATTCCTGAAGAAGATCACAAGACGAAAGCTAGAAAGCACAGAAGAGAAACCCACGTGTAAATTCGATAGCTTTTTGAGTGATTTTTTAAGAATAGTACATCAAAGTCTCTACCAATCTAATAATTTGCTAATGTAAATATCATTCTCTGCATAGCAAACAATACATTGCCATTCAATAATAGCACAATTTTAAAATTCATTAAGAAGGCAACTAGAATTTTTGGCAACTTTTTCTATAACTTCATGACGTTCTGATGTCTTTTCGTTTAGTCAAGATATGCTTGCCTATCCTATACTACCTGAATGAGATGTTATCCTGAAATCTACTAAAAATAGCCAAGGTATTACCAGAAAAATACCTAGGTATTGCCAAGTACAATACCTAGGTACATAACATTTTTAAATACTCAGGTATTAACCAGTGAATTACCCAGTTATTACCAAGAAAAATACTCAATTATTAACTAGTAAAATACCCAGGTATTGCCAAATATTGCAGTCTAATACCCAGATATGGCAAAGGCAATTCACCTTTTGTGCAGAAAATCAATTACTGAACCTGATATTTTCCAGTAGAAATACAAAGTTTGCCTCTATACCTCTGTTTATTGTTAAGCAATTTGCCAAAAATTCTAGTTGCCTCAGAAAACGGTATGATTGGACAGGAGATATCCAGGCTGGGCATTCTGTATGACCGACGCAAATGCGTATAAAATGTCATTATACTCAAGCATTTTTCAGTGCCTAGGTGTTCGTTTAACTTTTCGCTTCTATTTTATCAACAAAAATAATCACCATCTTGAAGATATCCTCCACAAAACTGCTTATGAATACAAATACTAATAACAACATGCTTGTTAATAAAAACCAACCATGTACAGCCTGGATAACACCTAGCCATGGGCAATAATGCCCGACCCTATAAATTAATTGTCCTACCCCCACAATGTTTGCATGGAGTAAACTCCTTTCGCCTGACAGCAGGCGACAACCACCCCCTTTGATACCCCTCCCCAGTGTCGTTTAATTGTTCAAATAACTGCATAATTTGCTGTCTTTTACCATCACTAAAACCACTTGTTTCGCTTTCTGTCCTTTCTCTCCTTCCCGCTATGTGTTTCGAATGATCCTCGTCGTTTGATGGGAAAGATATGGTCTCATCGTATAGAGAATTGTTCGATAGATCAAATTTAGGGATTTCAGTTTCTCGTTCTTCGCCAGATTGTATTGCAAGTCTTTTGTTTACGAGCTCTTGTAGCTGTACCTTTTCTTCCTCTACTCTAGATTTCTCAGCCAAAGTTTGCATAACAAGTTCTTGAAGATGCGAAATCTTCGACTGTAAAGAGACAGCATGAGAGTTGAAATATAAGTAAATATTGATGAATGCAATCTTCTTATCCTGATATCATCAAGAAAAGTAACAAAACACTGAAACTTGAAAAAATTACACCACAATAAAAACTTTTAAAAAGATGTTATACATAAATATATACCACACAGCATCAGACTTAAAGTATACAGTTGTTGCAAAAATTGCAGAACATCAACATAGCGAATAGTGGAAACTAAATAAATGAAACAATTTAATGGCACTTTATTTCGCTTGGAAATTTCAACTCCAAGGGTGAGGATACCATCTTAAACAAAATCACCAACTTTTGGCTGTTGATTCAACCCCTCCTCTCCCCCAGCTGTGTCTACCTGATTGATCTTTGCAAGATGTATCAACAAAATCTTTTATATTTCCATAAAGGAAGATATCTATCGGTCTCTGGGAATATATTTAATATATTTTTCAAATAAAGCAAAAAGTCTGGAATAGTGCTCATAGTACATAGTACGCAATAAATAACAAAGAGGTCCGAGTTTGAGAGAAAAAGTGCTTAATACTAAATGTACATTGTTTAAAAAAATAGTAATATAATAGCCTATCATTAGAACAACATCTTATTATTAACAGATAAAATAATAACACATAACCAATACAAAAAAAACAAACCTGCATTCGGCTGTGCTCATTTGATAACTGAGAGATCAAACGATCTTTCTCTAAAAATTTATCCTTCAAAGCCAATCTTTGTGTTCTATAGAGATTTATGTATTCACCTGCACAAAGGATAAGAGTGAAACTTATTTCGTAATAATCAGAAACGAAAACAAAGGCAAACTGCACGAAACAAGGTTGCGACCTGTTAACACCTAGAGTAAGCACCAAACATTTAAACGGCTCGATTTAGCAGCAAAAGCAAAAACTAAACAGTGGTTTGGCAAAACGATATTGGATGAAAGGCAATGTGCTTTTCACATACAACTGGGGAAAGTCTGAAAGAGGCTTAAAATGTGTTGTGACAAACTAAATATCGAATAAATGTTTCATGTACACGATGGTACTCACAGGGTTTATACAAAATATAGGTTTACACAAGGTTTATACATAATTATAAGGCATAACTAAGAAATTACCAATGGTTTCAGTTTCAGACGCAAGCTGGAAGTTGCTATGCTCCATCTCTTGAAGTTTGTCTGATAAAGCTATTTTCTCATCCAAAAGTGATTTGAATCGATTCTGAAAAAAATTATTAACTCGGATTAAAACAAATGAACGCTGACCATCAATTATGGAATATCAGACGATGAATACAGATAACAAATATGAGTATTTGACAAAATGCAACGAACATTTTTTCTTAAAAACTCTATTACATATTTGTCCCCTCGACCCGTGTACAAATAACACTTTATAATCTGAACCATTTTTTGGCGGTACAGAACTTGAAAATGGCTTTGAAAAAAGCAAACATGTTGAAACACGCTGAAGCTATTAACTGTAAGTAGTTTGTAAAGCTGAAAGTTAGTAAGTAAAGCTGAAAGTAAAACTGGAATAATGTAGAAAAAAACCGAAGAAAGTATCAGTCTACCTGAAGTTGGTGAAACGCGATTTTTAAGGTGTCGAAGTTGATCCCATTGTCATTAACATCAGCTTGAATAATGTTTTCCTGCCTCTTGTGGTCATCAATGGTTTCTTGTAATTTATTTATTTGCAATTGCTGCTCATGGATTTGTTGGTGGTAATGCTCCTGCACATGGCGTAGTTGCTGCTTCAACTGTTGTTGCAGTTGCATCTCCATGTGATCTTTGATTTTTTGCGTCTCCTCTGCAGAATCCTGGCGCTCCTTCTGAAGTAATTCGTAGAGCTCATCACGGTCTGCTTCTAGCTGTCCAATGGCATTGCGATATGAGTATAACTGGAAAATAAATATAAACAGTAATCTGTAAGATATTCTAAGCAAAGGAGCCATGTGGACACAACAAAAAACGAAAAAATCAGCGAAATTCCTTAGCGTGAGGCTGGAGGCAGGCCAAAAGTTTTTCTTTCTTAAACGTTTAATACTCAACCGCCTGAAGTTAAGTGGTTTAAGCCATCTGCGAATCAATATTAGCCAATCAATGAGCATGTAAGTGGAATCACAGTCACTGATTGGTCACTTTTTGATTCATCTGTCGACTATCGTTAAGCAAAGCACTTGATGGCCATAAAGTTAAACTGAGAATTTGCTAAGATTTTCTACTAATCTAAACAATAATAACAGGACAAATAAATTAGGGTTTTATTCTTCCCCCTTTTCTGGCCCACAGCACATTAAAAACATCATCGAAAAACGTCCCACCAAATACCCTACAAAATGACATGCACAGCCTGATAAAGAAAACTCAGTCGTTGTTAAAACTTACACAGTGCATAGACGATTACTTTTACAAAATAGAAATTAAGCGATGGCAAATGAAATAGAAAAGATAATCAATTTCATTTTAGATATGGTTTTATAGGCCCCTAGGCACAAATAGAAATCTTTCATGATACATGTTTGCTGCGACGCAGTGGTTAAAAATCGCTGATTTAAGGCTTGTAGGTTTCCATGTTGAAATAGTTTTTTACCATTAGCAAGATTCTTCCACTTATAATCATCACACTTTAGGTCAAATGTGGAGAATTCTACCCTATTGCCTTTGGCAGGTAGGGGCCTAAGCATTAGGCATGCTCTAGGGCCTAGCCTTGCTTTCGGTTGCCCTGTTCTCATCTACAAATTCACGTAAATCAGACGATTTTTCAGACGATTTTTCAGACGATTTTTCAGTACTTTAGCATACCACTTCCTGGGTGATTGAATCATTTTGCTGGCCATATGAGTCGTGATCGACTTCCTCCGAGCTCTCTTCGTTGCTCTGTGTATCATGATCATCCACATCAGAATGGTCATGGTCATCCAAATGCGAATCACCATCATCAGCGTTATGATCATGATCATAACCATTTTGTCTCCTTGGGTCCATCCCAGAGTCGACGTCATCTGAAATAAAAGGTTAATTGGAAAGTATTATACTGTTTTCAAGACAGAAGGATTCAGAAAGGCCACCCCAAACATAACCAAAACACAATCATAGCTATTTTACAAAGACACTCTCTATTAATGTGGTAGAAATGAAACTGATGTTATAAAAAGTAATTATAATAGCAATGATAAAAGAGTGGAAAGTGGCGTAATTCAAGCAACCGGTATTCAAATTTTTTGAATTTAAAAAACACAGCCAAAAAGAGCAGCAGCATAAATACCCCTAAATGCAAAATCAGTGAGAACAGATTGTTACAGATAGCTTGAAATATGGCCACATAAAATATGGCTTTGTTCTTCGCGGACTTTTGTAGCCTACCCTTATTCAAAACTAAAGTCAACAACCTGGCCTAAACAAGACTGATTTCTTTCAAATTACTCCTTCCTTCTCCTTGTTAAAGCTTTGTTATTGGCTCATGGGCCTTTCCTTAACATCACCGACTAAAAAGAGGCTCTCCATATCAAATCACTGTGATTAGGCCTTGATTTGAAACCTTATGAACCAGGCCAAAACAACAGTGATCCCTTAGTAAAACCCAGGCCTTGCCAATTTTTCACATTTAGAGGTATTTCACCGCATCCCATTTCATCATTCGGTAGAAATTCTATGACGTCTTCTAAACATTGATCAAATAGCTAAAATATAAACATATGCAGGCTAGAAAAACAGACGAAAGTTTTTTAAGTTCTAATAAAAGCTACCTTGGCATAACTGTTTCAGTGGTTGAAGATTATCAATATAAAAAAAGTTTAACACTATAAAACATTGTACACTTTAAATGCGTTTAGATATACTCGAACCGCGTGCAATTAACAAGAGTAAAGTCAAACGGTTTTGAAAAATTTAACCCTGAACGGCCATCTAAATTCTCTAGCTATTTTTTGTGTCATTAGAAAAAGAAAAAGGGGAGGATGTATGACAAAATGGTTCGCTAAAATTTCAAAAATTTTGTGAGTGGGTGACTGAATGGTTTCAGCCATTTAAACAATTCTACTCAACACACCAAGTTAATAACAAAAACCTAAGTAAAAGTCGAATCATCTATAAAAATTAATCTTTCCTCTTTTGTGCAAATTCTGTACGAATGAAAAACAGCATCATTTACCTTGGTTAGTAATGTATACATTGCTGCGTAGTTGCTCTCGCAGCTGTCCATTTTGCACCGACAATAAGTTGATAGTGTCCTTCAAAAACGTAATAAGATTCAATAAAGATTACGGTACTCAGTTTCAACTGATAACAGTTCTCTCGGAAGAAGAGAATAACCAAAAATATTCCATTTTATGGTAAACGCCATTTTCAAACCCCACCAGATAAAACACCGCGCAATTATTTTGTATACTAAGATTTTCAGGCTTCGTAATAGCGTCTCAGACAGCAAGAAAATATATGTTTAGATTTAAATGACTGTCTAGGCCCGTCATAAAAAAGCTTCGAGTCCTAATCCACAACTAGGACTGAACAGATTCTAATTTCAAGGGGGAAAACGGACACATTTTTCGAACTTTATAAAAACTTGTTGGAAAATATTAGGTTTTCTGGAACATATTGTGAAGAAAACGTATAAACGCATTAAACACTGACACGACATGCAAATTATTACCTAATTAACAGGCGATTGCTCATTGCAGTTATAAACAATTAGATCCACATCCTTTACATTAGGTAAAATCCATCGGTCGTTGGTTTTTAAAAGCATCAAAACTGATACTGGAGAGCTGCAGTTGTAAGGAGACTCAGAACCATGTTCAAATATTGATAGCGATTTTGATAGCAAAGTTAAAAAAGATAAGATCAGTATCATTTACCTGTGCAGACTGTAGCTCCGTGTGTAATTTATCTGTTAGCGCTAACTGCCCTTCCAGATGTCTGAGTTTCTCGTTCTGTTGAATCTGCATAAAACGAAATACCGTCAGGTTTTACCTCTTCATATTGGACTATGGTAATCCTCAACACTATGGTACACCCCCTGACAAAACTTAGGAGTGAATTGAACAAGGAGGAAGGTTTTCTTAAAATCCATACCACAATACAAGTTTTTGTCTAAATTAAAACAAGTGTGACTTTGATGACGAACAAACTGCCTCTTTAGGCCCGGCCAAATGAATAAAACATCCGTAAAACATTGTCAAACATTTTTGTACCAACAATGTTGGACGATGTTTTATGACCTGGCCAAACGAATCAAACAGATGTTAAAACATCTGTGGTGGTCAAGCGTTGCCGCACAGCTCCCTACAGTTACTGCGTTGCATTTGCCAAATTTTAATCTGCTGCGCTTGCGTTAGTAAAACAAATGTTTCAAGGGGTGGCTAAACGAAGGCAACATTGTTGATCAAACATGAGAACAATTATATTTTACCAAAATTATCACACTTATACAATTCTAAATAGGTATAAGGCTAAAATAATGCTGCACCTGTCTGGGGGGCGAAAGACGGGGCCACCTCCATAGATACAGACATGGAGTGTGCACAATTACCTTCCCTTGACTGTGCTAGCCCTTTGACTATATGGTCAAGAACATGACCCATTTTGTCGACACTTGAAATCCCTTGTTTCAAACAATCCATCCATGATTTTACTTCCAAGTTGCATAGAAAACAGCATGCCCTCTTTAATTTTTCGAGTTCTCAACTCCTCAAATCATATTGGCTCTAATAATTTATGTAGTACTCTAATTGACTATGCGCAGGAGCATTACTTTATGTGACCCATGTTTATATAGAGTTTCAGATTACAGTTTACAATATTACAGTTATGTGTGTAGGCCGTTTGAAGTTAATATAAAGTTATCGTTCTGTTCTGTTAAACCCATGCGTTGTTCTATCTCCTTCACATCTTAACAATTTACTTCCAGATTTTTATAAATCAGGACAAAATTTTGCGTTCCATAGGAAGACATCTTAAGTTCTAAGTTACTTTTTCCTAGAAACTTTTATCACCATTCATGAAATTTTCCACAATTTTGACACCAAGCATTCATCAAACTCATTTTCGTTCAAATAAATAACGGTAACTCTACCTGGCGGTCTAAATGCTCTTGTAATTTTTCGATTGCTGTTAGAAGTTCTTGCTTTTCACTATCCACGTTGGTTTCCTGCCACAAAAATTATATTACATTCTTTGAATATGAAAGCAACACAAGTACGAATAACGAACAGTATGACAAATAAGAACTAAGCAAATTGCTTTAATATGCTAACTAAAATCCATAAACGCTGCTTTGCTATAAAAAGACTTCTAGCAACTCTTCCCTACAAACCCTAGGTTTGAAATCAACATGACATTTAGGTAGTGGTTGGTGTAGCGGACTACAGATATAACAGTTCAATGATCAAACTTTCACAAAGAGAGGGGAGATGGTGAGCAGTCTGTAATTCCTGGACTTTGGAATCACGAGGAGGGGCGTAAGTATGGCTTCGGTGTGTCCTGAAAATTACCATAGGGTGATACGCAACAACACCTCCAAAAAAATAAAATTCTGTGAACCTAGGAGTGTTCAAGTAAGCTTTCCAAAAATGATAGGTGATATAAATTGTTACCATTAGAGAAGAATTGTTTCTCAATTCCGAAATCTCAGTCTGAAGACTCCTCGACGCAAAATCCATCTTTTGGAGCTAAAATATAACAAAGCTTGTGATCAGGATTTAATACTATAGATATTCAAAATAAAGGCAAGAATGGCACTAGGACGTACAAGACTGGAATATGTAACTCTTATCCAAGTAATTTGTCAACATAGTGTGCTAAAATGCTTCCTGGTTTAATTTGTTACATTCCTTTGACTCTCTGAAGGAATTTCCTTATCACAAAAAAATTGAAATTCAAACTAGTTCGTACGGGAAATGTATAGACCTGTTAGCAGACATAACTGGTACAAATCTGCCATGTTGTTTTGTAAATTTAGGTCTGCTTACCAAATCATAAAAAATTAAGAAAAATAAGAAATACTTATTATCGTTAAGCGAAGCATCAGCCAGACTGAGTTGCAATAATAGGGTAATACCATCAATTTGAATTCTAGCAAACAATAATGTATGCTACGATATTCGCTAGGACGTACAATTTCATAAAAGGTATCATCGATTCTTGGTAAATATTTTTCCTTATCAATATTTAATTCTGATAGCTCCCTCAAACTATGACAAATGCTTTGTTTACTCAGAAGCTGTTAAAAACGTAAAAAACATCGATGATTGGCAGAAATAGAGAATCAATGTAAAAAAAATCATCAAAGCAACACCAGAGTTTATTGAATTATCAGAGATACTTTTTAAATCAATTCGATGGAATTTCTTCTCTTCTTCACAACCCTTTTTTATTTTTTTTTTATTTTTTGTCATGTGCAAATTATGCTTTAGTAATATGCTAATTATTATATAAAATTATGTTAATTTATCACTTGTCGTGTTGAGGCTACACGGCTGCAATGAATTCTCATGTTTCATTTAGTTGGATTATGCTTATAATGTTAAAGCTTTTTAATATTTTAGATATATAAAAAATACATAGATTCTAACGAAAAAATACCTTTCAGGAATAAAACAAGTTTTCAAGTTTAAACCCCAGATTAGTTTGTTTTTTCTCAAGTTTGGAAATTTACTTTTGTGCTGGGAAATCGCTTAGTAAAGGTTAAGGATTTCAAAACAGATAAATCAGGAAGCTTGAATTAGATCTGAGTGATCTGATTGCAAAATTATCACAAAGCCATTGATTCATACTGTGGAAATTTGCTTTTGACGATAGCAGGTCATAATATAAAACAGGATTTTTTGCTTCTGAAACTGTTGTGGTTTGACGATGAGTTTGAAAATACTATTACATTTCAAACCATTGATAGCATTAAGTATTAAATTTAAGTTTTCGTCAAAAGCAAAATTAACTTTGTTCTAAATTTTCTCCTCAATATTGAATACAAATTAACAATGTCGATGCAAATCTAATTTGAAACAAAGACCTCAAATTCACAACAGAAATAAATCTTTTAATCAGCTATAATATAATCAAGTTAAAGGTTCCATGATTGTCTTTAAGAAAGAGCTGAGGATGGGAAAATCCAAAGCAATGAAATGTGGGACGGCCACAAAAAAAATCACTGATAAAAATTTGAATCACTTCCTTGTCACATTGAGGAACGTGACGACAACTACCAAGACTTCCCTGAGAACTTCTCTGAAAGACCAATTGTGTCACAAATATGGTTTGGATAACATCTGAATGAATGAGTTTCAAGCTTTCAATAAATTTTAAGGAAAGCTGTCACCTTCGTATATCCAAATGAGCTGCTTTTACAAACGCAAATAATGGAGTTTAGTATATTCCGAAAAAGCCCTCCTCCCTCGAATGAATATAGCCCTTGAACAGTATAAATAGAGACCCCCTTCCCCTTGAATGAATGCCCAAACCCTGAAATAAGTGCGCTTGTGTTCATTGATAAGTTAAGGCCTAATGAGCAAAAACGTTGTATGATAATGCCGCACTCTACAGACACGTACTTAGGTTCCAAGTTCTTGTATTTAACGTATTGTAGACTATCAACCGAACTGATTTTTTTAACAGTCTACTTTTGTTTTGTTCCATGCGATCTGAAATAGTAGTTTAAACAAATAGTTGATACGCTTACTATTCGAAAGCTATGAAAGTTTTATGTCATAGGGACGAGGACTCTGACAAATACAGAAATATTGACATTCCTTGACATTTCGATAACATGAACAAATCTTTAGTGAACTTTAAATGATTTTTACATCCAATCTTTAGTACGTGTTTTTGGGAAAAATAAAACTTTGTTTGAAGTCTGTTTTTATTTTTTTCATCGAATTTTTCTTGTCATTCTTCATTTGACAAACTTTTCATAATCTGATAAACGCCGCTCTCTGATAAATGCCGCTCTCTGATAAACGCCGCTCTCTATTGAACGCCGCACTACAAAGTTGGATTTTGTATTAAACGCCGCGGCATTCTTTAAAGGAAACACGGTACTTTCCTCATTTGATTTCGGATACTTTGGCCCACTGACCAAAGCTCCAAAGAATATGCTATACTAACTTCGACAACCATTTCCTAGGTTTCGTTCGAAGGAGGATGCATCTCGGGTTTAAGTATCGAACGTGCATAAGAAGTAAAATGCCATTTCCTACCTCGGCTTTCTTCTCTTCTAATTCAACGCCAATTTCACTCAATTTTGAAGCCAATTCTGTGTTTAGATGTTGCTCTTTCTGCAGGCTGGTGGTAAGCTCGGCATTTGCATTGGTCTGAAGGAAAAGTCGTATAAGTATTGCAAATGGGATACACTTAATCACAGTTCAAGAGAGGCAAACAGTTCGAGCGTTACCGTTAACACAGCAGCATGTACTACTTTATTTAAGCCTGGCATACAGATCCCAATGCCCTATGATTCAGTATAACACAACATCACAATAGTTTTCAGACCAATAAAGAGCTCTAAGCACAGTTTTTAAGAACAGTTAATAATGACAGCATTTTATAGCCACTCTTTGCATCAAAATTTCCAATCACCCTAATTGCCTAGCTTGCACTTTTGACAACGCTTACCTGACAATCCTTCTATAGTGACAATACAAGTAATACAAAAGAACTGTCACGTGAAAAAGAACGGATTGAGCTAAAACAAAAGCACGTAATGGGGACCAAGACATAAAAGCATTATCGCGTTTTATAGTAGGAAATGAACAATATAGCTTGGGGGCCATACGCAACATAAAGTGGAAATAAATTGCAAAATATGGTCTGGCACTTTAGTGAAGAGAATATTTTGAACTCTAAAATGTCTCTGATACTTTCCTGATAACAACGAAAAAAATCAAGTAAGTCAATCTGGTCAAAAACCAACTTCCGACTGCACCCTCCCCGCCCCAATTCAAAGGAGTCGCAAGCCCGACAAGTTCGCTTTCCTTTTCTACAATGTTTCTAGACTGTCCACCGACAACTTAGGGCCGAAAAACATCTACAAGAGCGAATGAAACTTGAAAAAGCATATGTCCTAAACTTACTGTCTTGACGAAGCCTCTTTCCAGCTGCTCTAATTGATCCTTGAGCGCCTTGTTTTGCTGCATGGCACGACTGATTGTTTCTTTATCGCTCTGCATATCTTCAAGCAATGACACACGGTCAACGGCGTCTTCACCTAATCTAGCAACGGCAGACTCCAACTCTTGGATTCGTTCATCTTGATCCAAAACTAGCCTAAAATCGATATTTTACAAATAAATCATACTGTAGCATTAGTCGTGTATATTGACCTCTAAGATTGGATGATGGTACAGATGGTTGGCATAGAGGGGGGATAGATGATGGTAATTTAGAGGGCGTGGCACATAGGGGGTGGTATGAGGGATTGGTAAAGAGAGGATGGTATAGAGGGAATGGTACAGAGGAAATGATATAGAGGGGGTGGTATAGGGGGTCGTGAGATTCAACAACTTTACCAATCGAATAATTAACAAGCAGATGATGGGATAGTATTTTCGGTCATCTAGCAAGTGTGGCGTGCGTTTCGTGGTATTGCGTAAACGTGTTTTCCAGTCTTGCAGCAAAATGTAAAATTTCAGCTTTTCCACTTCACGATATTTCCAAATGCATTTGAGCAATCAAACGAGCTTCGAGATTCTCGGAAATTGTCTTCCGAAACAAACAACATGTTGAAAAAAAGAACGCCTTAAGGAACAAAAAGTGCACTTGATAAACCTGCAAAAGAATCCTGATACACGACTATTGTAGTCGTCTTGCCTCTGTGGAAATTTCCTATCTCCCTTACTCACGTAGGACTGCCTTCTTTTCTCAATAAATGCATTTTGACTAATCATCCTGTCTTAAAGCCATATTCCCTTTATATAACACACCCACCGCACCGAACCCCCGAGACACTGTTCCCCAACCCCATCACACCCCCAAGGCACCATACCCCACCCTACCACACTGCATCCCCACCAGACCACAACAAAATGCTTCAAATATGAATTTCCTTGACACAAGCGTTTTATGGGAGAGAGTTGGCACAATCCATCTAAAAAAATTGTCAAAATTCGCATTGATAGTAACATGACAAGCTGCCATATCAAACTCCTAGAAAATATTGATTAAATACTTACTTGCTTAATCGTCTATTCTCGCTGACCTGAAACATAAAGGAGAATCAACATTATTTCAGTTGGAAGAACTTTGATTCTTAGAGCATTTGGAGCTGATATAAGCACAGACTCTAACGTCAGCAATTCTACATTGTAACCTTAAGTTCTATTCAAGGTCAAACAATTTTTCCACTTGATTTCATCATAAGCGCCAGCATTTTGAAAACTTATAAGTAGATTAAACCTCTGGTCCCTAAACCAAATTTGGTACCAAAACGTTTGGAGTATTTTTCAAAGAGAGATCGTAAATTGAATCAGAACAGTTTCTGTCCAAATAATGACAATGGAGCGTGGAAGGGAAAACATGTTAATTAATTTCAAATATATTATAATATTTGTCATCTCAAAAATATTATCGTTTTACCTGTATGTCCAGTTCATTTTCTATACTTGACTTTTCGTTCGTTAGTTTCTCGATTTCGCCTGCAGCAAGATGGGTGGCTTTTGTCTGTTGCATTGCCTCTTTATCGAGCATTTCCGCTGTAAGGGAGAGTTAACATACAATTCCATTTTTATGACTTGATCTGCCATGTTAACAAATACATTGGTAACAAAGTTGGGTTTAAATCAAGAGTCCAAATAAAAAGAAATTAATTGGAAGACATCTTGACAAAGTCAGACAAAAAGGCAGTGTTTACAAAGTAACAAAATGCTAAAAAAGACAAGCAACTAACTAGATTAAAATCATTTTAGTAGCGTAGAGGTGGAAACTATGTAAAAATGGCAGAAGAAAAATTGCGATTTGACGGAGGATATGCTGTCAATAGAAAGACATCTGTAGTCCTGGTTGAATTCTCAAAATATATTTGACTTAGCACTTTGGCATTTTAAAAATGATTATATGTTTTTTAAATAAACAATGAAACAATTGTTTGTTGATTTGATACGGAAAGCATAACTAAAGCAGTGAGCTACTGCCTCAAAGTTTAAATCTATCAACCATGTTTTGGCTTCTAACCTAAAAAACGCGTTGTTTAAAATGCCTGATAAATAATGTTCACGGAAACTTTAGCTTTGGCATTGCATCAACTAATTGAGATGCATTGTAGATTACCAATACCTAAACGCCAAGAAGATACTTGAAAGAAACCAATTTCACATTAAAACTGGTATACATTTAGTTGCGTCTAAATCGTCAAGAAAAATTTTGGAAGTAAAGAGAACTTTCACGAAAAGCAAGAAATGTGTTGATGCGAAAAGATGTTCACGGAATTCAAATATTCATGTTGGGCCTAGACGTCTAGCTTGGCAAAGAAACATTATCGATAAACTAACTTTGAAATCTTTCATCGTTAATAAACACGTACTCACCAATTTTCTTTTCAAATTCAACGATCTGTTGCTGTGAAAGGGCATCCTTCGATTCTAGCTCTTCAATTCGATTCTCATACTTTTCGATCTGATTATGAAAGACAAAAAAATGTTGGCTATCTCTATACGGCAAAACATAAGGTTTTGGATTGACATAAAGGCAAAAATTCATAATTTGAAGTAACTTATGCAGCCTCAAAAGCTACAATTCCGCTTTTCACAAAACAAATAAAAAATGTTTGCAGATTGAAGAATCATAAAATGTTTTCCAGACTTATTGAGATTAAAATGGGTTTCTTTTTGTTAAGACAGACAAAATATCTGAAAAGGAATAGAAGTTTTTCGTGGGAAAAATCAATTGATTTGAAAATTGTGTGAGAATTGAGACACGACGGCTTTTGGGAGGGTTCGGAAAAATGGTAGAAGAATTTAGACATTTGCCTAAAATAAATCAACAATGTTGGCAATGTCAATAGAATGGAAAAAGAGTTCAACTACCAATTCTATTTGCTAAAAGGTGCCTGGCATTGGCCGTACAATGTGGCCGAGTAAATGGAGTCTAGTACCTTCTTACAATCCCATCACCTCCGCAAGATGGATCCAGTGGCGAAGCTAGAGGTCATGCAGGTCATGCCAAGCATGACCAAAAAACTTTCCAGAAAATGATTTTTAATTGCTCGTTAGAGACATGCAATGCAAGTTTGAGATACAATGAGGCATGAAATTAGTATTGTCTTAACCTTTTCAGTCTTTTCAGTTTTCAATCTTATAATGGCCTTTTTTGTTATTGATGTTGTGTAAGATGAGAGTATTGAGATTGTTTCAGAGAGGAACTCTCTATTTTCCGATTATAATCTGTTTTGCCAAACTAAGAATAATGAATTTAAAAGAAATGAGGTGTAGCATGAATATTGACTAGGGGACATTAATTTTTTTATTTGTAAAAATAACACTATTTGTACTTGTAAGTACATTAGCTCTAAGAAAGGAATTAGGGAAGGGTCATCGAAAGTGTATTTATTTTGTCATGTATCAGAGCAAAACAATTGAGACATTTTATATAATGTTGTGAGAATCAAATCTAACTGTGCTATGTTATCTAAAAAAACCTTCCTTCAGTATCTGTCAGTTTAATCAGGTGAATCAAACTGCTCTTGAAATAGTAAATATTAATAAATTGAATGTCAGAGTTTGAAAGCAAGATAACATTAAAAACAATCAAAATTTTGATTTCAGAATTTAAAAACATGTTTAGCACCTAAAGCCAAGGCTTCTTCAAATTATGTCTCAAGAAGGTTCTGAAAATTATTCTTTTGCAAATTATTAAAAGTTTTATGCCCACCTAAGGCTTTTCTGGGTATTTTCACAATAGCTGAAAACACTTTTCTCAAGGGAACTGATCTAGCATTAACTTAAATGGGGTACCTTGCTGTGGTGCCGAAAACCCTGTTTATTTTTTTGCCCAAGTGCATGACCAACTCTCGGTTTTTATCGCCACTAGATGGATCGTCAAAGTTTGCTCAAGATAAAACAACCTACTCTTTTCATTCAAATCTGCATGAGTGGATGTTAACTCGAGTGTATCTTACTTGAAGGGGCGTTTGTTGAAGGAAGATAGCCACAGAAGACAATCAAGAAGTCTCGGTGATATTTCTATATCAAAGTGACGCAGAGAGGCAGCCAATTGCTTAGGAAATGCCAAATCTCACACGGAACGTACGCAGCAAACAATTTGCAGAGTACATAAAAAAGACAGGGTTAAAAAATAAACCGATGTATTTTGTATCATACTTGTGGAAACACTAAGCTTAACCTTATGGAGTTTTGCAGCGTTGGGCAGCGCTATGCGGCGCCGTGGAGCGTTTTGTCGTGTTTTACAGCATTTGTATCTATGTTCGCTGACATGGTGGTGGGTTAATATAAAACGCAATAAAAACAAAAAAAAATTAGCTGCATCGTAATCAGGATTTGTAGCATATGATGCAGTCTTAAACACAGGGCTGAAAAATTGGCTCTAAGCATCTTTCTTTAAGCTGCTCAATCTTTGCAATGTACCAAGGGGAAATTAGCAAGTTTAAAATCTGTGCTTGCTTAACCTTCGTTAGTAAAAATCGGCCTTACATCATGCATAGTTGCTAATGATTATACTTTAATAATGCAATAAGAAATAATGTTTCTAGCGTGGTATAAGCAAGTAAAAGATTACGGGGACAAAACAGCGGATTAGGCCCACATCTTTCAATTTGCTTGTAGCTTTCCTGTGTACCCAAAACCGGCGACAGCTGTCGAAAACTTTGAACTCAAGTACAATGTATCTTGAAAATCCTTACCAATATTTGGTCAACGAAGGTATCGTGCCGTACCAGCTGTGTACTGGCAGCGTCAAGGCATGCAAATTTCATAACGGTAGTCTTATATTTGGTCGGAATGCGGGGGCGTGCAAATGTTTGGATCAAGTGTGGGCATTGTAATGGAGGCGCTTTGGTTGATTACCCCAGACATGGAAACCGTGACACCATAAAACAACCCTTTTTAAAATGTCGGGACATAAAACTATGGCTGTTTTACTAATTTTCATTTTCAAAGACATGCTGGAAATTTGATATTCTGCAGTTGCTGGCAGGAAAAGAGCTTGTAAAATGATGCATCAGCATTTAATGTAAAGAATAAATATGTTGCGATTCATCAGGGAACTGAAAGAAATTTGTGGAATTTTAACAACTTTGAATTTAAAAACTGTACCTTTGGCTATCGGCAGTGTAGGGAACTTAAGAACAATGACATTTATGTTAAGCTAGTGCCGAGGACTCTGCTTTAATCAGTATCGCAAAATCCTCTGTCAATTCAAGCAGCATTGTCACTTCAATGTTTTTATACGGGCAATAATAAAAATCACACTTTGCTCATCTATTGGCTTGAATCTTACAGCCCGAAGCCAAAAATATGAGTAGCCGCCATTTCAATTCCCCCCTCCCTAATATCACCCCCACCCCCAAAACTGAAAGTAAACATGACCACTCACCAGTGCACGCTGATCGTCAATCGCCAATTCGAGGCTTTCAATTCGCACGTGATTTCTTTCTAGAATCTCCCCCTTTTCTGAACTAAGCTTTTCTAAAAGCTTTGTTTGCTAAAATAAAAATCATGAAAGTGTGAATAACAAAAGCAAAACGATATCAAGGATGAAAAACAGAAGAATTCAAGAATTGTTTCATGTTTACAAAACTATGCAAGAAGAATTCAGTTAACTATACTTTGTTGGCAGGCGTCTGGTTTTGGAAAAAAATTCAAACAAACATCAACAATATTTTCGCTGTAGACATTGAGTGAAATTTTACGGTTTAACTACTAGGCGCCGAACTATAGGGTTATGTTGGAGCAAAGTCATGTGGGGTCATACGAAACAACCCGAACAATTATGCCTATATTTGTTTACAATAGAGTTGAATTCTGATACAACGAACAATGATTCGCAGCAAAGAAACAATGAAATAGAGATTTTCCTCCGACAGGGGTTGTAAGGGGGCTAATTATTGAAAAACCCTAACGAGGGGCGTTATATGCTTTAAAGGCATTGAGCCATTGTATATGTGCCTGCTCTACAGGAGACAATTTGCATTCGCATGATCACAATAGCTTCATGTGATATCGGCATGCACAGTTGGAAAAATTCTATCTACGGAAGCTGTTTTGTAAACCAGTACAAGGCAAGCTCATGTGATCAGTTTCAGGCCAACCAATAGCATTGCAGCATGAAAAACATGACTCAATGCATTTGGGTATACCTACACCCTCTCCCTCTATGATGATTCAATCCCTTTAATAACTCTGTTTTGTACAATGGGTTTTGATTCTAGCGAATCAGGTCATGAAGAAAATTCCATGTAACAGTCTATAAGATGGTGATATCTGAAAATCTCAGACTAACGAAAGGCACCAGAAATCTCACCCGAGGATGATTTCGGTAAAACGTTGCCCGTCCTTGCAAACCCATTAACCCGATAAAGCGATGTATTCTGAAATTGGCTAAGCTTCAGCAACCATATGCAAACATCACAGTCAAATACATGGTTAAAGGAAAAAGACGATGAACAACACATACCTCACTGAGCTTTTGCTTTAACATGTCATATTCAGTGTGAAGTTTATCCCACGACTCTGAGCTACTCGAGTCTGATGACAACTGTGACAACAAACAAGGTTACGTTAATGGACAAGAATTTAACCGATCCATCAGTAAAATTTTCTGCGTAAAAAGCGGATAGATAAAATTGGGTGTCCATAAATTTTTTTAAAGATCTCACTAAAAGGCTCTTGCCCAACCGGCATGCCTTGTGACTATATTTTAAAAACCGGCCTAATATTGTACTGCATAAAAATACAAAACACAATCAATTTCTCAAGAGAGCCTTCAACAAATGAAAAAGCATTTCAGAAGGTGTCAGTTTATCAACTTTGTCAAAATAACAAGCTTATGCCCCCTCCCTCTTTTCATTTGGTCAAAAACTGGGAGGGGGGTAAGGCTATTGTTTCGATAAGATGACGTCACATTTGTCCATTATTTTAGAACGAAAGACTGTTATTAAAAAAAATATTTGCAAAAAAGTTAAAAATATTCAGCAAAACAGCAGCAAAAAACATGTGGTATTGCAAAAATGAGAAATATAGAGAAATAGGGAACCTGTTGAGCGATGTTCTCCGCTTTCTGAAGTTTGTTGGTCAATTCAGAAACTTTGTTCTGCAACTTATCACTTTCAGCAGACTAAAATATAAAGGATTTGAACATCAAAAAAGTAAAACTTAAGGTAAGTAGGGGACGAAAAGTTGACTCTCAAGTTTATTAGTAAGAGTGGAACCAATGGCTTTTCGCGATATCACAAAGCTATTGCTCCCTTCGTAAGGACATCAAGGAAACAACACAGACTAAAGCAGATTTCAAGGTAGAATTAAAGGTCCTCAAAATCAAAACAAAGATAGTTTCTTCGTTACTTCTAACCAACTTCCTAATAATTGTGCCAGCAATTTGTTATCCTTTATTTAACTGTCAAAGTCTACTTTGAAGGGAACTTTCGAGCATCAAACACACTTAGAACCCTACATGCCCATACAACCAACGACAAAAGAGCGCTCTGGCTCTGAGCCAACCAATTGCTTTTAGATATCTAAAGTTTTGTCATCGACCTTTTAATGTCCAAAGATGAGTTTACATAATCCCGAACTTATCCAGCCCCTAAACACTCCTATCCTACCCAACTCCCTCCAGCTCCACAACCCAGCATGTTAGTAGTTAGTGGTCTGTGGGTCTGGGTAGTGGTTTAATTTTTATTTGTAAAGAATAAACAGACTGACAACAGCGAACCTTCGTGGCTAGGATTTCACGCAGCTCAGACGTCTGTTGAGATAAATCCTCTTTTTCTTTTCTAAAAAACGGACATCAGCAGTTTGAGTAAAGATTATGGCAATGGAGTATACAGATTTTAAGTAAAAATAGAAGCAAAATTATCACAAATAATATAGACACGATGGACATAAAAATCAGAAGATATAATGAAAATTTACACATTATATTGATTGAAGAATTATGTGAAGAAAAGGCGAAAAGTGAGATATAACAGAAGACCCCGATTGTCACTTGATGGACAGTTGCTGATTGGTAGATGTAAGTCAACCAATAGCGCTATTGGAATGTTGGTAGTGATCACGAGTTAAAACATAAAACATTCATACGTGCCCACGGACCTTACCCATCCACTTCCTCTTGAAATAAATGCGCCTTAAAGAAGATACCAATTTTCAACAATGGTAGGTCTCTTTTTGTTTTTTTGACCAGAATGAATGGCAAATTCCAAATAGAAAAGTGGACCAGTTACTCCTGGAAAACTTTCTTTCTTGTGAGAGCCATTTGCCTAAGGGGAAATGACCCTGCTTTTCTTTCAAATATTTTCTCGCCTATACTCATCCAAAAGTTTTAAAAGCCACGCCAACGCTGATACACTTAAAATCTACGTGGAATGTTTACAGTTATTCACAAGAATCGTTTACATAACGAGCAAGGTCTTTGCCACAAGAGCAGCCGAGGTTTCTTGGTTCAAACAAGAAACATAACTAGAAATTAACCTGTAAGCAACTCTAAGACTATACAAATGGCTAACGTTAGCGGTTACAAAGTATACTAAGAAAGATCTTAGTATGTTCCATTCTAAATATCGATCTTAGAAGTATCAGTGAACAATGTTCACAATGCGGAAGAGATTCAATCCACTAGACATCGAGAACATGATAGATAGCTTTGTAGCCATGGGTTCAGAATCACAAAACACTATAGGGTTGAGTATCTTTATGATTCGTATGGCCCATTCATTCAATAAATAAAGAAAGGCAAACACACTTTAAGTAGTTCTAAGCGCATATGACTGTAGCTGAAGATATCCTGGCACTAATATTTTGTTTTACTTAAATGTTTGTATATTGTGAGCTGCTGTAAACTCAATATATGTGAATTACGAATGCTGTTCATATAGTATCATTTGTCATTTCATTAAGCATGTCAATCTAATCCCAATAAATGAAAATGATAATTGAATGGGGAGTCTTGAAACTTAAGGATTCCTTTATACTCACACAGCAGAGTGACATCTAGTGTTGGATTTCTCTAATTCCTGTGCCAGGTCTTTGTTGTTCTGGACGGTAAAGGAGAATGAAAACTCAACAAAAAATAAGACAAAGTTAGACTACAAGCCAAAGCTTCTTTTTAAAATTCTCAGATTGCATCTATTTCACAGCACAGAATCTGGTTAGGAGCAGTATAAATGATCGATGTATTTGTATTTGTCTTTGTATCTGTTTCTACCTAGCATCCGAAGGTAGTTTTTCAGGACACTGAGAAGCTTATGCAGTATCTCGGGCAGTGCCCTGGTCCTTCCTCTCGATGTGACCACACCTCGTGATTCCGGCGCCTGGAACTACAGATTGCTGGCAACTCTCCTCTCTCTGGGTGAAAGTTTGGTCATTCCAGGTACTCGAATCACGTACCCTTGGGTCTGTAGTCAGCGATCCTAACCACTGAGCCATCCACGAACTATGATCGATGTGTGTTGGGGGGGGGGGGGCGGCGGGGGTACTTTCAGAAAAAGATCGCATTTACTAAAATCAACACGGTGCACCCCCTCAGCAACAAACAAGCCAATTATAAAGAACCAATTATAAAGAGCCAATTATATAATGTCTGAGAAAATAGTTTACACATCAACTGAAACTTCTGTTTTAAACATTTAGAAATACACCAAGAGAAAAACATTTTAAATTAAAGTTATCAAAACGACCACAAAAATATTTTTCTCTAATAACAATTCCTGTTTAGTCAATATATTAAAACACTCTATACACATGTTGAAGCTGACACCAAGCATTGTATCAAAGGGAATGCTAGAACAAGCAGGAACAAGGCAGAAAATTGAAAAAGATATTACTGATAAATAGAAATAACGTGAGAAGAAGTCATGATTAGCCTAATCAGTTTATAAACGGATAAGATACGAAAAGGTGAAGTAGAGACTTAATCAATGAAAGCAAATTTGGTGACATAGTCATAAAGTAGATAACAGTTTTTGAAAAGAGATAGCGGATGACGGGTCTTTAATTTAATTAAAACAGGAAACTACCAGAAAACCACTGAAGAATTTTATCATGATTAAAATAGGGAAATAAGTATGGTGTAAATGATTAAAATTTTCTTTTAATTAAATAATGAGCAACGGGGCATGACTGGAGACCAAGTAAAGCTACAAAGGAAAATACACAGGGTATTTGATCGACTTTACTGATTCGTAGAACTATTAAGGGATTTCAAAACTTTGATTAAATGTTTGCAACCGTGAACTTCTCAAGGCGAGCAGCCAACAGCAAAAATTAGTAGCTGCGAAGCAAACAAAGTTTATAATAGAATTGGAAATAAGCGATTATATGGAATGAGGTATCCAACTTGTTACATTTCTTTCTGATAGAGGATGGTCCGTAGAAGAATGACTATCCGAAAGTTTCATAAACATTTATCAATTCTTTTGCGGTACAGAGCTTAAAAATGGCTATGAAAAAACAAACATTTCACAACATATTACTAGAAGCTTTTTCGTCTGACACTCCTCAGAGTATAAAAAACCAGAACAAGGGTCTGAAAGAACACGATGGAAAATGTATACCCAGTTGTGGATCGAAATAGGCCAATCAGAAAAACGCAAGCACATGACCAGCAAAGTTGTCCAATCAGTGCCGCGTGCCTAAAGAAAAATTACCACTAGAGACTAAGAGAGAAAACGAACTCCTTCTGTCTACACAATGGTGGCTTTTTCGTTTGTATGTAATGTAGATCGATTCCAAAATTGCTAGATGAAAATACGACTGAGCTCTGCCAATTATCTGAAACATGTCGTCATTATAGAGTTTTGCACAATATGGGTTGTCTAAAAGATGTTGTCCGATGGCAGAGTCACTAGTTTTTACTGTGTCTTTAGACCTACAAGATCGAGGAGGCTATTCTCTTTGAGGGGCAAAAGTTTATCAAATATGTTTGTTTTGGTTGATATTTATCGCTACAGATTTTTACCTTTTGATATTTTTCGCAATTCATTTGCAAGTTGGATAAGTTTCTTTCCAATTCAACAACTCTCTGACGTACGGCCTGGAGTCTGTTCTGTAAATCCTCGTTTTCACCTACAAAACCAAAGCAAACATAGTAAAAATAAGCGCAAAAATGAATCTACAGAAACACAAACATAGACAAATCATAAAACTAACGACAATGGGTATCATATACATAAAAATGTATACCGTATTTCCCCAAAAGAGGGCTCGGGGCGTTCATTTAAAAGTCCGCCTTTGAGGGGAGGCGCTCTTTCGAGGGGGGCGCTCTTTCGAGGGGGGCGCTCTTTTGAAGGAGGGCGCTCTTTCAAGGAAATACGGTACTGTATTTTCTCAAATAGAATCCGCTCTCAAATAGACGCCGCAGTTTTCATGAAAAAAATAGTAAATTGAAACTGTCATTGAAGAGAAGCCAGGTTTCTTGAAAGGAAAAAGAATAAAAACAAAGTAAACATGCGTCAACACTAAAACTGACCCTCCTTTTTCTGCAATTTCTTTTGCGATCTTTTGAGATTTTCTTGTAATTCGCTTTTGTCAGAAACCAGAATACCAATTGTTTGAATATGAACCTATAAACAAAAAAATTCTTCAAAACCTTCGTCTAAATCGAGGCTGGTGTGAACCAATAATAACAACTAGCACATGCGTATACGCATTTGTAGAAGATATAATGGCAGATTATATGTAAAAAGTAACTTTTAAAATTTTCTATTTTCAGCCCAATGCAATCTTAGGAAACGTAAGATTGCAAAAGATTAAACAAGAGAAACGTTAAAAGTTGCTTGAGTTGGATTCTCTTAACCTGGGTACAATCCAAGCCTGGCTGACAAAAAAGAATCTTTGGCTGGGTTTATGCATGCAGGTTATATTTGAAATCAATACTTTTGGGCCATTAGATGGAAATCGCCTTGCTCATTACAAGATATTCCTCTTTCGTCTAACCAACGAAATCACACTACACGTTTAATTTACTTGACTTTCATACAGTCGACTTCGCTTACAGTCACAGTCACTTTTGGGCCATTAGATGGGAATCGCCTTGCTCATTACAAGATATTCCTCTTTCGTCTAACCAACGAAATCACACTACACGTTTAATTTACTTGACTTTCATACAGTCGACTTCGCTTACAGTCACACTGCTTTAAGTCTCACTACCCATTACAGTCACATGAAATTCAAACCCAAAAATGCAGAACTATTGATTTTAACTCCGCTTACAGTTATACTCCGTTTGCAGTCTCAATTTTCAAACAACTTTTGGTGTTAATGTAACCAGAGTCTAATGTATAAGAATATAGATGATACATACAGAACACTTTCTACAAGCTCTCTTCACAATATTCAAGACGACGCAGTAATGACGCAGTAATGACGCAGTAATGACGCAGTAATGACGCAGTAATGACGCCGTAATGACGCAGTAATGACGCAGTAATGACGCCGTAATGACGCAGCAAGAGCAGAGTCGACATTCAAAGACACAGACTCAATATACCTCAAGCTGCTCTTTTGCTGCTCTTAGTTCTTGCGACTGCACCCCAGAGCCTTCCGACTTTTCCTTAACAAGAGAAAAACAAAACAAAAAATAAATATTTTGCAAAACTGAAAAGAATACTAAGATTGACTGTTTCGTGGTCTGTTTATTTTGGCAATTATTTACTTGGTTTATTGGTTTTGTACATTATAGCTGCTTCAAAACACATTAAATGAATATTAACAAACCACGTATAGGTTTATGCCCCTCTCCCCACAATATGCATGCGTTCTCTGCTTGCAAATCAAAACCTTAGGAATTGCTGCAATTCAGTCAGACGTTTTTGAAGCCTATCAAACCCGTAGGTGGTCCCTGAATCGTGGGGCTAGTATCTACTATTTTTCGTTATAAAAACTCCAAACAACATTTTCCTTCGAAAAACAAAGTCTTTATGTGGGCTACTGAAAAGATCTGTTGTTGAAAACCATTATCTAAGTCTGACTGCCTCAAGGGCTGAGAAGTTTGATCTGGATTTTTTATACACGCATTACGCCACAAGAAAATCACACTGCAGTCATGACGGAGAGTTTATCGTCCTTCGATGGAAACATCAATACTTGACAAACAGATGAGCTACCTGGATTTTCAATTAAAACGTCACTTAACATACCTTTTTCAATTTCTCTTGATAATGTATTAACATTTTCCTCTAATAGACAAAAGAAAAATCGCATAACATATGATACGGTCGTGAACTGAGTCAAAAACAAGGGTCCATTGACAGAGATATGCACGAAACGAGTAAACATTGTGGCTTGACGTTATATGTAACATTAAAACATTCAAAAATCATACAGGTGACATAAGAATGCAAAATCCCTTCTGTGGAACATCCCAATAAATTATTTCAATCAAGTCTTTTGGAGATATACCGTTGTGAATTGAATAAAAACCCATGTACTAAATCCATCTTTTAAACTTTCTACATCTTTAAATTTCTTTAAATTCTAGCATTAACGGGTGTGTCTCTAAATGTGTCATTTTTAAGCAGGTACCCCATCCCCTAAATCCCCACATACTGTATGTACTAAAGGTGAAAGGCCAATACCAGGTACAAAATGTAGTTAATGCAACCTAATTGGAAATGAATAAGGCGATAAACCAATGGTAATTCTAAAGGGAAGGACGAAGACATACTCAGCCACATTGGGGCATAGCCTCGAGACGAAGATAGATATGGTTAATTGAGGTTTCAAATACAATAGCTTCGATGACCACTAACTGAAAATCGCTTAATAGAAAGAATATTTACTCTTGGGATAGGAAATCTGCCAACATTTAAGGGTGCACCATCCGTGATAAATTAACAGGAAGTAACCCTAGAGGATCAGTTTGTACAGCAAAGCCTGTACGGCATCGAATACTATAGGGCAAGTAACTTCCATTATTTAGAGAAAAGATGCCAAAATTACTTGAAAATATAAAAGCAACGTGAAAATGCAATAAACACACAAACGAATTTATTTTGCTCCGTGCCTTTTTCATTCTCCTTCAATTGTTTGGAAATTACTTCCGTGTGTAGGACCACGAAATAGGACAAGGGGTTGAATTAAAGAGCGCGGGTGTTCAAAAATCTCGAAAAAGCAATAGGCAGTACCCATTGATTTTCGATCAAAGAGCAAGTAAAGTGGTATCAAATTTTTGAAAAAATATTTGTGCCTTGATTGAAGGAGTCCAGAAACAAGCGATTTAATTGCACCGACATTTTCGTTTATAGGGTCCTAGAAGTTGGCAATATTGGAGGCAACGTTTAACTTTAAACCTCTAAACTGAAGTTTTACTCACTTGTTCGTTAAGTTGATTGGTTAACTGTTGATTTGATCTTTTGTATGATTGCAGGCTACTTTCTAACTCGTTATTTCTTTTCTAGAACACAAGAAATACCTTTCTTATCTAAAGCTGGCCACAAGTCATTATAAGTTTATATTATTGACGTTCAACGAGCAGAAGAAGCAAAAAAAATTTAAGAGGCCAAAAGAATGGTAATACATTCGGAATACTATGGGACAGTGTTTAAGCTGCCACAAATTAAGCTATCTCAAGGCATTCTCAACTTCAATTGTTCGATTCAGACACCCACGTCTATCAGATAGCATTTTCGAGATTTGTTTTTCTATGAAAGATATCAGGATAAATATTATTCTTTGGAAAGATATAAAAAAGATTGCAATCAGATCATAAATGAATAAAATTGTGGTTGTTGGGTCTACATAGTCCAAATTCACAAAACTTTAAAAAGAATATTTACAAGAAAAATACCTCAAGTGATCCTAGTTCCTTTAGAATTTGTTCATCTGCATTTAGAAGAATGTCCTGTTGGAAAGATAAAAAATTCATCGAAGCGGAACATACAGTATTAGTTTAAGATATAGCCCCAAAGAACTGATAGCGTGGACAATCAGTAATTCATTCACTTGTATGTAGAAAGACTTTTAAGTGTATCGAGGTTGAATTGTCTAGAGGTAAATCGACGGTTAGATAACGCTGATTGTTAGGCCATTTGCAAAGATATGGGTGATGATATCAATGAAAGGGCACACTTAGGTGCACGGAACACGACGGTTCTGAGTTGCAGCTGCTGATCCTGAAACCTAGAACCGTATTGTTTTTTAGACCAAAGCGTGCTGACTATATGGTATGAAGCACTATAAGACAGACAAGTAAAATAGTAATTTTTACTAAATGAAACTGTTTGTTACAAAAACAATTTGCTCATGAGAAAGAAAATGTATTCTGACAAAGTTTATTTTCAAATTCCAAAAACAAATCCAAAATTGTACATATTTTAGGGATATTGAAAATGAATTCGGTATTGCTGCGTGAATTTTAAATACCAAATTTATCAAATTATATAATAGGAAACGGGATCAAACAGACAGGCTAGCAGACAAACCACAAGGAAAAGAAAAAACAAGTAAAGTTAAGAGACGCTATGTTATTCTGATCTTCTTGGTAAGCACCAACAAGCATTTATATATCTCAAGGACAAGTAGCACAAATTGTGATCAAAATGATGAATTGTAATATCAAGTTACAAAATCAGCGGTCTCACCTTTGTGATCATTCCATTTAACTGATTTGACTGGAAAATAACAAAGATTTTATTCGTACCTGGCAAAATAGAGCCTAATCTGTAAAAAATCAAGCACAGCTGAAAACTGTTATAGCAGATTTGCACCTGTATGCAAGGAATTACACGGGGCAACACGTTTTTATAGATAGCAAAAAAGGTCCTGACACTTTATTACATTGACTATCGAAATGTATAGGACAAGGTCCCACAGAAGCCGGCAGATTCGTTTTTCGGGTTTGAGGATAAAAGTTGCCTTTTCGTTCAAAAATTAGTATTCTACTAACTGTTTAAGTCAGTTGGTGAATTTAAAATACTTTGATGAAACCGTAGACATACTTACAATATGCTTTATTTTCTCAGCTGGAGAGAAATCTCTGTGGGATGTAAAAAGAAAAGAATTTTAAGAAAAGCCAATTAAAAAGAACATCCAACAACAGGTCAAAATGTTTGTTAAGGCATGGAAGGTAAACACGAAATGCAAATAAAAATTAGAGAATTCAAAACGAAGGAATAAGAACAATTGAGACAAAGAAGCATTCACTACCACCATGGTTACAGTTTATAACCAAAAAGGCGTGGGCTGTAAGGGCAAATTGAAAATGTAGAGGATAATCGCTTGAAAAGGGTAGAGAAACATATAAAAGGAAAGGTACTTGATATTATGATAGCAACTCGTCAGCAAGGCACTCAAAAGAGACATATCAGTGCAAAGGAATTTGCAAAATATAAAATGAATCTCCTATCCAGAAATATAAAAATGAGAGCCAGAGAGGGCGAATCGGCAATAAAATTGGCCTTCCTTTCCGTCAAAGCGATCTTCAAAAAATATCGCCTTTTTGTAATACAGTAAAAAATATTTCATTCAGCCATGCCTGTTCTCCTAGAAAACCTTCATTTCCTATTGATGACCGTCAATAAGTTCTTCTCCTTTTCCGAAACCAGAAATTAAGAACGGGATGTAGAATCAATATCTGGTTATCAGCCGTTGGAAATACGCGCCTCTAACCTGACTCGAATTCAGCATATCCCCATAGTACGTTAGGTTTGTAGGATCGTTTCGAGTTCTAGCTTAGAGTCTTAGCAAAACATTCATTTTCTATCAGCCGAAGGAAGGCTGCTGAACTTTTCAGGGAGACTGGGAGCTGCCAAACTAGTTTTAGTCATTTTTTACATATAACATATCCCAGGAGCTTAGTCTAGCATTATAATACTACAAGATCTTTTCATTCGCCTCAAGGACTCATTGTTCCCAGTAAATCGGAAATAATTGTTTTCAACAATTTTCGCAAATGTACGACATTTTGTAAGATTTTTAGTTCACTATAAACTTCAATACTAAATCGATTTTCAGTCCTGATAGCAGGCCCTTTTACGGAACAAGGATATACTCTTGAAAATGAAAAAATAGAAGTTTTCTCTAGCTATTTCGAGTCTTGAGGGAAGTGGGCCTCTCCTATTTGAAAAATGAGCCCAATAGACTTTCACTTCATATAAACCCAGTTCCTATTTGCCTCATATCAACAAATTGTAGTAAATCAGAATAATGAAACGTCAGAGAGTTGGTTAAATTCTAGTGCGAAATAGATAATGAAATCACAGTGAAAACAACCGAATGTAAACCTGTTTTTTTCATAAAAGATGCGCGAAAGAATGTTCACAAGCAATACTGGACCTTTAGCCAGCATGTTTTCCATACCACATTCGCGAGCTAACTTTTGAGGTCTGCGGATCACTACACCCTCTTGACCCAAATAACAGAACTGGCTGTGCAAGCGAAGCCGTGTTTACATTTTCCTGAAGAGTCTTAACCTTGTCAAAAAAATGAATACGGTGATAAAAAGAAATGAGAGCCTCATTCGTCTTGGCCGACACTGTCTTAACTGAACACGCGTTTTACTTTTTGTCTGGAAATGAGTCAGTCTGGGATCTGGAACTGAATAATTGCTCTTTAGACGAAGACCATACTCAGGCTTTATCTCTTCCTCAATCAAATATGCCCACTCTAACTTTCGCAATCATAAATACTTTTGACTTCATCAATTACATTTCAATATTTTGAATTTTTAACTAATAACATATTTACTCCATAACATATATAATTTCTAATTGAGTAGGAGATCGTGTACTTTAGACTTTTTTTCGGTGATTAATCATTCACTCTGAATTTTTCATTATAAAATCTAACTCTGATAACTGTATTGCAAAACAATATAGAAAACTTTCCCTTCGTTATCGAGACTAAGTTTCAACAAACCAACAAATTTCCTTTTTAAGCTTAACTCGTCACAATTTTTCCAGCTTATAAAATTCCATTCTTTTCTATGGAGGATTTAGAAAATTTAGAATAAAAGAACTATCACTGTAGCTTACTTTTGCCAACTTTCACCCACTGAACGATTTGTTTTAGAAGATAAAAATTAGCTTTAACCTAGGTTTAGACCCTTGGTCACGCAGCTCATTTGGCCTGACAGCCTGTTGAGGGTGATTTTTAAAATTCGACTGGCTTCTCAAAAACCCTCCTTTGTAACTATGAAATGAGAGATTTCAAAATTTGCAGAAAACTGTTGGACTAAAATGCTAGCCATTTATCTTATGAAAAACTTTGATGATATAATTAGGCAAGCCTGAATTTGCTACGTCGATTTCTGGTTTCAGGAAGACGTCAACTATCTAGGTTGCTATCTAGAGACCATTGCAAAATGGACCTCAAATTTTAAATCACCATGTTGAAAAAATACTGTGTTCATATCGGTTGGACGGTTCTGTGGTGAACTACGTTTTCAATATTATATATCTTAAGATTTCCCCAGATTTGGTGCTGCAGTGGAATTTTTAACAGCACAGACTGGTTTTGACAAAGAGATTCGAATTCATTGATTCACTTTTGCCAAATATGAAGACAAAGAGTTGATGACACTAACTCGAATGAAACTCTCTGTATGACCTGGCTGTCACTGGATCCAGTTATTGGAAAGCATGAGACTAATGTGACACTGTCAAAACATTTCCCCCATTGCAAAAACATAAATTAATCAATTATCTTTGTGAAGCATAGCTTTTGCAAATAAAGATTCGGAGCAGAATACAACAAAATACATTTGCATCGGAACCAATTCAATGATTGTTCAGCCTTAATAAGCAAGCAAATCAAATTGAAGTCTCTCTTAATCTTTACTATTGGAAACAAAACCTTAAGATTAACCTTTAAAAAGACTTCTTCTGGTAGAATTACTAGATCAATGGGTAAAACAGTCTTGGTGGATATTAATCCCTGAATTTAAGCTACATGGCTTGAAAAGATAAAATTCATGTGACTAATAAAAAACCTTTGAATGCTGATGTTATCCTCTGCCTTCATCATCTCTGATGTCTGGATGGCATGTCTTTTATTACTTTCACTTTTAGTAATATCAGGTGAATTTGCATGAATGGCTGGATTTCCATCCTTTTTGTCAGCCTCCTTGAAAACAGAAAAGGAAAATACATCAACAAGTCCTGTAGAAAGGGGCAAGACAAACACTTTGTGAGTGAAATTAAAAGCATTATAGAAAAGATTTTTCACATCTATTTTCAACATTCCTTGACTTGTAATATAAATATTTATGGCCAGCTTACAAAACAAGACTAAACAGCTACACAACTCTAAATTAGACAGACACACTCTTTTATCAGGACTTTTGGGATAATCTCAAGGAAAATCTCAAGGAAAATCTCAAAGAAAATCTCAAGGAAAATCTCAAGGATAGTTGGGTGTTAATAAGTGGTTTAATGGCACACAACAATACCATATTGAAAAAAGTTCAGTGATTAATCATAACATGTCTGTAGCAGCTAGAGGTTTCTGGTTACACATAGTACTTGGTACTTGCAAGGTAGCAACCCCTATGGGTTTTGAGGAGATCATTATGAGCAGTACAAAGTGTAAGCTTGAATTTGTTTTGATTGTAATATAGATCAATAGAAATAACTAACTTGTGCTTATATTCTTTCTGCACAAATCGCCAAAAAAGTTTTAGAAGGAGGATGAAAAAGTTTTCAAAAAAGACTCAAAATTTGGTGCTACTGACCCGATGATCTCCATTAACATTTTTAGCTGGAGAGTTGGGTGTGCCTGCATCTTGTATTTTTCTACAAAAAAACATATCATTCAGGAGGATACTGCAAATATCAAATCCATGATAGATCATTCAACTACCAAACAGAAATTACAGAACACTCGAAAGTAGTTGAAACTGAACTCTGCTTAAGAAGTTATGGGCAAATAAACTTTGTGAAAAAATTTTGAATAGGTAATTTTCAGAAATTGGATCTGACAAAATTCCATCATAGATTTTTAAGATACCAAACATAAGAGCATATTACTAATATTCTAAGGGGCAGAGCTATAAAGTCTTCTAAATATTCAGTCCCATAAGTACAGACTCTAGGTAATTTGGGGCTTGATCCCCCTTGGGAATTTTTTGGCAGGGAATTGACCCCCTCCCCCCCAGGCAGCAACTTAATACAGAGAAGCATTTCTGGAAAACAGAAAATAAAGGCAGTATATATCTTTTTTGGGCCCTTTTGAAGGCAAATAAAAAGAGATTATATTGGCTCATGCGTGCTCAAAGTCAAAGTTTTTGTTAAGACAATAGTGCAATCTGTCATTTTCTCTCCAAAACTTTGCAGTGAGATCTAGAAATTTTGATTTCAGCCAAGTTCAGTAATTGTGATGCAAATACCTTAAACAAATGAAAGAGTACAGTTATTTTGAAAAAGCAGAGGTGGAATATTTTGAAAACAGCAACAATTACAATTAGCACTTTGGCAAAAATGAATTCAGTTCACAAACAAACAATGATGATGATGATATTGATGATGATGGTGATAATATGAAGATAATATGAAACTGAGATCAATGATGTTAGTTTGCATTGAACAGACAAAATGATAAACAAATGTAATTTCATTATAATTTGTTGTCTTATTTTGTTGTTAATGTAACCTACTGTAAGGAAAAAATAGTTGGCCCTATAATACATCCTGGATTTATTTCAAAATTTGTCACAAACATTGTAAATTACAGCATTGAGATAAATGTAAATTGACCTGTGTTTAAACTCTGTGATGAAAGAAGTGATTTATGTAGATAAAACATATCTTTTACAAGATTATTAAAACAAAGCAGGTATATACTTGTTTTTCAACAGCTTAGATATTTGGATAACTGCTGTTGTTTGGACAGTGTCTGTACCACAATATTTTCAAAGCTGAATAAATAGTCATTGATGTTTCCTTACAAATAAACCACAGGTCAGGCTTTATGAAAATACAACTCATGATTATCTACTTTCTTATACTTACTTTGGAGTAAATTGAAGTGACTGAGGACTCAAAGTCTGCAAGGAAAAATATAATTTTCTAACTTTCAAGGTAAATCAGAACCACATTTAGGTACAATCACCAGTGTAATCATTCTTTGCCAAACCATTATGTTAAGTATATCCTTCAATTCTATAGAGTAAGAAATTCAGTTTGAGTCACATATGTCTAACAGGAGCCTCTATGTCTCATGTATAGAAGGGCATCAAAATGCACAATAGCACACACAAAAAATGTAAACATTTCTAAAGGTTGTCAAGTATGGAATTGTAGTGAAATGGCATAAGACATCTCCAAACTTGACTTTGATCAACTTATGTAGAATCTCAACAGATGTCAGTTAAATAACTATCATCCCCTTTTATTGAACCCCTTTCTTGAATAAGCCCCAATCTTTGGTGATTATTTTTCCTCATAAGATTCCAATTTCCTTAGGCAAATTCAAACATATTACAAACTCTACTTGTATTGTACCATCCATACAAAATGCATGCTCTTTAGGGATAATACGAAAAGAGATACTTGAGAAACTGAGAACTGAGACAAGGGGCTGCTTTCATATTTTTGTGAATTTGTTGTTGCAGCTTACAGTTATGCATGACAGTTTTGATTTAGGGCCTTCAAAACTGAACATTACATCACATCTACAGATGGTATGTTCGGACAATTAAAGCATATTCAATGGTCCAAAAAACAGTATTACCTGACTTTGATTATATGGTGACTGAAAGCCTGGTCCAAACATGAGTTCATTAGATGTCTTCTGAAGACTATGGCTAGGACTTGGGTTTGGTGCAGGAGAATTGCTTGGTGTTTTCCTCTGCTGGAACTGCTTTAGCTGAAAAAAAATGCTACTCAGCAATTTTTGCCCTCCAAGCATAAATGTTTTTTACTAAAAACATTATATTTAAAATGGTATCAATACTGTCAACAGTGTGTGGACTACATGCTTCTTGTTTTAAGAGCTTCCTGAACAAAGAACTTTCAATTCATCACCTTTTATGTTTATTTTCTGTAGCTTATAATATACTATCTTTATTCCCTGCTCGAAAAGTTTAAATGACCTAAATTTCAATTTTAAGTAATAAGAGCTTTGCACGGGTTTGGGTTTCCTTTGTCAAAGCATCAACGTGTATCTTCTTCAGTATGTAAAATATTCACATATTTGAAATTTGTCCATGTTCTGCTATCTTCTACCTTCCGTCTGTCTGTCTTTTACAATTTCATGTCTTTAGCATCAACTGTATCCAATGGTTTTTCGAAAATCAGATTTATCAGCAAACTTTGCACAGTTATCTCTTTCTGTTTAAAAAAACAAATGGCTATCTCTGATCTATCTTTGTTATTTACTTGATATTGTCACCAAGGAGAACTCAATTCGTTTAAGTTAGTGTCGACACCACCTCTACAGCTGTTTATGTGGATGGAACCAAGTGACTCCCAATTACGTCACAGATTCTTTGCTTTTTTCACAGTCTAGGCCAAACTTTGAGTGACAATAGCAAAGAAATGAAATGATATATAGCAATTCCGAAATAACACTTGAATTCAGATTGGTAAAATTTACTTTTCAACCTAAGTTATTTTTTACCTTAGAGTTCTTAGAGAAACACTTTAAAGACTGTTTTATTGCAAGCAGGAAACAATTTTGTCTGACTGAACTCGCATATAAGAAGTTCTAGTGATTTTCACACCAGTAAGGATGAAAATGAATAAAAACTTTTTTTGCTTCCTTGCCTCATGTTACCCAAGCTTTACTCAAATAATTCATGCTTCCAAAAACTTTGGAACAATCAAAGGCTAGAGTGTTTGAATTCAGTTTGCTATAAGATACCATGTACTAGATTTTATGAATGGATTTGTCCTTAATGTTATGACCATATATCATACTTTATATCATATCATTTTTTGTGTCATTGACCATATATCATTTTTTTTCTTTCTAATCTTGTGTTCACAAAATATGTTGAAGTATACTTGGAATATAGCAAATGTATTAATGTGACATTTTTCAGTTCTTAACACAACAGGGTCTAATTTTATGTTTACACATTTTGCAAATGCTAAGGGCAGCAAGTCACCAGCTGTTTAGATACATTTTATAAAAAGTTATGACTAACACAATCAACAAGAGTTGCAAATTGTCAACCCATTTGTCTGGTCGTGCAAGCAACACACGATCTCGCAGATTTTGGGACCAATTGTACCAGTAGTTGTGCTGTGATTTCTCAGTCGATATTATATACTATTTAGCCACATATGTGCAGTGAAAATAATGGAGTTAATGGGTGGAGCTGAATTACATGGGTTACACGGTTTCAATGTGACTTGTTTTCAAATGATTTTTACAGGACCCGCAATAAATTGAAACGGCCTAAATTCCTACAACGAAATCGCAAGATATCACAACAAATTGCAGAACATGTCCAGAGATAAGTAAAAAATAACTTATTCCAACAAAAATACTGATAAAAGTACAACTGCTTTTATTCTGGAACCCATCCAACAGCAAGCAGCCGAGTCAAATAGTATGAAAACATCTTCGGGGAATCATTAAAAAATTTAGCCACATATTGGAAATGTCACTATAAAACCATACCTTTCGCTTGGCGGAAGCCAATTTCTCTTGTCGTGATGTCTCAGACATCTTGCACTATCCTTTGAGTCTATATAGCTTTCTTTGTATTAAAAATCTTCCTGTCTCTTTATTTGTTACAGCTAAGAAAATATTTCTCCACCTCTCTTATGGCTGTCATGTTTCTTGTTACACGAAGACACTAGTTTCCAGGCCTACAGTTCAAAATCTATCGTGAAGACGAGGTCCAATCTTATTTGACGTCAAACAACATTTCAGAGTGGGGGGGGGGGTTGCCTAGAATATTAAAGCAGGGCGGGGTTAGCTCTATTGCAGCTTCAAGTGTGAAAAGTCAGTGAAAATGTGATACTGAATATCGAAATGTCTTGAAAGAGGGAACAGAAAAACAAAGAATCAAGAGCTTTAGTAACCAGAATTATAATAGCTTCACGAGATCTAGAAGATAACAGATTGGCTAAAGGAAGGATTCAATTTTGAATCAATACCTTCTTACCATGAATGACCATGAAAGTTACTGAAAGTCTGCCCCAGAGATCTGAGAAACTGCTGGCTGTCTGCTCCACAACTTATTCATTCATTTTTGCATCCAGTTGATCCCAGTCTGCAGTCTCCTCTTCGATCTCGTTCCTCCATCGTCTCATAGGGCTCCCTCGGCACCTTGAGTCTCCATTCAGCTGTTATTTTTGCCTTTTCACTCTTTCTTGTTCTTATTTCAACATTAATTTGTTAGTTACAATAATACAGTGTTAACATTATTGTTTCTGATCAGTGTTAATGTTACAACAGTTAACACGATAGAGCAATCAAAGCCACATGACCAGTTCTCACGAGAATAATTATTTTGTTTACCTTTTTTAAAGATGCTTTGGCAATACATGTTTTCAAAAAATTTGACCGAGAATTCCAAAGCTGAATACCATCAAAGATGAGAAAGTTGTCGTGAAAGAAAAGCCAAGATGGGAGAATCATTTTCTATCGTATTGTATTGATGAAATTGTGTTACTTAGTTTTTGTTCATTTCAAAAGTAACTTTAGATGCTTTCTTAGAAGATAGGAAAATTCATAGAAGAGGCGAGATATTTAAATTTTTCAGCACAAGTCTAAGAAGCAATATATTTTTATAAATTTGAGCAAAACATAACGACATTGCTACTGAAATTAGACTGGAGATAAACTCTAATCATTTTTAAAAGTCTGGTGTCATAAGTCATACTACTTGACGATTTTTCTGAAGAAAGGCATTTTCAAGTACAATATATAACTGAAAGAGATTGCCAATCTGATTCTAAACAACGGCAGGAATCGTTATATTTACCTTTAGAACCTTTCCTTTCAAAATTTAACACTCAGATATAAATGACAGCCATGTTAAATTTCCAACAAGACCAGAAATTTCCCGACAAAATATCAATTTAGCTCAACAGGGTTTTTTGCCTCTTCTACGCCACAGCAAGCGTGTAAGATTTGTCAAAAAGTTAGAGTTACAGACGTTTAAAAATTGGGGTGCGGTTAAACCTGCAGAGACAAATATTCTGATAGCATTGCGTAAACTACATATTTGGTTGTAAAGTTGAATTAGCAGCACATTCCTGGTTGAATGAAAGACTTTTATAATGTTCTTAGATAACTTTTTGGGAGACAGGAACTCTAAAACCACTAAAAATTGCAAGATGTGATTGTTTTACTTGATAGTTTCAGCTTAACTTTTCATCTATTATAATACCATGATATTTTACACGAATTTCTTGATCGAGACTCGTTCAAATTAAGTCAAGCAAGTAACGTATTCGTGTTTTCTGCAATAAGGGGGTATTTCAGCTTCTTAAAAGTGGTATAGATATCATTTTGGCAAGGCAGAATAGTAAGGGTCTAAGAACGTTTCCCTGTGGCACACCGCCATTAAGATCAAGAGTATTTGCAGTTACGCCATGTATCGCAGTTCAAAATTAGTTTATCTAAGTATGAATTAAAAGATGGCAGGGCAAGCCCTCTTATACCATACGTAATATCTGAGCTTATCAAAAGGTAAGTCGTGATTAACAGTGCCCAATGCTGTAATAACGTCAAGAGGTGCACAGCAGAAGAAAATACCTCTTTCACAAATGATTTCTAAAAATTAGGCCAAAACTAAGAAAAGCCACAAACTCTCGAAAGCAATTAGTCTATCTACAGAAAAGCTATACAAACAGAACAATGTTTAAAATTTTCAGGTTTAATTGTTTGGAATAGCTGGGAAATATATAGGAATAGCTTTTATCCTCGCGGAAGGACATTTTGCATGTTTCACTAATGACAAAAGGGTTTATCAGTCCAGAGGAATGTTCATCCTGCCTCAGGACAAAGAAAACAATATCAAGTTTTGGCGAGGTGCATTTATTTCATTTTCATGGGCCTTTCTCACGTTTTCTGACCGTATATTTGCCATGTTTCCGGACTGTGACAACTTAAAGCATATGCCAAACCAAGATGAAATAATGCTATTGTTCCATAAATGAATCAATCTTTATCTTGGCCATACAGATGCAGTGTTCCGAAAATACTTTGGCGCGAATATTGACAGAAACGCGAATATTGACAAAAACGCGAATATTGACAATTAAATTTTAAAGGAGACACAGGGATATAGCATCGCCTATTTTTCTGTTCCAGATTCTTAAAACTAAAACTCAGTGTCAAACTGTTAAGGTTGGATCAAAAACAAAGATAGAAAGTTATTATATTAATTATAAATAGCATAGAGATTTTCAATGCAACTTAAAAAATAAATGGGTACTAATAGGAATTTGATCAAAATGCATTATTTTCCCTTGAAGGACTTTAAAGAACAAGAAAATCGAGCATTTTGGGTCTAAAAGGAATCTGGCCTCATTTCTTCGTTAATCATGGCTAAAAACGATACTGTTGGACAGTTTAGGCTTACCTACTTCAACTCTGCTCTTTATAGCATCAGTTTTCTGCATGGAAACAGAAGATTGGCATAGATAACTAGAATCCTACGAATGCATTGAATCCATTTAAATGTGAAAATCGTACACCTTGCTGAGAAATCAAATGGTCCTGCCTTCTTAGATAACTGACTGAGGCCTTGTTAAGGGAAGTGGTGAAGATATATTTGCTACATTCGAGCTCTGGCAACCTATTAGAATGAATGAATAAGTGCACGAAGGAACGAATGAATGAATAAGTGCACGAAGGAACGAATGAATGAATAAGTGCACGAAGGAAAGAATGAATGAATAAGTGCACGAAGGAACGAAAGAATGAATAAGTGCACGAAGGAACGAATGACTGAATAAGTGCACGAAGGAACGAATGACTGAATAAGTGCACGAAGGAACGAATGAATGAATAAGTGCACGAAGGAACGAATGAATGAATAAGTGCACGAAGGAACGAATGAATGAATAAGTGCACGAAGGAACGAATGACTGAATAAGTGCACGAAGGAACGAATGACTGAATAAGTGCACGAAGGAACGAATGACTGAATAAGTGCACGAAGGAACGAATGAATGAATAAGTGCACAAAGGAACGAATGACTGAATAAGTGCCCGAAGGAACGAATGAATGAATAAGTGCACGAAGGAAAGAATGAATGAATAAGTGCACGAAGGAACGAATGAATGAATAAGTGCACGAAGGAACGAATGACTGAATAAGTGCACGAAGGAACGAATGACTGAATAAGTGCACGAAGGAACGAATGACTGAATAAGTGCACGAAGGAACGAATGAATGAATAAGTGCACGAAGGAAAGAATGAATGAATAAGTGCACGAAGGAACGAATGAATGAATAAGTGCACGAAGGAACGAATGACTGAATAAGTGCACGAAGGAAAGAATGAATGAATAAGTGCACGAAGGAACGAATGACTGAATAAGTGCACGAAGGAACGAATGACTGAATAAGTGCACGAAGGAACGAATGAATGAATAAGTGCACGAAGGAACGAATGAATGAATAAGTGCACGAAGGAACGAATGAATGAATAAGTGCACGAAGGAAAGAATGAATGAATAAGTGCACGAAGGAACGAATGAATGAATAAGAGCACGAAGGAACGAATGAATGAATAAGTGCACGAAGGAACGAATGAATGAATAAGTGCACGAAGGAACGAATGAATGAATAAGTGCACGAAGGAACGAATGACTAAATAAGTGCACGAAGGAACGAAAGAATGAATAAGTGCACGAAGGAACGAATGAATGAATAAGTGCACGAAGGAACGAAAGAATGAATAAGTGCACGAAGGAACGAAAGAATGAATAAGTGCACGAAGGAACGAATGAATGAATAAGTGCACGAAGGAACGAATGAATGAATAAGTGCACGAAGGAAAGAATGAATGAATAAGTGCACGAAGGAACGAATGAATGAATAAGTGCACAAAGGAACGAAAGAATGAATAAGTGCACGAAGGAACGAAAGAATGAATAAGTGCACGAAGGAACGAATGAATGAATAAGTGCACGAAGGAACGAATGAATGAATAAGTGCACGAAGGAACGAATGAATGAATAAGTGCACGAAGGAACGAATGAATGAATAAGTGCACGAAGGAAAGAATGAATGAATAAGTGCACGAAGGAACGAATGAATGAATAAGTGCACGAAGGAACGAATGACTGAATAAGTGCACGAAGGAACGAATGAATGAATAAGTGCACGAAGGAACGAATGAATGAATAAGTGCACGAAGGAACGAATGAATGAATAAGTGCATGAAGGAACGAATGAATGAATAAGTGCACGATGGAACGAATGAATGAATAAGTGCACGAAGGAACGAATGACTGAATAAGTGCACGAAGGAACGAATGAATGAATAAGTGCACGAAGGAACGAATGAATGAATAAGTGCACGAAGGAACGAATGACTGAATAAGTGCACGAAGGAACGAATGACTGAATAAGTGCACGAAGGAACGAATGAATGAATAAGTGCACGAAGGAACGAATGAATGAATAAGTGCACGAAGGAACGAATGAATGAATAAGTGCACGAAGGAACGAATGACTGAATAAGTGCACGAAGGAACGAATGACTGAATAAGTGCACGAAGGAACGAATGAATGAATAAGTGCACGAAGGAACGAATGAATGAATAAGTGCACGAAGGAACGAATGACTGAATAAGTGCACGAAGGAACGAATGACTGAATAAGTGCACGAAGGAACGAATGAATGAATAAGTGCACGAAGGAACGAATGAATGAATAAGTGCACGAAGGAACGAATGACTGAATAAGTGCACGAAGGAACGAATGACTGAATAAGTGCACGAAGGAACGAATGAATGAATAAGTGCACGAAGGAACGAATGAATGAATAAGTGCACGAAGGAACGAACATATGAATAGGTGAATGAATGAGCAAAAAAATGAATGAGATGATACATGGTTGAATAAACCTGAGATCCATTGCATGAATTGTACGAAGATTAAAAAGGCATTAAAAGACTGCACGGATTTAAAGCTAAAAATCCTCTTATCGGCATATTTCATGTTGCTAGGAGACATCAGCATGCCAAAAATAAAATTTTATGTTACAAAAGCTTTTGAAACAACGGCGATCATATAATTTACAAAGAGTTAAAAAGGGACTCTAATACGATTCAATAAAATTTCACAATTTTGTCGTAAATTTTATTTTAATTCGTTCAAACAAACACTGTTTCTGGACTATAGGCTGCGTGTTTTCATTTATATCTGACCATACAATTTTGAGTGCGGCTTCGGCGTGTCTTATGTTTTCTCGTTAGAATGTGCGGTCCAGCGATCTTGTTCGTCTCTCTTTATACACCTTAATAGGCCTAGACCTATTTACGTATCTTGCTTATAAATTTTTTTAACAATCATTATGATCATATAACAGAGATATATTCAGTAATTACCAACTTATATTGAAGGTGAAATGCCAGCATTGTTTCAGGGTTACTCGAAGTTCCATGAATACAAAATCTTGTTAACTCGAATTGGGAGGGCAGGGGCTATTACTGTGAATGAATGCGTATTGTTGGGTAGATTTCTACGTTCTTGTTGGCATACACACTCTCAATTCAGAAATTGTCAATATTTCATTTGTCAACAATAGATTCTTTCAAGTATGGTATTTCTTTTTTCAACTGTTTTTTACGGTATTTTTTTGCAAAACTAGAAGCGTATGGCTTTAGCAGACGAGCACGGCAGCTTATTCACAGCTATTTGGGTGGAGGAAAAGGTCAATAAGGCTCTCAGAATATGGAAGGAGACTAGCGTAGGTGTTCCACAGGCATCTGTTCTGGGGCTTTTCTTGTTTAACATCTACCTGAATAACCAGTTTATGTTTTCCAGAGTGGTTTCAGAGTAACTACGTGAAACTAAATGGCGATGAGTGCCATTTGATGATTTTCGGTCGAAAAAATAATGATTTAAAGACGAGTTAAAAACACAACCACCCTGGAGAGCACAGAGGAAACAACTTTCTTTGAAGACACACAAAAAATTGTTTTCGAATGAAAGCAGCTTCACGCGTTTTCTCACATTTCTTACTTACTTGACACTGAAAACTTTTCACCTTTTATACTTGTTTACTTTTCTATATTTCAACATATTCGGCCTTTCACCCTTTCCCAGTTCAGCTACTGTCCTTTACTGTGGATGTTCAGCGATAGACGTCCTGAAAACAAGGTCAACCACATTCACAAAAAAGCACTAAGCATCGCATACAAGGATATAGTATCTGACTTTGATCCACTTTTGACCAACTCTGTGTATGTCAACAAAAATAATCTGCAATTTTTAATGACAGAGTTTTGAGAAACTATATTGAATATCAGCCCAAGCCTTTTAACTGAAATTTTCATTGAAAAGATTCCCTCTATTCAAATTGTCCAAAGCCCTGACAGTTTGATTTGGGACAGAACGATGGCCTGATGATCGCATTAAGCGTGGAACTGGGAGTGGCAACTCAGAACCACTCTGTTCCAGACACCAAATAGCGTAAGTTTTTAAAAACTTAATCTGTTGTGACATGAAGTCTCAAATTACAGCAAACAGTCCTTGAATATAACCACTTTTAAAAAAAGTATAAAAGAGTAGAAGTGCGACGAATGCAACTGCCGATTATGCAGGAATTATGTAGCACAAGGTTAGTTTCTGTAACAAATCTTTTTTACTTACATCTTAACTTTATTAATTTTATTACAAAACGTAGCAATGAATAATAACTTTTCTATATTTCCCATTTAGTAGGCATCAATTAGCTGTAATAATTTAACTATTTCTTGAACACTTCCTCCAAGTATTTAAAAATAAGTAAGTAAACAAGCAAAGGTTTGTGTAAGATTTCCATGGAGTGACTTGCCCCTCAGAAAAAAAAGAAAATTGCAGTAAAGAAATATCGTGAAAAAGTTGCATCTATCAGGTAGAGTGGTTTTGGGAGCTAGAACGAAACTGTGATTCCCACGACAATTCGATGAGAATGAAGCAACGCGTCGAGGTCAAGCCAGGTGTATGTGATTGTCGAGTGTCGGACACAATTCCCCAAATTGCTGTTGTAACTGTTTTCAGTATCCTTCTTTCCAATGTCGGATCCAGTTACTTCTTACAATCAGGGTCACAGGAACGAAACATGGGGACATGGGGGGAACTGTTCCCTACTCTACGTGTAACATACAGGGGTTCACTCGCTTTGAATATTCAAAATCACCCACAACAAGAAAACATAATTTGGAAAGAAATGCATGCATGCTGAAAGGAACTAAGAATTAAGAGAGCTTTATCTCTTAAGTATAAAAGCATAAACAGTAGAGTTTTCTATGACATATCAACTTTAATTCCTATCTATTCCTATCACAAACAGCACATACAGTGCACAGCTCTGTGCAGCTCATCCGCCCCCACCCCAAATCAGGGACTGTTTCCTCTCGACCTAGGGGCAGTAGCACTAGCAGTAGCGTTCTAGCCGGGGGCCCGAGGGCTTGTGCCATCTACTTTTTATCAGCCAAGGTTCTTATAACCCTTTTTGCAAGTCTCAGCAATACAAAAAGGAAGCGCATTTTTGCGACATGCTCCCATTTTAAACACGTTCCCAGGCCCCTGAACAGTGGGGTAGGTTGTAATGGCGCGTGGGGTAGGTTCTAATTTAAATGGTCCGTGAATGTATCAAGAAAACCAAGAATGGAAATCTTGTTAAACTATGCATAATGTTTCACGGTTTCGAAACCATCAGACAAAGCTGGGATTCTTAATTTACGCGATTAGGCTGTTCAAGCAAATAAATGGATTGTTCTAGGTTATTGAAGAGGGTTTTATCTCGGGGAAAAGTGAGTTTATTTATATCCACGGTTAACCAGTAATAAACGTCCATTGTTTTATGAAATGAGAACTGATTTAGGATGTCTCTGGGCTTTAAATCATTGAATCGAAAGTATTTGATTAGAAAGAGGCTTAGGTGCAATGAAAGGCTTAACTTACAGGAGAAAGTTTGTGTAAAAGGTAGATTAAATGCATTTTCAAAAATTTTTATTGTTTGCTAAAACTTCGTATAGAAATTAAGTGTTACTTGTATAAAAAAGTTTGTTTTTATTAGCTCAATACATATCTATTACAAATTATCTATAATATCATTTATATATCATTCAAGAATCTCTAGGGCGTGTGTCAAGATCAAGTTCAATGCCAGGGGCGTTATGTCGATGAAAAAAGGTTGGCTAGTGGCAAGACCAATAGCCCTCTGCAACCCTCCTCTCTCAAGAACCCCACGAAAATTTTGAAAATAAAATATCAAGGAAAAGGTTTATAAAAATTCAGTTAGATAAGAATTGTAAATTTTATCTGAAAGGATTCAGTACTCTTGAGTTTCACCTTGGTGACAAAACATAACATTTTCTTCTTATTTCAAGGGTAATTTGCCCTGGATAGACAGTGCAGGTTAAAAATAACCCCTTATCATCTAACTATCGAATACATATCAAAATGAGAAATTTATCATGTATGCAAAGAAAGACTTCAAATTTTTGAATTTACACATTTGCCTTAAATCCATCACTTGAACAAATTAGGTATCTGACATATTACATTTTAACTCATCTCGATAGCATCCTTCTTTTCCAAGGCTTGTAAATGCAACATTGCTTAAGTACTACCTAAAATAAGCCCCCACCTTTGAATAAGCCCCCATTCTAAAGCTATCCTTGTGAAATAGGCCCTCACCTTCGAATAAGCCCGCATGGGCTAAGGTTTATCCAAATACATCGTTATGACTCGAATAAGCGCCCTCCTTGAGTAAGCGCCCACACTAGAGGTGACATTATTGAATAAGCCCTTCCCCTTCGAATAAGTGCCCACCCCTCGAATAAGCGCCTACCCCTCGAATAAGCGCCCATCCCTCGAATAAGCGCCCATCCTTCAACCTTCAGAAACGGGCGCGAATTCAAATTATCATTATTAATAAAGAAAGAAAAAAGTGCTTCAATTAAAAGCACATTCATTTTTTTGAATGACTTCCAAATCTTTTTTTAGATGAGCGCCCCCTCGATTAAGCGCCTCCCTCGATTAAGCGCCCACTCTGGAGCCTCAAAAATAAAATAAGCACCCGAGCACTTATTCAAGGCATTACGGTATCTGCATCTTTTAGCATACTGTTCGGCCCCCAATAGAGGAAAAAATATACCATTAGATTCTACTGGGTGCCGCTAAATAAGCCCCACCTTCGAACAAGCCCCCTGTCCATTAAGTCCCCAACCACACATAGCAATATTTTTGTGATATAAACCCCGGGGCCTTCTTCGAGGACTTACTGTACATTCACTCCCACATCATGACAGTCTACGATAAAAAGTTTACAGCTACAAATCAAGTACTCTTTGCAAGTTTTCTACACTTTATAATACTGCTTATCTCTTCTACACCAATGCTTCTAAGATGTTGAACTTACAGAAATTAGCCGGATGGATGTTTCAACAAAAATTGGAAACTAATTGAGGTTTTTAGTTAAAAACCTGTTTTGTGCAATTACTTGAAAGGTACATAAACCAGAGCCTACCAATTAAATAGGACGATTTGACCATCTGAATGGGTGAATTGCAGGTACTGCTAATATTCTTTGTGATCTCTGAAACATGTTTATGCAAAAGCAGACATCTGCCTTATCAAAACAAGTTCAAGACCTTTCGCGTTAGTTCTTTTTACCGCTCTGCAGCCTACAAGTGCGGTGTAATATGGGGTTTGAAGCGGTTTAAGTCTTATCACGCTAATCGCAAAACATAAATCAGACTTCAGGGATACAGCCAACGACAAAAACTACATGACCATGCCCCAAGGTTCTCGGAAATCGTTGGATTCCCCTTTGTTTGCATTATAGAGAAGAGATATGGTTATCATTTTGTTGAATCTACGTGAATTTTCCTGAGCCATTCACTCATTCGAGTTTGTAATCAACATTCTTATCTTATCCATTCAAAAACGGCTTGAGGGTACATTAATTTGTTTTATATCAAACCAAGCCCGGGATTAGCACTGAGTTTCCTGATATTTCTTTTGATTTCAGTGCCAAAACTTCCTTAAAAATTCCTTAAACACCAAATGAGCTTCTTTTTAGAAGCACAAAAACGAAACATGAGAAAACATGAAACGCAGCCCTTGATAAGCAACAAGAAGCTCTTCTTTCAGCATTTCTTCTTTCAACTTCCTTCTTTCTATGTCAATTAAAAAGGAAATAGATGTCTAATCGTGTTTAAAGGAGGATTTTCGAACAGTTTCTTAAGATATCAAATGTTCAATACCACGGTTTCCTCATTTGGTCATTCCAGGGTTCGGTTTCGTTACAAAAACGAGTTACGTTAATTAAAACTTAAAATGAGAGTTACTTCAAATGAGAGTTAAGGGTTCGGTTACTTAAACCTTATAATACCTGTTACGACAAGGAACCGGGCATGTTGGACAATTGATTTTTATATTGCTCATATATGCATATCTCGTATATATTTTACATACATAAATTTGTTTCTGTTCATTGCAACTTAACATTTATATAAATTCTGATAAAGACCGATTTTTTGCTAAATGTAATCTCTTCTGCAGTTATTTTTATTAAAAAATGAAGTTATATTTGGTACTGGGCACTAAATTTCTGATAAAAACCGATTTTCTGCTAAATGTAATCTCGTCTACAGTTTTGGGCACTGAATTTCTGATAAAAATAAGGCATTTTTTATATCTGGTAAAAATCGCCCTACATAGGCCACAATCTATTAGTTTACTGCAGAAATCGCACCTTGAACGTCAATGAATTACCAACAAGCAACTTGAGAGGAAGATCTAAAAGCAAAACAGCATATATATTCTGGCAACCCATGCTTTAAAAGTCGAATTTATCAACAAATACAACTTTGAAATAATTAAATGCTTATGTAGAAAATATTCTGTTATTACATTTCCATTCAAGATGTTTCACAAGGCTTTATTTACAAACAGAAATATCATTTTAAAATCCACGACTTAACATGCACAGATTTCGATAAACGTGAACTTCCTAACTCACAGTTCTATCGTGAAAAATTAGGCCATTTTATCGACGCTTGCCTTCTACCTCTAAACACAGAATTTCTGCAAATGAAACTTTAAGTAGGGCAAAATATAATTATATATATATATATATATATTCATATGTAGGGCAAACAAACAAAACTAGAGAGTATGCTCCACAGGGGACCATCACATGAGGGGGATGGCCCCAGAAAACAAAGTATATTCGAAAGGACTAGATAAAACTGATTAATGACGAGGTTTACGTAGGGAAAACGTTTTATATTGCAATTGAATTTATCTTACAAAGATTTAACTGCAGAGCTTATTGCTCGGAATGAGCAAAGGATAATACAAGCCTTTCTCTGAGTTTTGACATAAAGCTCGTCCGCAAGTGTGCAACAAATCTCCGGAGGGGAGGGGGTTAAATCACATGTGCCCTTAGTATTTAGAAACTTGGGGCAAATAATAAAAGCGCAATTTTTCAATATTAAAGGCTCAAAAGAATCAATAAAAATAGTCATAGTCATAAAAGAATCAATAAACTTTAGTGGAACATAAATTGTGAAATGCTCCTATAATCGTGTGTTTGTCCGGGGCATCAGGAAAAAGTGTTTTTTTTCTTACAAATTAAATTCGTTTCGAATAGTGAATGAGGACTGTGATTTGCAAAGAACAATTTTTATTTACTGTATAGGAAAAAATATAGAATTATTGGCTAATTAACAGACAGAATCTTTGATAAGAGAACATACTTTTGTTTATCGTAAATACACGAAAATATGCACAAAATATGAGAACTCTAGTAAACAAAACATGTCTCACGGGGTGAAACATCTGTTTTCTAGTTAATATTTATGCTTATTCCAAACGGGGAAATAAATGGTTCAACTAAAGTCGAATAAAATCAACTAAAGACGAAAATATTTTTTTTCGAGCATTCATTCGAAATCTGAAAAATTGTGAAGGTTCTAAACTTGTGCATTGTTTGAACTTGTATTTCTCGGCTTTTATCAGTGGATCCAGATAGTTTTTTGGGTGTACAAGCAGAAAATTGGTTTCCTAGCCTGGGAAAAATTGTTGGGGAGGTTCTATAGACACAAATCCCGGCTAAAGTGGCAAAAGATTTCACAAAAACACGTTTTGTTGTGCCTTTAGGCAAACGTCATAGAGTTCGGGTAGCGATTTTCGATCTAGCAGTTCGGGTAGCGATTCTCGATCTAGCAGAAAAAACAGAGACATTAGGTATTTTGTAAATTACAGAGACATGATTCGAGGGCTTGAAGATACGGCTAGTTAAACATTTTGACAATACGCAAAACATTCGTAAACCTTAGCTTTCTAAAGTTCTAATTTTGAAAACACTTCCAAAGAACAAATTTCTGAACCTCAAAATAAATATGGGACCAGTCAAGAAAATAAAAAGGATACCAATGTTCTATATTTCAATCAAGTTTTAAAGCTGTTGGAATTTAGTGAGTTTTGATGAAATGAGGTTCCTGCAGTGGTTTCCAATCTCTTGGGTTGTTAGTTCTATCATACAATATTGAACAAGATCTGATAGCCTACTTTACGTTGAGATTGTTACACCCATTTCAAAAATACGAACTTTGCAGCTTGTGTACACTACTCCGTGTATCGAGTATCATAGCAAAACAAACTCAAAGCTATAGTACATGGGTAAAGTTTTTAACGTTCAAATGCACAGTGTTTGAGTTGGTAAATTGCGATATTCACGAAATTTGATGTAGGAGATACGGGTTGGAATAATTCCCTGTCGGTCTCGGTTTTCTTAAAAATCAGTCCACAACGGAAGGAATCTATCTCAAGGCTGGTTGCTAAAGATAGAAATTTCCCGATCTACGGATGCTCTAAAAGTAACAATTTTGATCAAATCTTAATTTCACAAAGTTAGCCAAGTGATTTTTCCATAAAGTTTAACTACATAAACTATTAAAGTGACCAAGGGGAAATAGTTCAGATAATCTTGATAAACGATTGCGAATTTCATTTGAAAAAATAACTACTATATTTCATGTGACAATAGAATGGCTTTGTCTTAGGCATTGCTGAAGTATGGGGGAAATTTCTTTCAAATAAAAAACGCTGTCTGGTTTAGTCCGGGATCCATCTAAATAGAGTTCGTAAAATTTCGAACGGCATCATTATGTTTTTGACACTGCCTACAAATATTCAAGCGGGCGTGAAATACTTCATATTTACTGCAATCAGTTTTTAGTAAGCACTTATGCGAAGGCGAGTAAAGCTTGAATTTGCAGTGTACATAATGAAATACCTGCTGATTCAATTATGGCGACGACCGTTTAGCAATTTAATTAGTCTGTCAGGATACGTACATTCAAATTATCAAATTATCGTGCGAAAATTTCACCTGCACTTTTTATGTCCGATTACGCATTTTCCATCTGGATATTCCAGCCCTCGTCAAAACATCAGGGGTGTTAAAACATCAATTAGCTACCATTTCATCTCACCCAATCCAACAGATTGCCCACTTAAGATTTTGTTCATCTGAACAAGACTTCTTTTTACGCACAAGAATGTTGTCGATAGAAGTAATATTATTCTGAAAATAGCATCTGTACTCACTCCGATTCTTATCCCTTGTTCGCGTGATAAAACGAGATGATTCAAGCTTTAGTTTTACGGTTTTACCTTCCTTTTCCTTGCGTTAGAAGATAAAGAAATATTTTTCGATGGCCTTTCCAAGTCGCAAGATGCATTGGCGACCAACCGTCCCTTGTAGCCAGTTTGATATCAGCACCGTGCCTGACAAGAATCTTTAAACAGTCGAGATTGCCCCTCATTACACACTTATGAAATGGGCTGAGCCCCTCTGAGTTCATTGCATTTAAGTCAAGAGAAGTTTCCTCTTGCAGCAGCCGTTTGAGTTCCGTTGGATTGCCATTCTCCACAGCTTTTTCCAGCCTAATTTGTACGTATTCGCAGGAGTAGGCCACCGCCAAATTCGCTAATTGTCCTTGGGCTTGAGAATGATTCATCTCAAGGTAGATCGACTTCTAGGCCATTCAATCACCCATCTGAGACAGTTGTTATGCGGTTTACCGTGGACAATAACAATCTAAAGCGTTCTCGAAATTTATGGACTTATGTGAGCAGCGTATTATGATCGTGAGAAATTGACATTCTCTGAAGTCATTGCAATGATAGCCTATTGTTTAGGATTTGATTCGATTGGCCAGTCAAACATCACATGTCATAGTGGAAAGGCCTCCAGCCGAGGCTCAGTATTGTTTTCGTTTATTATTATTATCGCACTTGAAAAGTTAATTATGAAAATTCGCACCAGGGGTTTGTCAAATAGTCGCTTGACTGAATGCGCTTTTCAAAGGGATATAATCCTTTTCTTTCAGGCACTTTAGTAATGCTCCTAACATCTTACATATCTTTACTCCGTTTTTGTTAGCAATTGTCACGATGGAGTATTGCTATCGCTATTAACAACTTTTCCCAACAGCTGGAAAATCCTATATTCTGTGAAGTCATTTTTTTTAAAATTACGCTTTTCAAATGGAAGAAAAGAGGCGACAAGAATTCTAAAGTCGTGCTGCTTCAACAAGCTTATAACGGTGTGTTTGCTTGTAATGTTTACACACATGTAGTATAAACGCAGCCCAACAGAAGAGCAGTCACGGCTTTGGTGTAATGTAAAACGAACTGCTTCGATTTTATCTAAACAATGTAAACCGGAGTCTTTAAATTGATATATCAGGGGACCTATTAAAAGACCCTACTTGCTCGATTTTCAATAGACCTATCAGCTGTATTTATTAGAGTGATTTTACAATAGCCCGTTGATATAACTGTTATTATAATATAACAAACATTTTTTGCTACCGACAATTTCACCCAACTTTTTATGGACAATGATATTGTGGAAAGCAATCCAAGAAACATGCACATGTTCACAATATAAAGTTTACATCAATCAATTGGGGCCTCAGATCGGGGCCCCTGAAACAGGTAAGGCATCCTACAACCCCCCCCCCCCTTGTCCCAAGCTATTGAACCTCTCACGTCTCTAGTCACGCCTAGCCTATCCCCATCCATTTTATCGATATGTTCCCGCACACAGATCAGGACCCACCCCCTCTCCAACCCATTGAACCCTTCGCTGCATTATTCAGCCCAACCCATTACCACCCACTTTACACAGATGAGGTCCCCTACACTCCCTTCTCCTTCCCTTAGTGACCCTTCCCTTCAATATCGGCGCCAAGCCCTGTCCACTCCTACATGCTCTATCTAGTTTTCCCGTACACTTTTAGTTACCGGCAACCCCTTCCCCGTAGCTACTAAACCCATTCCTTCCATATCCATATCAACCCATTTCCAAATAAGGTACCCTACACCCTCTTCCCTTACCCATTTGACACTCCCTTCTCATAGCCACACCCAACTCCGCCAACCCTATCTACAGGTTATATACCTTATACACACTTCCCACTTCTCCCAACTCTTCGTTCCCAAAGCCACGCCCAATACTGTCTATCCTGCCCCACTCAATTCAAGTGCCTCCATACACTCTGTTATGCTTTAATAAGCAATCTGTGTCAATTGCTACTTTTGTTGATCGTTATAACATATATTTTTGATCTGTTTATCCTTACGTTTGCAACCGTGATCCTGGACGCAGGATTGCGAGAGGCGCCTACGAGAAATGGACATACCGAATTAAAGCCCCGAAATGCCCCTCGTGGGTAACTACTCCTTGTCTCCTTTTTCTTAATTTTCCATTTTGGATATTACATTTTTGTTCACATGTTCACATAATTGTGTAGTTTTTACTTTTAACGCCTTTAAAACATTAACAGCGCCATTTTGGGCCATTTAAACATAAACAGGGCCATTTACTTATTCCTAATCTTCAGCGAACGCTCAGGCCCCTATCTGATTCCATCAGGGCCGTCGAGAGCCAGTTCGGGCCCAAGAGTGATTTACAAAACTGCCCCCCCCCCAAGAAAATTTTCTGTAAACCTGCCCTTCCATCTCTCTGAGAACTAGGCAAAGCCCCCTTCAGGTACAATTGTTGAAAATGTTTAAGGATTCGTAACAGGAAAGTGCAAAAAATGGTATTCGTAAATCAAGGGCATGGACATCGCTCTTTTTTGTGATAAAATTACAGGCATTCATTGCATATAAGTATAAGTTGAAGAAAGAATAGGTTTTTTGTGTTGTAAATAGATCTTGCAACAATTGCACACACAGCAAAAACATAGTGTAAGATTGGAGCAGGAGTCTTATTGGAGGTCTCATTGGAGCAGGAGCCCCTCAACTTGTGTCCCTCCGAATCCCCTCTCGAAGCTAATGCTTAGCACGCCCTGATTAGGCAGAAAATATGAATAAAGCCCTTCTCTAGTAAAAAAAATTGATATCGTGCTCTATCAAAAAGTCTAAAGATGAAAAAGTTTTTCTTAAAGGGCCATGTTCCCAACTCTTTCGCTAAATAAGCAGATTTTGAGTTAGCCCCAATTTTCAAAAGATCAATCTTTAGATCACAATAAATATATTGAAGATAAATGTACTAAAATAGGATCGAATAGCTAAATGTACTAAAAAAATAATCTGTTATCACGCTCCGAAAAACTCACCACCCTACCCTGACTTTACTTGATGCTAGTTTGATTAAGAAAATCTTCTCGACTTCTGCAAAATAGAATTTCGCATCGGAAGTAGTAATCGTGGTACAAGTTTCCTTCACTTTAATTGGAAAGGAAAATATATCCAGTCCCAGATTTTTTAGAAAGGATTGGATGTCAGCCCTAGTCAATTTTAATTTTCTGACTTTTTTCAGTTTTCCATTTTGCGACTGCTCAAGTAACCTTTACTTTTCAAAAATCTCATCCCCTAATATGAGATTGCAAAAATCTCATCCCCTAATATGAGATTGCAAAAATCTCATCCCCTAATATGAGATTCCAAAATCTCATCCCCTAGCTCGTCTTCAGGTCAACATCCTCAGAATTCTTAAAGAGATTTGCAACGAATCCGCATTTATCTTTTCTTAGGCAAAACAAATGGTATTTGCATGTAAAGAAGGGGGATAAGTCCTTGCATCCTACAACGACTAGATTCTGGTAAACATATTCCAGTCTGAATTTCAGTAGATTACAGAGACATTCTATGAAAAAATTCCGGACAATTTTTTTATAAAGTCTATGGCGGGCAAAAGAATAAGATTATAAGATTTCACTCTTAGAGAGCTATCAAAAAGACTGGATCGAGCTTCTATTGTTAGGAGAGTGATCACCAGCCCAAGCATTGACTGTTTTAGAGGGGGAGAGTGAGCAAAGTTGTCTATCGCAAAGTGCCACATCACACATGCCATTAATTTAAACACAAAAGTATTTTATTTTATTTTACAAAACTTAAAAAAAACTAAAAACTAATGTTCTAATGTTCGATTGTGACTGCCAGGGTAGAAAGGCAATGGTATGTGCGAAATTGAAGCTTGCGTGCAATTCCTTCAGCCCAGAGACCATTTATACCCAGAATATATGGATTTATATGGATACCCAGAAACATGGACGTAAATTGGCAGATATTTGGGGGGGGGGGGGGGAGTGAAGGGTTCAAAATTTCCGACTGACAAAGGTCAATTCTAATTTTGTATGAGGGCCTAAACTTTAATAGTTTTTTATCAACGAAACCTTATAAATTGTCTCGTAAATAATTATTCAGCTGTATGATAAAGTTTCTAGCTTTCATAAATTTGGAAGATCGAGCATAAAGACTGTTAGTTTAATTGATGCATCAAAACGTAGTCCAAAAATCAGGTGTTAATTTTTCTCCTTCTACGACTTGCCCATTGCTCCACTATCTTATCTAAATTTACGTTGTCCAAAATGTCTTTCTCGCAAGTAAGAATCATGAGATCGTTTAGTCTTTCACAGTGGCGGCGCCAAGAAATTCAAAGTGGGGAGGGGGGGCTGGGGGCTCGAGTTGATAGAATTATTAGGATTATTAGTTGAAAGATTGGCGGGTGTCACCCCCCCCCCCACACCACCACAGTATTTATTTGCCTGCCCAGAAATATGGAGGATACTAATGGTTTGCCTTGGCCTGGGTTCCAGTAATTCAGTTTTGAACTTTTGAACAGTCTCTCTTTTGAGAACATATTGATGACCTCCTACGCTGGCATGTCACCCTTTCAGAATCTTCTCTATAGAAGGCAGACAGTAATTGGTAGATGTAGATAGATAAAGAATCTTAGAACACTATGGATTCGCTATGGATCACGTCTTTCTATAGATCAGTGCAATGGTCTCGCATTGCAATTGATAGACAACCAAGTTATCTAGTCTATTACATGCATTTTGCAGCGAACAACGAGTGAAAAAGATGGATGGAAATCAAGAGGAATATATGGCTTTAAGCTGACTGAATAGAAGCTATTTTAGAACTAAAGAGAAGCCAGCGATAGCTCTGTCTGGTCTTCTCGAAACGTTGGCAAAATCTCTTTTCCATGCTGCGTCATAAACGGGCTGGATGTTCAAAAATCGAAAAAAACATACGGAAACAAGATAATATAACATTTGATGTTCTTCTCTGTATGTTTTAAACTTACTAGACAGATAACAGACATATGTCTTGCAATATTTAGAAGAAACTTTAGGTTGTGGAGCCTTGTTGACTTTCCACAGCTGTATGATAGTTCTAAGATTGAAAGGGGTATGCTCATTCCATTTCTAAGATGGGGTGCCTTAGTCAGCAAGATTCTGACTCAATTCTAGATCAAAGATTATTGTCAGGTCAGAGAATGTTTACCTAAACTTTCAGGAACTGCCTTTGCCAAGATTCAGTGGCGGATTTAAGGGGGGGGGGGGCAACTATGGGCAGTTGACCCTCTCTCGCTGAGTTCAAGCAAGTCTGGCGCCTTTTTTGGACATACTGCACCCCTTTCGAAGAACGAGAAACAGGTGAGTTTACGTTTCTGATAGGTTAGTTTACTTCAAAGATTTCCTCAAAGTATAAAAAAATTATTGTGAAAATTTCCTTATAAAGTGAATTGAGAGCCTTCAGTCAGTAGTAAGGGTCTGAAATTGCTGTATACACCGTACACTCGTCACCAATTTCTGACAATTTTTCAGCGCCCCCGCTACTTCTGCCTCTCCTTTAAATTTGCTCTTGATCCGCCCCTGCCAAGATTATTTATATTTATCTAGCTGAGAACACGGAGCCGGTGATGGCCGAGCGTGGATGTGATAACAAATATCGTAGACCGGGCCTGATAGAGTCGTTACATATATATCTGAGGACTGTTGATATGCAGGAAGGTTTCACACTTAACTCGATCACAAGGCAACTTTTGCTTATACACGCTTTTTTTATAAGAACAACCCTTATAAGAAACATTAGGCTGAGATTTGCCCAGAAAATAAGAACAACATAAGAAAGGCAGGCTGAAATTAAACCTGACTCAAGAAATAAAATTACCAGCAAAAATTGAAAAATAAAAGAAAAGCAACAGAAAAATAGAAAGCGATAAGCAATATAGCATTAATTACATTGTCAAGAACATGTTATGTCTGGACACTCTGCACAGGAAATTCCTATAGCAAATAAGAAACAAAATAAGAAACATGTGAGGCTGCGATTTTGCGGAAAAGTAAGAAACGCCAGGTTGAAACTGGATCCAAATGTGTACGGTTTCAAGCACTATATGAGGACCGATAAACAGTGAATTTCATTTCTATCCAGAGCCACCCCTCACTTTTTTGAAAAGCAATAGAGCAATTCTGCAATATCCTTTGCTATGGATCTTTCATTTGCCCTTAGCCCTCCCACTTTCAACTTGCTGTCTAGAGATGTGTCTAACTTTCCAATGTTGGAAGAAGCTCTTAGGCATAATTTGCTGTTTAAAGAAATCCCTGGCCGGAGTGATATTATTAATCTGCTTCCCATTATGGTACTAGAAGGAATGGAAGGAAGCCTTTGGAAACTGTTTGTAGCAATATAAGAAGTTTTGAATGACCAAGACAAAACTAGCATTTGCATCTCAGTCCTCAAATGGAAACATCCATCATATAAGAGTCTGCTATTCTCCAACACCCTAGCTGTCATCCCCAGGGGCGTAACTTGGCCAGTAGGTTTGGGGGGGTGAAAAGGGTTTCTGCCCTGCAAAACTGAGTGGTGCCCTGCAGACCTCGCAAAGGTAGCAAAGGTTTGTCTTTACTCTATAGGTTACTAGTGAAAGCTTCACCAGTGTACACTGGTCTTTACCATGGAAAAACTTCTAAGCAATAAAAACAAACTTGAAACATCTATTTCTCTACGTGAGCGTAAATTATATGTCAAATTTGGTTTTCCTTGATAATAAAGCTTCTATCTCGTGGCAAATGATTTTTTGGTGCATTATATGGGCGGAGCAACGAAATTGAGCCCAGGGGGACTAAGAATCACCTTTAGTGACATAGGAGGACCCACCATGGTTGGGTCCGACGTGAAGAAAATTTTTGAAATTATACCTTGTAATAGGGCTAAAAAGCATCTTTCAGAATAAAATTTAGCAAAATACTATTGTGCTAAAAAACTGATTATTGTTTATTGGGAAAAATAGGGAGGGACATGTCATGCTAAAACTCTAGTGATAGACGTTGGGGAAGGAAAGAAACAGTAACCTTTTGTTTCAGACTGCACATAGTTGTGACTGACAGACGAAGATGTTGTTTTGATTGGGGAAATTTTATTTCCTGAACAGAAATGTGCAGTTTCTTGTATCGAGAAGGCCATCCAAAATTAAAACATTGCAATAATACAGAAAGTGATTTACTGAATTAATGCAAATAAAAGAAATAAAATATACGTGAAAAAGTTAGAAAATTGATCAAACAAAATCGGCATCTTAACAGTTTACTCTCTTTTTATTTCATGCACTGTTAAAAATTAATAGAAAAAATGATAAAAAAGTTCTTATCTTGACCAAAGTGAGGGCCTTCAGCCCCCTACTCCCCCCAGTGACGCCGTGCTTGTCATGACAATTTTTTACAACTTGAATTTATTTATATGGACTCAACCTTGCCCTCATAAACATATGCATCAATCATTGCATCCATTGGCTATGACTTTCGGTAAGACATGCTTTCGCTTTGCAAATAACGGAGCTTTTCTATACATACCTGTTCCGTTCTCTAAAATGCAATATCAGGAAGGTAGGTTCATAACAAATATGATATTTCCATTTCAAAATTCCTAAACGGCCCTTTACGAACTTCAGAGGTGACATTTCTACGTGGCAACAAAGCTCTTCTTGGCGCCCTGCGAAATCTTCGATTGCCCTGCGAAATCGATTATTTTTTAGATTGGGGGGGTGTCACACCCCCCCACACCCCCCCGGTATTTTCGCCCCTGGTCATCCCTTTGAGCACAACCTTCTTAATCCCCACCATGATTACTAGAAAGTGCAGAGGGTAACAGAGCTCCACCTTAAGCATAGAGGCCAGCCATCACATTTCTTTTTATATAAAGCTATGATTCAAAAACATGATGACTTTTTCGTTGAATTGAAGGACTATCACTTAATTTGGTTCATTTCAACAATCTAGATTACTATAAAGAATAGCAAGTTATTCTGAAAATATAGTTGTTTATAATCAGGAACTGCAATCTTATAAGCGTACAAGATGAGAATCTTAACCTGCAACTGCTCACCTGTTTCTGCTATCAAGTTCACCAGCATCCTTGAAATATCACATATCAAATAATTTTTCTAAGCACAACCGATAAGTATTTAAAACCAGTGCTATGCTAGAGAAACGAAAATTTCGCTTTAATTCGCAGTAAGCTTATGCTAACGACAACTTGTGTGGAGCTGTAAATGGTCAATAGCATCAAGATAGGAACAATTTTAATTCAAACATGATGCAAAAGACGAAAACACAAGCATATAATCAAGACCAGACAGGGAATTCTATCTTCACCCTTTATCCTATCCTTTCCTCTCCCTTTCGGGACTTCAAACAAAAGTTTAATATAACTGAAAGGTGTAGTAGACATTTTCAATGCTCCTTTTTAGCTTACCTTTTTTTCTTTTTAAATTAAACCATATACAAAATACTGTTCAAAATATAAAAACAATGCACATTATTACAGTGCAATGAACAGCTTTCCTCTGCATTTATGACTTTCTTAGAATCTATTTGGTCACAGTTGATCAAAACAAATTTCATGCAAGTAGTTTAATATTTTCTTAATTTTCTGTAACTTACTTGCCTTACTATAGATCGTCTCGAAATTTTCAGTCTCACGAATAGGAAAGAACGCAATAATAAAAAAACTAGATGTAAATTTTTATTGCAGGCTAGCAAAGCAGCTCTTTGATTCACGTTATCAAGATCCAGAAACACATTTAAGGGGGTGTGAACATTTTATAAATGCTATTTTTACAGTAAAAGTAGCATTTGGTTCTGACAAATATTTTGTTCTTGTGTTTCTTTACCCAATTCAACAGAAATTCGTATAATTCGAGATAAAGAGCATTTTCCCACCAAAGGACACAGAAAAGAATCAAACAAAGAGACAGGCAGTCGAGATATAGAGAAGTGCCTTTCTATACAAGAAAACACGAGAATTGGAAAAACGTCAGCGTTTGTTTCAGATAACGGGCAGTTGGGATCGAGGATAAAAACTGTATTTGAGCATTAAAACTGAAACAGTCCTTGAATTCTAGATGACCTCTGATAATTTCTTGTAAACACCCTAATACTTAGAAAGATCCTGCTGCAATTTTTAATAAGCAGCTTCATTATAAACGGGTATTTTCGTTTTATGCATGTACGGACAGCAATAACGGTAGTGATATACATAAACATGTGTAACTTGCAGCTGGTTCATCTTTCAAAATATCATTCCTGGCAATTCAAATTTGATCATTCTAAAAACAGATGTACTGATCCTTTACAAACAGATCTGCTTCTGAGAGCTGTTCAATTTTAATAACCGTGGGACTTCTGAAGATGCGCATTTGAAGGCTCACGAAAACCTGAATTCCCCAAGCGCGATTTGCCTAACAGGATAAGTGGAATTGTCAAAGGTTCGGGATCATTTGTGTGCCCGTGATTATCAAGGTTTTAGTGTTTGGATTAATTTGCAAATAAGACCTAATTGCAGTTGGTGGGAATTTCTAATCTTATGACTGATTCAACAGCCACAATCCAATGGAGGTCGTCGGCACGTCTCTTTGAATTTGATATTGCCACGAATGTTTCTTACTGTTACCGTTTGTTTCGACACTGGTTGACAACCGAAGGTTTTATCATGTAGAATGTATAATGACGTCATGGGAAACTTTTTTTATATTGGTTGATAACATCGTACAGCTATTCCTCAATGTGCATCTCCAGGACAATTTGAATAGATTCACCTCTAAAAACTATCGCACACATTTTGCAACAAAGAGAAACTATTACAAGACTGAAAATGTAAGAAATCTTTCTTCTTTAGCAATGCAATGCAACTAAACTTATTCTAAAATAAATTCATTCATTTGTTTCTGGGATGCGCGCGTTTTTCTTGGTAAATTCGTGATAGAAACGCCAAAACGTATTGGGCAAACGAGTCACAAAGAGGCAATGGACCAACATTCTAAGGAGGGCAAAGGTGTCATGGAGCTGTCTAGTTTCCATACTGCTCGACCTGATGACGTAATTAGTTTACCCTAAACCTAACCCTAACCCTAACCCTAAATCTAACCCTAACCCTTTACTTTAAAAAATTAATCATGCTAATTTATGACTATTAATCATGCTTATTATGACTATCAGGTCAAGCAGTATGGAAACTAGACAATTCCATGTGTCATGGGTATCAATTTCTTACAATCAATTTTGAAGTAAGAACAGCATCAAGAGCACCTGAGCCTATACTTGCTCCATGAGCCTCTGTTTCGCTACTGCCTCACTTGATGGACGCTACATCGGTTATTATAAAATTATCTATTTCTTATAAAGTTAAGACTGTAGTCTACTAGGAAGTATATTTGATAGTTTCTTGAGCAATTTTAGCAGATCTTTTTTCGGTGTCTGGCTTTCAATAGCATGGCTAGATCTATGGGGGATTTGTATCCATTGCCTTTAGCATAACTTGCATAGATGTCCATTAGATAACAACTCCACAGCCATTTTTCTGCGGGAGCCTCTTTTGTCAGGTGGGGCTTGTTGGGCCAGTAAGGTGAATAATTTGCAGAAGGGGTTTAAATATTATCTTCTATAATACCGTATATAAAAGATAAGAGTTTTTAACAAACACTGGTCCAATAACTATCGTGACGTTTAGAATAATTTAGTATAAATCAACACATCAGAATTACATAATCTTTGTATGTTTGTACGTGTTTCACACAAAAAAGGCCCTACAAAAGTATTTTAGGAACATTTGATCCATCAGTGCAAAAGCATTAACTTTGCAGCACACCTTGATTTCATTGTTAGAAGAAAGCACAAAATAGCGGATATGTAGCATGCTGAACTAAAGTACTTTTCGTCCGACACTCTTCAGAGTGTAAACGTCGGATAATGACCGACAGTAAGCAGAAAATTTACATCCAGGTGTGGATCGAAAGCAACGTGAGAGGCAAAAAGATGTGTTTCATTGGTTCTTTCAAGAAAGTTCTTTCGGTCATTACCTAACGTTTATACTCTTGAGTCGGACGAAATCTACTTTATTATGCTATGTTTCGTGCCATCTTCAAATTTCGCGTTACAAAAAAACGTATTTGGTTATTTCATTGTTAATTGAAAAAGAAAATGTTCAGGGAAAATACTGATTTTTAATCCTGACAACAAAAAATCATAACGTAGGATATTATTAAACTTCAGCGCGAAAATTTTGTCTTGCATGCTAATGCCTTAATGGCAAGCGCCATCACAGAATCTGGTTGCTTCTTTCCCCGTAACTAAATTGTCTACAGCGGTAAAACCTGATCATTTCAGCTTTCTATAATGAGCTTTCCGTCGTGTTATATACCTCGCACAACTACTGGGCAAGGCTGAGCTGGTAAAAAGTTCGTCTAGAATCAAAAGATTAATATCCAGCCAAGCAGATGATCTACCATCGCATTTTATGCAACAATTTCACGGTTAAATCATGCAGACAATGAGATCAGTTTCCTGACCACCACGCATCAGCTTAAATTCCCCGTGTTTTCGCGGATCCGATTATGCAGTGACCCCAGATGTGTATCTCTAGGAGCAGCGTTTCCTTCGTCTGCATCTTAGGTTACAGGCAGAGGTAGCCTCAATAAAGAGGCGAAAGGGGTGGCAAGTATAAAATCTATGAGTTGTAGTAGTATGGAAAGAAAATACTCTCTTCGAATAACAACAAGATCTGTAATTTGAATGTGCATCTAACGTGCTCGCATGCCTGCTACTTCTAATTACTCCTTTTACCCCTGTGTTGAATACATAACATACTTCATTACTATAGCAAGTAATAATAATAATAACAATAATAATAATAATAAGACCATATTTATACAGGTAATCGTGTTCAGCAAAAATGAGTTTACTGCTATCAATCAAGGACCTGTGAGTTAACCCTGTTCATGTGGTTAAGGGTGGGTTTATTTACAAAAATCGATTTTGGACTGGTATCATTCATGTAACCCTGATTTCAGATTGACCTACTGCAAATATTCCGTTCAAAAATCCTTGCTGCATAGGTCAGACTAACAGGCAATTGGAAATGCAACCATTTAGGCTTAGGAAGTTAGGATGCTCCAGCCATGTCTTGAAAAATTACGCTAGAATTAAGTTTTATTAATTATTTTGCCCCTCCCCCCTCGTCTGGCCAAACATACTACTAAAATGTATGCAACTGATTATGTAACTAAACATGCAGACAGATCGCTTCATAAGTTTAATAGCCATTTATCTCGTGGAAGGGGAAAGAGCAAACAAAGTACATTCTTTTTATAAGAACCAGTAAATTTAGGCCCAAACTGGCTGTTCTTATTTTTTCTAAAACCCTTAGGCAAGATTAATTTTGTTCCTAAATTGGTAGGCCGTTATTTAAAAACCTAAACACGTTGGATATGCATCATGTAGGCACAATCTTTAAAGAAATTAACAAAAGAGATTAATTTAGTTTCATTCGAGAGCTTAATTTGGTTTTAAATGAGTGCAATTGTCCTTCCATGCCACCTGAATAGACTATACAAAATGATTAAAAAAATTTACTGACATAATGTTTAGTCTCGCGTATAAATCAAACGATGTTTCGACCGATTTCGACCAAAATTGTTCTCATAAAAAGAGTAACCTAGGTTAAGAAGAGACACCAAACGATACCAAATGGGCATTTAGAACAAATATACGTATTTCAAGGGTTTGGAGAGTTTTAATTCTAAACAAAAACAAAACATAGCAACGAGTCTTTGCACACTCGTTGCTTCACTTGCTCTACCGAAAGATAAAAAGGTACAGACCCAAGATGCCAGTTTCATATCCAAACAGCGGCGTGGGTCAGGCATACACTCTTTTTTTATAAGAACAATTTTATAAGAACACGAGTCTCAAAACTGGTCAAAAGTTAAGAACAAATTAAGAACAAGCTGAGGCTGAGCTTCTGCAAAATGCAATTTTGAACAACATTTTTCCTCAAAATCGAGGATTTTTAGCGATGTGTGGGTGCTTTTTCGGTGAATATTCAAATTTGTCAGCAAATTAAGGCTGTCTCACTCACTTTGTTGGCAAATGAGGCCTGAACTCCTCCTTAGAGCGAAAAAGCTAGCAATAGCACTGCTTACACCCTCTTAATTTAAGAACAAAATTAAGATCAATCCAGCCTCAGATTTTCGAAAAAATTGAGAACAGTCTTAAATTTACTGGTTCTTATAAAAAAGAGTGTATTTGGTGGAGGTGAGCGATATGGGGACAAGTGGTCTTAAGGCAAGGCTCCTGTAAATTGTTTCGGACATTCCCTTAGGATATTCTCAGAGGTTATCTGCCTAATTGGCATGAATTGAATACAATTCCTGATAACAATCTTTTGGTGGTAAAAAACTTGAAAATGGCTTTGAAAAAAGCAAATATTTGAATAAACTAAAGTTCTTAGTCTGACACTCTTCAAGAGTTTGAAACGTTAGAACATAGACCGAAAACTCTACGCTATGAAATATATATATCCAGTTGTGGATCGAAATAGGCCAATCAGAAACACGAGCACATGACTGTTAAGGTTGCCCGATTTTCGACAAAATTTTGAGACAAACTTCAATTTTGGAAAATTCATAAATAACGAAAAAATAACGGAAATAGCCTTATCCCCTCTATCTCTCTGAGTGTCGAGGTTGTTCAGCCCCAGCATCTACGGGTAATTCACATAACTTCAGCAGGGCCCCCCGTCAACCAAAGTAGGCGACATTGTTAGGAAAATTATTCTATTTTTTAGCCCCCCCCATTTTGAAATCCATGGCGGGGGTCCCTGTTCAACACTGAAATGTGGCGCTTGGGGACGGTTTGCCACCTTTTTAATGGATCGAGCTTCCTTTGGTCTTAAATCACCAAAGTTTTTGCCGAGGTTGTAGTTTTTGATAGTCGAAGAAAGTTTGTTTTCGATGTAATAATGTGATTTATTGGTCGGCGGCGTAGAGATAGAGGGCCCAGGGGATATGGTTCCCTTGTTAATGCCGAAAAGAGGATATCTTCTCCTCATTAGCTTTATCTTATGGAAAATTATATGCAAGGGCTAGGGCTTCTGTTGTTATTTCATACCACTGCACCTTTGGGATTGGTTTGGTTCAAGCTCTTGCAATCTAGAAAGCACACTGATCTATAAAAAAATACTGGATCGAGCTTCCTTTGGTCTTAAATTACCAAAGTTTGAAGCCCGCTCAAATTCAAAAGGAAAAGGGCCCCAAACAAAAGCGAGAAGCCATTCCTCAAAACCAATACTTATGAATATGCGAGAGCTGCTATGCTGTGTGTATGAGTGCAGAAAAAGAACAAGGCCAGAGCAGCTGAAAACATTGCTAGGAGTGACAGTAAAGGGCCTATCCTTGCACCGGCTGTTTCTGGGCCCTCTACTCGGATGGCGACACTCTAGTCACAATAGAAGCTCGATCCAGGCTTTTTTATAGATCTGTGAGACAGCCTATTAGAAAACATGGCAAACTTTTAACAGAAAAGGGTGGCCGCTGGAAATCTGTAAGGCGACGTCACAGGTTGTCACTTTAATAACGAGCATATACAGACACCAATGATACATAACGGACGAAGGAAATTGACCCGCAAATATTAGATATAGATCAATACACTTGGTGGCGTTGAAAGGCTCAGCTAGTAGAACGAGAGCATTTCGCCACAATGACGAATTTGCTTACTCACAGACGAAATAGCACATTTTTAGGTCTAGTTGCATTAACAAGAGGAAATACTTTAAGCTATCGATGTAGCACTGACGTTAGCCGGAATAGGTAGAAATAATCTTGAGAAAACACTCCCACGATGATTTTAGTGGTATCAGCTTATGCCTATTTTGGTTTGAAAGTAGCAGCGGGATAAAGAAGTCCTAAATTGTTCATTGGTGGACTTTTGTCATTATAATGATATTGTAAGCAACTGTTTGGGTTGGTTCAGATATCAGCCTTTGGTTTTATCTCGAAAAAAAAACTGAGAATCTTCTAATTCTAAAAGGTGCTGTACATGGTAAAAAGAAAATCTAGATGATATAATTATTAGAATGCGTGAGAGGAAACATCATATAATGTGGATTAGAGGTGCATGAAATGTTAGCAATGAGGTTATGCTACTGATATTTTGTGTAGACGAGGCCATAAGCATAAGAAAGCCCTAGCATGCAACAATACAGGTTGCCCTCGTTTATCAAAATATTGAAGGCTCATGGTCCAGAAAAGATTTTTGTGACAATGTTAAAAACCAAAATATACGGTTTTCAATTACAACAAACTCCCATGGTAAAGTCCAGCTTTCTCAAAAAGCTTACTATTAAGGAGTCACATGTAAAGCTTGCAGGTATAATCTTAACAGTAACCTTTAGGGCAATGAAACATCAAGGATTTTATTGTTTGTAGAAATCTTATTGATTTAATATTTTTGTTTGCCTGAAATCGTTTTGATATTACAACTGCTAGGAAACAGTTCACAATAGTTTCTCAATAAGCCATACTTCTGAACGCTGGATTGTTAGCAAAACAAGACAAGGCGACAATTTCTAAGTCGACGTGCTTGAAAAACATCTGCACACGGTGTTACCGCAACTTGCCTTGAACACAAAACACTTCCCAGGTCTCTCAGTTGTTAGTATGGAATGCAAGCGTGAGAAAATTCGAAGTTCTCAAGTTTTCTATGCAGCGTCTCTAAATCATCGCATTTCCTATGCGTTTTGTCACCACACTAAGGTTTAAAAATATGCCTAGTTGATATTGAATGAGATAAATTATATAGACTTAACATGCTAATAAAGGTTGACCCGTGTTGGAATGCTTTATATCTCCAGTTGAGTTGCAGATTTCGCCCCCGTAGCACACTCTTTTCTTTACTAAACTAGTAAATTTAAGTTCAGGCAAACGGTTTTAAATTTTTTTCGAAAATCTGAGGCTGGATTGTTCTTAATTTGCTTTTAAATTATTAGGGTGAAGCAGTGCAATTGCTTGAATTTTCGCTATAGGGGGGGGGGGGAGTGGGTGTTCAGGCCTCATTTGCCAACAAAATAAGTGAAACAATATTTACCGAAAAAGCATCTACATATGGCTAAAAATCCTCGTTTTTGAGATAAAATGTTGTTCTATATTGCACTTTACAGTAGCTCAGCCTGAGTGTATTCTTAATTTGTTTTTAACTTTTTAGGATCGTGTTCTTATAAAATTGTTCTTACGAAAAAGGAGGGTTTCTCCAATCTTCTGCTGATTTCTTTCTGATGGCAAATATTCTTGGGGTTTTTCTCTTCTTCGATGGTTATACTCTAAAGATGCATCCTACTAAAATACTATGCACAATTACACTCATTTTTTTCAAAAGAAACAGGTAATAAGAAACGGTAGGCTCAATTTTTCGAAAGTTAAGAAACAACCCTACCCAAATTGAAAAAAGCTAAGAAACTTTTATAATTTGGAGTTTTAATTTTCCGAGTCGGCACTCGAAATAGTCTTGACATTGAACATCACTGTATATTGCAACACTACACTTGACATGCAGTTTGCATTCATTCTCAGTAAATTGCACACTCAAGAAGTTTCCATTTAAAAATATTGTTTCGACTCCAACTTGATATTGATGAAGTTCAATGAACTTAACTGTTTACAGATCTCAACCGAGTTAGTCATTCTAGGAAAGCAAAATTCCTTGATCACTTTGTCAGTTCATCTCTGAATGTGAGTGAACTATTTACTTTACCTTGGAAGCACGTTTAAAAAATTTATTACCTAAGAAATTCAAGAAACATGTAAGAAACTTTTGATAGCAAAATGGCCAGAAGAATTAAACAATTGCCTACCAGCACTGGACCTTAGTTTTTCATAAAAAACACGTGTAAAATACGCCTTTTAAACCCCTTCTCTGTAAATCCCATATTCCATTTGAGCAACAACACGCTGTAGATTGCTCGGTTCGTTCAAATCAAATAACTGTCTTCATCAAACCATAGGCACAAAAATACTCTTTTGCAGTTGTATTGAAGAAATTTCAGCCCCGCTGAAAAGTTTTCTATCATAGGAGCTACTGTATAATTAAAAGGTGGTTGCAGTATCTCAAACTGAAAATCTTCAATCTTCGCACATTTTCAAGATGACATTTGACGCCCCATTCAGTCTTTTGTGTGACTGATGATGACGATGATGTAATTGCAGATGATAAAGTAGATTGGGAAAACATAGGATCTAGTCGTCAGTGCGGTAAAAGAAATAAGCAACGAATTGGACTGAATCATTATAAATCAGATGGGGTCTTCAAGGTATGGGGGGAAAGTCAAATAAAAATATTCAGAATACACTGGTATTATCAAATCAGAGACTGTAGACAACCAATACTGGAAGAGTTTAAATGGACGAGAAATAGTATAGCAATTCAAGTTAAGTAATAACAAAGGAAAGGGATAAATTTTTTTCGAAAGAGGGAGCATCGCTACGAGCCTATTTGCTCCTGTGCAGGGCTCCACTTTCTCCGGATAAGTGAATCACTACCCTTGTTTCAGTTGGCAAGCATCCCGTTTGCTCCAATACCAATCCAAACAAAATTGAACTCAATATTTTGGTGAATATTTTGAGCTGGACAATATTCAACTTGGGAATGCTATAGAATCGAGTGAAAAATAAAACCAAACGTACAACGCCCTGTGTGTTCCAGATAAAAATGAGCACGTAGTTACAGTTCCCTACTTTGATGAATGATCTCTTTTACAAATACATTTTCCCATCAAGAACTTTTTTATCTTCGGTGATGTTCCCACGCTTTTTTATAAACCAGTTATGGCTATTGAAAGTCGATGAAAATGAAGAGTGGGTTTTTCAAGCTGTGTGAAAAATGCTCGCTTAATTTTTCATTGACAAGCCATTCATGCTCATAGGGGATGTTTTATCGTCAGAGACGAGTAACCCTGAACGATTATAGCGTTAAAAGATATTATGTGGTTTGACGAACAGAGCAGGATTAACATAAACTTAAACAAATCTAAGTGTATATTGACAAGAAAATAATGCACAAATTTTGATCGAAAAATCGAAGCAACATTGCAGCAATATAAATCAGAGAAAAATAAATCTAAAAAATCCGGACAGGATGAAAAGAAAGGTGATTGAAAAGTATTCAAAAATCTGGCATCCAAGAGTTAAATAAAATTGCGCATGATTGATATCAATGACAACTCTTAATACTTAGTGTTTATTGACATTAAGGCAGTTAATTTCAAATAACATATCCAATGTTTTGGCTTACACGAGATTGATGTTCTGAACCTATGCCTAAGTCGAATATGGCCGAAGAGTCGAACCTGCTTATGTCAAAGTACTATGTAGGTCCATATGATTTCCACTACATGTGTTTGACGTACTGAACGCATGCCAAAGTCGAATGTGGCCGAAGACGAGAAGCTGTTTCAATCAAAGTACTATGTAGGTCCATATGTTTTTCTATACATGGGTTTGACGGAATGAACTTATATCTGAGACGAATGTGACTAAGGATGAGAAGGTGCTTATGTGAAAAGTCACACAGGTTCTTATGCTTTTCTATACATGGGTTTGACGGAATGAACTTATATCTGAGACGAATGTGACTAAGGATGAGAAGGTGCTTATGTGAAAAGTCACACAGGTCCATATGCTTTTCTATACATGGGTTTGACGGAATGAACTTATATCTGAGACGAATGTGACTAAGGATGAGAAGGTGCTTATGTGAAAAGTCACACAGTTCCATATGCTTTTCTGTATGTCTGCGACAAAAGTGGCCTCATATGCAGGGTCATCTTCTTGGATACCTTCGGTTTTTTGGACTCGGTTTCACTTTCACTGTCTATGTTATTCTTCCCCTCTTCACTTTCTTTTCCCAATGATGTTTCTTCCTCACTTTCAGCCCCAAAAAACCATACCTGTATTTTGTGTTTTAATTTTCTAGATCCATTCTTTTGAAGAGATAACGGTGAAGCAGAACTCCAAGGCAGTTTCGTGTAACTTTTTCGCGCCTAAAATGGTAGCACTACGCATGTGCAAGGAGTAAATTTGTCGGGCTGGAAACAAATCAATTCGATTTGACTCAACTTAAGCGCGACGTTTAAATCGAAGCCGCGCTTTAGTCGTGTAGCACGGCCAAGTCACTCGAGCTTTGTATTTGATTCGAGTCAATTAAGAGTTAGTGAATCGATTCACTTTATACGTCGTGCTACCGTCGAGCCAAATGGACATTTAAACATTTTCAAGGTCAAATAATTGATTCAACACGAGAAAAGCACGACGTATAAATCAGCCCTTACTGTTATTCTGGCCTGGTGACGAATATACAGAGGTTTGATGGGGGCAAGAGCCTGTACTCATGTGGCCATATCTCTTCCAATTTGTACATTCTACTGATTTTGCACATTAAGAGGTATTTAATGATGCTATTTCATATTACGGGATCAAAAGTGAAAAATTCTAAAAATAAGTTTTGGTGAATCGCAACTGTGCCTCTTTCCAAACAAGGCATATATCCAGTCATTATGCTATTGATGATGTTACCTTATGCAAAACAATTCAACAACATTATAGAAGTCAATACAGTGACAATTCACATATAGCTTTATCGTCATCCCTTGCCAAACATCGTGTATCGATGTCCAAGCTGCGAAGGGCATTAGCTAGGCTCAAAAGTCTTATGACAGCTTTATATACCTGACATCCAGCTGACACCCAGCGAATTAAAATATCTATTCTCTGGCTATCTAAAGCATATGGTGCCCTTTTCGCAAATTCTAACACTCGCAAAAAAGGTCGTTGCTGATTGCGCAGATTATCACATAGACATTGCGTGCACCTGCCAAGAGCCTGGTAAATCAATCGAACTCAACAAAGCACCCGCCAAAGAACATTCGCGCCTTAACAAAGGTCAGCATAGTGCTGAAAGAGGGCGGGAAATTCTGAGATAAATCCAGTCTTCCGATGGATGTTAACAGCCAACTACAATGTGGAGAAGCAAAAATCTCACGCCCTTAAAGATCTTAAACCAGCTGAAACTCAATTAATTCATAGCTGTTAACTTGTCGGTAAATCAAACCGTTAAATTCCAAATTGTTATGGTTATCCACAAGGATACTGGACACGCAGCTAAGTGTCACACATGCAATCTTTATAGTTTATCATCGTGAGAGAAAACATTTACACAGCAAGGCACCGAAAATGCAGTCACGTACATGAGTTTAAGGAGGAGCCAGTGGTGGATTTAAGGGGGGGAGGGGGGCAACTAAGGGCAGTTGCCCCTTCCTCGACGAGTTGAAGCAAGTATGGCGCCCCTTTTTTGGAAATTGTGTGCCCCTTTTGAAGAATGAGAATCAGGTGAAAAGTTTCCGAGACTGACGGGTTAATTTGCTTCAAGGATTACTTCAAAGTTATATTGTTTATTCCGAAGATGGATCTGAAGTTGTTGTATTGTTGAAGATGTTGAAAATTTTTCAGCGCCCCCACTACCAACTGCCCCTCCTTCAAGTTTGCTCTGGATCCGCCCCTGGGAGGAGCGACATATAGAAATGTGCAGTAGGGCAATATTTTCACACAAAGTAATACTGATGATGATTATTATTACTTTGCAATGCTTTTTAATGCAGAAGTCCAAGACACCAATATGGCAGACCAAATTCAATCGTCAAGATCATGATTTACCAGAAAAACCATTGACACAGAAAACATCTTAAACATATATGCCAACTTTGCGAAGAAATATGATCAAGCAAAACAATGTTAAGCATAGTAAATGAAAGTACAAGGTTGGAAAATACAAGAAACAGAGGGAAACATTTTAGAAAAGTGATAGAGATGTGCCAGAGAATCAAATCAATAAACTGGATAAAGATAAATCGATCTCAAATCATAAACTAGAGAAAAAACGATCTCAAATCATAAACTAGAAACTATAGAGTCTTAGAACGAGATAACGTGTTTTAAAAGTTTAAAAGATAAAGTAATAAAGTAATGTTCCTCAAAACCAAAATAACAAATAAAATATTCATGAATAAACGTATAATTTTTTAAACTATTGTTCATCACAAAAGCTACTATTCATTTCCATTTTAAGAAATATTTGCTTGAACCAATTTTAAATTCAGTTTTAAAATCTTGATGCTGTTGATTGAAAATGTGCCATAAAGACGTTTCCAAATTTTGATAAACTTTTAGATTAACCTAGGTTGCCCAGGTAAATACACATTACAAAGAAAATATTCAATAAGAAACGATGATACTACTAGAAAGACGACCAGGGTATACCAATAATCTGAAACATGTCACCATAACGTTTTTGGCACAGTCTGGGTATACCAGTAAATGCTGCCCGATGGCAAAATCAAGATGAGTTTTACATCTCTATGTTCTGTCGTTTTAGACGCCGAAGAGTGTCAGCCGCAAAGCTGTGCTATGTACAAACTGGAGAACAAATCGCGCGCATCTGTGCCCAGAATAGGTAGGAAGAATCTTACTAAGGGACAGAATGGCATCAACAAAGAAAGCCAACATGATTTATGCATCTTACTGCCCAAAATAACGAATCTCAGATAATGTGAAGTTTCAGAGTGAATATCACATTGATTGACAAGTATTTGAATATGATCTGATCAGGCACAGTGTATTTTTAATTAGGAGTTGCTTGCTTGATCATTCAAGATCGGCATCTTGTATCTTGCCTTTGTTATAAGTTTAACCTTAATTAAAACTGAATGGTTGAAATACATTGCAAGAAACTGTCTTAACCATCCTAAACAGTTGATCAAACAATTATACTTTCAAATGAATACCTTCGAATTTAAAATTTTAAAAAATGGAGCGCTTATTTGAAAACGGTCTACAATTAATCATTTCAAGGTTGTTTTATATGGATGTTTGCTTGAAGAAACTTTGTTTCAAAGCAGCCCATTTTCGTAGATTTTTGCCTGAAAATCTTTTCAAGGATGTTTGCTTAGAGGAAGTTTGTTTGTTTTAAGCTAAGAATGTTGCATAGAGCGTTTCTTTTATGTTTTAAGGCCGTTTGTTCTGAAGATGTTTATTTCAAGGTTGTTTGTTCTGAGGATGTTTGTTTCAAGGCTATTTGTTCCGAGGATGTTTGTTTCAAGGCCATTTGTTCCGAGGATGTTTGTATCAAGGCCATTTGTTGCGAGGATGTTTTTTTCAAGGCCATTTGTTGCGAGGATGTTTTTTCAAGGCCATTTGTTGCGAGGATGTTTGTTTCAAGGCCATTTGTTCCGAGGATGTTTGTTTCAAGGCCATTTGATCTGAGGATGTTTGTATCAAGGCCATTTGTTGAGAGGATGTTTTTTTTCAAGGCCATTTGTTGCGAGGATGTTTGTATCAAGGCCATTTGTTGCGAGGATGTTTTTGTCAAGGCCATTTGTTGCGAGGATGTTTTTTTCAAGGCCATTTGTTGCGAGGATGTTTGTTTCAAGGCCATTTGTTCCGAGGATGTTTGTTTCAAGGCCATTTGTTCCGAGGATGTTTTTTTCAAGGCCATTTGTTGCGAGGATGTTTGTATCAAGGCCATTTGTTGCGAGGATGTTTTTTTCAAGGCCATTTGTTGCGAGGATGTTTGTATCAAGGCCATTTGTTGCGAGGATGTTTGTTTCAAGGCCATTTGTTCCGAGGATGTTTGTTTCAAGGCCATTTGTTGCGAGGATGTTTGTTTCAAGGCCATTTGTTCCGAGGATGTTTGTTTCAAGGCCATTTGTTGCGAGGATGTTTGTTTCAAGGCCATTTGTTCCGAGGATGTTTGTTTCAAGGCCATTTGTTGCGAGGATGTTTGTTTCAAGGCCATTTGTTCCGAGGATGTTTGTTTCAAGGCCATTTGTTGCGAGGATGTTTTTTTCAAGGCCATTTGTTCCGAGGATGTTTGTTTCAAGGCCATTTGATCTGAGGATGTTTGCTTCAAGACAATTTAACCCAACGGTTTTTGCCTCGAGCAAATATATTTTAACATAAGGATACTTGCTTCAAGGCATATTGTTTCGATGACGTTTGTTTCAAAGCCGTTTGTTCTGAAGTTTGGTTTCAAGGATATTTGTTTCATGGCATTTAAACCCAACAAAACTGCCTTGAAGAAATGTAGTTTAAAATAAGAACACTGCACAGAGCGCTTGTCTCAAGGCTGTTTGTTTCAATGTTGTTTGTTCTGAGGATTCTCAATTAAATCGCTGGGGTGTACCAAGAAATACAGGTATTATAATCCAGTTACTAACTACTTTGAAGTCCAGGCAAAATTCAAAAAGAAAAATTGATCAAAGTCGTATTACAAAATACCATGATTTATGCAAACGTAGGAGGCATGACTAGGAGGCATGACCTGAAATACTGCATGTGTGAATTAAAGTATGGAATAAGTTACATTTCTTGGCCTAAAAGAGAACATTTGTCTTCTACGACGCAATATCAACTGGGCGACCAAACCGGATTTGGCCATCTACTAGAATGTACACTTTTCAACTTGAAGTCAGCCGAATTTAGTTTTCATGACCAAAGCCTGGCTGTCCATAAATGTAGCCAGCACAAACCTGACGCTTTGGTATCAATAGCAAATCCACGATTCCTAAGTCTGCATCTGGTCGTAAAATGATCTCCGATCGTCTTCACCACTGTCAACGATGATGTGCGAAAACTGGTCAGCTATCTTATCAAAATGCGAACCTTCCCAATAAACCTTGCCGCAACTTTCACAAACAAAAAATGTGTCAACTTTATCAAAAATTTGAGGAGGAATAAACTCACATTGCAAAGAAGCACCTTTGCCAATTATCATGTGATGAAAATCGATACCAGTTTCATTTTTTTGGCTATCCTGGAGATGATGCAGGTTATGCTGGATTAAAAAGCTTTCTTTCGGCCTGACCCTCGTCTTTTTCCAAAAGGCTAAAAGCATGTGTTCTTTTTTCACTGTCAAGTACTTGTCACCGTTGCATAACTATGGGTAGAAGTAGAAATTCTTATCCACAGAATTTTAGAATTGCTAAGATCATTCTTATCTTAAATTAAAAAGCAATACAATCTCTTTGCATCAACCTGCATGCTGGTATTTCTTTAAACCTTTACTCCTTCTTAATACATAACAAAAATTTGATCTGTAACAGAATCAAGTTTACCTACAGAAACGCCCATTACTGCAACATTTTAATGTGACGTACGTTTCAGACGCGCTGCTTAGTGAAAAATAAAGAAATAATACCTTCCCACAATTCATTCTTTATATCTTCTTTTTAAAAAAATCAGATCTTTTTTTGGCTACAGTGGCGGATAATCATAACCCCACCCCCCCCCCCCCGTACTGGTCTTGGACTTCTTCAGTGGGAGCAAAGTTCCATGATGAAAAAGAAGGATCAATCGGAAGAATTTTCGTAATCTGGGTCCATACCTGACACCTGCTAAAGATATCTTTTGACGTCACCCGTACGTTGTAGCGCCCGAGAACAGCGGCAATCTGAATTGCATTTGTGCCTTCAGGGACACACATGCACATTTTCTCCGGAACATAGGCCCGAATCTATCAAAGTAAATTCATAAGAATGATATTGCAAATAAAAGAAAAAAGAAATATCATTTCAGAAAAGTATTCAATACTTGTAATTCATCTATGTTGGAGCAGCAGGGGGCAAAGATGTAATGCAACGCTACAACGCTAATACAAAACGGTATATCTATTTAATGGTAATAACCACATTGTAATGAAAATTTTTGGTTGAGAGGGGTAGACTTAAGGATGATCTAAGCTAGCAAGATGTATGAAAAAAAACTGAAACAGATTTACCGTATATATTTTATTATAGGCCGCCCTTGTTTACAAGCCGCCCTCGGTCATGAGCCGCAGTGAATTGGGTTTTTAAAATAATGTAAGCCGCCCTCGGTTATAAGCCGCAGTGAATTGGGTTTTTAAAATAATGTAAGCCGCCCTCGGTTATAAGCCGCAGTGAATTGGGTTTTTATAATAATGTAAGTCGGTCTCGGTTATAAGCCGCAGTGAATTGGGTTTTTATAATAATGTAAGTCGCCCTCGGTTATAAGCCGCAGTGAATTGGGTTTTTAAAATAATGTAAGCCGCCCTCGGTCATAAGCCGCAGTGAATTGGGTTTTTAAAATAATGTAAGCCGCCCTCGGTCATAAGCCGCAGTGAATTGGGTTTTTAAAATAATGTAAGCCGCCCTCGGTCATAAGCCGCAGTGAATTGGGTTTTTAAAATAATGTAAGTCGGTCTCGGTTATAAGCCGCACCCACAGCCCATGTTGAAATACTCCCAAAAACACCCAGTCTTCAGACTAATGAGGGAAATCTTGCTTCGATAGCCACAAAATTAAATGTGAAAAATTTGAGCAAAATTTGAGTGTTTCTGAAAGTTCTGTTTGCTGCCATGGAAACAGCGAGTTTGTCATACCTGGTTAAATGCTTTTCCACGAGTAAGAATAACCCTTTTCTGTTTGTAGTACAACTGAAAGCAAACGACTTAAGAATGAGCAAAAGTTAGATTATGAATCGTCGATAAATGAACAAAAGTGCCAATATATTATGGACATAGTAGGGAAAACTGCTACAAGGGCTTCTAAGCGGACTACGGGTTCACAACTGGTTGTTCCTGAAGACAAAATAAAAACAAAAACCGAGTCTAACAGGGTTTAAAACAAGTTAGTTGCAGGGGAAGTAAAAATCACAAGTTGTTGAAATTGGGTTACTTGCTGAAAGCTGCATATCACTTTTTGGTCGTCTTTCTTTTCAGAACAAAAACGAAAAGACAAAAACGGTCACGGACAATGCCCCCAAATGTCAGATTTACCAAACAATACAATCCTTCACAAAATATATTGAGACCAGTGACAAAATCAGGACAAATTTATTGACAGTATTCTACTAAAATTGTATTTGACCCCCTCCCCCTTCAAGCAATTTTGTTGAGTTCTTGTTATTGTATACGATCTTTGCACAAATGATTTGCAACTATTTCACTAAATCTCAACAAACAACATTGCCTGGAGGGGGCGGGGGAGGGAAGAGGACGGTGGAAGGGTTGAGCAACGAATACGTCTATCTGGAGCCTAAGTCGAAATCATGAATGGTCTACCAAATAATTTCAATAGGTTTTCTTTTGGGTAAATACGCCAAACAGACTTTGACATTTTTGCGAGGTGGGAAAACGAAATATCTACTTCGTTTTCTGGCTTTCATGGAGGCTTATGGGCCTCTTGGCGACCAAGTCTTCTTTCTACTTTCTTTTTTAAAAGTATAGGGGTTGTGGCCATGGGTGTGGTGGCGGGTGTGGCTTCTAGAAGTTGCCTATAGCACATGCAAAAGGTCTTCATGATATGAAGATCCCACTGAAAAAACCAACCTCAACTGCATGCATATGATCATCGCCATTTTGCAGAATCACAGTGTTTACCCCGCAGCATCTTAAGTATTTGCCAAGTCCTTGCAGCATCGTGTCACAGACTACAGCTAGTTGACCTGGTCGTTGCGGAGGACCATCGACAACCCGCTCCTTAACAAAACAAAACAGTAAAGTGATAATTAACAAAACAACATTAGAAGTGAAATATGATGTAGATTAGGGAGTCAACTTTAAAATAATGGGCTTTACCAAATGTTAATACAGTGACGATCACTGTTAAGGGACCCGAGTGTGCGATGCCGTTTAGAAAATGCTCTACACGATTGGAAGCGCATATCAAGACAGCAATGCAAAGAGTAGTCTGATACTCGTGTTTAGCGTGAAGCTAGGCCTGGAAGCTTAAAACTCTCCTTTTTAATACATCAAAGGAAATCCGGTACATCAATTTTCTTGCGAAGTTTTGCTCGTAACAAATTTCTAACTTCTTTCTGTTCGGGAAGCAAGAACAGAAATTGACAAGAACAGTTAACCAAAAAAATTTGTAAAAGCACCACAGGAATGAACAGTCAGTGACATAAGATAAAAGATAAGGCAGAAGATATTAATCTTCACAAAGGAAACAGAATTAATCTTCACATACCCTCGTAATCTGATTGTAACGAGGCCCTAAATATCCTGGGTTCTAGTGCCTTGTGATGTGTCATCATTACAAGGCATGATGAGATCGGAAACGAGATCGGAAAGAAGTACGCACGAGGCTTTGAGAATCAAACAGTCTTCCAAGCAAAACAACAGGAGAAGCACCGTGAAGCCGTGCTATTAGAAGATCTGGTGAATTTTTGTAAGATAGGAATGGACCCTATCACCGAAAAGCTTTGTCCTTGAAATAGGGCTGAAAGGGGTGTCGGGAATCGCTATTTTTGTTTCGTACATGGCTGTCGTCTTCTCAGTTTTTCACAGTGCTTTGTTTCTAATTATCTATTAAATAAGATTTGCTTCTGATAACTTTATACGAAGCATTGCTCTAAGAATTCCGCGCGGCTAAATCTGGAACAGGCTATATTAAATTCGTCCAACGTATAAAGACGGCAAAACCACGACAGACATGCCTGTCTCTTTGTGACATCTTTGGAACTAATATGTTAATTTTACACTGATGTTTTAGTAACCTCAAACAAAAGCCCTTTTAATCGGTCATCTGTAAATGAAGCCATTGGATTAGAAGGTTTATTCTGAATTTTCAACATAGGATTTTCTGGATAAAAGTCTGAGTGTCATTGGGCGAAATGAAGTATGGGTTTCCAAATTTTGCTTCTAGATTTGCAAAAACGCAGGGTAGTTATAGAGAGGGAAAGATTTAATCAAGCCTGAAGAAAGCACTTGAACTTTTCAAATAAAACAAACTAAACAAAGAAAATTCCTGACCATCTATTCTGAAAAAGCATGGCTGAGAAATGCTTCAATTGATTAATGATTACAAGATGTCCAACGATTTCTTTGTTTAAACCTGAGCATACAACAGAAAGGCGTACAAACAGGCAATGGAGAAATGGGATTCGGAACAGATCTGACGGTGTCCTGCACTTTAAAGTACAGTTATGAGAGCGGCATCCCCACTATTCATGCCAAAAAATGGCCAGTTTGTTTACTCCTCCCAAGAAATGATTCAAGCGATTGATAAAATATCTCAAAAATGGCATGATTATTCGCATAGCATTGTCTTATTCGAATTTAATGACACATGGAGGCATAGTTGAATTGGTGCAGAGGCACATTCGGTAAAGACACATTCAATAAGTTACTAAAGTTGCTTGACCCGTCTGTCAATCACTAATTGGCCAATCAACAAAGCATGATACTATCCAGCGCTTATTGATTGGTCAGTAGTATTTGTTGATTGGCTACGAAAAATAAAATTTACCTCGGGCACATAACTCTGAAATTCAGCAACGCTCTGACAAGTTCCACTAAAAGAAAAAGATTTATTTGAAACAAAGATCTTAAGCCAGGGTCAAGCAAAGTAGCATTTGCTGCAACAATTATCGTAAACTTACTGCTGCTTAGTTTGGCCACCCATGTTGCTTGCATCATGCAACATATGTTGCGTCGTTATTTCAAATATTTTTGCTGGAATTTTTCGTACATGGTTCTAGGATGTTAATGCACTAGAAAATTTGTGTGGAACTTGAAAATCGGCGTTAATCTTATATACCCTCATTTTCTAGGTTTTAATTTTCATTGTGCCTAATAACAAAAGGGATAATACATAGCTCTTACTATTTCCCAAAAATATCTAGAACTTTATCAGCCATTTACATTGCCAGTTTCTTTTGCTTCACAAGCCTCCTATCCTTCTTCTATACTGTTTCTTTCAAAAGTCATCGTCTTCTCCCAAAATATTTCCTTACAATTGTTTCCAAATCTAACTTGAGTCATCAAGATAAAGTCAACCAACAAATTCTAAATTGACATGGTAAGTTTAGTCCGGTTTGAAGCGAAGGTAATTTTTAATATCATAACTGATATCAAACCGATACCTTAAAACGGTGTTAATTTTATAGACTTCGAAATCTATTAGTTAAAAAAGAGTTGACTGAGGTAGCTTTAGTTCTCGAAGGCTTCACTTGAGTAGACAATTTCTCGCTAAATTTAAAAAAACTCAAGACACCGAGGAGTAAAATACAATCAGTGACTGGATCCCAGTCCCTTTCTAAACGTTTCACCGGATGTGACATCATCTGGTCTCCCACCATTATTTGGATCGCAAATCCATGCAACAAATGTTGCATTGTTCGGCAAAAGCTTTACAAGAAACGATATTCAAGTTAGTGATGCATTATACATGGATATTACGAGGAACGATCTTCAAACATCTTTGCTTCTGACATAAATTTGAAAGCGCGACCGCTAGCCCATTAGCAGAGCCTTACAGCAGGGGTGCCAACAATGTTTTCTGGGTAGGCCATAGACAAAATCTTACTGCACAAGGGCGTCAGATTGATAATTAAGAAAATCATCGGCAAATTTTGTATGGAACTGAAAATGGATTAACCCTTACATTTGCATGAAAAATTAAAAGAAAAGTTACATAGACAGTAGCATGAAAACGTTATCAGTGTGAAATATTACATTTATTGTTTGCAGTTTATTCACATCACACATTAAACTTGTAGCTGATGTGGGACATGTTTGTCTGTATGCTTGGATTGTAGCTTTTGACTTTTGCTGTTCAGCTTCGTAATAGACGTCTGCTTATGATAGTGAGAAAATATGCCTAATAACGAGAAGATACGCCTTATAATGAGAAAGTATGCCTAATAAAGAGACAACAATGTTGGTAGGGACAGCACTGCAAAGACATAGCTTAAGGACCAAATTATTGAGAAATTTATTGACTTAAAACGGGCCACAAAATATGCCCTATCGAGTCACAACTGACCCACGGGTCGTATGTTGGACACCACTGACCTACAGAGTCGCTGTCGCGCATTTGCGGCATGTTTTCCCAACTTCTGTTGGAAAGAACTTCTATATATCGCTTGTATGCGGTGCTTTTAGGTGCAAGAAGGTTCGAAGCTCAAGGTCTACTTCCAAGATACATGTTGATAGCCCCTGGGTCATTTCTTTAGGTCAAACACGAATAAGATAGCCGCCACATGTGAAAATAATTAAAAAAATGCGGTTTTGGTTCAGATTCACCCCAGTTAGCACAAGGAAGTCTTCAGAAAGCCTTTTATTTTGTAAAATAATTCAATTTTAGATAACAAATTGCATCAGTAAATATCTTGCCAGGGAAGCATACTTAAATAAAGATCTCTGGTCTGAGAATCGCGGTACATTACCAAGGGGACTTTCAACCGCAGTCGAAGCCGAGATTCTCCCATGGATGGCAGCCTCCAGGGTAGCTCTGACACCGTTAAAGCTCTAGGCTTATAGAATTTTAGAAAGCCTAGATTGGGACTTGTTAAATAGAGGTGATAGGGAAATATGGAAAGAGGCCTATTGATAATGTGGGCTTTATAGAGATGAGGCGTCAGAAGAGCTTTTGGCTTACTTCAAAGGAGATTTCTTTAGAAGTTATCTTCATCAAATGCGAAAATGTCAATGAAAGATGAAAAATAAAGTTAACTATTTCACCTGTCCAGGTGGTTAAGGAAGGACACCATTTTTTCAACCTGGCAGAAAGGAAGTGATTTTTCTCCCGCTATGGGTATTACTATCTAATGGGAAATTATAACATTATATCAAACGTACCTGTTTGGATTAGATGTGAGGACGATTTGGAACTCTGCTGCAAGGTCCTCGAAAACATCATAGATCTTAACGAGACATAGGGCATCCAAGGCTGAAGAAAAAACCAGTTTCTATTGAAGTTCATAGGTACTCAAATGGAAAAAGAATCATAAAAAGATGTGTCATAGACTATGAAATGAAGGTTAAATGAAAACTTGGTGAAAATTGAAATCAAGGGTGGATATTAAAATTATACTAGGAAACTTTCGTAATCTTATCAGTAACACACAGCAAATGTTGATCAAATTGATTGAAAAGCCGAAACCTTTCTATAATAGAGTCTTTTTATAATTAATTAATTTTATCTTTTTTTCATTATCGGGCAAGAAACGTAGCTTTATACCCTTCCCGATTAGAACTTGTCCTAAATATACCACCTCTACATTACAGGATATATGATAAGATTACGAAAATGTACGATTGGCAAATGGTTGTACAAAGAAGCGTTAACATTAATACCTATAAAAATGGGAACTTTCTACGTAATGTTATAACAACCCAAAAAAGCGAGCTGTGGTACTTAAATACCATATTTTACAAATTCTGATAAAAATATATTTGAATGTGTAGTGCAGATAATTAATGGTATGTTGACTTAGATTTTGGTTTCACATTCATATATGTATTCATACTTCATATCAAATTATTCAATACATAAAATTCCTTCAGTATAAGAAAAATATAAGTTAAATACAAGCTAAAGTATAACTTTATATATCTTTACAGGAGTAGAAGTAGTTTCTGTTAAAGCCTATTTGGTGCTCTTCCAAGGAGTCATGTTTCATGTATAATTCAGCTCTTTGGATGTTCTCTTTAGAAATGTGAGAGGGATGGTACTTCCATGATAGTGATATGGATGTTTTGCACGCAGTAAGAGCTGAATAGTGAAAGCCTATTTTCATATCTTCAAGGCTATATCTTGGAATTCGGATATCCTTGCAGTTTCTCGTATTGTATTGATTATCGACTGATTCATTGATCAGTCATGTTTTCGGTCACTGGGTAATTCAAACGCTCTACGCGACAAAAAAAAATAAAGTTCGACGCAACAAATCAATCGAGCCAAAACACAACGACCTTTAGTAGAACGCTAGAGTCTAACTCAATTCTTACTGAGGAGGCTGCCGAAGGGCAGCGAAAATTTTAAGAAAAATGTTTGATCGTGTATGTGTGTTTTTAATTATGGTTTATTAACACATTAAAGGTACCGAGTTACCTAAGTATCATTGATCAATCGATTTACTGATTGATTGATTGATTAAATGGTTTGTTCTGATCGCTATTTTCTTTTTTGCGATAAAGCCCAAACATGAGAAATATGTTGAATCTTTGCTAGCAATGAATCTAGTTGAATGAAACGCTTGACACTCCCTATAAAGTCGAATAGTAACCCCTAAGCTTTACCTGCATATAACAGCTGCTCCTTAGACAGAGGCCGTTGCTCCCAGTTCGAGATCTGAAATGTTTTATCCAATGGCTTTCCAAGGCACTGCTTAACAAGCTGACTCAATCCCTTCTCTTTATCAGGTGCCGTTGTCAAACCAAGCTTTTTGATCACACACGGCAGCTTCAGGATCTGTTAAAAGTGGAATGTTTTGACAGGAAAAAGAAAATAGCTAATTGATAAGGATAGTTGGGGCTCGTGCACAGTGAAGGTCAGAAGAGGCTACCTTGGGTACCAGAGCCTCATACATCCGGGGATAAAGTATTGTAGACAGCTGTGGTGTTCAAGACACTTCTATCCAAGCGCATCTATTGGAACAGAGGCTGAAATAATAGAGCCAACCTCTGGTTCTTTTTAGATAACAATTCCCAAAATATTCAAATACATATTGTGCAGAAACATTGGAAACATAAATAAAAATTTACAACGAGAGACAAAACCGATTAATACGAGATGAATGATATACCTGTTTGCTCAGATACAGAAGATCTTCAAAATTCTTTGTTTTTCGCAGAAAGTCGTTGGCATATGGATATGTGTCAGTTATGACTTTTATGTCACTGTCTATTCCGAAGCCTACAGTAAAGAAAATTGATTTAGCAAAGGAGCAAATAATAACCTTGTGTCATTCGCTTTGAATTTCATGTGATTCACAGGCTAGAATTAGCAGACATTGAAACTAAATCACAGCTAGGGCTACAATTGACTCGCATAATACACATTAAAATGGCTTTGAAAAAAGCAAACATTTAGTAAACTAAAGCTTTTCGTCTGACACTCTTCAGAGTTTAAAACGTCAGAACATGGATCGAAAACTCTACGCTAGGAAATATATATACCCAGTTGTGGATCGAAATAGGCCAATCAGAAACACGAGCACATGGCTGTATAGGCTGACCAATGATCTATGTTCTGACGTTTTAAACTCTGAAGAGTGTCAGACGAAAAGCTTTAGTTTACTAAATGTTTGCTTTTTTCAAAGCCATTTTCAAGTTTTGTACAACCAAAAGATTGTTTTATAATACACATTGTTGGACATTGTCACATGAAACTTGCTTCTAACGTGCTCACAGATAAGTTTGATAAAGCTTTACGTATTGGCAATCATACTGAAGTAACTTTAACATGAAGAAAGAAAGTGGGCAAATAAACTCGACTTTCGAAGAACAGTCATCAAACTCTTTAGTGATTGGTCTTATAATCTGTCGATTATTCTGTCCTTATATCAATATCGAGCAAACACTTTTTCGCCAGTGCCTTTTTGCTAGTGCCAAATGCTACAAAGGTTACAATCTATACCATAAATTGATGTACACTGATCGCCCAAGAGCCCAAGACCAGGAACTACAATCCTGACAAATCAAATTGTCCAAAAGTGTAAATCAGTTAATTCATAACCAATAACTGTTTTTGAGCAAATAAATCCCCTTGTTTACTTTGCAGCTAATAGTTTCCATAATGCAATCTCTATCGTTGCTTTACATGTGCAGTAGTTATATTCACGTTATTGTATAACTATCATTAAAACTGGTTACAATTGTATTAATCAACAGTCTTGTTCAAGATTTAATGAACTACACTGTCAAATTTTTACAAAAACCTAGGACCGTATCACATGATGTCTTCAAAATCCACTAAAACATTTTGCTCTGCTGCTAATTAACTAAGTTCAACCATAGCCGCAGGTCTTTCTTATAAATCTCCTAAGCGTTTGTTTTTTCAACAACATGTTAACAAGATTTTTCTTCTAACCAGCTATGATTTCCTGTGGTTCACCTTAGAAAATCTTTATTAAAATAATCTTCTAGAATTTAATTTTCCATTTGAAATAAAATTTCGTAGTCTCAGTTCCTAGTAAGGGTGGGCAGGAAGTTATTTTCTACAACTAGATTACAAGATAATTGGTATAAAGATATCGATTGGTCGACGTAATTATATGCTAAACAAAGTTTGCAGCTAATTTTCATAGAAAATAGGAAAGAAAAAACAATTGCGGGACATGATATGGCGTGTCTGGACGATGTTTACAATTTCAAAACATGATGCATGATCACACATTAGTGACATTCAACAGTAGTGTTGCGTTGTCAATGAAGCAACAAATGACAAAGTGCTGTATATTGCACAATCAATTTTTTGTGAAAGATGGTTGAGTTGAAAATAGTAAAAGTCCACAAAAATAATTTCAAAAAACCTTCAAATTGAAGCTTTCGCCTCTTGCATCCTAAGTCTTGTTGAAAATTAGTTAAAACTGACTAACTTCTGTGATGTGGGAGCCATTAAAGTCCGCGGAATGATCTAGAACTAGATATTTTCTCCCAAATCCAAATTTATTATTATGAGATAAAAGAATTATAGAAAGAATTATACTGGGAAATATTCTTTGGCATAATTTTATTGCCCGTTTTCGGCGGATTTATGATTAGCTTATTGGAATAAGCGTAAAATTTACCATAAAGGCCTAATTTGTTCCCGGATTGTGCCAAATAATCCGCAAAAAAGAGAAGATAATTATTTTAAATCCAAAAGCATTTTAAACGATAGACTGGTATTTCCTCCTTATAAATCTAATGATACTTATACATATACACGACAATAATATTACAAGAATCGGATCAGCAACTAAATTGAAGCAAAGTTACTTAGAAAAATTAAGTGTACTGCAAATAAAAGCGGTGTATCTTTGTCAATTTTATTCAATATTATACACGAGAAAACCAGAGACAGCAAAGCTACAGTTAACAACCGTGGCACTGTTAAATAGGTTCCTCAATATAAAAATGCAGCCACGGGATTGTTAAAAATCGTATATGGGGCAGAAGAGGAACGTGAGTCTGCGATGGAAAGGGGACTTTGTAACAGCGGAAGAAAAAGGGAAGCTTTATCGAAGGAGGAATTTGAAGAAAGGGACCAAGGGAAAGGGAGGGGAGAAAGAGAGAAAGTGAGGGAAAACAAGGAAGGCAAATTTTATTACAGGCGTATATTCCATGGTGTAAAAGTTAGGGTTTTGGAATGTTTAGATATTTTCAACATAAATCACGGAATGCAATTTTACTTTTATTGTAATAACTTCTTAACGGTTTCTGTTCAGTGGCGCGTGATAAATGCAATACTACTTTGAAATGATGTTTGCAAAAGTTTTATCTGGAGACAAGGTCCAGTCCATATTCCTACATCATCCCATCACCATGACATCTACCTACGTCATTCACAGCATCACCTAGCACAGGACATTCCCTGCACCATTGAACACACGTTCACACATCTATGTCATGCTGATTTCTTTCCAAGTCTAGATCTTTCCTTCTCCATTGCATCATCATTACATCATCACAACACATCATTACTCAGCACATTTATTTTGTATATAAGTAAATTAATTTGAATGTAATTCAGTCAGTCAAGTTCAGTCAAGTTCAGATCAGAGTTATACAGCAATACACTGTCTCTCTCACTGGCTCCGTGTTCTCTGCACGTTAAATAAGATTTGAAGTAGCATCAACGGTGGAAAGTTACAGCAGACAAGATAGGAACCATTGCAATTCTTGCTAAATAATAGCGTTCCTATACATCCTCCTGCAAAAACGTTTTCTGCATTTTGGCTAAACATACACATTTCAGATTAACTTTCCATATTGTTAGCCCAGTCTTAAAGTTCAAATAATAAGTTGTCAAACATTAGGTAGTTATGTGTAAGTATGCTTGTAACATTGTTCTACCATCAACGTACCGGCAGAAGTGGACATATCAAAAGCCTTCGTTTCTGTAATACTGAATCAAGAATCCAAACTGCTGTAAAGGCGCATTACTACGATGCGGGCGCACTGAAACGAGAGCTTGTAGCATGTATGAATTAAAACATGCACTCAGTTTTCGTAAGGATGTTTACTGCACATGATTTCGTAGCCAATGGGGCTTTCAGGTAATGACAAAGCTAAAAATACTTTGCTGCATGCAAAGGTTGTTAGCCTAGCTTTTCGGAGTTTGCTAAGGCTACGATCTATCTGTTTACATTTCAATCCCATATCCTAACGACAAAGAAGATTAAAGCAGCTGCATATAGACTTGAAAATATATTTGAGAATAGCATTTTCCATCTCAGGTATGGCCATAAAATTTTGATATTGCCAAAATGATTGGTCTGATAATAAGAAAATGTTTATATTGAAATCCAAGAGTCGTCCAAAAAAATTTCATAAGAAAATTGGAAATTTGAAAACAAATCTAATGTACTCTCAGAATTGATGCTTTGCAATGTAGAGAAGACCTTTGTTCTTTAAAGTGGAAGAAAAAGTGAGAAAAAACGAATGAAATAAAGCATTGTGAGATGGGTACGAAAAAATTAGCAATGAAATGATATCATAGAAAGAGAACATTTTATCTCTATTGAAGAAAAAATGTATCTCTTTAAACAGATGTAATCCGTAACAGGAGATACAATTATGAGTAACAAAATTAGCGCTAATTGTTGCTTGTTTTTCCCTAAGGGGATTAACGGTATCTTCCTTAACAACCTTACCATAAGATCTCAGGTTGGTACGCAGGGCTTCCTGTGGTATCACTAAACAAATCTCGATCATAGTAATTGGCCACAAAAGGATAAAACGTTTACATGAATACAAAATAAGCAGTGAAGTAGATTCTTTAATGGTGGGATTCTCCGTCTGCACGGGCGGAGAAAGATCAAACATACAAACAGAATTTGTAACAGGGGCGTGATTCACTATTCGGAATTGACTGAAGGGGGTGGATTTTGGGCTGGAGTGGTCAAGAATAGTGGTGATCTGAAAAAGAAAGAGCTTAACGGAACTAAGAAAGTTGAAAATATTCATAGAATAATATGAAAACTGGCACTGAAGAAACATTATGGATTTATGCATATGACCCTTCTTGGATAGCATTGCTAAGTTAAGTGAAAGGAAAGTTAACTAACGACAGGGGTGATAAAACTGTTGGTGTGATTCAGTTAAGGCACTAAAAACTACGTCAAAATCTGTGCAAATTAAATCTTCTATTCAAGCAGTAGCCTCTATATTTTCCGATCTAAACCAATTATCTCTGAGGAGCGACCTAAGCAGGATTTTGGTATAGCCTAAGGTGCTACTGAATTGTTTTTGTTAAGGTTACTGTGTAGCCATGCCTATCATGTTCCCATTGGCATCGTCTTTGAAATCTTGTTTTTTAAAATGTAATTTTTCAGACTGAGTATAAAAAACGGAGACAATACGAGCAAAATCATTCAATGGAGCATATCTTCAATAAGTTATTTTATCCATCCATCCTTACTTCATTATTTTATCTCTTTCCGTACTTCAAGCCCCGATGCGGTATCAGTTTTAATACCTTCCCTTCCTCTGAGCCGTTTTTTCATCATTACCTCAAACGGAAGTGTCCAGCGTTTCAGTGAATCTATTGCGGCATTTCAACGCAAGAGAATTGTCACGAGCAGCCACTGGGAAATTTGCCATCCTGTTCTTATAGGGGCGTTTCTTTGCAATGGCATAATTAAGAAGAAAAAACATTGAACACTTAATATAATTACTTAAACAGCGGATCAAAATCGTTCAGGAATTGGCTACCACTAATTTTCCTTCAACGGTATTTCGCCAGTGGGGAATAAGAAAAGATTGGATAAAACTACTGATACTCTGCTAGACATGAAATAACAATGGACATCAGAGACTGAAGTATTTTTAGACACAGCTTAACATGAACATGGATACTGCGGTGTAGGTAGCTGTGATAAGAAAACTCAGGGACAGTAAAATCAGGAGCACAAGGAAAAAGTTTCTCGATTTTGAGGGAATCACGTTTTTGTTAATGCCATTCGCTAACAGAACTAAGGACGCTGAGGTGTTTTTCTTTCCAGCAAAAATGATCTTATTGCGTGTGTTTTGTTTGGCATTCGAGACGCTAAATTCGCACCTTAAATATACTTGTACTCAAATCTTTATTATCTAGTATGATTACATTATTGCTATCAATACTGGTTTGTTCTTCTGAAATACTGACTTGCACATTTGAAATTTTTGAAATTTTAATGTAACCTTATTCCTTTATTTCACCTTGCTGTGAAGTCTCCTGTGAGTAGGCATATACGTATCATGCATGCATCAAAAAATTTCTATTAGGAAATGAGATGCTAAGTTAGATGGAGTTTTTCATATAATTGGATTCTAATTCTATAACTCGTGATTTTCTTCTTAGGTAGCCCTCTGAATTCGCTATTGTCATATAACTGATATGAGACTTAAGACTTTGAAAAGAATTCGTGCTAGGAAAATAAAAAAATACCTAGCCTCAGCGTATCTTCAGAAGTAAACAGCTTGTTGAAAAGGACTTTCAGTAGCTCCTGGCCTTCTTGAGTACGATCGAATTCAAAAATATCAATGATATATACTTCTTCTTTCACGGCTAATTGCATGATTGCCATTCTGCAAGTTTAACGAAGTCACTATTAACTGGGGGTTCAGAAGCCATGTTACATTTGGAAATAAAGTGTAGCACGCATGTAAAATTGCAAAAAAGACAAAACAATCATCAATAGAGGAGTGTCATCAATAGAAAATTTACCGAAGAAGTCATAGATGGACAAGAATTAAGGTGCTTGGATTTTGTAGACCGACTGAAGATTTACCGACGAATTCGTGAAGTATTAGAGGGTGGGTGTCAACCCCCCCCGCTCCCCCTCCCTCCCCTACACTCCCCGCTGGCTACGCCACTGACAACAGTAAAACCAATTTACGTCCAGGGGTTTAAAACCATCCGCAATATTTCAGCATCGACAGACACGATAACTTACAAAAGGTAAAAAAAACTCTTCTGAGGTACAGTATTACAAAAAATAATTATAAACAGTATTATAAAAAGATGATATTTGAGCTGTAGTATTGTTCCATAGATAAACCACTCACTTATCTTTCTGGCCTGCCCGCCCGTACTTTGGTTGCCATTCACCATCGAACCCGATAATATTTCCACCCTAGTGACGTAAAAACATTCATTAAACCTAAAAATGACTCAAGAACGGCCGTTAAACTACTACTGGTGCAACGAATTAATGGTCTCTGGTTGTCTAATGTAAAAGAATTCCGATAAGAAAGATACTTTGTGCTCAAGACAATTGGACATATTCTTCTTCATTTTCTATAAATTAAACGTAAAAAAATGCTCATGATTTCAGTGGTGACGAAAAAGCACAGGAGGGAACTTTTAGAGTTTGTCCCTTGTATGAATCTTAATTGAAACAAAAAATTGTTTAATTTTCTTGACTACCCATGGTCGTTAATATAAGTGGTTTAAGAAATGGGATATAAGAGCCAGTATTTACTTGAAACATCACATTGAATATGTTAAGGCTAACTCTGGTCATTCATATCCAACAAGTGAGGGAGGTGACGGTTAAAAACGAGTTTAAATATTCGCATGCGTTTTCTGCTAACGTCGAGGACCACAGCCAAAGTTATGACCCGAAGAAGAGAAGGCAGGGGATAGCCTGTCCATTGGGTTATCCTTTCAAAAGCCTCCTCGAAAGTGAGGCTATGGAATTTTGAGGCTATTAGATCTGAAGACATAGATCTGTCTCAGCGATTCGTGTTAATCGTTGAACAGCTAATAAAATTTGATCGAGCAGTTATGGCATACAAAAAATCAAAAAGCAATTTCCTGAAAGATTTTGAATAAATTTCATCACACAACTAAACACTTCCTTGTCTTATGACAAGGAAAAGGAAGAACCTGTGAAACCCAAGATAAAATCTAGAATACACCAAGAAATGTTTTTACTTGTAAAATTCCACTAAAAAAGCTTCGAATAATATTCCCAATAATATCAGAGAACTCCCTACGCTCAAGGGAACAAAAAACAATTAAAAATAATCTTACGAACTCGAAGCAATCCAAACACAACTCCCTGGTAGAGCAGCTGCTATGTAAAGAAGTCATTATATTTCAGCTTTAGTTTTATAAATGTATTTATGTAATAATGACATTTACTTCTTTTCCAGTATTAAATTTTCAAGCTGAAGGGATATTGTGTCTAAAGAATTTTAAATGTTTAAAGAAAGAATTGTGTTTAAAGAAAGCTGCCTGGATTCAAACTCTGTTTAGTCGAAACTTTAACATTTATTTTTTAACAAGAAATGACAAACCTTAAAAATGACTTTAATACTTTGCCGGAGAGCATCACAAGTGTTGATGAATTTTATGTTTTCCTCGAGTAAGGGGTACGACCAGTACTTCTCAGTAACTGTCAGCTCACGAAGCGACTGTCGGCATTCCTTTGTTTCATCATACTTGACGTCATCAGTCGAAAACATGAACCCATCGTCATCGAAATCATCATAATCATCATCACACATATTTGACATATCAATAAGTGGAGGCATGCTGGCTACAGTCTGCAAACTGAAGGAAATATGTGAGATAAAGGAGGGCGTTGTGATATGTCTACGACTTACTTTAAATAAAATTATCATTTTCACCTTAGTCGTAAGTCAGAATGAAGCAGCTTGCATTGTGAAATTGTAAAATAATGGAATGTCACACAACGTGTGACGGCTTATTGGGAGCTTTGCGCAAGGTTTCCCTGCTACTTGTTAAAAACACGCATATTTTGAGAAAAGAGGGTTTTCAATCAAAAGCATTAGACGTAGCATAATATCAAAAAGACGAGAGTCAAGGTTGAAGAAAAAAGAATTACACAGCCCACGTTTGTGAATCATGGCCCGGAGTGTTCACATGAAGTTGGTATTTTTCTTCATTTACAGGCATGCTGTCCTTGTCACTTTCTAATGTTTTTACATAAACGGCAGGAAGTTAGTAATTCTTGATTAATTCTGGTTTTTCCTTTTTTAACTGCCCCTATAAACCCCCTAGTACCTCCAAGCTACCATAAATGCGATGCAACAATACATCGTAAAGACATTATCAAACTAAGCCTTTAGGGATCAACATCCTAAATCGGAAGAGGCGTCTTCAAAGAGGGTGTCCCTTGCCAGCATTAAGGTCAGGCGTGGGAGAATACACTTGTTGTCTGTGACAAAATTCAAAACAGATAACCATGTATGCACATAGAACATGAAGCGCATCGTGTGGTCATACGATTGGAATCAGTTTGCTAGTATTGGGATTTTAAAAGTGGTCCACTGTGTAATTGTCTTCCTACAAATATCCGGTACAACTGGCGAGAAAAACTGGCCACAAGTCAGAGGAAAATCGATCGATACATATTTTTAATCACATTAAGATCGAAGAATAGAGTAGGATTTTATTGATTTGTATAAGGTATATTGGCAGATCCTTCAAAGACGGGCCGCTTGCAAAATTTGGCACCAAGTAAAGTCTAAAGGGGCATGCTTCAAAAGCGGCTGGATCACACGTCTTGGACCAAACATGCACAAAGATAACAGGGTATTAACTATTTGCACAAAACATGTTTGAATCTCTTTCAAAGAAACTACCAAAGCAAAGATATAAAGTCCTCTATCCTCTAAATACCCTGTAATGTCTCACTCAAAATAACCAACACATACGTGCTCTTGATCATGAAGGGTGAAAGTCGGCGTTTTACCTTACGAACGCTTGAAGCTTACTAAGATTTTACTTAAACCGGCTGTTTTAAGACATGATGCACGCTTACACTACTGCACATTCGCTTCCTCCGTTGGCATTGTAAAACATTCATTGTAAAATTTATGCAGGGTTTCGTTGTAGTTAATTAGAGATAACATATTCTTCTACGTGTAAGTCTTCTATATGTTAAAAGAAGAATGGTAATTTTATGGCAAAACTCTGAAAAAATTGATGCTTCTACACTAGGGTATCAAAAGTATTGCACCACCTCGAAGGTGGAGAAATGGCGCATGCATGATTTTGACTGGTAGCCGCAAACTTTTGAAACCGCAAAAAGCCTCCTTGAAGTGGATCCACATATTTGGTCAACGTATTCCTGCAGAATTTCGTATTAGGCCTGGAAAATTCCTACAATAAATGACTTTCTGGCTTTCGGACAACCATTTGGATAATGGTTTGTAACGTTTTTCATTTGAACTCAAACGTATTAATAATGTTAAAAATTGGACTTGATTCTGGATATGCCAAAGCTTTAATTTCCTTTGTTTGGAAATAATTCTTTGTAAAAATGGTTTCCATTTACTCAGGTAACTTTTTCTTTTGTATTTGTGCAAAACACTCATTATATTTTCTGTGGACGGATTTTGAGCTGCAAAACCTTGCCCATTATCGAGTTTCATTTCCTTTACTGCCCCTAGGTGTAAATGCAGTGAAATAAAACAAGATAAATTCTTTCCCCTCTAACATCAATTTTTTTGGCCGCCCAATTCTCGGTTTCTTTACTTCTGTAACACCCTCGAGGAATCTTTTTTGATTTCCCGCAGCTGTTGTGTAACTGCATCTAACTTGGTCAACATTTTTATAAAAATTAAAGACCACTTCCTCGTAAATATTTTACAGCGATTCGCCTCTCATTTGACAATTTTGTTTTCTCAGGCATGGCTACATTTTTACAGACAAAATTTTTTTGCATAAGTTATACATTTCTAATCAAGTTTTCCAAGGCGTCGCAAAATTTGCAAACTTTTCCCGCCGAAATTTGCTACAAAATACGCCTATTTCACCCAATTCTTGCATTCGAATGTTTTGTATTGCCAAAAAGTTTACAAAAAGTGCCCCCATTTTGAACAAGGTGGTGCAGTACTTTTGATACCCTAGTGCATGTTGTGTAGTATACAAGAGACATACTTCGCATAAAAAACCTATTTTCTGTTGGTGCTCAGATAGACTTTATCACTTTCATATAGTCACTTCATGACTCTTTACGTTCTCACAATCATTTTGCATTCTAGTAACTGTTAAGTCAATGCAATAAAACTTCTTTTGCCACAGATGCTTTTAGTTTAATTTACATCAAGGGGGTCGATGCCAATTTATATAGATAGGGAAGAATCTATCGGAAATGGGGAGTTCAAGCTAGGCATGTCTAAAATGTTTTTCTGAGATTATGCCACGAGAATCCACTGATTAAAAAGTCAAAACCTTCCTAAAAATACCGGAATAATTGCTTTGAACGGCAAAAAGACCATTTTTACTTTTTGTACTACCAAACCTCACTGCATATAACCTAGCAGATGTAAAAGGGAGATGTGAAGATTTTTAGCATAGAAGCTGATATAGAAACATAAAGAACCAGTTCAAAGCAACTTGGTATGCTATAATGAAAAAGCTAGTTTGCAGGCATAGAAGAAGTAGCGTGGTATAGATTGTCGAAAGTAAAGCTGCAAAAGTGCCAGAAGGCTGTTCTAAAAGAAACAGCGTGCTGCCAAATAGGTGGTACGGAGCCTGTATTATGATGCAAATGAACTGAGATAAAAAGCCGAATGAATTGAAGAGCAAATGAGAACTATTAAAATAAAATCCGAATCATATAATAAAGAGAGTTGACTGAGGTCTATCCTTGCTGCACTGTCACTCTTACAAATGATCTCTTTTCATAGTTTGTAAAAATTTTAAATAAGGCCTAACTTAAATAATTTGAACACTTCTCAACAACGGACAGATACTTTTGTCCCAAATGGTCAAAACGCTCTTCAAAGAACCTCTCTTCAAAAGATACCTTTTTAAAACGGACAATTGCACTGGTCCAAACGTTGTCCATCTATGAAGTCCCCACTACACTTCGAAGAAAATAAGGTTATCTTGTAACTCAAACGAAAGTTATTTGAAGCAACACTAGACAATAGCACAGAAGCAACAAGAGGGTTCGAAAAATAAACAGCAAAATGAGAAAAATGTTATAATAAAAAATGAACTACCTATCTGAACTTGGCTTTCGGTCGAGCTCTAATCGTACAGCTGGCGGCAACGTGTTACGTGGCATGTTTAGGTGCTTGGCTAGATTAGCAGCATATGGAGAATCACAATGTTGGTAGGCCAGAAGGAAAATGAGTTGTTCCTGCAGCCAAGTATCATTAGCAACTGCAGCCTGGATTGAAATGAAGTACAGTGACTTGATCTGATTTGATTTGATTACATTGATTTTGATTTGATTCTTCGAGGATGTAAATAAAGATGGCAAATCAGACCTCGCTTTAATCTCGAAGTAAAAACATTCTTAGGACTTTGATATGCGCAGGGTCTTCTGTCGATACAATTTCTACATAATTGCCTTCTTGCAGATTTTCCCTATTGCAGAATATAGAATCAATTCTTGCCATAACTATGAAAAAATCTGTATTTTCAGCCCCAAAAGACTAACAACCAACCTGAGACTTGTTTTTAACAGCACCAAACCCTACTCGACTTAATTTTGGATATTATAACCCCCCTCATCTTTTAGCCCCCCCCTTCCGATTGTTGATTGACTCAGATCAAGATGAAGATGTCATTGTAGACTAACTCTGCTATTTGCATTGAGATTTAATGTACAATAATAAAATATTTACCAAAAAATTGCTTATTCATATTGACCTTTCTACATTAGCCCCACCCTCTTTCAGCCCCCATCTCTTCTTAGCCTTCTTCTAAAAGACCGAAAAATAAATGAGCCCCCCGGGAGAGTCAATGCACTTTTTAAAAGGAACTTTTCGCAATACACTTCTAATCCTTTGAAATTAGCCTAGTGATTTTGAAAGGGCAGTTTTCTTTCCATCCCTTGCAGAGTAGGTAATACAATGGCGGTAATCCAGTTTACAGAGCTCTATTTGAGGAAAAACTGAGTACAATATCTGATATCAATTCGTTTCCCAAAGATGCGAAATGCTCTTACCAGACAGTGTAATAAAAATGGACTTAATTCCAGTCGTGAAGCAGGTTGATAGCTATAAAGAAAGTTATCATCCGATCTGCCAGCATATCGGAGATTTTATTGCTATGTTTGTGATGTCATCACTATATCATTGTGTTATTATCGACAGACCGTATTGCAAAGAGGAAATAAAAATGAGGTAAAATCACAGAAAAGTATCTGGACTACGCTCCTTACAATTAAAGTCAGTATGATTTCTCGTACAAACTCTTCTTGATCAAATAATATTGATGTTAATGTACATGGACGTAGGAACCAGTGAGCACAGGGAGCACATGCACCCCACTTTTTAGAAACAGTTGTAAAGTGCCAACTTGCAGCTTACAGAGGTACCCATATTTTGCCTTCATGTGCCCCCCCCCCCTCCACACTTTTAACATGCTTCCTGTGTCTACGTTAATGCATATGTTAATGCATATAGCTGTGCCTTTTCCCACTGCAGAAAATTTTACCATCGGCCAATTCTAAAAAAAAGATTGGTAAAAAATAACAACGATCAAATAAAATAACGATTGATACCTTAATTAGTCCATCCCATTTTGAAAATTCATAATCGGGCTGCAAAGGAAAGGAAACAATATTTCGTCATTACTGAAATTAATGTTACTAACATGGAAACTAAACGTTTTACAGAAGATTCCTTTCTCTAGAAAAACTTTTTACCAGCAACATTCAAGCTGAACATAAATATGTGGAATGGCTAAAGGCGTATGCTAAAAATAATGGTTAGCAAGTATTTGACATTAAATAGCATTATATTAATATAAAGTGCAAGCAGTAAATGAAACCTGTGTTGCAGGCATATGCAAGGAAGTTTCCAAATGTAGTAATGTAGTAAACTTTAGAGTCTTTCTTTCAGAGTCTTAATGTATTAATATATATATTAGTATATTAGTATTAATGTATTAATATACTAGTATAGCAAACTTCAGTAAAATAATATCAATTTCTAAATTTCCGAAAACTGAATCTTGATACATGCTATATTATCTTGTTCCAGTTTATTAAGTATATAACCAACCTTGTTTCTGTTATTATAATTACTGTTATGCTTTTGATTATAATTTTGCCACGCTAGATAAGTACATACTTGTTCTCGGGTCGTGTATATTACAGTTTTAATGAAGTATTTCACTTCTGTAGTATACGAATAAAATTGAATTGAATTGAGGTGAATACAACATTAGAATAGGCGCTGCGTTAAAAGACATAGAAGTCAAAGAAGTCAATAAATACAAAGATGCAAAAATGAACGAATGTCAACGATATACCCAATCCACAGGTTTATAAAAGGAAAAAATCATATAATTGATTGGCAAGCAAACAACTTTACTACAAAAGCAAAGACAATCTACTAATTTAAAACTAGTTTCGGGCAACAAGGAGTGAAGTTTTGAAACGTTCTTACCGATTTATATTTCTGACTGACCAAGTATCGCAAGCTGCTGACATTCTTCTTCCTGAATATGTTAGGAAAATTCACTGAAAAATAATGGTATGAATAACAAGATAAAAACAGTCAACAAGCATAATACTTTTATACCTATCGGAATTCTCAAAACAACCACTGTATATAAATATGTTTACCATTTCAACTTATAATGCCATTATACAAACAGTGTCAGTGAACATAACAAAGAATTTTTCAGTTGCTTCTTAACCTAGTCTGGAAGATAGGGTAAAGCAAGATAATAATAGAACGAGAAAACAGCTGTTTTTTCATGTGTTGCTTCACAAACTGTAGTGTTTTTACTAACAAACTTCATCATTCGAGTCTAAGACTACAGAAAAGAATCATGAATATGCTTTTTAAACTGTATATGGACGAGTAGATTATGCAAAAAGGTACTGCACTGCAATAACAGTCGACAGGATATCGAAGACATATAGCAATACTAAGAATTGGCGACTGGAAAGGCAAAGAAAATCTTTAGCTCACGACAATATGCACCAAAAAGCAAGAAAAATGGAGCAAGGTCTATTTTACAAAGTACAGTATGTTTGTATGATACATGTAGGGCAATATTCACAATCTAATTAAAGTCTTACACAAACCTGGATCGAGGCCATATCTCTTTACAGCTTTCTCTGAAATCTTTGTCAGCGTCTTTGACGTGAATTTCGTTTTATCAACGATGCTTAAACGACGCTTACTGAAAGAATAATGTGCAATTAAATTGTGCTTCAAAAATGAACAGCGCAGGTCTTTTCAGTTGAAGACGGCAAGGGAAGCTGGAGCGATAGCATACTAAAGAAGTGCTTTACGTCCGACACTCCACCGAGTTTGAACGTCGGATAATGACGAAAGGTAAGGAGAAATTTAAATCTCTCTCTCTCTCTCTCTCTCTCTCTCTCTCTCTCTCTCTCTCTCTCTCTCTCTCTCTCTCTCTCTCTCTCTCTCTCTCTCTCTCTCTCTCTCTCTCTCTCTCTCTCTCTCTCTCTCTCTCTCTCTGGAGAATAAATCGGAAAATAAATCTTTTTCCTAAGAGATCTAGCAGTCAATAATGACAATGTGCCGATGACTAAAGTTGAAAACGTTTTAAAATAAAAAGACCAAATACGAGTAATCAAATGATCGCATTCTACAAGTTCACATTGCTTCACTTATTTATGCCTAATTACAAGATGCCATTGTAGTGGATCAGAATGGTCACAGCTGATCTGGAAGCAGTCAAGAAGAAATGCATCGTTCCGTGTTACAAATCTGCTTACATTCAAATCCGGAATGACATTTTAAACTGGTCTGTTTGATGCCATACAGGCATAGCTGTAAAAAAAGGTTTTTAGAACAGGAAAGATCTAAGTTTCACCTTCGAGTTTCACTCTTAATGCAATTATTATCGGAATAGTTGGAGCTGGCATAAAAATCTGAAAATTGAAAGAAAATTTTTCCTTAAAGATCGAGGGGGGAGGGGATTTGAAGAGCGACAAAAGAGCGGTTTGCTTCTAATTCAATCTGCAATAAAATCCTTATGCTTACAAGTGAAACGTTTTATACTAAGGATTCCACGAGAACGCGTTTGAGAACGCAATGAATAAAAAGCTTTAGATAACTTTGAAAATATTACGCAATGCCAAAATTTGGCGTAAGTACCGTTATAGTACGCCTAACATATTGGGCGTGACATACATGTTTATAGCGTGGATCGTAAGTGGAATGAATAAAAACATATTTCTATCCTCATATATGAAAACAACTGTAGTTTCTATTCTGATATTGACGAAGGCTCTCTAATACTCAAGTGCATCTGTCAAAGCAGCTAGAATGAACCCTAGAATGATGCAAGGTACCTACTTCTGTATGTAATCAAACAAATCATCCTCCTTAAAGCCACACAGTCTGTTCAGCATCTCAACATAACGCTCCTGCAGTATACGACTATCCTTCAACAATGCCTCAGCTACTTGAAACTTGTCAGAAGCAATTAACGGCAATAGCAGCTCTTCAGGGTCGACATAATCCTGCAGCTTGAGTTCTATAGCCACAATTGCTGCTGTTTTGGGATCGTTTTTTGAATCATACAGATACTCTAAGTGCTTGAATAAAAATCTTCTATCAATGCCTTTGTCCAGTTGAAAAATGTCACGCAATTGTTCAGTAAACTTGATTCCGCTTTTTACCAAATAGTCCATAGCATTATCTTTGTGTTCATCAGTCAACAGTAAGCTACGACCCTGTTAACAGATGGAACATACTTCTAAAATTGTATCTCAAGACTCACTGATCTATAACTTTAATATATCAATTGGCTTTATGTTTATGTCAACCAACTTTTGTTTATACGATTTTATTAACAAAATCTACAAAAATTGAAACCGAATGTTTCAACTCTATAATTTTGACCTTGACTATAATTAGACCTTAATTCTTTAAATTGTGGAGTTAGGTTATACTGTTCAAAAAACACTTTCAATGAAAATGAGACATGATTCAAATATTTTCAGGCTTGATTTTGGGGTTCGCATTGGAGAAAAAAGACAGAGATGTCCCTGCCTGAATCAAGTTTGTGACTCTGTCCAGAACAAAATTTTGAAAACACAAAACTATTCATGCCAAAAGGTGATGACCCCTGTGGAAGACTTTTATATACTATGACTAAAATAATCCCTTTGGCCTGCCATATCACCTTATTTTTCCTGGTATCTCAATTAAGGTTTTTAGAAAAGAATGTTGATAGATTGGTTTGCTTTATTGGTAACAATGTACACTTTTATACCAGCAGAAACAAATCAATTCCAGATTCTTCTATCAATCAAACAATTTTTGTTTGCTGTTCTATTATTGGAAAATAATTGTAAAAAATTTTCCAAAATATTTTTGAAGGAGTTTGATTTTCTTGCAACCAAAGAATCCTGCTCAACCCAAGAAACACATGTTCCAGCCTAACTGCTGTATTGGTTGCATTTTAATTTATGTTACTGTACTATTGTTCTTAATAGTCTTGGTAGACATTTCTCTTAGCAGTCACTCTAAATACTAATCTAATAATACTGTTATTGAAATTGATAAATTCATATACCTTCGATAAAAGCCAGTTTTTGAAGATGTTGAGGGTGATCTCAGCTATTGATTTTCTTTGTAGATAATAAACATGCTTGGATTCTTTGACAATTGCAAGAACCAATGAATACAAATCTACATCTTTGAGGCAAAATATTTTCTGCAGTGTTTCTTGTATGTCTTTATCACTCCCCTTATCATAATATCTTTCCAGATCTTCAAGACATTGGTGCAGAGTGTCCTGCAGTGACTTGGCCATATCTCAAAAAAGTGGCAAGATGACAAGCATTCCAAAATCTAAATGACTTTAAAAAAAGAATTCATTTGTAATATGCTATTGCCAGTATGGAAATGAGTGTTAATTTTAGATACAGAAAATTCCTGATAAATCAAATCTCCAAAGGACCAATTAAATGGTTTGAGAAATGGTGAGATGTTTTTGATGAAGAGCGATACACCCTTTTTAAATAGGAACCAGAAATTAGAGTTCAGGCTGGCTGTTTTAATTTTTCAAAAATCTGAAGCTGGATTTTTTATGATTTGTTCTTAAACCATTAGGGTATAAGGAGTGCAATTGCTAGCTGTAGTGATATAGGAAGGTGTTAAGGCCTCAATTGCCAACAAAATTAGTGAGACATTTGGTTTGTCAGTAAGTTTGAAAATTCACCAAAAAGCACCCATAGATGACAAAAAATCCTTGTTCTTAAATGAATCATGTCCAAAATTACTCTTTATAGTAGCTCAGTCTTAGCTTGTTCTTAATTTGTGCTTTTGACTGGTAGAGGTTGCTATGTTGCATTAGTTGCACAAAAATAACTGATTTCTATGATGTATAGCATCAATATACCCTAGTCTAAAAAGTGTGGCAGGGCCACACACAAGGTCAGTGTTCAAGTTTTAGAGGTGAAAAATTCTAAATTTTGGGGGCTATGGCAGCTATGAAAAGGCTTAGCTTGTACGGCCCACTTCTTCATAAAAAAATAAAGATAGTTATATTCAAAACAAAACAATATCCTTACAGAAATAGTCTTTCGTAAAGCACGCAGTTCAAGTCGTCAATGAACCACTCAAAGCCTCAAACGAACCCACGAGAAAAACAACGCCATGTTTTTGTCATTTTTCAAACTCGTACTGAAAACGAGATTACGCACATTTCATTTTGAAAATTTAGTTTAGGCCAGCCAGTTGCTTTGGCTTTTGAAAGTTTGCTACATTTTCAAACTTAGCTTTATAGTTTTAAGCATGGACAATGACGACGGGTATGGCTATGCTGATATGGAAGATGTGGAGGAAAACGTAGAGGGAGATTTAGATGATGACGAGCCCTACGATGATGCAGGAGATGCACAGGACGAGGCCGAAGATATCGAGGTTTTGCCAGCAACAGAAGACACGCAGCAACGCCAAAAGAAAAGAACCACAACTCCATATCTAACAAAATACGAAAGAGCCCGTATTTTAGGTACCAGGGCTTTGCAAATTAGTATGAATTCGCCAGTAATGGTTGAACTAGATGGCGAGACAGACCCTTTGCAGATAGCAACAAAGGAGTTAAAAGCAAGAAAGCTACCAATATTAATCCGAAGATATCTACCCGATGGAAGTTATGAAGACTGGGCCATTGACGAGTTAATCATCGAGTGATGTGCTAAATTTGTCACTGAGGGAAAACTGTATAGCTGTAACAGGATTTTCAGGCAATCTGAACTTGTTGGCGGTTTAACACATGAACAGGAGGATACATCTGGATCAAATCTTAAATTACCCTCTAATATGAACAGGTCCTAAAAAAGCTAATTACAAAAACATTCTAGTTTTAATAAGTGTTACTCTAGAACTTTCTGGTCTTGAATACACTGTTGCTTAGAATACACTTCAAACTTCATTATGAAAGTAAGGTGTTACTACACATACATGTATATACAAAGCAATATAATCATCTAACTGTTGTTACAATTGTTTCTGTAAAGATTTCCAACATACATGTACCTTTAAAAAGAAAATTTGCCTGGATCCTAATCCACAAAAAGTGGAAGTCACTTACAGTAGAATCTCGTTATAACGTACTCGGTTATTACGTACTTTCGGATATAACATACTGGTGTGCTTGATCCCGAAAAAAGGTGTGCTTGGTTTTAATCAATTTTAACTTAACCTCGTTACAACGTACTTCAGATATAACATACTTAATATGCTGGTCCCTTAAAGTACGTTATAACTGGATTATACTGTATATTCCAGATAACTTCTTCACATTGCAGGGTTGTCAGAGCTAGAGGACTGGGGCTGGAGCCCCCCCCCCCCCCCCAAAAAAAGACAAATTGTAATATATTTGTGTGAATAAAGGAAAGGCCTCAATAGCAGGCTGTGTGCCAGACTGTGTGCAGGCTGTGTGAACATAGCAATGTGTCAAGAATAAACAACAACAAACACATAAATGAGAAGGAATATAATGGCCACATCCTCTCCTCCATTATGAGTTTTGTTCTGACAGCACTGCATTATACCATTTTCCATGTCAAAGACAATTTTGTTTTGCACACTTATTAGTTGTTACAAACATAGCAAGATCTTAGAAAGAAAAAATTCTGCTCAAATCAATTGCTGATCCCAGATATATTTAAATAGTTTTGATTTGTAAAGCTTATCATTTTGCAAGACTCTTTAAAACGCTACCATTAGAAAATGCTTTATTTAGTTACAAGTATACAGGGTTAAATATTTTACATCCTATTTACCAAATAAACTTAAATGTCTTTGTATATTAAAGAATACTTTGGTATATCTCTAAGGTCAATCGGGCATGGAACTATTAGCTTTCCCCTCAGGGCCCCCCTTAGTATCACTTCTACTAGATCTATGAAGTCTTGTTTTTTCTTGAAAGCACCAATAAACTTTGTGTGGTCTTGCGTCCTAAATTGAAAAAAAATAAATGAGAGACATTTACCTACAAAGTCCAACTGATGATAGCAAATTGAATTAGATTTTGTCTTAAGCAGTAGAAATATACAAATAACCAAATAAATCAACATTAAAAAAAGTCAACTATTATAAGATTATTATAGCTTATGAAATATAAATAAGCCTAACACCATGAAGATAAAAAGGCCTCAACATGATCACAGACCAATTAGTATGGAAAAAACAAAATAATATCACATCTCCTTGAAAATAAACAGGTAATGAATTGTCTTTACAGATCATTGAAATATTTTGGCATGGCATTTCATTCCTGCTTGTCAAGAGTGCCTGTGTTGTAAGGAATGTCTAGAAGCAACACCCAATACCATCCCCATGATCACCAGGGCCTATTCATTTGAAGTGGTTGCCTCAGCACTCAAGTAAACCCAACCATGCAAGCATTTGATCGCTTGGGCAAAGCAGTAATTTTGAGGAATAAATGACACATCAATTAACACATTTCTAGTCATCTTTTGTGACCCAAGCAAGTGACATGGACAATACAAAGCTGATATATCAAACACAGGAAATATAAGTAAGCTGACTTAACCACAACTCAACCAAAAGATGCATTTGAAAATCAATTACATCCCAAATGTTTAGGAATACCATTAACACTCAGTATTTAAACTACAATAGCACCTTTCTGGGTAGTTAAAGTGCTTTCAAAAAAGAACAACATTTTGTGATCATCAGGCAAAAAGGTCTATAAGACATTGGTGATGTGTATATAGTTTATAAATTAATTACATTTTTATCAGGAATCTAATCTTCCTCGGAGTGTATCAAAGGTCATTGTAACAGTTCGTTTTCATTTGATATTACCTTCAATCTTGGCAAAAAATAGCTGAGACTTTTTTTCAAAAAGTGAAGTCACATGTCTTTTTATTATATAACATGCTCTGGTAGCCCACACCCCCTTCCCCCCGATGTCAATGTTGGGTTTTATGATTGCGGTATAACTGGGCATGACCGCGAGCAGAATTACTCTCATCACAACATTGCATTGGGGGGACGGGGGGCTGGATGATTTGAAACTAGCTCAATTTTCTGCGAGTGTCTCAGCATTTTTTGCCAAGGGTGTTGAACAAAAGGATCATATGGTTTTTATAAACATTACAGGCTCTTTTAGCATTGTTCAATATTATCATTTTTAGAGCGATCGCTAGTGCAAGAACAAACATGAACTCTGGGCCACTCAAGTGGGCTATGGGTCACACCCTGTGTTCTTGCATTTCTCTGATTTGTTTTGAAAACACTTATCAGTTTTGTATATGAAAACACTCAAACTATTCTCCAACTTTATAAAGCTAATAGAAGTTGCTCGGTGAAATCATTGCTGATCTTACTTCCAAAATATTTTTGTCACCTTAGACTCCTTAAACAGTATAGTAAGTTTCCAAGTATTGTTCATAAAATCTCAAAATGACTTATCAAGCAACAATGACCCAACCAAACAACAAAACATCTTCAGTCTTTCAGGAGGTGCCATTATACAAGACTTGAAGTTTTTGACTCAGATAAACTATCTTAGAGATATAATATTTGCCTCACCCATAGTCAACCTTGATGTGTTGGCCATTGTAAAAGAATATAGTTGCTGGAAAAAGTGTTATGTCAAAGTATTGCACATAAATAGGGATGCTGTCAGCATCAACAGTGTAAATATCAGCCATTCGTGCCAGATCTGGAGCTGCCTTTGAGAGCTAAAATGTCAAGGAAAAGAGCACACTCAAGCCTAGATAATATCAAAGAATGAACAATTCCAAAAACATTACACAACTGGATATCATCTTCAGCTTTTGAAAAGGATACCAGGATTCATAGAACCAATCAAACTCCTTACAGCACTGGGAGCCAAAATAAATATGGCTCATGTTCACAAGAAACCAAATACTGGATTTGCTGATTGCAAAGTAGGGTTCTGCTGATTGGTCTGTTCTTCATTATCACTTTTCTTGATAGTGAACTTTACTTAATAGTGAAATGAATAATAAACTTTACTAGAACAAATGCAGTGATTACTACATGCAAGGACACTTTTCTAGCAACTGCATCACCCTGAATGCCAATTTTTGGCAAACGGGTCAATGAATTTGGATTAAAACTGACTAGGATTGCCAAACTACAGTAGTAGGCAAAGCAATTAAATCCTTAACATGAACCCACACCTTGTTTTAAAAGACATTAGTGATACCCAAGCCTTTTTTCACCAACTTAGAAGCATTAATAAATATTAATTGTTTGTTCAAACTTGCTTATCTGTTAGCTCAGTTTTCTTAGCATGGCAATGCAATTCTCAACAATATTTTGCTTCAACCAGGTCAAGAAGTATATAACCATGTTGGAACATATTCTATTTTGGCTATGCATAGCTGTGAGTAACAGCATACTATCAGCTGTGACCTTCGAGCAGAGGAATGTGAGCTGCAAGCAACAACGGTTTTGTAAACATGGCTACAGTAATTATTTAACACTCGATTGATATTTTGGGTCATGTGCAAGCGCAAGAAACCCATCGTAGCTGCAAGTATATGCAAGTTTGTAAGCCTAGGAATACACTCCTGTTACATGCAGTAAGTAAACTTGTAAGACTGTGTTTAAGTAAGCAATTTCTGGACACTCTTGAACCTGAACTTAGTTAAAAACATTCTATTTTCGAAATTAAACAGCAAGCAGGGCAAATGGCTCGGTTTCAAAAGGTTTGTCTATATGTTATAAGCACTTTTTTTCTTGTTTCAAACACTCCACCACACAAAAGTGGTCCTTAAATTCAAAAAATTGATAAGGTCGCATATAGTTTATCCTTGGTGCTTAGCATGAACAGGGTTGACAATATAACATCATCATAAAATTCTCATCTTTATGGCGATGATTTATTTGAGCGGTGCTGTTAATATAACAACCTATAATTGCGAACTAAAATCAAATAAAATGTTTTCGATTTTTTAAACAGGCCTAACCACGTCATCCAGCTGCAGGCAAACGGCATCGTTTTCTCTGCCAAATCGCAAAACCAAAACTTTGTCGACGGTGGTCTTGATGGCAATATCTATATCTTTCTTTGCCTTAAGACTGTTTAGCAAAAAACTCATGGCCTGGCCCACCGAATGCAGAGGAATGGCAACAGTCGCAACAACAGCAACACTTATCTTCATTATACCCATTATAGCAACCTCATAAGAATGAGTTTAATGAAAAATAAATCCAAAATTATAGCTTTACTTACCAAATCAAATGACGAAAACAACTTTGAGAAAATTGATCCAATTATTCGAAAAATATCAAGATACCCATCCTTTCATACTTTTGCCCCCTAATTATTACTTTATTTTCTTGTTTTTTTGTCATTATTTTGTATACTACATTCAAGTCTAAAAATTAATCTAAAAAAATCGAAACGCGCATGGGTACAAGGCTACAATCATTCACAAAATTGTGAGACTGGCTCAGTTGTTAGAGGCGCTGACTACAGACCCAAGGGTACGTGGTTCGAGTCCCTAGCATGACCAAACTTTCACCCAGAGTGAGGAGAGTCGCCAGCTCTCTGTAATTCCAGGCAAAGGAGCACGAGGTGTGGTTACATCGAGAGGAAGGACCAGGACACTGCTCGACAGTGGCGAAGCTGGACTCCCTTGGATGGTCGTGCCCATTGGCCACTGCGCAACAGAAATGCGCCTCCGCAATATTATCCAAAAAAATATTTTAGTGATCTAAGGAGCTCATATAGCAATTGCATGGCACTGCATTACTTTTCTGACACGACAGAAACAAACTAAATTTAAAAGTATAAAAGCTGCTTTTGTGTCTCCCCTGCCTCTGGCTGATACTCAAAATTCATTTTCTTCCCAAAGTGTGATAGAGGTTCCTGGCAACTTTTTTTTATTTTTGGTATTATTTACCCAAATATCAGTTCACAGGATAACAAAGCTTGAACAACAAACTTTTTCTAAAATTTTATCAAATTATTGCAACAATGGGACCAAAATATACACTTGTGGACTCAGATTTTAAATGTATAATAATTGCAAGCACTATTTGTTTTGCACACATAAAATTTAGAATTTCATTCAAAAAAGAGGCAAAAGTTTGGCTTTAAAGGCAAACTTGACTGTGAAGTGCAAGGCATGTATCAAGAATTAGATGACAAATGAAACAGATGAAACAGAAATATTAGAATATCTGCTGAAGACAGTACTGTCATGCAGCATTATTGATCTAGCCACAGTAAAAAGCACTAAATAGTGAGTGGCAGAATGAAGACAATCTTTTTTTAAAATCCTTGAGACCTGTTTTTTCATCAGGTTTGTTGCATAAAGATTTGTAGGTAGCCACTTTGTTAAGCTGAACCAAACCACTCACAGAGATTCACCAATCAATTAGATACTTAATTTAAGGTTATGCCTTATGAGAAAATGATAAACTACACCATGTATGACAATATTTGAAAGTTGCATAAGATGAAATAACCATTATAAGGTTTGAATAAAATTCCAATTGAAAAGCAGCATTAAATTAATCATTGAAAAACAGATCATGACAATTTATGAATAAACAGGGCAGCATACACAAATGAAGAATGTTCAATAAATTTCTTCAGTGTCCAGCTAGGTGGAAATACTGAGATCAGATGACTGGGGTCACAAATTTAATACAGAATAATCATGAGCCTGAGAGTTATTTGCAGACAACAGTGTTTCTTGAGCAAAAAATTAAGGGGGGAATGTGTAATAGCTTAAAGATTATTTCACCCTGCTTATTTAAGACAAACTGACTAATTCATGGAGAAAGTTACCTATATTAAGGAAAATATATGCACACCCAAGGAAACTGCACACAACCAAATTACATGGAAAGCAAGGGAAAAAATCAGAAAATCACTAGGCTGAGCTTGAAATTATATCATCAGAAACATAAACAAAATCATCAACAGGTTGATCAATGCTATTTCATTTTTCCCTTTCACGTGTTTTAAGGAGGGTAAAACTCCAGTAGAGCTAATTTGCAAAGAGGTTTTCTACTATAAATACTTTCAAAATTCAGAACTTTCTACTGGGAAAATTCTAGTCCAAAAATACATCAAACACCTCGTAACTAATGTAAAATGAATATATATTTATGTACATTTTGCCCCAAATGTTCATAATACTTCGTCTTCAACACCTAAGTATACTGTTGTCAAAATAATTATTGATTATTTTATTGATTGATTGATTGAGTTTATCCCGTTCAGTGTGCGTCTCTCTGGTACAAATCCGAGCGAAAAACTGCCATATTTTCCATTCTGATCGCGTTAAAAACATCCAGATAATATTCAAATTATTGTCCATTTTCTAGATAAGATAGCATAGCATCTTGCACATTTGAAGATCTTGATTCTGTTTAGGTGAATGAGAACTTGTTCGCCTACCAAAGAGATCCATTGGATTGATTCCGTATAGGCTGAGTCAAAATAACTATGAAACAATCTCTCCACAGTCGTTAACCAGTTTCCTGGTAAATTACAACGGTTTATTGGACTGGAACATTTACATGCACCATTTAAATCATCCTGATATCACACCAACATCCACAAACGCCTGCAGTATTGACAAGTAGGCCCCAACAGGGTGCAGATAGTCTTGCCTTCAGAAACGGGCACGACCTCGTGATTGATTTCCTCCAGCTTCAGCCAATCAAACGCTGGAAATCGTACCTCAACTATTATTATTATTATGACGAGGTCGTGCTCATTTCTGAGGGCACGACTAGCATTGTTTTTCTCTATTGTTGGGCACGACCAAACATAGGCTGTCCAATTGAAGCTTCTATTGTTGGGCACGACCAAATCACAAGGTACCAGATTTTGGGCACGACCAATATGAAACCCTGTGGATTTCTACTCCGCTCCTGAAATAATTCACTTGTCTGCGGGATGAGCTTGATCGATTTGTCGATTATACGACTAATTTTTGTCTATATTTGAAAACTTTTCGCGGAGCAAAATAAATTTTTGCCAATATGTGAAAACCTTACTTTTGGAAGTTTATGGTCGTGCCGGGCACGACAGGCACGACCTTTAGCTTCGCCACTGCTGCTCGATAAGCATTAGCTTCTCAGTATCCTAAAACTACCGCCGGATGCTAGGTAGAAACAAATACAAAAAATACAAAAGACTTGTTGATGTTTCGCCCCTTCCCCGACAAAGCAGTGTTGTTTGTACGATTTTCATAAGTTTGAAAAGAATCAATGTCTTTATAATGCGATAAAAAAGGTTTTAAAAGAAAATGTTGGAAAAATACATCAAGGATTGTAGGTAGCTAACTTTGAGTTTTTTCGTCTGTTCTTCAGGGTCCTTCAGTAGTTAATTTATTATCAAAATTTTGTCAATTTTTGTCAAACATTCCGTTAGGGCTCCTATTTGCAGATTCAGAGCATCCCTTCTTTGCAAAAGATTTCTTCTTAATTTTCTTCTTAATGCAAAAGATTTCTTGATCGACACGAAGCAAGTAAAAAAGAGAGAGCACAGGATTATTCAAATCATTAGCAATACCATGGAAAATTCCTTATCTTTTCTTTGCGCGATATGCAAAAAGAAGTTTCATACGAATTATAAATTTGACGACTTACTGCATCACAAAACTCTTGTCAAGCAATTAATACAAAAAATAGAAATTACTTTTGCTTATAAATCTTTCTTCTATCATTTATCAATAAGCATAACAACGGAACAACCAAAATGCATGGCATGCTTACCCTTTGAAATTTATCAAAAAAGTTATCTTTTTAACCACACGCTAGGATACAAATACAATCGGAAATAAGGAAAGTGAATAACAGAACTGAACAAATGTACTATATTATCAAGAGCGTAGCTTAAAGGTAATGTGTCCAGCTAAAGCAAGTGGCTCTGCGGGAGTTTTCAGGAACATGTGATTTTTCATATCATCGTCCCTGCCATTATGGTCGTTCTGTTTATTTACCCTGCTGCGAGGTCAGCTTTTCATGTGAGCAGTTTTGCATCGAAAGAATACTAACCAATCGCAAGCCGTTATTTTGATGAGTGGCTTGACAAGTTGGGTATACGCAGTCCTTTTATATGGACACATTACCTTCAAATAAAATTCTCTTCTAAAATTTACAAAAAACTGTTGTCTTCTTACGTTTCGTTGGGCAAAATCTCTTTAGTAAATTAAAAAGTTGATTGTTATATCTTGTCTCAGTCATCATATTCCAGAGATATGAATTAATTCTACTTTGGACAAAAAATTATCTTAGTTTCTTAAATTATCGATAGGCCCAATATCTCCGCAAAATCCATTGCCGAGACAAAGATGGACAGAGGAAGTGGGTCCTGGCAAAGTAACAAAGAATGTGGGAAAAGCTTTTTGTTTCATAGCACAAAAGCTAAGGCACAAACGAATTTTCTTCAAGACGCAAAGAGCGCGTTTTAAAATTTTGAGGGCACTTTTCAAACCCAAAATTTTTGTGCAAACAATATGACAAAGGTAGGTAGCCCAAAACGAACAGTTTCTGCAGTGCATGGTTTATAAAGAAAAGAGTTGAGCTTATCAAGAAAAAACAATACTTTCAAGCAATATCAAGTGAAAACAACTTGAAACTGGAAAAGTCCTGAGTCTTGCAGTAATGTGTTTGTGAATAAATCATAGCCTTATATATAGTCTTCCCTATGACACAAAAGGTTTATATAAATTCCTACAGTGATACATGTAGGAATTTCTCCTTTATGAGAAATTCTTACTGAGAAATTCCTACAGTAAATTTCTCCTTTATGTTGAATCCCCCTTTTAAAGAGGTTAGTGTCGATTGTCAAAAAAATGATACAGGAAAATACAACAGGTGTTCAAATTCACTACAGAAAACACGTTTATTATAAGGCTTGCTAATGAATGATCAATGACTCTGCTTTAAATACAGAAAACTTCAGACTCAAAATTCAAAGCAAAGCTACTTGGATTTGAAACTAAAAGGGGCCCCTCCAACCAAAATTTGTCATTTATAATTAGCTAATTTTATGAAAATTATGAATTTTCAATTTGGTTTTAAATAATTTGTATAGTTTTGAGTCTCAATAACTTGAATTTTGACAATTCGATAATAAATTTCCGATTTTGTGACACTGTATTTTGGATTACTCAACTTTGTACAAGAAGCAAGAAATTTGTATGTTGGCCTTTTGAAGATCCTTGTTTCAGGTAGTAGAAGTAGCTGCAATCCTGTCACATCTTCGAATTAAAATTAAAGTTAATTTAATTTAAGGCCCTTCAAGTGCATGAAAACTTTTGAGAAAGCACGACGTTCAATGGAAACGATAGCCAAACATTGTCTTCAGCCTCACAACTTTAGAAACAATTTACAGAAATCATGGAGTGTTGAGAAAAGTAGGGGTCTAAAAAAGTGGGTAGTCCTCAAATAGGGGCCCTGTCTTTTTTTCCCCAAGGGTCTCAGATGCCTCTGTTATGCCACTGGGTAGATAAAAAATCCAAAATCCAAGTATTTTGTACCATACTTTGACTGATTTCAATATTTTGACTCAAATCTTGGTTAACTTTTGCCCCTATCTGAGACTGCTTTTTGGTAAATATATATCTTTTGCAAAATAAACATTTGACAGTGGCGTAAAAATTGAGCTACTTCTTCCAAGTTTTCTTACTATCTAGCTACCTTTGCTAATCAATATCCATTCCTTGTGTTTTTGGTCCATCTTTCTTTGGAGCTTCTGACGTCTCAGGTGGCTTCTGTATGTTTACTAAGAGCAAAAAAGGTTACAAATTTGATAGTAAAAATTCAAATAAAAAACCAAACCAGAGTGAGAGACAAATGTTCCTATTGATGTCAGAACAAGCCCATTCTCATCAAAAACCCTTTTAAAAAAGAACAACTTTGCTATAAATATTACCAATCTAATTGGAACTTTACCTAATAAAATTCAAAGCCTGTTTGAAAAATATGGATAGATTACACATTATGAATAACACAGAGCTATAAAATAAGTCCTATTATTAGCAAAACTTAACAATCATTATACAGGCCAATTGAGCAAAGAAGCAATTACAGATGGCATGGTATAGTCAAAAGTCTTCTTGTAGCTAAGTTGAAGATTCAGATCAAATTACAATACCTTTATAATAAGGATTCATTCATGGTCCATTGCAAGAGTTCAAAAATAAACAATTGGTTGATGGGTGCAAATAGAAAATTAAATTTATTTACCTTCCATTTCATTATCTCTAGCTTCATTTCTTCTCAGTTTTGTAAGTAACAGTCTCCTCTTTTTTGAAGACAATGTTATATTGGCTTTTGGGTTTGTCCTACAAAATATAAAAGTCAAATAAACTCTAGATTTTGGCAAACAGATATAAAAATCTTATAGGTTAGCATATTACAATTGGTAAGAAATAGGCAATAAAAAATTAAATATGAACAGTTTTAACAATCATTTTGGAAAACCTTAAATTGAAAGAAAGAAAAAGCAAAATCTAAGAATAGTTTACATGTAAAAGACGATCCTATGCTGTTGTGGAAATATGAAGCTATACTTGAAATGAACAGAGCGGTAGTAGGACAAAATGTTTCCTCGGCATTCAAAACAGACATAACATTGAAGAGAAAAGACTTGACACACCTGTGTCAGAACTCAAATTATACTGTAAAAAATCATTTAAGATGCAAATATACAGATATATGATGCGATTTTGGAACATGAGTTTTCTTCCTATCTGTAAGTCATCATAAAAACTCAACATAAAAAAACACTCTTAAGTTTCATTTGTTATATTATTGCTTCCACTAAATTGTCAGTTTCTGTTCACATTCACAATGAAATTTTTTGCATGTTTCAACAGATTTACCAAACAAGAACAACCCCAACAGGTTGTTTGTATTAGCAGGAAGTTAACAGATAAAATTATACTTTTATAACAAACTATTCATTGAATGACTTGAGAAACTTACCTTCTCTTTTTCATAATATCACTTGTTGTCAGTGGATCTATTATTTCAGTTACTTTTCCTTTAGACTTGCTTTGACTCTTTCTCTCTTTCTTTTTAACTCTGTGATGTTTTTGATGACTTTGGTATGAAGTCTGAATGGATAGATTATTAAATCCTAAGCAATCTTTGTTTAAAATCAAGACAAAATAAAACTCCAGTGAGATATATGAAAAAAATTTCTAGACTCCACCAAAACATGCAGGTTTTGAGAAGCCATTCTCTGCTTTTCTGTTGATAACTTTTTACAATAAAATACTACAAACATAGTTGAAATTTTATTGACAGATCATAACTCATTACAGTGTTTTCAGCATAAAAAACTGAAAAATATTTTGTTCTATTAGAACACGTTGAAAGCTACCAACACCTTGTGTCTCCATAACCCTTTCTTTAGCTTTCTAAATGCCTTTATTTTCTTTCCTTTGGTTACGGTTTATTTAATTTTTCGACCCTCGCGACATTTTAAAGTATGGGTGTCTTTTTTTTCTGCTTTGATGTTTTTTAATTTTTCATTGCAAGAAATCCAAAGACCACCAGTCGGAATCAATTTCATCGGTCGTTATCTGTCGTCGGTTTGATTCCGAATAATGTCATATCCAGAATAAGTGGAATCATGGTCAGTCACTCTATAGTATCATATAACTTATACCTGAACGCAGCAAAAATTTCAATTCATTTTAGAGAATTGTCAAGAATTTCCAAAGGCTTCAACCAAAGCATATAGCTAGTTCTTTAGACTTCGATGAAAAAGGAGGCCCTCAGACAAATAATGTTCCCCAACAAACAATTGTAGCTTTAGGGGAAATTCAATTTGGTACCATTAGTTTCGATCTTCATTCATTCCTATTAGTTTTAATTTGAAACCATACAGAAACAAGGAACACACCTTTTTCGGCCTGTTGACTCGTAGTCCTTTCGCCATCTTTGGAAGAAACGTGATAAACCACTGGTGCCAATTTTCGTTGTTGTAGTTGCTCCATGGGTTGATCCATAGAAATTGGATTGATCTAATGAGGTCTCAGAAACTACAAAAGTGACAATACTACAGGGTTGCCAGTTTGGCCTTTTTCAGGCCAAATTTCCTAATATTGGCCTTTTTAAAAGATGTTTGGCCATGAAAAATTGTTTGGCCTATCCTTTAATTTTGGCCTTTTTTGGCCTTTTCCAACAAACAATCCCTGTAATTTTATATAGCTATTGATGTTGTAAAAATTGAACAGCAAGCAGCTGAAAAACACGTTATCAGCATGCCAAATACATTGACCACAGACAACATATGCAAAGGTACAAAGTTCGAATTGCTGCACTAGTTCGCCTCCACAACCAATACAGAGAAATAATTTGAAAGATAGATGAAGTCAAATCAAGATGCCATTCAATGCTACTAGAGGCAGCTCAACAAGTTTACAAACGGCTTCCGGCTTCAAAAGATCACTTCAACGCTCTCAGCTGGCTTCACCCATCCCGGATTTTAAGCCAATTTGAAAGAGTGCCCTTGGACCAGCTTCCAATGCTGCATTTGAAGAGAGTATGTCCACGATATTAGGAAATAGTCCTAATCAGAGGCGGATCTAGACGTTCGCACCGTTCGCACATGCGACAGTCAAACTTTCAAAATTATGCTAAGAATCCGTCTCGAAAGAAGTTTTTCCTTAACAACAACATTCTCGCTTACTGGCAAATTTCCCATGTGTGTTTTAAGTGTATTTGCTTGGGAATTATGCTTCAGTTACATTTGACAACTGAACACCGTGCAGGAGCAGGAAGATCCAAGGTCTGAATCATGCATGATTCAAACCTGGCCATAAACACAAGCAAAATCTTAAACACCATCTCTAATTCAATCTCGATCTTGATTCAATCTGATTCAAATCTCAAAGCATCCTGACTAAAAAACAACAGGGTACCAATGTAGTTAGATTAGGGTTTTTCGGTGCACAGTATGATTAGTAGCACGTTCGCACCGATTCGCACAGCTTTTGTTTTAAAATATTTAACCAATCAAATTGCTAGATAGTGCGAACTTCGGTGAACAGTATGTTTTTTTAGTAAGTTAGCACCACTGGGCAAAGATTAATCCGTCCTCATTGCGTGCTTTGTGCAGTTTTGAGCTTATTTATGCCTGGCATGGGAATTTTTTCACTGGCGAATAGGAATTTTGTGTTATGGAGTCGACTGGCTACATGTATAACGAGTACGTTAAACCTGGTAATTTGGAAGACAAAGGTCGCTAGATTTTCAGAGTAACATTCGACACGGGATGTTTTCAAGTTTCGACATTCATTACCTCCTCCATCTATCAAGGGGCCTACAAATGTCAATAAATGCACTGGACTGGGGTGATACCTGCGATTTGGCTCTGGCAAATAAATAATATTCAGGACGTTGGCAGAGTGAAATTTTTATTTGGACAAAACTTTCAAAGTGAATCTTTTCAATGTGGATTCTCAGTTCCTTATCAGCTTTCAGATATTCCTGGTAAAGTTTACTTGCTTTGGTATTCCCCTGAATTCGAAGGGGTTTCTTCGGAGTAAAATACATGTTTACACGCTGATTTGGTTTAGCTATTAAAAAATATTAGTTATTAATGCAGCTTTTTATGAATATTTGTGTACATTTGTTCTATTTGGTTAGCTATGAAAATTCATTGTAATGATATTTTTCATTTTTTGCGTGGCCTGGTTTGTCATCGTATACCGTAAACAAATCGAGAAAGACGACTCGAATGTTTGCCTGATTATGAAAGGAAAACCGTGTCAATTCGAATTTGAAGTTGTTACTTGCTTTACGCTTGGCTAAGAAACAACACAACTGATTCTGTAGTATCAATTGAAAATTCAGATAAGGAATAAACAACAGTTTGACAATAAAGCCTTCTAAATAAAGCCAATTTAATGTGCGTGTCGACTGCTCAAATGAGAAGGGGGCGAATATCCTTAAAAACTATGGGTGTGGTCAAGAATGATATTTCCGACCACACCCTTGTGTGCGACAGTCAGAATACTTTCTAGATCCGCCCCTGGTCCTAATATAGAAGTGAAGAATCTGTTTTTGCAAATGGAATTCCGTCAGATGCTGTCAATTTTTGGGTAGGAACAGTGGCGAAGCCAAAGGTCCTGCTGGTCCTGCTGAGCAGGACCAAGAATTTCCAAAGATAAGATTTACTGTAAACAATAAACAATTTCTTCTTTGCAAAAAGAAAGTTTCAAATTGTTTTTGATAAACAGTCCCCAGTTCCGCCAGCTGATACAGGCATCCCGTGCTAATCTCAAGGTCCTGTTCTCTTCTACGGCAGCCCTGTATTTCGGTCCTGCTCATAACTATGATACCCTATGTTTGGTCCTGCTTCACAATGGGCTTTTGTGAATTTAGTCCTGCTTCACAATAGTCTAAAACAAAGAGCAGTCCTGCTCAATCTCGAGAGCAGGACCTCGTCGAAATGACCATCATAACATTTCGTAAGCAGTTGTGATTTGATTGGTTGAGGATTCACCCACGTAGTTCAAAGAGCATTGTTTTGAAAACCGTTGGTCCTGCTATTTCTGAGAGCAGGACTGCAAGAATTGCCCTGTGCATTCTCGTTCTGCTATGAGATACTAGCAAGGAGGCCAGTATTATGGTGAGGCGATGTGAATGCGGATTTTCTGCTGCTTTGGCAATACCAATGATATTATTATTGACAGCAAAACTTGCCTCAGTTGAGCTGCATAAATTTTATTTGTAACAAGACAGAGTCCAAAGTTCGCAAGAAAGAAATGCAATCAACAAGAATTGGCTGTATGAGGCACTCTGATTTCGGCCTTTGTACGATCGTTTGAGGCACGGTATATCATGATGGCCTAAATAGAACTTTCTTAGACTTGGACAAGGACGATGAAAGCATAATTGAATTTACTGTTGTGTGATTGAAAGTTTTGAGTTGGAGAATAAACCAATTTCAGCGGAATTTGCATTTTTCTACCTGAATTGTTTTCTCGTCTAATGGTTTATCTAATCAAGTTGTTTTCATTGATAATGCGACACATTATTCGATTGTACCTCTCTTTATCAGCTGCAGAAAAATTGTTCTGCAGAATATGTGAACTTGCCACTACAGACTTTAAACTCTGTTGTTTATTAAAATTATTTTAATAGAGTATCTAGATTGGTCAGGTTTATACGACCAAAATCTGGAATAACACACATATATTATATGCAACTTCAAATGCCACCCCTACCCCCCTTTTATCGTCAAATTTAGTTATCACCAATTTGAACTTTTACTTCAGCTGTAGAGGCTTACTACAATTTAAGATAGAATTGTTTGAAAAGTTTAAGTATGGGTTTATTTTTAAAAAGATAGACATCGATTTAAAATTTGCTTTTTACTGAATTTAAGAAAAAATTCATCTGCAAAATAGAATTTTTGTCCATGGGCTTTTCCTATTGAATAAGGGCGTGGCCCTGTCCATATAGCAGGACCAACAATTTTTGGCTAGCTTCGCCACTGGGTAGGAATACTGGAATATCGCAACCTACTAGGAAATAGTCTATTTTGGGAGCTTGCAAATTATGTCCTTTAATGTCTGATAGACAACCCCAATCAGTAATGCAGTTGTTGAGAGAATTTTCTCCTATGTGACCAGCATTAAAACAAAGCATCGCAACAGAATGAGCACTGTTATGCTAGAAGCCATCATACGCATATGTACACATTTAAGCTTCAAAAATAAATGTTGTAAAGGCTTTGTATCCAGTACCAAAATGCTGTCACTGTTTAACACAGATAATCTTTATCAAACTGTTAGAGCTAATGAAGTCGCTGACGATGAATTGAATTTGTCATATGTGTGAATACGTATTATTAGCAAACACTTAGGCAGAATGTTATATGCTTTATATTTCTTGCATTTATACCGTTCGTTGTTATACCGGTAGTTAACGTTCGTAGTCTTTTATAACTGCGCATGTATGTTAAAACGTCACCGGGCAGACAGCTGATTTGGCCTCTTTTGACCTTGTTTGGCCATTTTTCGCATAGACATTGGCCTGTACTTACCCTGACCACTTGGCAACCCTGAATACTCACACACCATGCCTGTCTTGCAACTTTTCAAATTGACCCTTTTCTCTGATTTAAGGGCCTCAGACCATGCCCCCACTTCTTGCAAAACAAGAGAGCCTATATTCAAAACCTTTGTTATGGGTGTAAAATTTTACCTTGCCTCCCCCACTTTCAAAACTGTGTCGGACCCCATGATTGAAGATGCAGAAAACAACCCTGCTTTTCTCTGACAAATTGAAAGAAAGTTGCCCCTTTTAACACGATTTCTCTGACAAAGTTTTTCTGCTATAAGCGCTATATTTGTGCAAAGCGTGATGAAGATGGAATCGACACAGGAAAGAGAACAGAATGCCACAAGAAAGAAACAACATTTTTAAAAACATATTTTGACATCCAAAGGAACACAAGATTACTCAGGCCATAAAATTACGAAATCATAAGATTATCTTTTTGCAGCCTTTTTACCCAAAACCCTACCTTTTCCCTTAAATTTACCAGTACTTGTTCTTTTAATAGGAAACTTCTTAGCTTTTGTCTGTCGTTTTTCTGATGACCTATCGTTACTTTTGAAAGGAAATTTCCTTTTTGAAGCAGTCTTTGCAGACGTTTCGCCATCCATCCTTCGCTTCTTGAACGGCTTCCTATCCGTCGAAAACTTTCTTTTGGTTCCCTTTTTCGCTGGCTTTGAAAACAAATCTGAAAAGAAAATAATTATAAAATTTCTACTTCGCAATGCACAAAAGTCACTAGCGGCACAGAAAGGGGCAATGAAAACCTCCGCCACACTCCCAAAAATACGGCGAGCATTGTTCTTAGAAAAGTCGATGTTTCTGTACTGGGTAAAGGTCTTATACTGTTAGCATTTAAGTTCTTAATATTCAAAAAATAAGAACGAACGAAAAGAAGGAAGGATGGAAGGAAGGCAAAAAGAAAGGCGAAAAAGAAAATGATGGGTAAAAGGACTAAAAGGCACAAAGGCTAAAAGGATAGTAGAAACAAGGGAAGGAGTTAATACACTAAATTGTTAGAAATTTTCCCTTGGACTGGACATTCTGTAAAAGGGAATGGTACAATGAGACATGTATTTTCAAGACAACATGTAAATGCGGAAATAGCACATGGTATTAACTTAGTTCTCATCTAACAATCTTCCAGGTGCAAAAGAAGACAAGTGACTACTTAAAGGAATGGATTGTAACTGTTTTATGCATTATGTCGTATGTTCTGCATTAAGAAGACCGAGACAGTTTGAAAAAACGACAGCTTGAAAAAAGAAAGATTTCTTTAAAATTAGAACATTTGCTATGAATCTTAGTTTGCTATTAAAATTGAATGGCGAAGAATGGCACAAAAAATGGCACCATGGCAGCGTAAGGAAAAGATACCTACATGCCAAAGTAGCAAAAACTTCCATCTTAAAAACAAGCGGTGTAGAAGAATATGGTAAAACTATAGAGAGAAAATATATTCCTGAAGCCTCTTTGCAGAAAGGAAGACCTTTTCCATCACTGAATCTAGCGTTAATCAATCTATTTGCAGCCATGTGAAAATAAACTCGGGTACCTTCGTCTGGTTCCTCCCCAACCTCTTGTCTGAAATATTCCGTATCATCATCGCTTTCAGAATCGTCTTTTCCTTAAAAAGAGTCGCACCTCAACGTCAATCATAAAACAAAAAGTACTTTAGAAAAAATTTAACATTCGAAAACACATATAACAAAACGATGAAAACACATATAACACTCCTTACAAATTAAGTCTATTAATTACTTTAAACATAATTCGTTAGTGTCACTTATTTTTATCATTATTATTATTTGCAAATTAGTACCAAATGCTTCAAGTGCATTTGACAGACCAAAACTATAATATCATGAAACGTAGATTTTTAGCTTATCTTATTTAAAACTCAGAAACATCTCAAGGTTACCTCCACCTTCTGATATCCTCTTCTTCTCCATTCCAGCAAGGCTTTTTTCTCTAAAAAATTACGAAGGCTCATTTTTGTGGGAAAAGTCGAGAATCAACGGAAGTGACAGTTCCATACATTGACAACACAGTTCCATACAGAACAATGATAACGAAACTTTGCCATATTGAGCCTTGTTTTAATTCTTGTCGAAGAAGATGTAAAAAAGACATTGAATAGACGCAAAAAAATTTTAGAATATTCAAGGTGTTCTGGTGAATTGGTTTAGAAAATGATACCCAGGAAAGAATAGGACAAACATGCAAACAAATTATCTGGGAATATATTTCAGAGTTTTGAAAAAATAGCAATGTTATGTATGTACTGTAATATATCAATCTTTCCATAATCAATGATATTTGTAAGAGTTCCAAAATTTGACTAACAGCACAACAGCGAGAACAGGGTGTAATGAGGGTACCAACCGCCCTAGTAGCAATTACAAAAGGGTTAAAGGATAGCATAAAAAGGATAGAAGAATGTTGTGCAAGAATTGATGACGCACTTGTTTTTCTGTCTTTCAACTTCTTTTCGTTTTATGTTTTCTTCCTGCTCTTTCTTTCGTTTTTCCTTTAGTACTCTGAAGTTTGAAAAAAATGAATCACAGGAAAGAACCGATTAAATGAGCTATAGTCCTAAAGAGATCGATACACGTGTATCAAACGATGAGTCTTTAGCTAGAAACGGAAGTCTACATCTATGAAATTCAACATCTATAAAAAGCAATAAACTGTCATAAAAATTGTGTTGCTGGAAGGGATTCTGGTAATATTCACGGATATTCTTTCAAAAAATTCAAAATATATTGATTCATCTTATCATATACTTTCATACACTTTTTCAAAAATTATATAAGTACAAGAGTCAAAAGCCCCACCAAGCAAAGAAACTTCTAATTTCACGAAAAATACTTGACGTGACCTGAATTTCAACTAAGAACTTACTTTCTTTCCCTTTTCCTTGTACGTAATTCCTCTTTTTCCTTTTCAGTTTTATGAACTAAGACAAGCATATAAGATTTATATTGACTGGCAATATGACAATGTTAATTTATTGCTGAAATGACAAAAGGAAGATACTTTTCAAATCACTTAGATACGAAGGCTAAAAAGGCCGCCTTGCCAAGGCTAGTCTCTGATGACTGAACTATAAACATTAGAGATGGGGTAATCAAGTTATCAGCAAGGTCGTCCGAAGCATTTAAAAGTAAAGGGTAGGGGTCATTGGAAGGGCGGTACATAAAGTGGAGGAAGGAACATCTAGAAAGGGGCAATTTAATGCACCTTAGACGTTCGGGGCACTTGTCTATGATGTTCTCCAGTTCTGGTGTCACTGGTTATAAAGCAAAATTCACGGACCAATCAGCTGTGGCTTGAATAAAAAGACAGAAGGAGTAGAGTTGTCAGTTCTATTTAGAATCCTATTCGTTAGATTAATGAGATTTGTTTAGATCGGGTGAATTGCCTACTAAACCTGAAATTTCTTATAAGCAATATTCCTCTAAAAAAGAGTGTATATCGATAAGCATTGTCTGATAAGCCTAGCTTCTTAGTGTCCTAACGACTACCTAAGAAGGCTGGGTAGAGACAAAGGAACAAAGGATGATGCATACCAAACTGGTGAAAAAGAACTTCTCCATCACAGATGCCTTCTTCAACTTTGACGAGTTGCAAAGTTAGTCTTGGCCCAAGCTGAGTATAAAGCATACATCAAGATTAGCAATCAGATATAAAGGAACCAATGATAATTAGCCTAGTTCTCAGTTGATTTGTGCTTAGGAAGGAAACATTATCCAATGCAGGCAATATTCTTTCAGATGTTAACTGGGAGATTGTGTTCATAAGGGGACGTTTTAAATCGTACCGTTACATTCTTAACATTGGAATGCTAGAAGTGATACGAAAAGCAGAAATGTGCGGATTTGTTTTGTTCCATTCACACGAGGGCAACGACTGATATTTTCTCATTCAATCGGCTGACTTCTTGTAACGTCACATAGAAAATACTGATATGGGCATTAAAAAAATCCTTGTTTGATTTCAACCTAAAAAGTGGGGAAAGATTGAGCAGAAAAAATTGGGTACATAATTGTTCAGCACCCATGTGAACAGTTAAATGTTTTCGTTCCAAAATTTGGAATGCTGAAAGATACGCAACAGTTCCCGTGCGGGGGAGCCTCAGAACTTGAAATTTTTAAATCGAATTTTTAAAATCAAAAGCCAAGAAGAAATTCATGTCGAATTTGAAATCGAGACCCAAGTAGAAATAAAGTCGAACACTAGATTCGAAAATTAATATTTAGATTATTCGCCTAGACTTACTCCATGAGCCTCTGTTTCGTTACTGCCTCACTTGACGGACTGCCTGTTGTAGCGTCAGTAAAGTGAGGCAGTAGCGAAACAGAGGCTCATGGAGTAAGACTATTGTTCGCCTATTTTGCCGTGAGTTTGCATGGCATACGTGTCTTTTTTATTTAAATAAACTAAAAACTTAGAAACATCTAAGAAACATTGCAAGGCTCAGTAATCGAAATAAGTCAAGTGTCATCGAATAAAATCTCAAGCAGAACAGAATAAATCTCAAACAGAACAAGTAGAATCTGTCACAGTGTGACATGCAATGTAGTGTCTTCATTGTTTGATGAGAGCGTATGGTTTTCATATAACGTATTTCGACGTATTTCATCGCAATTCAGAGTCTACGGTCAGCTCAACAGGCAATTACATATTGAAATATTACCTCAGTTAACTTTATTGCACTCTGTGATGCTTTCACATTGCCTCTGCCATGAACATTTTGAGGCAGAACAACTTGGCTTTCGACCGGTTCTTCTCCTTCGCTTTCTGACATGTAACATGATCTGAAAAAGGCATTAAAGGTATAAGATTTAAAGAGCTGTGGGGTTATAAAATGAAAGGGGTAAACAACAATTGGCTTTGCCTCGTTATAAGGATGGGGGGGGGGGGTCATGTTTTTTGCTTATATGTAGGAGAGAGGTTCCGTATTGGCTTCCTTTCGAATACTTTTGGCAGGGGACAGGGGGACAGTGGATTAATAACAAGCAACACTTTAGTGCAGTTGGTTTTGCGTTGTGGCCATTTCTGGAGTACCCTGGGTATCAGAGCCACAAAAATTCGAGGGCGGAAATATTTCTGTCAGGGCCTCAGGATGGACATATTTCTGTCAGGGCCTCAGCTGTGGCTAGTTTGAGACTTTCAAGTTGGTGACAAAATGCATAGCTCTTGAAGTCGCAATGAAAAGATAATTAGAGGAAGAAGGTATTTTTCGATGACAATTCTTGGTTGTCGTAATTATTGCTATTGCCTCTCATTAGTGTGGGTTTTCGATACGATATTCATAGATTCCTGCCATGTAAGTGGAATATAGATGGAATAATTTTGGACTGTTTTTTTCTGCCAGTATATCATTTGAGGGAGGCAAACCGATGGGGAAGTTTTTCAATGAAAGCAAAAGAACATTGCATTTTGGTATTCCCCAAATTTGTCTAGCTTGAATGTCACAGAATAAATTTACTAGCTTGCCGATAGTTACAAGACATAAATCTCGGAATTTGAAACAATTAACTCAAGCTACATCTGGAGGCGCTCTCCATTTATACCAACAGCTTCCGTAGAAGATGGTAGTATGCACATATTTATACATAATAACCATATGGTAAGATCAATAATTGTTTTGAAGCTTTAAATTAGACAATTACGTTGAACATAGAGAAATGAAAGAAAAACAGAGAACTGAAATGAAAAAGATGTTGGGAAGGGAAAGACGAAAAAAGGATATACAGAGATAATAGAAAAACAATTGCGTTATAGACGCAATGAAAAGATAGCTTTTACGATATTTCTACGTCCGTTTCATAGCAACAGAAAAGATCATGAAAATGGTTCTTTCCTTGCTGAGCAGAAAAGAACCTCTTGGTTGCACCTAAAATTACCACAAAAAACCTTGCAAATTGAACCTCTTTATGTTAGCACGGGGGAGGAAGAAAGAATTCGGCAACAGTGATGCTGTACTCACCCAGTAACGAACTCACTAATGTCAGTGAGAGAGCCTAAATCTGGAATTCTATTCTTCATCAATTTCTTCACACCTCTTGACAACCCAACGGGAACTGCATCGATATTGCTGCAAAATTGAAGGGAAAACGGCTATGGTTTAGGAGCTAGAGACAATTATTTTTTCATTTCGCAAAAACTGAAAAGGCAACCAGGAATATAAGAACTATGAGACACTGTTTAACGCAAACGAGACTGGAACTTTATGAGAATATATTCTTGCTTCGTTTTCAACCATTAACTGTTACCTCTAGCATGTTATCAAAAGACGATACAAGTGAAAATAATGTTTTTAATTGATTACATTAGTACGTAAGCCACTAACACAGAGAGAGGTTCTGAATAAAACTGGAATGAAAGCTGAATAAAACTGCAAAAGTAGATAGCAATTATTTTTTCCCTGATGGAGCCCGATTCGCTGAGGTGAAATATATTTTTAAAATTTTTGGTTGCTCTCATCAGATTTATTGACACTGAGCTGGTGAGAAAATCGAAATAAGCCACTCACTAATGCCGAAAATCGATTGTTTTGGTATCTTCATTGTAATTAAACAAGACGCATCTTCGAATTTCTGATAACTTCACCTGAAAAGGGAGTTTTAACAAAACAAAAACATTACAAAGAGCGACGTTAGGTATCTATCATGACGTACAACAAAAAAGAACAACGATGAGCAGTTGATTGAATTATACTAGCTAGCAAAGTATACAGAAAACGTGCTAATAATAAATAGGCGGAAGACTTTGCAGAACTCCAGAGGGAGAAAACAGATGCTCTTCTCTCAATCACAAAATAGACTTGGAGCAAGTCTAGTAATATCTGTTCTAGAGAAAACACGTCTCTTCCACAAAAACATAGCAAAAAGAGGAAGAAAACACTGTCAGTCTAACAGAGATCATCACAGCTGAAGGGACGAGTTTCTAAAGAAGTCATAGTTTCAATATGAGGACCCCGAAGAAAATCACAGTGTTGTTATTCTGATGATTAAGGCATATCAATTCGCAGACTAGGCCATTTTTTTAATTAAAGTTTAATCAGAAGAACTCATCTCATATTCAATTGAATGAAAATCGATTCACCAGCCATGTCGTTCCCCAGCAAACAAAAAAATGTATAGCTAAAACCTTCTCTTACTGATGCATCAGCTGATTATTGTCAATTAGACTGTGCATTATTTGTCTACAGCTTGTAACAAGATTTATTCAAAAGGATCACGGAGCTTTAAAGGATATAAATAAACCGGAACTTAAAGAGGGAGTTAGCTGAGGCCAGGATTTAGGGTGATGGAATGAGGGGAAAAGCGAAAGGCAGAGAAGATAGAAGGAAATTGGGTAAAGGAGAAGAGGAGCAGTTAAAATGAGTTAAAAAAAATGGTATAACGGCAGTAAAATGAGAAGTTTATTGCAACTTAATGATTTTAAAAGGAAGAAGATATAAATTGATGATCGAATGCTTTTCTAAAGACTATGACAAGATCAAGATCAACTTGTTGGTTTGCACAAAATTACTAGAAGAGATTAACTAGTTTTGGCACACTTACCTTTCGAACATTGATAGATGGGAACATGTTCTGCAGCATTGTTGTCATAAGTTTCATCTCTGTGGTGTCGGCATTAAAGTGATTCAGAACAAGCTGGAAAAGTTAAAAAAACTCTTTTCGATGTCCTCTGATGTACTGTTCAGATAAAAGATGAGCGCTCTTTCTAGGACTGGTCACTTACTTTGAGAAACCAATAAATAATATTGAACAGCAGGATGTAGAATTCTGAACTTACCAAAGGGGGGTAATTGTACTGCTTGCCAACAGTTTTTGGTTTCTTGACAATCGCTGCAACATCTTTCATAAGAGAGTACTGAAACAAAACCATCACGCACCAAATAAATTTCATATGTACATAAATTATAAATTGCTAAATTAATAATTATCCTTAATAAAATCTACCTAAAATAGAGCAACAAGTAGCGGATAATAACTCGATTTAAAAATCCTTTTTGATTAGAATTTGTTCCTAGTGCATTTAATACTTTTTGATTCAAATGTTATTCAAAAAACACAATTGAATTTTCTAGTGACTGTTTAGGAGTTCGGCAAAAAGAAAAACTAGGTAATAAATTTCTTAAGGTTATAAATTTCCTTATGAGCCTTCTAGAAGTTATTTAAATTGCCACAAAATTATTTGATTCCAATGTCTATGATTACTTTTAAGCATTTTTCTCAGGCATGAATTTCTAAATTATTATTTTCTAAGAGTTTTTTTCTAAAGCTTTGGTAGAGATAAGTTTCCCCCTTTAGTATATGATTTCCATCACATCGATATATGCAAAGCAAGATTTTCCATAAAACAATCCAACATGAATCTGGCCCAAGGTAGTAAAGAAAAGGATGGGGGAGAGGTATTTTAAGCTAGTTTTAAAGAAAGTTCTAGGTAAGATGTTAAATCTTTATAACCTACTTCAGATTCCTACCTCCTTTGCCAAGTCAGTTTGGCATATAAACATGCGTAAGCATGTATGACATGATTTTGTTTACAAGTAGAACTTTAAAATTTTATGGACTCACCTCTTGTACTTGGAATGTCAAAGTTGGTCCTCTAGGCAACCTTGCAATTCTCTAAGACAACAAAAAAATGCATTGGCAAAATGACACTCTAACAGTAAAGAGCTTATAACATAATAAACAGAGCTTCTTACAAAATAAACAAACTGAAACATCACCACAATGTCTTCTTTTGGTGGTACAAAACTTGTAAATGGCTTTGAAAAAAGCAAACATTTAGTAAACTAAAGCTTTTCGTCTAACACTCTTCAGAGTTTAAAACGTCAGAACATAGATCGAAAACTCTACGCTAAGAAATATATATACCCAGTTGTGGATCGAAATAGGCCAATCAGTATATATATTTCTTAGCGTAGAGTTTTCGATCTATGTTCTGACGTTTTAAACTCTGAAGAGTGTCAGACGAAATGCTTTAGTTTACTAAATGTTTGCTTTTTTCAAAGCCATTTACAAGTTTTGTACCACCAAAAGATTGTTTGCATATTTCAAGCAGAGGTACACAAATGAGGAGATTGAGGATCTCAACGCATTGGTTAAGCTTAAGGTAAGCGAGGTAAGCTGAGGTCGGCCAGGTTCTCTTTATCCTTTCTCAGTTTATATTTGACTAATCGGGTTGCACCTAAATTTATCACCGCTCGTATTTCTAAGTCTGGTGTTAGACACAGCACAACCATTGAGCGCGCTTTTCTACAAGATGAAATTCAGAAAACTAAAACTAATATTCTGAATCAAAAACGTTTATATACACGCCAATGGTCTAAAACGCGTCCGTTTCTCACATTCTTTGATAATTTTCGACTTTTCCGCTACTTTTCTGAAATTGACCAGCGGAAGCTAAAACAGACTACAGAAAAACATGATAGGAACATTGGCATGCTAGTTAGGAAACGTTTTGGCGGCTTGATGAGCGATTCAAAAAAACATATTTCTAATTTGTCGGATTATTCTCTCTCTGAAACCGAAACATTTGTCTTAGGTAATGGTCTTGAGTTTTGTATCCCACCACAACGAATAAACAGAGAGGAACTTTTTGCTGAATTCGAAATTTTACACGCTCAACTTGCCAAGCACGAGATTTCTAACCCTTTGGAGTTTAACAAATTACGAGCACGACTAAGCGATTTGGCGTACGCTTACAGCGGCTCTCCCATCGACCACTCAGATTTTCTTTTGCATAGAGAACATTTTCAAGCATTAAAATCTCTACGGTCTAATAATGACATCTTTATTACTAAGCCTAATAAAGGGTCAGGAGTGGTTATTTTGAACAAAAAGGATTACATCCAAAAAATGGAGAATATTCTCCTCGACAAAGAAAAGTTCGAAAAACTGGGTGACGTCGAAACACGGATAAAACGGCCAAGCTAGAGCGGAAACTTCAAAAACGCCTTTTGGAGCTGGTTAACTCAAAAGTGTTGACCAACGAAGTTTATGATAGGATAAGACCCACAGGTTCACAACGACCACAAATGTATGGCCTCCCTAAAATACACAAGCCGAACGTCCCACTTAGACCTATCTTGTCTATGATTGGTTCAGCACAACACGAACTGGCTAAGTGGCTTTCTGAAGTTTTGGACCCTGTTCTTCAAAAATATTCAAAACATTGCATCAAGGGTTGTTTTACGTTCGCTAAGTTCATGCAAAACTTGAACATCGAAAACGAAACATCCTTCATGTGTTCTTTCGACATTAGTAGTCTTTTCACAAATGTTCCTTTGAGTGAGACCATCAAAATATGTGCCGACGCTTTGTACCGGAGCAAGCTTAATAGCCCACCATTCCCAGAGGAAGTATTCATTGAACTGATGGAAAGTGGAAACTGCAACACGTTCAGTTGAATTCAGCTTTAACAATGAAATGTACCAACAAAAGGATGGTGTCGCTATGGGTAGCCCTCTGGGACCGGCCTTGGCCAATATCTTTGTTGGCTTTCATGAGGAGCGTTTGTTTGACTGCGACCAAAAGCCAGGTGTCTATTTTCGGTATGTGGATGACACATATACTATTTTCAAAACAGAGGCTGAGTGTGATACTTCCCTAAAACGCCTTAATGGCCTTCACACAGCCCTACATTTACCCATTTGAAAAGGAAGAAAATAACTCCTTGCCATTTCTGGATGTTTTGGTTGAAAAATCTGACACTGGATTTCTCACTAGTGTATACCGTAAACCCACATTTTCGGGGTTATACACTCGATGGAGTTCGTTTTGCCCAAAACAAAGAAAAATCAGCCTCAACAAAACGCTTACACAAAGGGCACTGATGATTTGTTCCAAGTCTAAACTCGACTCGGAACTTGAAAAACTAACTAAGATTTTTCTGGAGAACGGCTATCCAGAAGATGTAATTTCAGTTTACATTTCTCGGCTGATGTAAAATTTGGTCCTCAAAAGTGCCCGGTCTATCTAAAACTACCCTGGATCGGTAAAAGCCCCCTACGTTTTGAAAGCCAAATAAAACAGGCCATAACAAATTGTTTCTTCGCCGTCAACCCACGTGTTGTTTATGGTACAAAAAGGCCCTTCCGTCCATTCAAAAGAACTGCGTTCCTTCCACAAAAAAAGTTCTGTTGTCTATGAATTTACGTGCCAGTGTGATTCTGGCTACGTAGGACGCACCACCCAAAGATTGGAGGATAGGATAAAACAACATGTGCCATCTAATATTAGAAACAACACCCATCCCCAAAGAGAACAGCCACCTCGGTTTTGCAAATCTAAAATTACTACTAAAACCTGCGATTCTGCTATCGGGCAGCATTTGCTAGAAAACCCAGATTGTGCAAAAAACTATAATGGCGACATGTTTCGGATTATTGGTAAAGCCCGATCGTCGTTCCACCTAGCAGTTTTAGAATCTATCTACATAAGCACGAAAAAACCGCTACTGTGTAGACAAAAGGAGTTCGTTTTCACCTTAGAACTCCATTGGTAACATTCCAATAGGCAAGCGGCACTGATAGGTCAACCTTTACAGTCATGTGCTCGTGTTTCTGATTGGTCTATTTCGATCCACAACTGGGTATATATATTTCTTAGCGTAGAGTTTTCGATCTATGTTCTGACGTTTTAAACTCTGAAGAGTGTCAGACGAAAAGCTTTAGTTTACTAAATGTTTGCTTTTCTCAAAGCCATTTACAATGTCTTCTATAATACTGGTAGGTTCCTCTAATATAAAGATTCTCCAAAATATTCCAGATTGCGTCGATTTTCTGCTTTTTGCGCAAGCATGAAACTTGGAGTAACAAAGAACATGTCTCCTTTTTGCCAATCTTCTACATTATGAATCTCCAATATATGAAGATATGTAACCTTTCTTAACACATAAAATCAAAGCAAGGCTTATTAATAAGAACCTCAGTCCAGGATTCTTCCTGTGCCTAACGAATTGTGCCAGTGTAAGAAATTTTGTAAGACCAAGATACTTGCATTTAGGTCACAAACATCTGAACTACTCAGGTTTAGAACTACCTAGCTGCAAAACTAGAAAATGAGGTTACCACATTGAGAAACTAAAAATAAATGAATACCAAATATAGATTTTGCCATTCATTAAGCAAAATTACGAAAACGTAAGCTTAACAAACATATGAAAAACATATAAACAGTTACTGAATGCTTAGGTTCTTATATGTGATGTTAAAATAATCACCCTTATATGACAAAAACTGAATCATCAGTTGTAATTATATGTTGTTTTATTGGCAGAGTTTATTTGAGGGAATCTAAAACAAGTAATATGATAAAAAAATATACAAGAAAGTGTGTTGACAGTAGAAGAAAAATTTTGCAAAGAAGGTGATATCAACACAAAAATTAAAATGATACTTACAAAGTTTGTTGAAGTTTCTGTCTTTGACAGGATGAGAAAATGCGAAACCCCAAGAGGTCCAGCAACATGAACAAAGTCTTTTAACACATTGTTCTTACGGACCTAGATAAAAAATTGAGTATTCCATTTAGAACCACCCTGTTCTGCACACCATAACAAGTACAACTTTTGTCTCTGCAGCATCAAGGACAATACAGAGTACTGTTAGACAGTAAAATTAATAATAACTCTAATTATATAATTTCTTTAATTAATGTTAAAAAAACCAGGGGAAGAAATAGCTTCTAATTGAATTTTAAAGAACACATTCAGACATAATCCCCTATAATTTCGGTTCATATCTGGTGCCTGCTGGAATCAAATGTTTAGTGAGCAAGACTAAAGGGTCAATGTCAAAGGCAAGCATGGTCCCAAAAAGTTTAGATTTTTCTCAATACCTTCAAGTTCAAAGCAGTGTAAGGCTCCATTACTCTCTTCATATCAGTTTCCAACTGCAAAACAGATTTACCAACATCACCTCTGTGCATCACAAATGACCTGGGCACTGAAGAGTCAATTTCCTCTACACTCCCTTGTGGCTGCTTCTTCTTCTAAAATAAAATATTTATTCAATTTAGAAATTAAAGGTAGATGGTATCGGTCAATGATAGTCAGGTTTACAACCTAGCATCATAGAACAGCAGTGTATCCTGTGAGAAAAACATCACATGAGTACAAGATTCAATTTGATATCACGAAGAACAGATTACAATTGATTTGAAAGGCAAAGGACAAATAAAACCGAGAAAAACAGCAGTTTTGTATTTGCTGATGTTAACTGCAATACATGTCTCAAAATCGATGACAAATACCACTATTTCGTGTCTTAGGAAGATCTGATACAAATTCTTTTCCTGCAAAATGCTGATAAGGTATGAAGTAATTTCTGATAGTGAACGACAGGTGTAACAATATTTATCTTTACTTTTTGTTGTTAATCTTAGTTGCCTTGTGTTGTTAACTTTTCGATCACAATGGAATATAGTGACAAGTTTCTGCTTTGTGTTGTTAGCAAAGGGGCAGATCATTTCAATAAATGTTAGAAATCCAAAATTGTTGCCCTTGAAGGTTTCATATAGTTTCTTTTCCATAAGTGTATATGCCTAGATCCTAACTTTTAAAAATCAATTTCTAATCTTAACCTTTTATCTAGTAAACAGCCTTTGGTCGAAAAATCTCAGTCTAGCAACAACATGAATTTTTTTCATGAACAGGAGCATAAGTTTTCGCCAGAGAATATATCTTTTCTGTATACAAATATTGTTCTCCAACAAAAGGAAGAAAAAACACTACTGCACATCCGTTATTCTATGGTGTTAAATTATACCTTGAAATTGCCAAATCAAAACTTTTCTGTTCAAAACAAAACTAGTAGCACAACCTCACAGCATTTCCCTAGCAACCCCGCTACGCATCCTCATGGATCCCTTAGCTATTTGCGTTGTCAGATGTATTTGTCAATTTTCTATTTGTCTGTTGCCCATTATGTTAAAATTGTTTTGAATACTTATGTGCATGCTATTGTATGGGATGTCCAGCATCTTGCTTTTCAAAAGTAGCATAATTTGCTTTGCACTCATGAGAAGATCTCAAGTGCTTGATGTTAGTTGATATCAATCAATGGCGAGCAGCCATAGGAATTGTCCATTCCTCCCTAGGTTGTTATAGAAAAGTTGTTAAAAGGATGAATCTCTTTACCCTAGTTTCTCTTGTACTGAAAATTTATTTGTTCTGCTGCGTCTTTATCATAATCTCCACACCACTGCTACCAATAACGATTAATTATCCAGGTTATTATGCAGTTCCCTTGTTACCCTTACCCGACCACTTCTTTCTTGCCTCTATTTAACTGTTATAGCAAAATTTAACTGTTATAGCAAAATTATGCTTTAACACTTTTAGAACTCATGAAGAGACTCCCCCTTATGTTTTGTGGCCTTTCCAGCACAAACGTAGAGTCATGAATCTGGTCTTTCTTGGTTATGGTCATTTCAATTTACTTTGTCTCATTTCTAATACACTTTGAATGCAAGGACTGTTTATAAATCAATCTTACTGAGTGGTGACATTGAGACAATTCTTTGTCCAGATTAGGCAACTCTCAGTTTCTGCTCTTGGAACCTTAATAGTATTTGTGCACACAACTTCATGCCGGTTTCCCTCATTGAAGCATACACCTCAGTTCATAATTATGACTTGATTGGCATTAATGAAATCCATCTTGATAGTACTGTTGATGAAAGTAAATTGACTCTTGATGGCTACTCCTTTCTCAAAAGCAGCCATCCACAAAACATAAAGAGAGGGGGTGTTGGGGTCTACTATAATGAATCATTTCCTGTTAAACAACAACATGACCTTCAAACTTTACCTGAATGCATTGTATGTGAATTTCAGCTCAACAGGAAAAAGTATTTCTTTACTGTACTGTATAGAAGCCCTAACAAAAGTCAAGAACAATTCCAAGCTATTACGGATGGCTTTGAGCAAATGATATCAAAGATGGCTGCTGAGAGTCCATACTGTGTGATTTTAACTTTTGCTGAAGAAGGCAAAATTTTTGAACCGCTTACATTGGATCTTGGTCTACATCAAATGATCTCTGAACCAACTCATTTTTTGGGCCAATCAAGTTCTTGTCAGACTTAATTTTTACTGACCAACCAAATTTATTTCTTGAGACCGGTGTTCACCCTACCCTACATGAACCATTTCACCATCAAATATTCCATGGCAAATTAGCTGTGAATAATCTAGGACTTCCAACCTATCAGGGGCGGCGGGCAGTGTTATTACCGTTATTACTATAATAACACTTTTTCCAAAGTCTTTATCAGTTTGGTGCATTCGTCTGCTAGACACAACCAATGACGTAGAAATAATATGGTATCTGTTCATCTCACCTCTATTCATCTGAAGGGGATGATAATTACCTGCTAGTCCTTAACCACAGGAAGCCTATTATGTTTTTCAATGGTATTTCAAATCGTTCAAAGCTAGTTCGAGGCTCCCGGTCTCATTATTACTTTCGCGTTTCTAATAACGGAAACAGCAAAGTCTTTGTCACGGGACTCACCGATGACGTAAAATTCAATTATTCTTGGTCCTTGAAATAAAGGAGCCTAGCAGCCCCGTTATTACTTCTGGGATTCTAATAACGCGGCCATTTACCTTTTGCCAGTGCTGTTTTATGATTTTGCTTGTAAGTTAGCTGTTTCAAAATGAATCGTGTTGTGAAAGATCAAGTGAATGACCATCGTCTGGGTGTTCAAAGTGTTATTATTTTGTATCTCTAATTATTTTGAAACAGGTGGAATTAACTCACTAGCAACGTCTCGAACTGAAAGACCGTGCCAGATATATCTTGTCATGTATTTTTCTATAATAAATTTTTAGCCTGCATCCTTTCAAATTTTATTTGTACATTTGTAAACTGTAGCTATTCAAAATGTTGCAAGTTGCTTATGTAAAGGCATTTGAAATGAATGATGAACTGAACTGAACCTTGAATGTGTTCAGAGGGCTTTCACGCAGCGGTTTCCGTTATTACAATCGCGATTCTAATAACGGGCCCACATGGTGGCTCAGGGGAAGGGGCCGCCAAATATTTTTCACGACTAATCACCACTCGAAAGCCCTTCAGACAGATGTTACAGCCCTCCAGTTTGTTTAAAAAGACCAACAGGAAATCAGGCTCTTCATAGATTTTTTTATATGCTAGCAAGGAAGTATCTGCATTTATCTTCTAGGAGATACAGCACTAAAATTGCCAATAAACTTAAAACTTTCAGCATTCGCTCAGATTCTTAGTTGCTTACAAAAATGTGTATATCGACTGATAATTTGCTTTTGATCCGACCAATTTATGTCTTTTTAGTGACTTTTTGTTTGTTGTTTGAGTCAATTGAAGACATGCATATTTCCCCAATGTATGGCTGGACCAAATTTTAGGGGGGGGGGGGAGGTGTTGCAAAACCCCTATACCCCTCCAGCTGAGGAGGTTCAAAATTCCTTCATAAAGAAATTGTTAATTTTCTTTTTCATGCATCTTCCATACGTTTGAAAAAGTAATACCAAAAAAAATTTACTCCCAGCCGCCCCTGCAACCTATACTCGTAGGACTTGGTTTTACGATCATGCTACTGCAGTTAGAAGAAGCATCAAAATATTTTGTTGGCCTGAAACTCTGGATGAAGTCAGATGTCCTAATCAACAAGTCAGTATTTTAAATATTTTTCTCTGAACATTTTTAGCAACTCTATTCCAAACAATTTCATGAAAGTACTGCCTCGGCAGGCACCTTGGATAACAAAGGATATCAAAAACTTTATTCATAAAAAAAATTGAGCATACAAATGCTTTATTAGAAATGGTCAGCCACACGAGAGACTTGAAGGAATCCAACATAATGTTTCTCAAGGATGAAAAGTAATAGAGAGCACAAAGCATATTAAATATTTTATGAAAATTGGTCAAACTCTTTTGAAAGCTGATACTGGTCAAAAAACATATTGGTCACTAATAAACAAAGTTTTGAAAAAAGATTCCAGTAATACCACCCCATTTGGAAAATGACATTTTTGTCCTGGATTTTAAAACAAAGGCACAAAACTTTAATGATTACTTCAGTGTACTACTATCGATACATGCAGTGAAATTCCTAACATTGCTACAAGTAATGCCCATGCATTGGTCTAATCAGGTACCTCCATATACTCTGAAATACTTTAATAAGCAATATGTGACAATTGCTACTTTTGTTGATCATAATGACATATATTTTTTATCTGTTTTTCCTCATGATTGCAACCGTGATCCTGGAAGCAAGATTGCAAGAGGCGCTTACAAGAAGTGGACATACTGAAGTAAAGTCGTGAAAAATCCTGAAATGTCCCTTAGTGATTTCTGGCTGATGAGTTGCTTTTTTTATTAGTTTTATCCTCTTCAAGCAATTTCTCAAAATACAAAAGGGGCACACACAACCAACCCAATCTGAGTTTCAGGCTGGGGAGGTAGTGAAAACTCCTTATCTCCTCTTCTCTTATTTTTCCATTTTGTATATTACATTTTTGTTCGCATAATTATTGTTTAGTTTTTACCTTCTAGGCCTATGCCCTATAAAACACTGTTTTGTGAATATTCAATATTATAATGATAATAATCAACTTGGCTCCTAACGGAATACAAAGCACACATTTTGAAAGGCTGTAAATTATATATATCCTTGGTATACGTTGGTGACAGTCCTTTTAACAGCTTTATTATAAGAAAATGCACCAAGAGGGCGATGCCAATCTTACAAGTTACATTTTAGGCCAAAACGACAAAGATCAGTCTCTATGTCCAACAGACTGCGTAAGTACAAGAATTAGATGCTGATGGAGTTTATTCTTTTTCTGAACTACGTTGATATAATGCTTGAGATATTTATATAAGTATAATACCTTTTTCCCCTTTCCCATTTTCAAAAAGCGATAATTTTGAAACCACGTGCGGCAATAAAACTTTCAATTTTGATTTAGGCCAACAACAACAGTTCAAATCGAGGCCACACAGAATGTTGGCTGGAGGAAATAAATGGAGAAAGGATAGAACAGCACAAGCGGGGATCATTCCACCAGGGGCGCAAATGAGGGGGTGTGGGGGGGGGTGTCACACCCCCCCCAATAATTTCACTACCCGGTCCCAGTTAAAGGTTGATAGCAATAAAGTCGGTCCCGATCTGGCCCTCTGCTTAGTATTTCTATCTATCACACCCAAAGCTGGTCCCAATTCTGCTGGTACCATGCTGTATTGCAGTAAAGTAAGGCATATAGTGGGGCATTTTCTAGGAAGGGCTAATCACCGAAAAATGACAGGGGACAGAATCGGTCCAGTCCGGTCCCAACCAGCGCTGCTTTGGAAAAAAACTCTAGCTGCCACCGACAACAATAACTTTTTCGCCATATGTACAAGCTTTATCTTGTTTCCGTGGAAGAAACGCTTTAGGTATTTCAGAGACCTTCCTGTCATAAAATAAATGAAGGTTCAAGCAAAGGTAGTTGCTCTGTTGGTTAAATTAAATATTATATTCTTGTTGGCATTAAATCTAAAAATCCAAGCCCTCTTTAGGTAAAATTGTGCCTTATTTCCATTTCCCCCAAAGTTTCTCGAGCTGCAATTCACTATGAGCTCCAGATTTTTTTAACATTCAAAAGGCATGCTAAGATGGAAAGAGGGATCTAAATTGACAGCCAGTGCTGCTTGTTACCTAGCTTCAGAAGTAACTGACAACATGGTTTTTTTCAAGACCATGGCGAAATTGTGCCAGTTGTTTCTAACTGCTGTTCAATTTGTTTGCAAGAAAGAATTTTCAATAGGGTTAGGAGGACTGCTTTAGTTAAATTTGCTTAAAAAGTGCATTTTCCAGGGAACTGGAAGCATCAAAATTCGAAAATTTCCCCCTCCTTCGGCGGCACCCATGGTGCCGCCTCGGGTAGTGACTATATCCTTTACCCGTTCCGATATAGAGATTTGACAAAACTATTAGGAAAGTCCGTTATTATCATATAAAAATATATGTGGCGAATTATATACAGAGTTAAATTCACAAAATATATTGCAGAGGTTCGTGACAGCAACTATATAAATTCAGGCAATCATATTTCAATCAGGTAAATTTGTTATCCACCCCCCCCCCCCTTCCCTCCTCAACAAGGCCTGCCTCGCGACGGCCCTGGAGAGCGGCCCCGACAATATCTATATCTCAAAAATCGGTCTGTCGTTTGCATTTGCGCCCCTGCATTCCACATTAATTTTGCTACCATAAAATTCATGTCAGCCAAAATTTTCATAAAGATAAAATGTAGATTGCTACAAATGTAATGAACCAAAATTCACAGGTAGAACAGCATCAACAAAAAATTTTCAACAAATTGTGGGGATCTCCCTGTTTTTGGCCAAATCTCCCTGTTTTTCTTATGAAAAAATTTGAAATCACCAGGTTGTGAAAATTTCAGGTTGACAGGTCTGAAGTCATTTCCATCTCATCTTTTAAAGAATAGTTTTAAAGCAGTTTCTTTATGATGAGGGTGAACAGTGCTGTGGTTTTATAATTTTTTATCTCATGCAGGGACTAGCTAGAGTGAGGTGTCAGGGTGTGTGACATTACTTGGAAAAAATTTCATTGCAAAACAAACAATTTTAGTCATTAATGGGACAATTTTGTTATGGCAAAAATAGGAACAGAGCACCCCCCCCCCCTCTCCCCCTAGAGAACAAGTGCTAGCAACAGGCCTGGACTCATAGGTCGATTTTTAGATTATCATCGCATATTGCATAGGATTGGAAGCATTGCATAAATAGCAAACTTTGGTAATTTACCGATGGAAAGAGTTCAATTTTTGATAGTTGATTAAATTTTATAGTTCAAATTGAATCATCCAAATTAATTTTATTGAGAAATGCAAACATAACTTCTTAAACTACAAGCAATGGGGCTGAATAGTGACACTGCTTGTGGAGAAATTAAGTTCATATTCAATATTCAATATAACGTTCAACTGTCCAAACATGCCTTATTTATTGGTCAAACAAAACAATAAACACTGAAAAAAAAATGGGTTACATTTGCCCAATTTGGCGTACATCAAAATTTAACTTAGAACCATTAGAGAAGGGATAGTGTGCCTTTAACCTTTTTTTTTCTGATTTAATTTTTCATGCTCTATTTTCAAATTGACTGTTGCTGTTTCTAGGCTTGAAATTTGACCAAAACTATTTTTGACTTTAAGAAATGAGCAAAAGACCAGCAAAAGAAATGAGCAAACAAAATCATGCAACATAACTTTGTTATCACTGTGCAGAACCAATAAACTCTAAAGGGCAAAAGCTCAGAACAACAGATCAGTTTGAAATTTTTAATACATTCTCTAATTACGGTTCTCTAGCTCCTTTAGGTACTCTTTCCATCTGAGTTTTCTCCTTGCCTCTCTTTCTTTTCTTTTTCCATTGATCTCTTCCATAAGCAACAAAGCAACAGTTTCAAGGGTATCAAGTTTGTTGTTTTGCATTGGAACAGGACTTGTAACAGGGGATGTGTTGCCTAAAAAGTCAGCATCATCAATTGAAAAATTGAAGATAAAAAGTCCATGAAGGTGGTTATCAAACTGCACCAATTTCCTTCCGTGAACAATAATAGATGACAAGTCTTCACTAAATATAAAACAAACAGATACAGTTGAATCCAAGGAAACATCGCCTGGTAGTTGGAAATGGAAGACGGCAGAACGCTGCTCCAGATTGAAAATTGTAATATAATTTGGCTTTCTGGCAACAAAGAGCAGAAATTGGCAACCTGGAACTAATCCAGCAGAGATAATTTCATTTTGCTCCACCAATGACTTATCAATTAAAGGATGGATGTCAAAATCAGAACCGCTACAGTCCACTTCCTGGATTGTTCCAGAATGGTCTCCAATCAAGAGCCTCTCTGCATTTCTTGAAACAGAAGCAAATTCCATGAAAACAGGCTTGATGTTATCAAATTGAATGATTCTTGATGGTTCACCTGATGCTCTGTTCCACACAACTGTATTTCCATTCTTAATCATTAATGCAATAAGATCTGTTTCTTCATTTACACAGCTTCTGATAATTACATCTGCATTAGGATATACAACTTCAATTTGAAAATCACCATCCTTGCTGGACCTTGGGATCTTATATATCATAAAGTTATTCCTATTAGACCACCAAATCCCTAAAAACTCATGACAGCAACCTGCTACATCAGAACTGCTTGACTTCAGATCCTTATTGTTGATCCTCCTGAGGAAGTGAACTGTGGGAAAACCTTGGGCTTGCTGTAGATATGTATCAGAATCGCTGCTCAGTCCTAAATTTGACAGATCCTTATTCATCTGTTGCTTTAAGCTTTCAAAGAATGAAGAACTCAGACAGTGCTTATTTCCGCTGCCAATTTTTCCAGTCTCTATCATTTTTAGAGCTGATTGGAAGTTAGTGCAAGGTGCTGCCTTTGGGAGATTCACTGTTGCAGACAATATCATGTGGCTTACGTGACTGGCAGATATTAAATTGGAAGATTTTTGAAGAAGACTGCTTCCGAAATCTTCATCTTCTCCTTCTTGATAAACTGTTCCTGAAATGTCTTTATAACTTTCATTAGCACCTGTTGTCAATTCTTCATTATTTTCTTTTCCAACATAGTCCTCTCGTTTACCAAGAATATTCTGGAAGTCATTTATCCACTGCTCTTTGGGTACTCGATAAACTTCCACAAAGTGCTCACTTGCATTCAGTTGTCTTACCAAACAAACTAGATTTGAATCACTGCAATATTGCCATTTAATTACTTTGGAAGATTCAATCTTGTTTTCATCAAGAGCCTGTATTGGAATAAATGTTTTGTTGTTGTAAACAAATGAAAAGCAGTGCCCTAGGCAGTCAAATGCAAAAATTGCAATTACCGGAGAGACAGATGCAGGTGTGGAAATAGAAAGAGACTGCAGCAAATTGATTTCACTCTGCGTATCCAATCTTATTTGGGCCAAAGCAACTTTTGTCACACTGCTCATTGCCAATATGAATTTCCCTTTTGCCACAAAAATAAAGTTTTCAGTTGACGAAACATTGATAGCACCGTCCACATATCCGTGGTTGTGAGAGTCTACGAGCTGGACCTGTGGACTGGAATTTCCTTCGTTCAAAGCAGAACAGTCGAGAAGGGCAGGACTTTTAAAAATAGGAACAGGCTTTGCAGCCCGTTGAAGTTCACGTAATTCTTCGACCTTTTCAATTTGCTCTGATACATTGTCGTAAAGCTCTTGCAGTATCCGATCGATAAACCTGAAAGGTTGGGGCAGCTCGTCGAATTCAAATTCTGGATTGCCTATAAAATATTCATCCCTTTCCAGTTCGTCTTCACTGCAGTATGATGGCGAAGGTGGCTCATACCTTTTGAATTTCTTGCTTGTTGTTCTAGACATTATTGAAGTATTTAATTTGGGGAACGTGTATCCTTAGATTCTCTTTGAAAGCTTCTGCTTTCAGAAACTCTTTATGTTATGTTCGTTTGGCCTGGCCTTGACAACCGACGCTAAAAGTTGTTGTGGTTGTTATCCATAGTCTCAGAAAATTCTTATCCTGTGCCGCAGAGCTGCGTCAACGGTAGTCCAAAAACATAACAAAAAGAAATAAAACAAAAACAACTATAATCTGTATATCTTTGTTGTATTGCTAATTTGCATGGTGTTGACAGGTTTAGTGCAATGTAGCAAGTAAGGAACGCCGAAGCACTCCGAGATCAATATTGTTTAGTGAAATATTATCTTTCTGCAGTTTTCATGAGAATTTCATGACAGCAGCTAGCTAAATTTGCATTTCAATTTATGCCGATTAATTAAAAAAACGACTTTCAAGTGGTTTTTATTGTGAAAGTTAAGAAAAGCTCGAGAATTGGCTAATTGCTTTGTTTTCTAATACTTTTAAGGAAGCATATAATAAAATTAGAAACAGCTATTCTCTTTCAAGCTCTGTTTAGGTTTGGTAATTATTTTGTAATTCAATTCTAAAGATATTATAAATTTTTATCTTCAATCGTTTGGTAACCACATGTACCCACCGTTTTGCATGGATACTGAGTTATTACCAACAAATATAGTGAAAACTTCACGATTTTGTTATTGTACAGAACCTTGTGAACTGGAAAGATATCGCTTTTACAATGGTCTCTTCTTGTTATATCATTGGTTTTGTGTTGGAAACTACAAAATCTCATATGCTAAACAATTACGTTTGTGCAATTTTTAACATGGCTTTGGCAATACCAATCACCGTGTTAAACCTCGCCCTTATAATCGCCATTCTCAAATCAAATGCACGAAAAGAGCCGTCTCAGATGTTGGTACTAAATTTGGCTTTCACAGACTTTGGTGCTGGTATTTTTGGCATACCATCATTTTCCATTACTTTTTTATACCCTGGCATCGAAACAGATTCCTGCCATTTTACTCAGGCCAGTTTTTTTCTTGGACAAGTTCTCGGCATCGCGTCGTTGCTTTCGGTGACATTAATCGCAGTCGAGAGATACATCTACGTCTTCAAGCCGTTTGTGCATAACACAAGACTGACTTCGCAATTAACTGCTGCTACATTATGTTGTTTATGGCTAGTGTCCATTGCTCTAGCCGCTATCTTTTCATATATTACAAATGCCATTTCAAATGCAACAGCGGGAATTTTATTTTTTTCTGTATCAGGTATAATTATCTATAGTTATACTAAGATTTTGTTACAATCCCGGAGGGTTCGTCGACAGATACAAACAGAAGCAGCGAGATTCGAGCAGCAAAGAGTTACTGAAAAGGAGAAAAGCCTTCTTCTTGTCGGTGGATTCATAATCCTTTCGTTCTTCGTTTGTCACACTCTCATTTTTGCAAGGCCTATTCTTAAACTGTTTGGAGTTCAAAGTGGTGTATTTAACTACACCTTTTGCTGGGAATGGACCTTTGCGATAGCAAATTCACTCTGCAATCCCTTGATAACCTGCATTTTCAACCCCTCAAAGCGAAGGGAGGTGTTCAAAATACTGATATGTCGATGCAAACGCGAGAATTGACAACCCTGGAGAAAATCAATGTTCAGAAATAATAGCCGTACTCCCGGGGGGGGGGGAGGTAATCCCATTAAGGCCTGACAGGGTAGTCCAGTCCGTTTGAAGGTCTTACCAAATGGCTACAAAATGGCCCATTTTCGATAATAATTGAATTGTTCAGTTTATCTTGCAATCCCTTATAGATAATGAACAAGATTTTATCTTTCCTGAAACAACAACATTCGATTGGACCAAAAAATGACCAGGGAAGCACAAAGAAATTGATGCTACCAAGGAAATAATTTCGGTCTTTATGCTACCGTTTGAGGGTTTTTGTCAAAAAATTATACCATTTTTGAGGGCTTTTTTTCAAATTTTGGCGTTAGCCCTCTTTGACACTGACTGGACCCCTGTTTGGCTGTACTATCTAGTATCAAATGATTGTAATCTTGATGTAGTTTCGCTATTTATTCCTCCGTCGAATGATATTTCATTGTTCATGATTTTTTAGTTTATAGAGTTTACCTACATGCGATACAATGCTTGGAAATAAGGCTAAAAAATATCGTACTCATACAGTATTCTCCAATCAAACCCCCATTTTTTTCAATTTGGCATAAATGGCTTTATGGAGGCAGAAAAATTTGTTCTTGATTTATTTGACGTCTTTTAGTAGTAGAACCTCTTTCCACTGCCAAATAACTCATTAGAATCAATCAAAAAGATAGGCGATATGCATGTTATGCTACTGTTAACTATGTTTATGTTAACCATGCCTCCTTGGGATAACTCACTAAATAGAAAGTTTCATATTCTTCTTAACGGTTTTTGGTCATAAAATTGCTGTATTGGTGGTTTGTCATTACATGTACCCAAGTCTGTATCCAAAATGATTTTAATTTGCTGGTCTCCCTAGGGACTGTGTTTGGTGAAGGACACTAATTCTGTAGAAATTCCGTCAGTTTCTTTTTGAATGTATTTATTAATTTTGAGACTGAAAGCCAGTTACAATGACACCCATTATCCTTTAATCTATAATTCTCTATCAGAGCTTTTGCTCTAGTTTGTAGACACTGGAGATGCTGCAGCTTTATCTTTTATAGATTGTCCCATAGTTGTCACTGTGTCTCCGTTGACTCTCAAATATTGCCATACAGACCTGATCAATGTTAGAGTGTGGAAATAAATTTTAAAGTTTCTATAGGCAGTTTTAAGTTTAAATTTGAGCTTTTTTATATAACTCGTTCCAAATAAGCAAACAAGCAAATAAGCAAACAAGCAAGCCAGCAAGCAACCAAGTAAACAAGCAAGCAAGCAGGCGAGCAAGCAAGCAAGCAAGCAAGCAAGCAAACAAGCAAACAAGCAAGCAAGCAAGCAAGCAAGCAAGCAAGCAAGCAAGCAAGCAAGCAAGCAAGCAAGCAAGCAAGCAAGCAAGCAAGCAAGCAAGCAAGCAAGCAAGCAAGCAAGCAAGCAAGCAAGCAAGCAAGCAAGCAAGCAAGCAAGCAAGCAAGCAAGCAAGCAAGCAAGCAATCAAGCAAGCAAGCAAGCAAGCAAGCAAGCAAGCAAGCAAGCAAGCAAGCAAGCAAGCAAGCAAGCAAGCAAGCAAGCAAGCAAGCAAGCAAGCAAGCAAGCAAGCAAGCAAGCAAGCAAGCAAGCAAGCAAGCAAGCAAGCAAGCAAGCAAGCAAGCAAGCAAGCAAGCAAGCAAGCAAGCAAGCAAGCAAGCAAGCAAGCAAGCAAGCAAGCAAGCAAGCAAGCAAGCAAGCAAGCAAGCAAGCAAGCAAGCAAGCAAGCAAGCAATCAAGCAAGCAAGCAAGCAAGCAAGCAAGCAAGCAAGCAAGCAAGCAAGCAAGCAAGCAAGCAAGCAAGCAAGCATGCAAGCAAGCAAGCAAGCAAGCAAGCAAGCAAGCAAGCAAGCAAGTAAGCAAACAAGCAAGCAAGCAAGCAAACAAGCAAGTAAGCAAACAAGCAAGTAAGCAAGCAAGCAAGCAAGCAAGCGAACAAGCAAGCAAGCAAGCAAGCAAGCGAACAAGCAAGCAAGCAAGCAAACAAGCAAGTAAGCAAACAAGCAAGCAAGCAAGCAAGCAAGCAAGCAAGCATGCAAGCAAGCAAGCAAGCAAGCAAGCAAGCAAGCAAGCAAGCAAACAAGCAAGTAAGCAAACAAGCAAGTAAGCAAGCAAGCAAGCAAGCAAGCGAACAAGCAAGCAAGCAAGCAAGCAAGCGAACAAGCAAGCAAGCAAGCAAGCAAGCGAACAAGCAAGCAAGCAAGCAAACAAGCAAGTAAGCAAACAAGCAAACATGCAAACAAATAATATGGCAATCATACGAATCAAATAATGGTCTATATAAAAAATGAAACTATGACACTTTATCCGTGCAGTTGAAACAATTTACACAGACAGAAACCACAGGGAAACAATGCGCAATAAATCTGTAATCGAGATTTGAAGCACCTTACGAACAACTGAAGAACAATTCCAGAAAGAAACGTATTCTATTTTCCGAGTAATTGGCTATTTTTCTAGGGAGGAGATTAATTATGTTTTCTGGAGGTTCTCAGAGGACTTGGTATAAGGCTTGTTTCAATAAACCATCTTGCGATGATGGGATGATTTTTGTTTTCCAAAGCAATAAGCATTCATTATTGCTACTGCAGAAGTATAGAGGGAATTGCATTAGATTAGCTCAATCAGGGGCGGATCTAGAAAGTATTCTGACTGTCGCACACAAGGGTGTGGTCGGAAATATCATTCTTGACCACACCCATAGTTTTTAAGGATATTCGCCCCCTTGTCATTTGAGCAGTCGACACGCACATTAAATTGGCTTTATTTAGAAGGCTTTATTGTCAAACTGTTGTTTATTCCTTATCTGAATTTTCAATTGATACTACAGAATCATTTGTGTTGTTTCTTAGCCAAGCGTAAAGCAAGTAACAACTTCAAATTCGAATTGACACGGTTTTCCTTTCATAATCAGGCAAACATTCGAGTCGTCTTTCTCGATTTGTTTATGGTATACGATGACAAACCAGGCCACGCAAAAAATGAAAAATATCATTACAATGAATTTTCATAGCTAACCAAATAGAACAAATGTACACAAATATTCATAAAAACCTGCATTAATAACTAATATTTTTTAATAGCTAAACCAAATCAGCGTGTAAACATGTATTTTACTCCGAAGAAACCCCTTCGAATTCAGGGGAATACCAAAGCAAGTAAACTTTACCCGGAATATCTGAAAGCTGATAAGGAACTGAGAATCCACATTGAAAAGATTCACTTTGAAAGTTTTGTCCAAATAAAAATTTCACTCTGCCAACGTCCTGAATATTATTTATTTGCCAGAGCCAAATCGCAGGTATCACCCCAGTCCAGTGCATTTATTGACATTTGTAGGCCCCTTGATAGATGGAGGAGGTAATGAATGTCGAAACTTGAAAACATCCCGTGTCGAATGTTACTCTGAAAATCTAGCGACCTTTGTCTTCCAAATTACCAGGTTTAACGTACTCGTTATACATGTAGCCAGTCGACTCCATAACACAAAATTCCTATTCGCCAGTGAAAAAATTCCCATGCCAGGCATAAATAAGCTCAAAACTGTACAAAGCACGCAATGAGGACGGATTAATCTTTGCCCAGTGGTGCTAACTTACTAAAAAAACATACTGTTCACCGAAGTTCGCACTATCTAGCAATTTGATTGGTTAAATATTTTAAAACAAAAGCTGTGCGAATCGGTGCGAACGTGCTACTAATCATACTGTGCACCGAAAAACCCTAATCTAACTACATTGGTACCCTGTTATTTTTTAGTCAGGATGCTTTGAGATTTGAATCAGATTGAATCAAGATCGAAATTGAATTAGAGATGGTGTTTAAGATTTTGCTTGTGTTTATGGCCAGGTTTGAATCATGCATGATTCAGACCTTGGATCTTCCTGCTCCTGCACGGTGTTCAGTTGTCAAATGTAACTGAAGCATAATTCCCAAGCAAATACACTTAAAACACACATGGGAAATTTGCCAGTAAGCAAGAATGTTGTTGTTAAGGAAAAACCTCTTTCGAGACGGATTCTTAGCATAATTTTAAAAGTTTGACTGTCGCATGTGCGAACGGTGCGAACGTCTAGATCCGCCTCTGAGCTCAATAGTTGGATAAATTTGATAAAATTTGACGGTATATATGCAAAATAATAATCATATTGTCATTAACTGTCGGTTTTCTTAGAAATATTTTCTCCAGGTTTCCCGTTGCTTTTTTCAAAGCAATTCATCTATGTTCTGGTAAACTGACACCAATTGATTTAGCATATCAAGAAAGTCTGGTAATTTAGGACATTTTGAGGTAATTAGCCTTGAAGCAAATATGTATTTAATGAAAAGATAGCAACAATTAGGCACAAAAAGCTAAATGTTTACAATCACATTACCTTGAATCTATGAAAATTTTACCGCTAAAACTAAACAAAAAATACAACTAGTTTCAAATTTGCATTGCACTCATAGCTAACTAGCCAAGAAAAACAAAATATTTTCTATTTTTACAGAAAAGGGCTCTTTACATGATTAAAGTAATTTAAGAATTTCAATGAATGTTCTTTTGATTTGCTTTTGACAACCTTTTACCCATTTAATAATTGAATAGACATATTTTTGCTTTGAAGCTATGTTTGATTTCGGTTTTTCTAATCAGTAAATTCTACATTCTTATTTGAATCAAAAAATTTCAGTCTGTTTTGCATGGTTACTGCATCATTAGCAACAAATCTATTTAAACATTCGATTTTTGGGAACATTTAGTCATTATTCAGAACTTAGTGAACTGGACAGGAATATTTTCTAAATCAGACCATGAACAACACAAATTCCTATATAATAAACAATTACACATGTGCCATTCTCAGTATGGCTCTGGCAATACCAACCACCTTGCTGAACCTCGCTCTGATCATCGCCATACTTAAGACAAATGCACGAAAAGAGCCGTCTCAGATGTTGGTACTAAATTTGGCATTCACAGACTTTGGTGCTGGTATTTTTGGCATTTCTTTTTTTGCATTTTACATTTTAAAATTAAGCATTCAAGCAGATTCCTTTTACCTATTTTACTTTCTTATTTTTCTGACAAGAGTTATGATATTCGCATCGCTGCTTTCGGTAACATTAATCGCAGTCGAGAGATACATCTACGTCTTCAAGCCGTTTGTGCATAACACAAGACTGACATCGCAATCAACTGCTGTTACCTTATGTTGTTTATGGCTTGTGTCCATTGCTATACTGGTTATCGATTCGTTTGTTGAAAATACTGTTGCATCAAATGCAATTGCGTCAATTTTATTTTTTTCTGTATCAGGTATAATTATCTATAGTTATACTAAGATTTTGTTACGATCCCGGAGCGTTCGTCGGCAAATACAAACAGAAGCAGCGAGATTCGAGCAGCAAAGAGTTACTGACAAGGAGAGAAGCCTTCTTCTTGTCGGTGGATTCATTATCATTTCATTCTTCGTCTGTTACTCGCTTCCTTTTTCACGACCCATTATCCAATTGTTTGGAGTTAAAGATCGTGGTTCTTGGTATCTTATCTGTTGGGAATGGGCCACTGCGATGGCAAATTCTCTCTTTAATCCCTTGATAACCTGCGTTTTTAACCCTCCCATGCGAAGAGAAGTTTTCAAAATACTGACATGTCGATGCAAGCGTGGGAGATGAAACTCCTGGAGCAAGTTTAATTATCGTTTTCATTCGCCAAGCCTTTTGGCTGTCTGTGTACCAATCGCAAAGATAAAAGCAACCAATCTTTGCTCTCCATCGTCCAACTTCAAGTTATCTCACAACACGTGAAGAAGAAACTATACCAACATATATATACTCAATATACTCAGGTTTATATGCTCAAGGCCAATGCACACTTGCACTCTTGTTGCTTTGACTTAATAAAAGACACAATGTATTGCTTATTTTAGCACTACTAACTTAAGCACAAACTCCACAATCGTTTTATCTGTGCCAAATGCAAAATCTTAAGAGGCAGGCGTACCCTGTCACATATTTAACGTGAATAAATTTCATCTAATCAAGTTAAAATGATAGTAAACCTTCATATGACTTCAGCTCAATTTTACAGTTCTTCCTTTGTTAAAACATTTGTTATCTATTCCTCTGTTGATAATCATTTTATTGCTAATTTACTATTTAAGCAAGTATAGAAAACTTCCAGCAACCGCTATCTTAATGCAATAACATATCTTAGTTGGACAAGATCCTAGATCTGAAGTATTAGAAACAAAGTTGATCTTTGAACAAATATGGACTGGGTTAGAAAGACAATTAGCGTCCGTTGGTGATGCCTTTATATGTCAGTTGGAAAATGCATCATAAGTAAATCCTATAAAATAGTTTTTTCAGATCTCGGTCAAAGTTTTCTTTTCCTGCACCTTGTGCGTTGGATTCCCACTACCAATATGATATCAAGTAAAACATTACCCCTATCCGGATTTGTTTTAAGAACATTTTCCTACTGCTGATGCTTCAATTTCAAACATTCTCTTTTTCATTTTACGCTGCACTTTTGATAAGAGGCGCTATTTACGAATCCACATTTTCTACAATTACAGATCCACAATCTTAATTTATAACGCAACAAAGTGAGCCAAATCCACATTTATAATAGGCTCTGCTGGAAGCAAATAACTCATTAAAATGAATGAAAAAAACAGGTAAATTGATGAATATTTTCTTTTTTAAGTTATGTTTCTCTTGACTGTGCTGCCCAGTTCATTCTTGCGATGAATCAGTAAGTTGAAATTATTCTATTCTTTATAACAGTGTTCGATCATAAATTCGGTATTTTGATAGTTGGGCATATTTTCAATTCGAGTCTCAATATATTTGGCTTCGAATTGTTGAGTTTCAGCTTCTCCTCTTGAAAATGCATAGTAGATTTGTTTCATAGAATGGAATTCCTCTCATATTTGAACGGGTCCAGTTGGACTTAGCTCTAAACTTGATAATTTCGATTAGCATCTTTTTAGAAAATCCTTTGTTGTCACGTGATTGGCGATGCCATTTTCGGTATCATTTTAGATTTTTAATGGTCACAGCTCGATCGATATTCGTCAAATGACAGCAAAACTTGGATGAGATGCAATATCTCAAAAAGCGATATGTATATACAGATTCACTTTTTGCTGAGGCCAGCAGATTTGTTATCACGTGATTTAGCAATACATTTCCCCATAATTTTCGGTAAATAGTCACTGTCTTATGACTCAAATATTATGATCAAATTAAATTAAATCAGAATTAATTTCATGAGCGGAGTTCGTCCTTTAATTGATTCGCCTTTAGTTGATATTTGATTCCTATTCGTTATGGTCTCTTGTGACGTGCCTCTTGTCGTTGTTACTGTTATCCAAGAATATATGTAATGCTGTGGAGTCTTTTGTCCTGTTCTTGGTTGTTGGTTTTGAATACAAGGGTAAGGTATAAGGTGTGGTTTCATAGCGTTTCTATTCCCTTGGTTGATGTAGGGGTATTTATGTGGACAATATAGTGTGGGTCTCACTTTGCTTGGTGTAGTATTGTTACAAGATTGCTGTTCACTTTTTAGCAACCCGCCCTCCCTCTTTTGGTTTCCTTAAAAGAAACTTTGCTTATTTCGTGATAACCCCAACAGTTTTAGCCTCTTTTTCTAGCATCACGAAAACTTTTCACACCTTTGGACATCTATTATGCTTTTAGATAGGACTTGTTAGAAAACATGAAGACTTCATGACATGAACAAGATTTAAGAAAATACTTCTGACAAACGTAATCCGTATTGTTCAAAGACAAAAGGGATTAAGCTTGTTAGTTAACAAATACTAATTTTCCAGTGCGCCTAACCAAATTGCCACTGAATCAAATTCACTCATCCCTCAAAGGTTCCGTCGTCCTGCCCCAGAGCAGAACGAACTCTGTAAAACGGAAATAATTAGCAATTAACGCATTTTTCTTACGCCACACAGTGCCCTCAGTCAAATGCCTACGGAAATGATTGGCAATTAATACATTTATATTTATAATACATTAATACATTTTTCGCGCCACACAGTGCCTAAAGTCAAATACGTTCTTTGTTTTAAACCATTTTGATTTAACGAAACTTTGAGGCTCTGGCACCAAATTGCAAACAACCATTTCGCACACGAACTGCACTGCGCCTGAATTTTCGAGCGGAAATCGGATTATCTTTGTCAAACTTGAAAAAGTATTCTCGATTTTCCACTTTGACAAAGATAATGAGTTTTATGTCAGATATCAGTGCGCCCAGGGCCAATGAGTATTGTTTTGTATATTTCCGTGATTTATCCGGACAAGACACTCCCCTCACGAAAGTATCCGGACAATTTCGAATTCAGTTGCGAATCTGTTGTTAGAGAAATTTGTTTACAAATTCCAGAGTCAGTTTTCATGAAAACCTTTTTATCAATTTCCTTGAATTTTTTAATGAAGTTTTCTTGGCCTTTATTCTATTCATTCGTCCCAAAAGATAATCTTATCGATATGTAAGCAAACTCTGTGAGGGTTTTTCCTGAAGATGGCAGCGATCGAAACAAAAAAATTGACTTCTGAGCAGTGTCTAGAAATAATGTTTTATCGCAATGATGGGAAAAAGCTATCATTAAATTGTTAGTATCATTGCAATTTCAAAATTAAAAAAACAAGAAGTCTAAAAAATTGTTCACGGTCAAAAAGAGCAAGAGCTCTCGCGACACCAACGTTTGAGCGTTCCGCCCTAACCAAATTTGCATCAAAACTGGTTTGCATCATTAAGCAAAATTGCATTAAATGTTTACAAACAATTAAACTTTTCAAAGCTGTCGATAAATATTGCAAAGAAAATTATAAAGATTTGTGAATGTACCCTCGTATCGACCGATTTCAGCAAGACTTGCAGCGGTAAAGAAATAATATAGCATTATGGCTCCGCACTAAATGATATGTCTGCTTTGCAAGAAGGTTTTTGATCTGGTAAAATGTTACCAAATGTCATCCATGTTTTATAATCGATCGGTGACATCTCCATGCTAACATTTTTCCACATATCCGTGGTTGTCAGTGTCTTTGAGCTTGACGTGTGGACGATTACATCGAAGCAATTTGGCTCGAAATTAGGCCAAAACACTCAAAGAGTTTTCTTGTGGGAATTATGTACCGCCCCCCAGAAAGCTCAAAATATCTGGACAAAGATTATAACATCCATTTGAATGGCATGCTCTCCGTATTGTTTGAAAAAAACCCAAGAGACAATCCTGGTGGGGGACTTGTATGTGAACTTTCTAAAGCAGGAAAATAAAGAGCTCAAGGCTATTCTAAATATGTTTGGTTTCAAGCAGATAGTAAATAAGCCCATGAGAATATCAGAAACAACTGAAACACTCATTGACATCATTTTAACAAACAATCCGAGTAATATGATGAAAACTGAAGCCATACCGACCAGCATTGGGGACCATGACATGGCTGGCTGTGTAAGAAAACTAAACAACGCAAGCTGCAAATCAAGGAAAATTACCTGCCGCGATTATAGGAGCTATTGCCCTGAAACAATGAACAGAGAGCTATGCTAGAAATGGTTGATTGGTCAGCATTCTATATTTGTAGAAATGTGAAACAGGCCTGGTCTCAACTGAAAAATATCCTACTTACCATTTTCGAACACCATGCTCCAATAATACAAAAGAAGGTAAGGGGCAAGCCTGCTGCCTGGTTAAGCCCTGAAATTATGAAATTAAACAAAATTATGAATGACCGGGATAAACTTCTCCGAAAATCGAGAAGAACTAAGAATGAATTGGATATATTCAAGTATAAACAAAAAAGAAACGAGGTTAACATTGCGATCCGAAAAGCCAAGTCATCAAAATCTACTAAAAGAAAATTCTAGAAAGCCAAATCAGTTCTGGAAGACCATCAAGTCTATATATCCAGCCAAGGCTAGTGTGGGAACATCAATACACTCTTTTGATATAGAAGGTGAAAAAACTAACGATGCAATTAAGGTAGCAAATGGTTTTTGTAACTTTTTCACAACAATCACAACGATCTTACGAGAAAAAGCGATTCCGTTGTGCAATTTTGCCTGGAGACCCCCTAGACCTGTACACAAAAGAACTGACAAGAAATTCAACTTTCGGTCTTTGTCAAAGCTAGAAATCGAAAAATACCTTAAATCTATCAAGCGAAACAAGTCAACTGGCATTGACAATCTGCCTTCGTGTTTATTAAAAGATGCTGCACGTACCATATCAGCTCCTCTGACACACCTTATTAATCTTTCACTTCAGACAAGAATTTTTCGAGCCGACCGGAAACGTGCAAAGATTGTACCAGTACATAAATCTGGCTCCCGCTCAAGTCTCGACAACTATAGGCCAATTTCGGTTCTTCCTGTTTTATCTAAAGTCATCGAGAAAACTGTGCATCGGCAAGTCATGGAATTTCTTGAGCAAAATAAGTTGCTATCTGCCTTTCAATTTAGATTTAGGCCTAAGCTCTCAACTGAGTTGGCAGCCACTCTCTTATTGGACGACATACGGAAAAATGTGGATGAAGGGAAATTGGTCGGTGCCGCGTTTATAGACTTGAGTAAAGCATTCGATACAATAATTCGCGCTAGCCCAATGCGGATTTCACGAAAAAGAGCTTGATTGGTTTACAGATTACCTTTTCCATCGGTCAGTGGTTGTGAATTATGACAGCTATCAATCCAATGCACATGATGTTGTCACAGGGGTGCCACAAGGATCAATATTGGGTCCCTTTTTATTCATCTTATTTCTTAATGATATCACAGATGTAATAAGTAGTGCAAATATGATTAAGTATTCTGATGACACAGTGATCTATGTAGCCGATAAGGATATCAAGGTAATTAAGTCAAAACTCTCCAAAGATACGGATGCCATAGCAGACTGGTTAGACGAAAATGCTCTAATAATCAATCTGAATAGAGGAAAAACCGAATCCCTTATTTTCGGAACATCGCAGAGGATAGCTAAACAAAGTGAGACATTCCACGTTATGTATAGAGGCTCCAACATATCGAATACCATCCACTACAAATATCTTGGCATCCACATAGACAGCTCATTAAGCCTTAATTCACACTTTGAGAAATGTTATAAACGTGCATCAGGCAGATTAAGGTTGTTGGCAAAACTCAGGGACTACCTGGACGTGTCTGCTGCAAAGACCATCTATCGCTCAATGATTCTGCCTACATTCACATACTGCGGAATTTTACAGCTGAAGCTAACCACAACCCAAACTGAAGGACTTGAATCGTTTTATGAGCGCTCCACAAAAATAATACAAGGAAACTCGCCCATTCTTGAAGTATTTAACCATTGTTGTTCTAGACATTTTTGAAGTATTTAATTCGGGGAACGTGTATGGTTAGATTCTCTTTGAGAGCTTCTGCTTTCAGAAACTCTTTATGTTAAGTTCTTTTGGCCTGGCCTTGACAACCGACGCTAAAAGTTGTTGTGGTTGTTATCCATAGTCGCAGAAAATTCTTATCCTGTGCCGCAGTGCTGCGTCAAAACATAACATAACGAAACAAAAAAAAATGACTATACTCTGTATATCTTTGTTGTATTGCTAATTTGCATGGTGTTGACAGGTTTGGTGCAATGTAGCAAGTAAGGAACGCCGAAGAACTCCGAGATCAATATTGTTTAGTGAAATATTATCTTTCTGAAGTTTTCATGAAAATTTCATGACAGCAGCTAGCTTAAATTTGTATTTCAAATTATGCCGATTAATTTAAAGAAACGACTTTCAAGTGGTTTTTATTGTGAAAGTAAAGAAAAGCTCGAGAATTCGCTAATTGCTTTGTTTTCTAACACTTTTAAGGAAGCATATAATAAAATTAGATACAGCTATTCTCTTTCAAGCTCTGTTTAGGTTTGGTAATTATTTTGTAATTCAATTCTAAAGATATTATAAATTTTTATCTTCAATCGTTTGGTAACCACATGTACCCACCGTTTTGCATGGATACTGAGTTATTACCAACAAATATAGTGAAAACTTCACGATTTTGTTATTGTACAGAACCTTGTGAACTGGAAAGATATCGCTTTTACAATGGTCTCTTCTTGTTATATCATTGGTTTTGTGTTGGAAACTACAAAATCTCATATGATAAACAATTACGTTTGTGCAATTTTTAACATGGCTTTGGCAATACCAATCACCGTGTTAAACCTCGCCCTTATAATCGCCATTCTCAAATCAAATGCACGAAAAGAGCCGTCTCAGATGTTGGTACTAAATTTGGCTTTCACAGACTTTGGTGCTGGTATTTTTGGCATACCATCATTTTCCATTACTTTTTTATACCCTGGCATCGAAACAGATTCCTGCCATTTTACTCAGGCCAGTTTTTTTCTTGGACAAGTTCTCGGCATCGCGTCGTTGCTTTCGGTGACATTAATCGCAGTCGAGAGATACATCTCAGGCGCGCAACCAGAAATTTCAGAGGGCAGGGGTCCAAGACACAAAAAGGGCACTAATTAAATTTCATTAAAGGTCCACCGGGGCATTTGTTTAGGAACTGCGAAAATATGAGCAGTTAGTAAATCTGTAAATATTGTACGCCAGACAAGGGAAACTGATCAATAGAGAAAAGTTGTGGTGTACGGTTTATTTTGTGGTGAGGTGTGATTTATTTTTTCCTTTTAATTTTAACTATGCATATGACTTCTTTCTGTCTGCCGTACAGTGCCGCCGAGAAGTTTAGGAGGCCCGAGGGAGGGGGGAAATGGAAAAAACAATGCCTCTTGCGAGCGAAGCGAGCAAAAATTTTGCCCACCACACCCTTGCAAATAGCTTAAATTCACTAATTTGTTTAAGATGTTTTACTTTTTAATTGTAATTTTGTTACTTTTAATAAATTCCATTTAAAAACGGAATTCATTGCTTTGTGAGGCTCCCTAGACCTCGAGGCCCTAGGGCAGTTTGCCCCTTTGTCCCCCTCTCGGCGACCCTGCTGTCATCTCCTTTTCCCAGCGCCAGCTCACTTTTGAATAGCAGCCCATCATCTTCCATATCCGAAGACATTTTGCTCTTTGAAATATTATTATTGAATTCTTTGCTTCGCACTACAGTGGGAGTAGGTTGAACAGTTCCACGAGCCTTGCCTTCAGCTGGTTTCTGTCTCCAAGTCTTGCTTTCAGCTGATTTGTAATACTGACAAGGAACGGAACAGCTGAACATCAACTTTTTGTGCCATCTTTACTGCTTTCTAATACCAGTCCGCGAATATTTCTCTGCATTCGCTCGTTTCATGCAAAGGTCTTCTATGACCCTGTCAACTATGTGACAGGCTTGAAAAATGTCTTGGTCGACCCAACAAGCTCTTACAAGCTCTTACCAGAGGTCGTAGAGGCTCTATCCCGTTCAAAATCTTGTGCCTTTATTTTGGTTTTTGAGTCCCAGAACCATTCTTCTTCAAAGCCAGTGCGTGACGCATCTTAAAACACGCTGTAGAGTTGGGGCTTGAAGATATACTCTATTACTGCAACATGATGACGTTCGACCCAACAAGTGCGCGAAAGTTTGACTAAATCATTTATCTGTATTCCTGCGAGGTCCATTACATCTCCGGAGTGTGTCATTTACTGTATGACCAACCATTTTAGCGTAATAATCAAAATATTCAAGCAATTTTCCAAGAAAAAGGGCACTTTTCCCCTTTTGAGAAAAAGGGCAGGGGTCTGGACCCCCAGGACCCCCCCCCCCGTAGTTGCGCGCCTGCATCTACGTCTTCAAGCCGTTTGTGCATAACACAAGACTGACTTCGCAATTAACTGCTGCTACATTATGTTGTTTATGGCTAGTGTCCATTGCTCTAGCCGCTATCTTTTCATATATTACAAATGCCATTTCAAATGCAACAGCGGGAATTTTATTTTTTTCTGTATCAGGTATAATTATCTATAGTTATACTAAGATTTTGTTACAATCCCGGAGGGTTCGTCGACAGATACAAACAGAAGCAGCGAGATTCGAGCAGCAAAGAGTTACTGAAAAGGAGAAAAGCCTTCTTCTTGTCGGTGGATTCATAATCCTTTCGTTCTTCGTTTGTCACACTCTCATTTTTGCAAGGCCTATTCTTAAACTGTTTGGAGTTCAAAGTGGTGTATTTAACTACACCTTTTGCTGGGAATGGACCTTTGCGATAGCAAATTCACTCTGCAATACCTTGATAACCTGCATTTTCAACCCCTCAAAGCGAAGGGAGGTGTTCAAAATACTGATATGTCGATGCAAACGCGAGAATTGACAGCCCTGGAGAAAATCAATGTTCAGAAATAGTAGCCGTACTCCCGGGGGGGGGGGGGGGGGGAGGTAATCCCATTAAGGCCTGACAGGGTAGTCCAGTCCGTTTGAAGGTCTTACCAAATGGCTACAAAATGGCCCATTTTCGATAATAATTGAATTGCTCAGTTTATCTTGCAATTCATTATAGACCATGAACAAGATTTTATCTTTCCTGAAACAACAACCGTCGATTGAACCAAAAAATGACCAGGGAAGCACAAAGAAATTGATGCTACCAAGGAAATAATTTCGGTCTTTATGCTACCGTTTGAGGGTTTTTGTCAAAAAATTATACCATTTTTGAGGGCTTTTTTTTCAAATTTTGGAGTTAGCCCTCTTTGATCCTGACTGGACCCCTGTTAGGACATCGGGGGGGGGGGGGGGGGGGGCTGTACTATCTAGTATCAAATGATTGTAATCTTGATGTAGTTTCGCTATTTATTCCTCCGTCGAATGATATTTCATTGTTCATAATTTTTTAGTTTATAGAGTTTACCTACATGCGATACAATGCTTGGAAACAAGGCTAAAAAATATCGTACTCATACAGTATTCTCCAATCAAACCCCCATTTTTTTCAATTTGGCATAAATGGCTTTATGGAGGCAGAAAAATTTGTTCTTGATTTATTTGACGTCTTTTACTAGTAGAACCTTTTTCCACTGCCAAATAACTCATTAGAATCAATCAAAAAGATAGGCGATATGCATGTTATGCTACTGTTAACTATGTTTATTTTAACCATGCCTCCTTGGGATAACTCACTAAATAGAACGTTTCATATTCTTCTTAACGGTTTTTGGTCATAAAATTGCTGTATTGGTGGTTTGTCATTACATGTACCCAAGTCTGTATCCAAAATGATTTTAATTTGCTGGTCTCCCTAGGGACTGTGTTTGGTGAAGGACACTAATTCTGTAGAAATTCCGTCAGTTTCTTTTTGAATGTATTTATTAATTTTGAGACTGAAAGTCAGTTACAATGATATCCATCATCCTTTAATCTATAATTCTCTATCAGAGCTTTTGCTCTAGTTTGTAGACACTGAAGATGCTGCGGCTTTATGTTTTATAGATTGTCCCATAGTTGTCACTGTGTTTCCGTTGACTCTCAAATATTGCCATACAGACCTGATCAATGTTAGAGTGTGGAAATAAATTTTAAAGTTTCTATAGGCAGTTTTAAGTTTAAATTTGAGCTTTTTTATATTACTCGTTCAAAATAAGTAAACAAGCAAATAAGCAAGCAAGCAAGCCAGCAAGCAAGCAAGTAAACAAGCAAGCAAGCAGGCGAGCAAGCAAGCAAGCAAGCAAGCAAGCAAGTAAACAAGCAAGGAAGCAGGCGAGCAAAAAAGGAAGCAAGCGAGCAAGCAAGCAAGCAAGCAAGCAAGCAAGCAAGCAAGCAAGCAAGCGAGCAAGCAAGCAAGCAAGCAAGCAAGCAAGCAAGCAAGCAAGCAAGCAAGCAAGCAAGCAAGCAAGCAAGCAAGCAAGCAAGCAAGCAAGCAAGCAAGCAAGCAAGCCAGCAAGCAAGCAAGTAAGCAAGCAAGCAAGCAAGCAAACAAGCAAGCAAGCAAGTAAACAAGCAAGCAAGCAGTCGAGCAAGCAAGCAAGCAAGCAAGCAAGCAAGCGAGCAAGCAAGCAAGCAAGTAAACAAGCAAGCAAGCAAGCAAGCAAGCAAGCAAGCAAGCAAGCGAGCAAGCAAGCAAGCAAGCAAGCAAGCAAGCAAACAAACAAGCAAGTAAGCAAACAAGCAAACATGCAAGCAAATAATATAGCAATCATACGAATCAAATAATGGTCTATATAAAAAATGAAACTATGACACTTTATCCGTGCAGTTGAAACAATTTACACAGACAGAGACCACAGGAAAACAATGCATAATAAATCTGTAATCGAGATTTGAAGCACCTTACGAACAACTGAAGAACAATTCCAGAAAGAAAGGTATTCTATTTTTTTTCCGAGTAATTTAATCATTTTTCTAGAGAGGAGATTAATTATATTTTCGGGAGTTTTTCAGAGGACTTGGTATAAGGCTTAAAATAAGCTTGTTTCAATAAACCATCTTGCGATGATGGAATGGTTTTTGTTTTCCAAAGCAACAAGCATTCATTATTGCTACTGCAGAAGTTTAGAGGGAATTGCATTAGATTAGCTCAATAGTTAAATAAATTAGCTCATTAGATAAATTTGATACAGTATATATGCAAAATAATAATCATATTGTCATTAACTGTCGGTTTTCTTAGAAATATTTTCTCCAGGTTTCCCGTTGCATTTTTCAAAGCAATTCATCTATGTTCTGGTAAACTGACACCAATTGATTAGGCATATCAAGAAAGTCTGGTAATTTAGGACATTTTGAGGTAATTAGCCTTGAAGCAAATATGTATTTAATGAAAACATAACAACAATTAGGCACAAAAAGCTAAATGTTTACAATCACATCACCTTGAATCTATGAAACTTTTACCGCTAAAACTAAACAAAAAATACAACTACTTTCAAATTTGCATTGTATTCATAGCTAAATACCCAAGAAAAACAAAATCTTATCTAATTTTACAGAAAAGGGCTCTTTACATGATTAAAGTAATTTAAGAATTTCAATGAATGGTCTTTTGATTTGCTTTTGACAACCTTTTACCCATTTAATAATTTAATGGACATATTTTTGCTTTGAAGCTATGTTTGATTTCGGTTTTTCTAATCAGTAAATTCTACATTCTTATTTGAATCAATAAATTTCAGTCTGTTTTGCATGGTTACTGCATCATTAGCAACAAATATATTTAAACATTCGATTTTTGGGAACATTTAGTCATTATTCAGAACTTAGTGAACTGGACAGGAATATTTTCTAAATCAGACCATGAACGACACAAATTCCTATATAATAAACAATTACACATGTGCCATTCTCAGTATGGCTCTGGCAATACCAACCACCTTGCTGAACCTCGCTCTTATCATCGCCATACTTAAGACAAATGCACGAAAAGAGCCGTCTCAGATGTTGGTACTAAATTTGGCATTCACAGACTTTGGTGCTGGTATTTTTGGCATTTCTTTTTTTGCATTTTACATTTTAAAACTAAGCAATCACCCAGATTTCTTTTACCTTTTTTACTCTATTATTTTTCTGACAAGAGTTATGATATTCGCATCGCTGCTTTCGGTAACATTAATCGCAGTCGAGAGATACATCTACGTCTTCAAGCCGTTTGTGCATAACACAAGACTGACATCGCAATCAACTGCTGTTACCTTATGTTGTTTATGGCTTGTGTCCATTGCTATACTGGTTATCCATTCGTTTGTTGAAAATACTGTTGCATCAAATGCAATTGCGTCAATTTTATTTTTTTCTGTATCAGGTATAATTATCTATAGTTATACTAAGATTTTGTTACGATCCTGGAGCGTTCGTCGGCAAATACAAACAGAAGCAGCGAGATTCGAGCAGCAAAGAGTTACTGAAAAGGAGAGAAGCCTTCTTCTTGTCGGTGGATTCATTATCATTTCATTCTTCGTCTGTTACTCGCTTCCTTTTTCACGACCCATTATCCAATTGTTTGGAGTTAAAGATCGTGGTTCTTGGTATCTTATCTGTTGGGAATGGGCCACGGCGATGGCAAATTCTCTCTTTAATCCCTTGATAACCTGCATTTTTAACCCTCCCATGCGAAGAGAGGTTTTCAAAATACTGACATGTCGATGCAAGCGTGGGAGATAAAACTCCTGGAGCAAGTTTAATTATCGTTTTCATTCGCCAAGCCTTTTGGCTGTCTGTGTACCAATCTCACAACACGTGAAGAAGTTGATAATCATTTTATTGCTAATTTACTATTTAAGCAAGTTCACTTCACAGTATAGAAAACTTCCAGCAACCGCTACCTTAATGCAATAACATATCTTAGTTGGACAAGATCCTAGATCTGAAGTATTAGAAACAAAGTTGATCTTTGAACAAATATGGACTGGGTAAGAAAGACAATTAGCGTCCGTTGGTGATGCCTTTATATGTCAGTTGGAAACTGCATCATAAGTAAACCCTATAAAATATTTTTTCAGATCTCGGTCAAAGTTTTCTTTTCCTGCACCTTGTGTGTGGGATTCCCACTACCAATATGATATCAAGTAAAACATTACCCCTATCCGGATTTGTTTTAAGAACATTTTCCTACTGCTGATGCTTCAATTTCAAACATTCTCTTTTTCATTTTACGCTGCACTTTTGATAAGAGGCGCTATTTACGAATCCACATTTTCTACAATTACAGATCCACAATCTTAATTTATAACGCAACAAAGTGAGCCAAATCCACATTTATAATAGGCTCTGCTGGAAGCAAATAACTCATTAAAATGAATGAAAAAAACAGGTAAATTGATGAATATTTTCTTTTTTAAGTTATGTTTCTCTTGACTGTGCTGCCCAGTTCATTCTTGCGATGAATCAGTAAGTTGAAATTATTCTATTCTTTATAACAGTGTTCGATCATAAATTCGGTATTTTGATAGTTGGGCATATTTTCAATTCGAGTCTCAATATATTTGGCTTCGAATTGTTGAGTTTCAGCTTTTCCTCTTGAAAATGCATAGTAGATTTGTTTCATAGAATGGAATTCCTCTCATATTTGAACGGGTCCAGTTGGACTTAGCTTTAAACTTGATAATTTCGATTAGTACCTTTTTAGAAAATCCTTTGTTGTCACGTGATTGGCGATGCCATTTTCGGTATCATTTTAGATTTTTAATGGTCACAGCTCGATCGATATTCGTCAAATGACAGCAAAACTTGGATGAGATGCAATATCTCAAAAAGCGATATGTATATACAGATTCACTTTTTGCTGAGGCCAGCAGATTTGTTATCACGTGATTTAGCAATACATTTCCCCATAATTTTCGGTAAATAGTCACTGTCTTATGACTCAAATATTATGATCAAATTAAATTAAATCAGAATTAATTTCATGAGCGGAGTTCGTCCTTTAATTGATTCGCCTTTAGTTGATATTTGATTCCTATTCGTCATGGTCTCTTGTGACGTGCCTCTTGTCGTTGTTATTGTTATCCAAGAATATATGTAATGCTGTGGAGTCTTTTGTCCTGTTCTTGGTTTTTGGTTTTGAATACAAGGGTAAGGTGTAAGGTGTGGTTTCATAGCGTTTCTATTCCCTTGGTTGATGTAGGGGTATTTATGTGGACAATATAGTGTGGGTCTCACTTTGCTTGGTGTAGTATTGTTACAAGATTGCTGTTCACTTTTTAGCAACCCGCCCTCCCTCTTTTGGTTTCCTTAAAAGAAACTTTGCTTATTTCGTGATAACCCCAACAGTTTTAGCCTCTTTTTCTAGCATCACGAAAACTTTTCACACCTTTGGACATCTATTATGCTTTTAGATAGGACTTGTTAGAAAACATGAAGACTTCATGACATGAACAAGATTTCAGGAAATACTTCTGACAAACGTAATCCGTATTGTTCATAGACAAAAGGGATTAAGCTTGTTAGTTAACAAATACTAATTTTCCAGTGCGCCTAACCAAATTGCCACTGAATCAAATTCACTCATCCCTCAAAGGTTCCGTCGTCCTGCCCCAGAGCAGAACGAACTCTGTAAAACGGAAATAATTAGCAATTAACGCATTTTTCTTACGCCACACAGTGCCCTCAGTCAAATGCCTACGGAAATGATTGGCAATTAATACATTTATATTTATAATACATTAATACATTTTTCGCGCCACACAGTGCCTAAAGTCAAATACGTTCTTTGTTTTAAACCATTTTGATTTAACGAAACTTTGAGGCTCTGGCACCAAATTGCAACAACCATTTCGCACACGAACTGCATTGCGCCTGAATTTTCGAGCGGAAATCGGATTATCTTTGTCAAACTTGAAAAAGTATTCTCGATTTTCCACTTTGACAAAGATAATGAGTTTTATGTCAGATATCAATGCGCCCAGGGCCAATGAGTATTGTTTTGTATATTTCCGTGATTTATCCGGACAAGACACTCCCCTCACGAAAGTATCCAGACAATTTCGAATTCAGTTGGGAATCTGTTGTTAGAGAAATTTGTTTACAAATTCCAGAGTCAGTTTTCATGAAAACCTTTTTTATCAATTTCCTTGAATTTTTTAATGAAGTTTTCTTGGCCTTTATTCTATTCATTCGTCCCAAAAGATAATCCTATCGATATGTAAGCGAACTCTGTGAGGGTTTTTCCTGAAGATGGCAGCGATCGAAACAAAAAATTGACTTCTGAGGAGTGTCTAGAAATAATGTTTTATCGCAATGATTGGAAAAAGCTATCATTAAATTGTTAGTATCATTGCAATTTCAAAATTAAAAAAACAAGAAGTCTAAAAAATTGTTCACGGTCAAAAAGAGCAAGAGCTCTCGCTACACCAACGTTTGAGCGTTCCGCCCTAACCAAATTTGCATCAAAACTGGTTTGCATCATTAAGCAAAATTGCATTAAATGTTTACAAACAATTAAACTTTTAAAGGCTGTCGATAAATATTGCAAGAAAAATTATAAAGAATTGTGAATGTACCCTCGTATCGACCGATTTCAGCAAGACTTGCAGCGGTAACGAAATAATATAGCATTATGGCTCCGCACTAAATGATATGTCTGCTTTGCAAGAAGGTTTTTGATCTGGTAAAATGTTACCAAATGTCATCCATGTTTTATAATCGATCGTTGACATCTCCATGCAAACATTTTTCCACATATCCGTGGTTGTCAGTGTCTTTGAGCTTGACCTGTGGACGATTACATCGAAGCAATTTGGCTCGAAATTAGGCCAAAACACTCAAAGAGTTTTCTTGTGGGAATTATGTACCGCCCCCCAGAAAGCTCAAAATATCTGGACAAAGATTACAACATCCATTTGAATTGCATGCTCTCTGTCTTGTTTGAAAAAAACCAAGAGACAATCCTGGTGGGGGACTTGTATGTGAACTTTCTAAAGCAGGAAAATAAAGAGCTCAAGGCTATTCTAAATATGTTTGGTTTCAAGCAGATAGTAAATAAGCCCATGAGAATATCAGAAACAACTGAAACACTAATTGACATCATTTTAACAAACAATCCGAGTAATATGATAAAAACTGAAGCCATACCGACCAGCATTGGGGACCATGACATGGCTGGCTGTTTAAGAAAACTAAACAACGCAAGCTGCAAATCAAGGAAAATTACCTGCCGCGATTATAGGAGCTATTGCCCTGAAACAATGAACAGAGAGCTAGAAACGGTTGATTGGTCAGCACTCTATATTTCTAGAAATGTGAAACAGGCCTGGTCTCAACTGAAAAATATCCTACTTACCATTTTCGAACACCATGCTCCATTAATACAAAAGAAGGTAAGGGGCAAGCCTGCTCCCTGGTTAAGCCCTGAAATTATGAAATTAAACAAAATTATGAATGACCGGGATAAACTTCTCCGAAAATCGAGAAGAACTAAGAATGAATTGGATATATTCAAGTATAAACAAAAAAGAAACGAGGTTAACATTGCGATCCGAAAAGCCAAGTCATCAAAATCTACTAAAAGAAAATTCTAGAAATCCAAATCAGTTCTGGAAGACCATCAAGTCTATATATCCAACCAAGGCTAGTCTGGGAACATCAATACACTCTTTTATATAGAAGGTGAAAAAACTAACGATGCGATTAAGGTAGCAAATGTTTTTTGTAACTTTTTTCACAACAATCACAACGATCTTACGAGAAAAAGCGATTCCGTTGTGCAATTTTGCCTGGAGACCCCCTAGACCTGTACACAAAAGAACTGACAAGAAATTCAACTTTCGGTCTATGTCAAAGCTATAAATCGAAAAATACCTTAAATCTATCAAGCGAAACAAGTCAACTGGCATTGACAATCTGCCTTCGTGTTTATTAAAAGATGCTGCACGTACCATATCAGCTCCTCTGACACACCTTATTAATCTTTCACTTCAGACAAGAATTTTTCCAGCCGACCGGAAACGTGCAAAGATTGTACCAATACATAAATCTGGCTCCCGCTCAAGTCTCGACAACTATAGGCCAATTTCGGTTCTTCCTGTTTTATCTAAAGTCATCGAAAACACTGTGCATCGGCAAGTCATGGAATTTCTTGAGCAAAATAAGTTGCTATCTGCCTTTCAATTTAGATTTAGGCCTAAGCTCTCAACTGAGTTGGCAGCCACTCTCTTATTGGACGACATACGGAAAAATGTGGATGAAGGGAAATTGGTCGGTGCCGCGTTTATAGACTTGAGTAAAGCATTTGATACAATAATTTACGCTACCCCAATGCGGATTTCACGAAAAAGAGCTTGATTGGTTTACAGATTACCTTTTCCATCGGTCAGTGGTTGTGAATTATGACAGCTATCAATCCAATGCACATGATGTTGTCACAGGGGTGCCACAAGGATCAATATTGGGTCTCCTTTTATTCATCTTATTTCTTAATGATATCACAGATGTAATAAGTAGTGCAAATATGATTAAGTATTCTGATGACACAGTGATCTATGTAGCCGATAAGGATATCAAGGTAATTAAGTCAAAACTCTCCAAAGATACGGATGCCATAGCAGACTGGTTAGACGAAAATGCTCTAATAATCAATCTGAATAGAGGAAAAACCGAATCCCTTATTTTCGGAACATCGCAGAGGATAGCTGAACAAAGTGAGACATTCCACGTTATGTATAGAGGCTCCAACATATCGAATACCACCCACTACAAATATCTTGGCATCCACATAGACAGCTCATTAAGCCTTAATTCACACTTTAAGAAAGTATTCTGACTGTCGCACACAAGGGTGTGGTCGGAAATATCATTCTTGACCACACCCATAGTTTTAAGGATATTCGCCCCCTTCTCATTTGAGCAGTCGACACGCACATTAAATTGGCTTTATTTAGAACGTTGTCAAACTGTTGTTTATTCCTTATCTGAATTTTCAATTGATACTACAGAATCATTTGTGTTGTTTCTTAGCCATGCGTAAAGCAAGTAACAAGTTCAAATTCTAATTGACACGGTTTTCCTTTCATAATCAGGCAAACATTCGAGTCGTCTTTCTCGATTTGTTTATGGTATACGATGACAAACCAGGCCACGCAAAAAATGAAAAATATCATTACAATGAATTTTCATAACTAACCAAATAGAACAAATGTACACAAATATTCATAAAAACCTGCATTAATAACTAATATTTTTTAATAGCTAAACCAAATCAGCGTGTAAACATGTATTTTACTCCGAAGAAACCCCTTCGAATTCAGGGGAATACCAAAGCAAGTAAATTTTACCAGGAATATCTGAAAGCTGATAAGGAACTGAGAATCCACATTGAAAAGATTCAATTTGAAAGTTTTGTCCAAATAAAAATTTCACTCTGCCAACGTCCTGAATATTATTTATTTGCCAGAGCCAAATCGCAGGTATCACCCCAGTCCAGTGCATTTATTGACATTTGTAGGCCCCTTGATAGATGGAGGAGGTAATGAATGTCGAAACTTGAAAACATCCCGTGTCGAATGTTACTCTGAAAATCTAGCGACCTTTGTCTTCCAAATTACCAGGTTTAACGTACTCGTTATACATGTAGCCAGTCGACTCCATAACACAAAATTCCTATTCGCCAGTGAAAAAATTCCCATGCCAGGCATAAATAAGCTCAAAACTGTACAAAGCACGCAATGAGGACGGATTAATCTTTGCCCAGTGGTGCTAACTTACTAAAAAAACATACTGTTCACCGAAGTTCGCACTATCTAGCAATTTGATTGGTTAAATATTTTAAAACAAAAGCTGTGCGAATCGGTGCGAACGTGCTACTAATCATACTGTGCACCGAAAAACCCTAATCTAACTACATTGGTACCCTGTTGTTTTTTAGTCAGGATGCTTTGAGATTTGAATCAGATTGAATCAAGATCGAGATTGAATTAGAGATGGTGTTTAAGATTTTGCTTGTGTTTATGGCCAGGTTTGAATCATGCATGATTCAGACCTTGGATCTTCCTGCTCCTGCACGGTGTTCAGTTGTCAAATGTAACTGAAGCATAATTCCCAAGCAAATACACTTAAAACACACATGGGAAATTTGCCAGTAAGCGAGAATGTTGTTGTTAAGGAAAAACCTCTTTCGAGACGGATTCTTAGCATAATTTTAAAAGTTTGACTGTCGCATGTGCGAACGGTGCGAACGTCTAGATCCGCCTCTGAGCTCAATAGTTGGATAAATTTGATAAAATTTGACAGTATATATGCAAAATAATAATCATATTGTCATTAACTGTCGGTTTTCTTAGAAATATTTTCTCCAGGTTTCCCGTTGCTTTTTCAAAGCAATTCATCTATATTCTGGTAAACTGACACCAATTGATTTAGCATATCAAGAAAGTCTGGTAATTTAGGACTTTTTGAGGTAATTAGCCTTGAAGCAAATATGTATTTAATGAAAAGATAACAACAATTAGGCACAAAAAGCTAAATGTTTACAATCACATTACCTTGAATCTATGAAAATTTTACCGCTAAAACTAAACAAAAAATACAACTAGTTTCAAATTTGCATTGCACTCATAGCTAACTAGCCAAGAAAAACAAAATATTTTCTATTTTTACAGAAAAGGGCTCTTTACATGATTAAAGTAATTTAAGAATTTCAATGAATGTTATTTTGATTTGCTTTTGACAACCTTTTACCCATTTAATAATTGAATAGACATATTTTTGCTTTGAAGCTATGTTTGATTTCGGTTTTTCTAATCAGTAAATTCTACATTCTTATTTGAATCAAAAAATTTCAGTCTGTTTTGCATGGTTACTGCATCATTAGCAACAAATCTATTTAAACATTCGATTTTTGGGAACATTTAGTCATTATTCAGAACTTAGTGAACTGGACAGGAATATTTTCTAAATCAGACCATGAACAACACAAATTCCTATATAATAAACAATTACACATGTGTCATTTTCAGTATGGCTCTGGCAATACCAACCACCTTGCTGAACCTCGCTCTTATCATCGCCATACTTAAGACAAATGCACGAAAAGATGTCATTTTTGGCTATGATAGAAGAACTTGTAAGCAAGCCATTATTCATCCAACTTAACTAGCTACCATTGCATCAAGAAATCAAATATAGCATTTGCCTCCTTCTCTACAAAGTCAACAATAATAAAGCAGCACCTTACTTGTCTGCAATGTTTGTGAAAACAGCTAAAGTTCACCAACATCGAACAAGAGCTGCTGTAAATAGTCACTTTTTCAAAATTAGAGGAACTAGACATACTTACCTAAAATCATTTAGATATTCTGGAGCAAAAGTTTGGAATTTGTTACCAACGGAAGTACGTCACACTGAATTTATTGAGAACTTTGAGGTAAAGTGTAAAGGCAACTTTATGGACAACATTAAATCTGACTGTCCTATTTAAAAATGACAGGTCATTCCATTGAACTTTTATGCCTTAAAAAATATTTTACTCTATACAATGTGATTAGGATTTTGTGCTTGGATTTTAGTTTACTGTATTTTACTTTGTGAACCAGGCTGTAAACAAGTTTTTAATTTAGCCCTGTTATTTACGCTAAATAATTTAATATACATACATACATATAAACATTTTAAACATACTAACCCCAGTCTTCCTTTATATCGAAATAGTTATAGAGGTCGATGATTCTATAGGAAGATAAACTTAGCTGCGAACCATTAGAAGACTTTAAAAATCAAAATGAGAGACCTTAGGTAGTGACGAGGTTGGCGATAAAAATGTTTTTGTTTACCTTGAAATTTAAAATTACGAAATTGTTTCCATTGAAATCAACGGGCAAAACATACCATCGAAATGGAATTGTTTTATCTGAAAATCCCTCGAAATCCTTTTGTTTTGGTGGAAATCTCGTGCGAAATTTGCTAGAGTAGATTGTCACTTAATCAGATTAACGCATACACCAAATGGTGATTTGTCCTACCTACAGCCTCAAAGCAGTTTTACCGATTCCTTTCCCCGATTCCCCATTCCCTGTTTTTGTTATAGCTGTCCAAATTTCTCGAAATTGTCCGAAATTTCAATTTTAACGATGCAGGCTGCAAACAGCAAGCAAACAAGGAAGCAAACAAGCTAGCAAGCAGAAAAGATCAAGCAAGGACATATGCAACCAAGCAAGCTAGCAACCACGCAAACAGGCTTGCAAGTATGCAAGCTAGCAAGCAAACAGCAAGCCAGCAACCAAGCAAGCAACTAAGCAAGCAAGGAAGCTAGCAAGCAGAAAGAATCAAGCAAGGACATATGCAACCAAGCAAGCTAGCAACCAAGCAAACAGGCTTGCAAATATGCAAGCTAGCAAGCAAGCAGCAAGCAAGCAACCAAGCAAGCAACTAAGCAAGCAAGGAAGCTAGCAAGCAGAAAGAATCAAGCAAGGACATATGCAACCAAGCAAGCTAGCAACCACGCAAACAGGCTTGCAAGTATGCAAGCTAGCAAGCAGCAAGCAAGCAACCAAGCAAGCAACTAAGCAAGCAAGGAAGCTAGCAAGCAGAAAGAATCAAGCAAGGACATATGCAACTAAGCAAACTAGTAAGCAAGCTTACAATCCAGCAAGCAAGCAAGCTAGCAACCAAGCGAACAGGCTTGTAAGTAATCAAGCAAGCAACCAATTTAAGCAACCAACCAAGCAACCAAGCAAGCAATCATGCAGCAAGGAAACTAGCATGGAAGCTATGGATCAAATGAGCAAGTAAATTATATGGCAATGATGCAGTTGTAAGTGAGCAAAGCAAAGTATGGCTTACGCGTATACACACTTTTTGATATAAGAATATATTCGATAAAAATATTGAGGCTCAAAATCGCTAAAATTTAAGAAAAAGTTAAGAATAATGCAAGGCACAAACTTCAAATGAACTTGAATTTTTAATTTATTCACGTTTTCTCACAATGCAAAACAACGGTCACATTTTCGCTGAATATATGTTTTGAAATACACTTATCCGCTCTGTGAGTAGTTAACTCTGTAATGTGGCTCAGTGACTAGATTTTGTATGTTAATAGCACAATTATTGTTTAAGCTTATGATAAAAGTGAAAAAAAGATTTGAATTTTTTTGTTGATCTTAAGGCAAATTTACAGCTTGTGTCGGACAAGAATAATTTGCGAGTAATCTTAGGCTCAAAATTGAAATTTTGTTAAGAACATTGAGGCTCGAGAAAAAATTATTCTTATAAAAAAAAGTGAGGTGTGTATTCTTAACCAAATCATGAAAGTTTACCTGTGCAGTCGAAGCAATATACAGTGAAGCAATATCTGACTGCAAAACTGGAACCCCTTACAACATTGAAGGACAGCTTCAGGACAAACATACTCACTTTCATAGGTAATTGCTTTGTTTTTGGAAAGGGTTCAATTATATTTTCTCGAGGGTCTCGGGGGCCTGGATACAATGCTTTAAGTTAGCTTGTTGTTTAAAAGCGATAGAAATTGCTTCTGCGGGAAGGTATATTTATAACACTGAATCATTAATTCATCTACAAAGCACCAAAATGTTTTTGAACTGGCGCACTGAGATCAATTAGATAAGAACATCAAGAAGGTCTGGTGATTTATGACATTTGTAAATAATTTACCTGGAAGCAAAGTTGTGTTCAATGAAAACATCATAGCAATTGTGCACAAAAACTCATCAACTTCAATCTATGAAAATTTTACAGCATATTAGCCTAAATGATATATGCAATAAATACAACTAGATTATATTTGCATTACACTCATAGCTAAATACCCAAAGAAAACAAACTCATTTCTATTTTTACAGAAAATGCTCTTGACATGATTGTAGTAATTGAAGAAAGTCAAAGATTAATCATAGGTTTGCTCTCGACAAATTTTCGCGCATTTTTCAAAGTAATAGACAGGTTTTCACTTTGAAGCTATGTTTGGTTTTGGTTTTTCTAATCAGTAAATTCTACATTTTTATTGGGAGCAATAAATTTTAGTCTGTTTTGCATGGTTACCGCATCATTAGCAACAAATCTATTTAAACATTCGATTTTTTGGGAACATCTGGTCATTATTCAGAACTTAGTGAACTGGACAGGCGGATTTTCTAAATCAGACCATGAACAACACAACGTCCTATATAATAAACGATTACACATGTGCCATTTTCAGTATGGCTCTGGCAATACCAACCACCGTGTTGAACCTCGCCCTTATCATCGCCATTCACAAGGCAAATGCACGAAAAGAGCCGTCTCAGATGTTGGTACTAAATTTGGCATTCACAGACTTTGGTGCTGGTATTTTTGGCATTTCTTTTTTTGCATTTTACTTTATAAAATTAAGCAATCACCCAGATTCCTTTTACTTTTTTTACGTTATTATTTTTCTGACAAGAGTTATAATATTCGCGTCGCTGCTTTTGGTAACATTAATCGCAGTCGAGAGATACATCTACGTCTTCAAGCCGTTTGTGCATAACACAAGACTGACATCGCAATCAACTGCTGTTACCTTATGTTGTTTATGGCTCGTGTCCATTGCTATAGTGGCTATCCTTTCGTTTGTTAGAAATGCTTATGCATCTTATATAGTTGGGACAGTTTTATTCTTTTCTGTATCAGGTATAATTATCTATAGTTATACCAAGATTTTATTACGATCCCGGAGCGTTCGTCGGCAAATACAAACAGAAGCAGCGAGATTCGAGCAGCAAAGAGTTACTGAAAAGGAGAGAAGCCTTCTTCTTGTCGGTGGATTCATAATCATTTCATTCTTCGTCTGTTACTCGCTTCCTTTTTCACGACCCATTATCAAAATGTTTGGAGTTAAAAGTTTTGTGTTTAATTATCTTTCCTGTTGGGAATGGGCCTCTGCGATAGCAAATTCATTTTTCAATCCCTTGATATCCTGCATTTTCAACCCTCCCATGCGAAAGAAGATGTTCAAAATACTGACATGTCGATGCAAACGTTGAAGATGAGACTCCTGGAGCAAGTTTAATTACCGTTTTATTAGGGTTATCGTTCTAACCCGAACCATTTTTGAGGGGTGTGAGAAGAAAATAGAATTGCCTTTAGCCACCGACTAGCAACACCTTGTTCGTGCAAAAGTGGCAAGCGATTTGGCCATCAAAAAATGCACAAAGAAAATAAAATAGAGAGATAACGGGCCAACAAAAACCTGGGAAAACCAAGACATGCGTTGGCTGGGTAAGGTTGCAAAACCATTGCTCTCTACAGTCCAACTTCAGGGTGTCTGGCAACGTGTGAGGAAGAATCTATACCAACATAAAGTTTATATTCTCAAGGCCAATGCACACTTCTACGCTTGTTGCTTTTGCCTTATAAAAGACACAATGCATTGCTTACTCTAGCACGGCTACAAAGAGCATAAACTCCACAATCTTGCAATCTGTGCCAAATGTATTAGCTTAAGAGGCAGTGACCAAATGCATTAGCAAACTCGTGACCAATTTTAATATCCCATTTGCATCTCCAAACAGTATTTCCAAGGTCATATCAAAGTTGACCAATTCTAGAGGAATTGGTGTGGATGAGCTATCGGTCAAGACCATCAAAATTTTCTGTAAATCATCAGCATTTGTAAAGAGTCTTGCTGAAATTATCAATTGTTCCTTCAAAACTGGCTGCTTTCCAGACATTGGAAAAAAGCAAGAGTTGTTCCTGTTTTCAAATCTGAAGACATTGGTAAGATCGATAACAATAGGCCAATATCAGTGCTATGCTGCCTTAGCAAAATAATTGAGGAATTACATTCAACCACATCTATTCGTTCCTGATAAAAGAAGGCCTGTTACACACAACTACTACAGCTCTCATACATCTTACCAACACCATCTATATGGATATGGATAATAGTTCACTTACAGGAGCCCTCTTCCTCGACCTTTGCAAGGCATTTGATACTGGGAACCACACTATTATGCTTGCCAAAATTAAAGCTCTAAACCCTGATGAACAGTTATTGAATTGTTTCACATCATATCTTGAAAATAGAACACAAGTAGTAGATTTCGATGGCAAGCATACTAAGCCAGCTTCCATAAAAACTGGGGTTCCCCAGGGCTCGATCCTCGGTCCACTTTTGTTTATACTTTATGTAAATGACTTGCCTCCACTAATTGAATCTGAGACAATGATGTTTGCTGATGATACCACAGTGCTATCACATGACTCCTTACACCAAGTTGTACATCTAATATCCAAAAGGATCTAAATAGTATTTGTTTCTACTCAGCAAGGAATCACCTAGAGTCCCATCCAAAGAAAGCTAAAGTTATTATTTTCAGTAAGCCATCACAAGCTACACTTTTGAGGAAAGATCACCTTTATCACTGAACAATGTTGGCATTAAATATGTAACAAGTTTCAAGTGTCTCGGATTCACTCTAGATCACCACTTGGACTATTCCTTACACGTAAAAGATATCTGCAGAAAGATCAATTACGGCTTGCAAATAATGAGACGTGTAAATATGTTCCACCCCAAAGAAAGTCTGATCCTCCATGCCAACTCCTTGTTCCTAAGCCAGCTGGATAATTGCTCCCTATCCTATACACTTTGAACTGCGACAAGCTTGACAACTCCCGAAACAATGTGCGCGCATCATTTTTGGCTATGATAGAAGAACTCGTAAGCAAGCCATTATTCATCCAACTTAACTAGCTACCATTGCATCAACAAATCGAATATAACATTTGCCCCCTTCTCTACAAAGTCAACAATGATATAGCACCATATTACTTGTCTGAAATGTTTGTGAAAACAGCTGAAATTCACCAACATTGAACAAGAACTGCTGTAAATAGTCACTTTTTCAAAATTAGAGGAACTGGACATACTTACCAAAAATCATTTAGATATTATGGAGAAAAAGTTTGGATTTATTACCAACTGAAATTCGTGACACTGAATCTACTGAGAACTTTAAGGGAAAGTGTAAAGCCTACTTTATGGACAACATTAAATCTGACTGTCCTATTTAAAATATGACTGGTCATTCCATTGAACTTTTATGCCTTAAAAAAAATTTTCTCTATACAGTCTGATTAGGATTTTTTGCTTTGATTTTAGTTTACTGTATTTTACTTTATGAACCAGGCTGTAAACAAGTTTTTAACTTAGCCCTGTTATTCATGTTAAAGAATTTTATATATACATACATACATATATACGTAATTTGCTAGAGTAGGTTGTCACTTGATCAGATTAACGCATACACAATGTGGCGATTTGTCCTACCTACAGTCTCAAACAGTTTTTCCGATTCCTTTCCCCGATTCGCCATTCCCTGTTTTGTAATTGCCGTCGGAAAATCTCGAAATTGCGTCCCAAGTTGCTTGCCTAAACGTTTTCGTCCGAAACTTTTCGATTACAATGTATGCAGGCTGCAAGCAGCAAGCAAAGAGGCAAGCAAGCAAGGAAGCAAGCAGCAAGAAAGCAAACAAGCAAGCAAGCAAGGAAGCTAGCAAGGAAGCTAGGGATCACATAAGCAAGTAAATTAAATGGCAATGATGCAGTTTAAAATGAGCAAAGCAAAGTATGGCTTACGCGTATACACAGTTTTTTCTATAAGAATATAGTCGTTAAAAGTATTGAGGCTCAAATTCGCTAAAATTCATAAAAAAGTTCAAGGCACAAGCTTCAAATGGACTTGAATTCTTAATTTATTTTAGTTTTCTTAACAGTCACATTTTCCCTATATATATGTCTTGAAATATACTTATCCGTTCTGTGAGTAATTAACTCTATAATGTGGCTCAGTAACTAGATTTTCTATTTGAATACCACTTTTGTATTAATGTTCTGTTATGTTTGAGCTTATGATGAGGCAACACGTCAAAAAAGATTTGAACTTTTTCGTTGATCTTAGGCGAATTTACACCTTGTGTCGGGCAAGTATAATTTGCGATTAATGTTTTGCTCAAAATGAATTTTTTTAAAGAATATTGAGGTTTGAGAAAATATAAAGTATAAGAGAAAAGAAAAAGTGAAGTGTGTATTCTTAGCCAAGTCATGAAAGTTTCCCAGTGCAGTCCAAGCAATATACAGTGAAAAGGTCCATAGGCAGCAATGCCCAATAAAACTGTCTGCGAGATTAGAACCTCTTACAAAAATTGACGTACAGCTTCAGGAGAAACGTATTCACTTTCATTGATAATTTGGAAAGGGCTTAATTATATTTTCTCGAGGGTCTCCGGAGCCTGGATACAATACTTTAAGTTAGCTTGTTGTTTAAAAGAGGTATAAATTGCTTATGCAGGAGGGTATATTTATAACACTGAATCATTTATTCGTCTTCAAAGCACCAAATTATTTTGAACTGGCGCACTGAGATCAATTAGATAAGCACGTCAAGAAGGTCTGGTGATTTAGGACATTTCTAGATAATTTACCTGGAAGCAAACTTGTGTTTAATTAAAACACCATAGCATTTGTGCACAAAAAAATTAATGCTTACAATCATCTCGACCTGAAAATTAACATAAATACAAAACAAAACTAGCTTCAAATTTGCATTGCACTCATAGCTAAATACCCAAAGAAAACAATCTTTTTTCTATTTTTTTAAAAAAAAGTGCCCTTTACATGATTGTAGTAATTGAAGAAAGACAAAGATTAATCAGTTGGTTTGCTCTCGACAATTTTTCGCGTATTTTACAATTTAATAGACATATTTTTGCTTTGAAGTTTTGTTTTGTTTTGGTTTTTCTAATCAGTAGATTCAACATTTACATTTGAAGCAATAAATTTCAGTCTGTTTTGCATGGTTACCGAATCATTAGCAATAAATCTAGTTAAATATTCAATTTCTGGGGAACATCTGGTCAATTTTCAGAACTTAGTGAACTGGACAGGCGGATTTTCTAAATCAAACCATGGAAAACACAACGTCCTATAAAATAAACGATTACACATGTGCCATTTTCAGTATGGCTCTGGCAATACCAACCACCTTGCTGAACCTCGCTCTTATCATCGCCATACTTAAGACAAATGCACGAAAAGAGCCGTCTCAGATGTTGGTACTAAATTTGGCATTCACAGACTTTGGTGCTGGGATTCTTGGTAGTCCAGGCAGTTCCATTGACTTTTGGCGTTTTGGTAATCAAGCAGATTCCTTTTACGTTTTTGACGTTATTATTTTTCTGACAAGAGTTATAATATTCGCGTCGTTGCTTTCGGTAACATTAATCGCAGTCGAGAGATACATCTACGTCTTCAAGCCGTTTGTGCATAACACAAGACTGACTTCGCAATTAACTGCTGCTACCTTATGTTGTTTATGGCTCGTGTCCATTGCTGTAGCAGCTATCATTTCGTTTATTAGAAATGCTGATGCAACATATGCAATTGCGACAATTTTATTCTTTTCTGTATCAGGTATAATTATCTATAGTTATACTAAGATTTTGTTACAATCCCGGAGCGTTCGTCGGCAAATACAAACAGAAGCAGCGAGGTTCGAGCAGCAAAGAGTTACTGAAAAGGGGAGAAGCCTTCTTCTTGTCGGTGGATCCATAATCATTTCATTCTTCGTCTGTTACTCGCTTCCTTTTTCACGACCCATTATCAAAATGTTTGGAGTTAAAGATCGTCTGCCTAAGTATCTTTCCTGTTGGGAATGGGTCTCTGCGATGACAAATTCACTGTTCAATCCCTTGATATCCTGCATTTTCAACCCTCCTATGCGAAGAGAGGTTTTCAAAATACTGACATGTCGATGCAAGCGTGGGAGATGAAACTCCTGGAGCAAGTTTAATTATCGTTTTCATTCGCCAAGTCTTTTGGCTGTCTGTGTACCAATCGCAAAGATAAAAGCAAACAATCTTTGCTCTCCATCGTTGCAAACAAACAAACTATACTAACATATATACTCAATATACTCAAGTTTATATGCTCAAGGCCAATGCACACTTGCACTCTTGTTGCTTTGACCTTATAAAAGACACAATGTATTGCTTCTTCTAGCACTACTACAATGAGCACAAACTCCATAATCGTTTTATCTGTGCCAAATGCAAAATCTTAAGAGGCAGGCATACCCTGTCACATAGTAAATCTTCAGATGACTTCAGCTAAATTTTACTATTCTTCCTTTGCTAAAACATTTGTTATCTATTCCTCTGTTGATAATCATTTTATTGCCAATTTACTATTTAAGCAAGTATAGAAAACTTCCAGCAACCGCTACCTTAATGCCAATAACATATCCTAGTTGGACAAGATCCTAGATTTGAAGTATTAGAAACAGAGTTGATCTTTGAACAAATATGGACTGGGTTAGAAAGACAATTAGCGTCCGTTGGTGATGCCTTTATATGTCAGTTGGAAAATGCATCATAAGTAAACCCTATATAATAGTTTTTTTTCAGATCTCGGTCAAAGTTTTCTTTTCTTGCACCTTGTGCGTGGGATTCCCACTACCAATATGATATCAAGTAAAACATTACCCCATCCGGATTTGTTTTAAGAACATTTTCCTACTGCTGATGCTTCAATTTCAAACATTCTCTTTTTCATTTTATGCTGCACTTTTGATAAGAGGCGCTATTTATGAATCCACATTTTCTACAATTACAGATCCACAGTTTTAATTTATAACGCAACAAAGTGAGCCAAATCCACATTTATATTAGGCTCTGCTAGAAGCAAATAATTCATTAAAATGAATAAAAGAAACAGGTAAATTGATAAATATTTTTCTTTTTTAAGTTATGTTTCTCTTGACTGTGCTGCCCAGTTCATTCTTGCGATAAATCAGTAAGTTGAAATTATTCTATTCTTTATAACAGCGTTTGATCATAAATTCGGTATTTTGATAGTTGGTCATACTTTTCATTCGAGTGTCAATATACTTGGCTTGGAATGGTTGACTTTCAGCTTTTCCTCTTGAAAATGCACAGTAGATCTGTTTCATGGAATGGAATTCCTCTCATAGTTGAACGGGTCCAGTTAGACTTAGCTCTAAACTTTTGATTAGCACCTTTTTTGAAAATCCTTTGTTGTCACGTGATTGGCGATGCCATTTTCGGTATCATTTTAGATTTTTAATGGTCACAGCTCGATCGATATTCGTCAAATGACAGCAAAACTTGGATGAGATGCAATATCTCAAAAAGCGATATGTATATACAGATTCACTTTTTGCTGAGGCCAGCAGATTTGTTATCACGTGATTTAGCAATACATTTCCCCATAATTTTCGGTAAATAGTCACTGTCTTATGACTCAAATATTATGATCAAATTAAATTAAATCAGAATTAATTTCATGAGCGGAGTTCGTCCTTTAATTGATTCGCCTTTAGTTGATATTTGATTCCTATTCGTTATGGTCTCTTGTGACGTGCCTCTTGTCGTTGTTATTGTTATCCAAGAATATATGTAATGCTGTGGAGTCTTTTGTCCTGTTCTTGGTTTTTGGTTTTGAATACAAGGGTAAGGTGTAAGGTGTGGTTTCATAGCGTTTCTATTCCCTTGGTTGATGTAGGGGTATTTATGTGGACGATGTGGGTCTCACTTTGCTTCGTATAGTATTGTTACAAGATTGCTGTTCACTTTTTAGCAACCCGCCCTCCCTCTTTTGGTTTCCTTAAAAGAAACTTTGCTTATTTCGTGATAACCCCAACAGTTTTAGCCTCTTTTTCTAGCATCACGAAAACTTTTCACGCCTTTGGACATCTATTATGCTTTTAGATAGGATTTGTTAGAAAACATGAAGACTTCATGACATGAACAAGATTTCAGGAAATACTTCTGACAAACGTAATCCGTATTGTTCATAGACAAAAGGGATTAAGCTTGTTAGTTAACAAATACTAATTTTCCAGTGCGCCTAACCAAATTGCCACTGAATCAAATTCACTCATCCCTCAAAGGTTCCGTCGTCCTGCCCCAGAGCAGAACGAACTCTGTAAAACGGAAATAATTAGCAATTAACGCATTTTTCTTACGCCACACAGTGCCCTCAGTCAAATGCCTACGGAAATGATTGGCAATTTATACATTTATGTTTATAATACATTGATACATTTTTCGCGCCACACAGTGCCTAAAGACAAATACGTTCTTTGTTTTAAACCATTTTGATTTAACGAAACTTTGAGGCTCTGGCACCAAATTGCAAACAACCATTTCGCACACGAACTGCACTTTGCCTGAATTTTCGAGCGGAAATCGGATTATCTTTGTCAAACTTGAAAAAGTATTCTCGATTTTCCAATTTGACAAAGATAATGAGTTTTATGTCAGATATCAGTGCGCCCAGGGCCAATGAGTATTGTTTTGTATATTTCCGTGATTTATCCGGACAAGACACTCCCCTCACGAAAGTATCCGGACAATTTCGAATTCAGTTGCGAATCTGTTGTTAGAGAAATTTGTTTACAAATTCCAGAGTCAGTTTTCATGAAAACCTTTTTATCAATTTCCTTGAATTTTTTAATGAAGTTTTCTTGGCCTTTATTCTATTCATTCGTCCCAAAAGATAATCTTATCGATATGTAAGCAAACTCTGTGAGGGTTTTTCCTGAAGATGGCAGCGATCGAAACAAAAAAATTGACTTCTGAGCAGTGTCTAGAAATAATGTTTTATCGCAATGATGGGAAAAAGCTATCATTAAATTGTTAGTATCATTGCAATTTCAAAATTAAAAAAACAAGAAGTCTAAAAAATTGTTCACGGTCAAAAAGAGCAAGAGCTCTCGCGACACCAACGTTTGAGCGTTCCGCCCTAACCAAATTTGCATCAAAACTGGTTTGCATCATTAAGCAAAATTGCATTAAATGTTTACAAACAATTAAACTTTTAAAGGCTGTCGATAAATATTGCAAGGAAAATTATAAAGAATTGTGAATGTACCCTCGTATCTCGAAATAATATAGCATTATGGCTCCGCACTGAATGATATGTCTGCTTTGCAAGAAGGTTTTTGATCTGGTAAAATGTTACCAAATGTCATCCATGTTTTATAATCGATCGTTGACATCTCCATGCAAACATTTTTCCACATATCCGTGGTTGTCAGTGTCTTTGAGCTTGACGTGTGGACGATTACATCGAAGCAATTTGGCTCAAAATTAGGCCAAAACACTCAAAGAGTTTTCTTGTGGGAATTATGTACCGCCCCCCAGAAAGCTCAAAATATCTGGACAAAGATTACAACATCCATTTGAATGGCATGCTCTCCGTATTGTTTGAAAAAACCCAAGAGACAATCCTGGTGGGGGACTTGTATGTGAACTTTCTAAAGCAGAAAAATAAAGAGCTCAAGGCTATTCTAAATATGTTTGGTTTCAAGCAGATAGTAAATAAGCCCATGAGAATATCAGAAACAACTGAAACACTCATTGACATCATTTTAACACACAATCCGAGTAATATGATGAAAACTGAAGCCATACCGACCAGCATTGGGGACCATGACATGGCTGGCTGTGTAAGAAAACTAAACAACGCAAGCTGCAAATCAAGGAAAATTACCTGCCGCGATTATAGGAGCTATTGCCCTGAAACAATGAACATAGAGCTATGCTAGAAATGGTTGATTGGTCAGCATTCTATATTTGTAGAAATGTGAAACAGGCCTGGTCTCAACTGAAAAATATCCTACTTACCATTTTCGAACACCATGCTCCAATAATACAAAAGAAGGTAAGGGGCAAGCCTGCTGCCTGGTTAAGCCCTGAAATTATGAAATTAAACAAAATTATGAATGACCGGGATAAACTTCTCCGAAAATCGAGAAGAACTAAGAATGAATTGGATATATTCAAGTATAAACAAAAAAGAAACGAGGTTAACATTGCGATCCGAAAAGCCAAGTCATCAAAATCTACTAAAAGAATATTCTAGAAAGCCAAATCAGTTCTGGAAGACCATCAAGTCTATATATCCAGCCAAGGCTAGTGTGGGAACATCAATACACTCTTTTGATATAGAAGGTGAAAAAACTAACGATGCAATTAAGGTAGCAAATGGTTTTTGTAACTTTTTCACAACAATCACAACGATCTTACGAGAAAAAGCGATTCCGTTGTGCAATTTTGCCTGGAGACCCCCTAGACCTGTACACAAAAGAACTGACAAGAAATTCAACTTTCGGTCTGTGTCAAAGCTAGAAATCGAAAAATACCTTAAATCTATCAAGCGAAACAAGTCAACTGGTATTGACAATCTGCCTTCGTGTTTATTAAAAGATGCTGCACGTACCATATCAGCTCCTCTGACACACCTTATTAATCTTTCACTTCAGACAGGAATTTTTCCAGCTGACTGGAAACGTGCAATGATTGTACCAATAAACCAATACATAAATCTTGCTCCCGCTCAAGTCTCGACAACTATAGGCCAATTTCGGTTCTTCCTGTTTTATCTAAAGTCATCGAAAAAACTGTGCATCGGCAAGTCATGGAATTTCTTGAGCAAAATAAGTTTCTATCTGCCTTTCAATTTGGATTTAGGCCTAAGCTCTCAACTGAGTTGGCAGCCACTCTCTTATTGGACGACATACGGAAAAATGTGGATGAAGGGAAATTGGTCGGTGCCGCGTTTATAGACTTGAGTAAAGCATTCGATACAATAATTCGCGGTAGCCCAATGCGGATTTCACGAAAAAGAGCTTGATTGGTTTACAGATTACCTTTTCCATCGGTCAGTGGTTGTGAATTATGACAGCTATCAATCCAATGCACATGATGTTGTCACAGGGGTGCCACAAGGATCAATATTGGGTCCCTTTTTATTCATCTTATTTCTTAATGATATCACAGATGTAATAAGTAGTGCAAATATGATTAAGTATTCTGATGACACAGTGATCTATGTAGCCGATAAAGATATCAAGGTAATTAAGTCAAAACTCTCCAAAGATACGGATGCCATAGCAGACTGGTTAGACGAAAATGCTCTAATAATCAATCTGAATAGAGGAAAAACCGAATCCCTTAATTTCGGAACATCGCAGAGGATAGCTAAACAAAGTGAGACATTCAACGTTATGTATAGAGGCTCCAACATATCGAATACCACCCACTAAAAATATCTTGGCATCCACATAGACAGCTCATTAAGCCTCAATTCACACTTTGAGAAATGTTATAAACGTGCATCAGGCAGATTAAGGTTGTTGGCAAAACTCAGGGACTACCTGGACGTGTCTGCTGCAAAGACCATCTATCGCTCAATGATTCTGCCTACATTCACATACTGCGGAATTTTACAGCTGAAGCTAACCACAACCCAAACTGAAGGACTTGAATCGTTTCATGAGCGCTCCACAAAAATGATACAAGGAAACTCGCCCATTCTTGAAGTATTTAACCATTGTTGTTCTAGACATTTTTGAAGTATTTAATTTGGGGAACGTGTAACCTTAGATTCTCTTTGAGAGCTTCTGCTTTCAGAAACTCTTTATGTTATGTTCGTTTGGCCTGGCCTTGACAACCGACGCTAAAAGTTGTTGTGGTTGTTATCCATAGTCTCAGAAAGTTCTTATCCTGTGCCGCAGAGCTGCGTCAACGGTAGTCCAAAAACATAACAAAAAGAAATAAAACAAAAACAACTATAATCTGTATATCTTTGTTGTATTGCTAATTTGCATGGTGTTGACAGGTTTAGTGCAATGTAGCAAGTAAGGAACGCCGAAGCACTCCGATATCAATATTGTTTAGTGAAATATTATCTTTCTGCAGTTTTCATGAGATATTCATGACAACAGCTAGCTAAATTTGCATTTCAATTTATGCCGATTAATTAAAGAAACGACTTTCAAGTGGTTTTTATTGTGAAAGTTAAGAAAAGCTCGAGAATTGGCTAATTGCTCTGTTTTCTAACACTTTTAAGGAAGCATATAATAAAATTAGAAACAGCTATTCTCTTTCAAGCTCTGTTTAGGTTTGGTAATTATTTTGTAATTCAATTCTAAAGCTATTATAAATTTTTATCTTCAATCGTTTGGTAACCACATGTACCCACCGTTTTGCATGGATACTGAGTTATTACCAACAAATATAGTGAAAACTTCACGATTTTGTTATTGTACAGAACCTTGTGAACTGGAAAGATATCGCTTTTACAATGGTCTCTTCTTGTTATATCATTGGTTTTTTGTTGGAAACTACAAAATCTCATATGATAAACAATTACGTTTGTGCAATTTTTAACATGGCTTTGGCAATACCAATCACCGTGTTAAACCTCGCCCTTATAATCGCCATTCTCAAATCAAATGCACGAAAAGAGCCGTCTCAGATGTTGGTACTAAATTTGGCTTTCACAGACTTTTGTGCTGGTATTTTTGGCATACCATCATTTTCCATTACTTTTTTATACCCTGGCATCGAAACAGATTCCTGCCATTTTACTCAGGCCAGTTTTTTTCTTGGACAAGTTCTCGGCATCGCGTCGTTGCTTTCGGTGACATTAATCGCAGTCGAGAGATACATCTACGTCTTCAAGCCGTTTGTGCATAACACAAGACTGACTTCGCAATTAACTGCTGCTACATTATGTTGTTTATGGCTAGTGTCCATTGCTCTAGCCGCTATCTTTTCATATATTACAAATGCCATTTCAAATGCAACAGCGGGAATTTTATTTTTTTCTGTATCAGGTATAATTATCTATAGTTATACTAAGATTTTGTTACAATCCCGGAGGGTTCGTCGACAGATACAAACAGAAGCAGCGAGATTCGAGCAGCAAAGAGTTACTGAAAAGGAGAAAAGCCTTCTTCTTGTCGGTGGATTCATAATCCTTTCGTTCTTCGTTTGTCACACTCTCATTTTTGCAAGGCCTATTCTTAAACTGTTTGGAGTTCAAAGTGGTGTATTTAACTACCCCTTTTGCTGGGAATGGACCTTTGCGATAGCAAATTCACTCTGCAATCCCTTGATAACCTGCATTTTCAACCCCTCAAAGCGAAGGGAGGTGTTCAAAATACTGATATGTCGATGCAAACGCGAGAATTGACAACCCTGGAGAAAATCAATGTTCAGAAATAGTAGCCGTACTCCCGGGGGGGGGGGGGGGAGGTAATCCCATTAAGGCCTGACAGGGTAGTCCAGTCCGTTTGAAGGTCTTACCAAATGGCTACAAAATGGCCCATTTTCGATAATAATTGAATTGCTCAGTTTATCTTGCAATTCATTATAGACCATGAACAAGATTTTATCTTTCCTGAAACAACAACCGTCGATTGAACCAAAAAATGACCAGGGTAGCACAAAGAAATTGATGCTACCAAGGAAATAATTTCGGTCTTTATGCTACCGTTTGAGGGTTTTTGTCAAAAAATTATACCATTTTTGAGGGCTTTTTTTTCAAATTTTGGAGTTAGCCCTCTTTGATCCTGACTGGACCCCTGTTAGGACATCGGGGGGGGGGGGGGCTGTACTATCTAGTATCAAATGATTGTAATCTTGATGTAGTTTCGCTATTTATTCCTCCGTCGAATGATATTTCATTGTTCATGATTTTTCTAGTTTATAGAGTTTACCTACATGCGATACAATGCTTGGAAACAAGGCTAAAAAATATCGTACTCATACAGTATTCTCCAATCAAACCCCCATTTTTTTCAATTTGGCATAAATGGCTTTATGGAGGCAGAAAAATTTGTTCTTGATTTATTTGACTCTTTTACTAGTAGAACCTCTTTCCACTGCCAAATAACTCATTAGAATCAATCAAAAAGATAGGCGATATGCATGTTATACTACTGTTAACTATGTTTATTTTAACCATGCCTCCTTGGGATAACTCACTAAATAGAACGTTTCATATTCTTCTTAACGGTTTTTGGTCATAAAATTGCTGTATTGGTGGTTTGTCATTACATGTACCCAAGTCTGTATCCAAAATGATTTTAATTTGCTGGTCTCCCTAGGGACTGTGTTTGGTGAAGGACACTAATTCTGTAGAAATTCCGTCAGTTTCTTTTTGAATGTATTTATTAATTTTGAGACTGAAAGTCAGTTACAATGATATCCATCATCCTTTAATCTATAATTCTCTATCAGAGCTTTTGCTCTAGTTTGTAGACACTGAAGATGCTGCGGCTTTATGTTTTATAGATTGTCCCATATTTGTCACTGTGTTTCCGTTGACTCTCAAATATTGCCATACAGACCTGATCAATGTTAGAGTGTGGAAATAAATTTTAAAGTTTCTATAGGCAGTTTTAAGTTTAAATTTGAGCTTTTTTATATTACTCGTTCAAAATAAGCAAACAAGCAAATAAGCAAGCAAGCAAGCCAGCAAGCAAGCAAGTAAACAAGCAAGCAAGCAGGCGAGCAAGGAAGCAAGCAAGCAAACAAGCAAACAAACAAGCAAGCAAGTAAACAAGCAAACAAGCAAGTAAACAAGCAAACAAGCAAGCAAGCAAGCAAGCAAACAAGCAAGCAAGCAAGCAAGCAAGCAAGCAAGCAAGCAAGCAAGCAAGCAAGCAAGCAAGCAAGCAAGCAAGCAAGCAAGCAAGCAAGCAAGCAAGCAAGCAAGCAAGCAAGCAAGCAAGCAAGCAAGCAAGCAAGTAAACAAGCAAGGAAGCAGGCGAGCAAACAAGGAAGCAAGCGAGCAAGCAAGCAAGCAAGCAAGCAAGCAAGCAAGCAAGCAAGCAAGCAAGCAAGCAAGCAAGCAAGCAAGCAAGCAAGCAAGCAAGCAAGCAAGCAAGCAAGCAAGCAAGCAAGCAAGCAAGCAAGCAAGCCAGCAAGCAAGCAAGTAAGCAAGCAAGCAAGCAAGCAAACAAGCAAGCAAGCAAGTAAACAAGCAAGCAAGCAGTCGAGCAAGCAAGGAAGCAAGCAAGCGAGCAAGCAAGCAAGCAAGCGAGCAAGCAAACAAACAAGCAAGTAAGCAAACAAGCAAACAAGCAAGCAAGCAAGTAAACAAGCAAGCAAGCAGTCGAGCAAGCAAGTATGCAAGCGAGCAAGCAAGCAAGCAAGCGAGCAAGCAAGCAAGCAAGCAAGCAAGCAAACAAACAAGCAAGTAAGCAAACAAGCAAACATGCAAGCAAATAATATAGCAATCATACGAATCAAATAATGGTCTATATAAAAAATGAAACTATGACACTTTATCCGTGCAGTTGAAACAATTTACACAGACAGAGACCACAGGAAAACAATGCGCAATAAATCTGTAATCGAGATTTGAAGCACCTTACGAACAACTGAAGAACAATTCCAGAAAGAAAGGTATTCTATTTTTTTTCCGAGTAATTTAATCATTTTTCTAGAGAGGAGATTAATTATATTTTCGGGAGTTTTTCAGAGGACTTGGTATAAGGCTTAAAATAAGCTTGTTTCAATAAACCATCTTGCGATGATGGAATGGTTTTTGTTTTCCAAAGCAACAAGCATTCATTATTGCTACTGCAGAAGTTTAGAGGGAATTGCATTAGATTAGCTCAATAGTTAAATAAATTAGCTCATTAGATAAATTTGATACAGTATATATGCAAAATAATAATCATATTGTCATTAACTGTCGGTTTTCTTAGAAATATTTTCTCCAGGTTTCCCGTTGAATTTTTCAAAGCAATTCATCTATGTTCTGGTAAACTGACACCAATTGATTAGGCATATCAAGAAAGTCTGGTAATTTAGGACATTTTGAGGTAATTAGCCTTGAAGCAAATATGTATTTAATGAAAACATAACAACAATTAGGCGCAAAAAGCTAAATGTTTACAATCACATCACCTTGAATCTATGAAACTTTTACCGCTAAAACTAAACAAAAAATACAACTACTTTCAAATTTGCATTGTATTCATAGCTAAATACCCAAGAAAAACAAAATCTTATCTAATTTTACAGAAAAGGGCTCTTTACATGATTAAAGTAATTTAAGAATTTCAATGAATGGTCTTTTGATTTGCTTTTGACAACCTTTTACCCATTTAATAATTTAATGGATATATTTTTGCTTTGAAGCTATGTTTGATTTCGGTTTTTCTAATCAGTAAATTCTACATTCTTATTTGAATCAATAAATTTCAGTCTGTTTTGCATGGTTACTGCATCATTAGCAACAAATCTATTTAAACATTCAATTTTTGGGAACATTTAGTCATTATTCAGAACTTAGTGAACTGGACAGGAATATTTTCTAAATCAGACCATGAACGACACAAATTCCTATATAATAAACAATTACACATGTGCCATTCTCAGTATGGCTCTGGCAATACCAACCACCTTGCTGAACCTCGCTCTTATCATCGCCATACTTAAGACAAATGCACGAAAAGAGCCGTCTCAGATGTTGGTACTAAATTTGGCATTCACAGACTTTGGTGCTGGTATTTTTGGCATTTCTTTTTTTGCATTTTACATTTTAAAATTAAGCATTCAAGCAGATTCCTTTTACCTTTTTTACTCTATTATTTTTCTGACAAGAGTTATGATATTCGCATCGCTGCTTTCGGTAACATTAATCGCAGTCGAGAGATACATCTACGTCTTCAAGCCGTTTGTGCATAACACAAGACTGACATCGCAATCAACTGCTGTTACCTTATGTTGTTTATGGCTTGTGTCCATTGCTATACTGGTTATCCATTCGTTTGTTGAAAATACTGTTGCATCAAATGCAATTGCGTCAATTTTATTTTTTTCTGTATCAGGTATAATTATCTATAGTTACACTAAGATTTTGTTACGATCCCGGAGGGTTCGTCGACAGATACAAACAGAAGCAGCGAGATTCGAGCAGCAAAGAGTTACTGAAAAGGAGAGAAGCCTTCTTCTTGTCGGTGGATTCATTATCATTTCATTCTTCGTCTGTTACTCGCTTCCTTTTTCACGACCCATTATCCAATTGTTTGGAGTTAAAGATCGTGGTTCTTGGTATCTTATCTGTTGGGAATGGGCCACGGCGATGGCAAATTCTCTCTTTAATCCCTTGATATCCTGCATTTTTAACCCTCCCGTGCGAAGAGAGGTTTTCAAAATACTGACATGTCGATGCAAGCGTGGGAGATGAAACTCCTGGAGCAAGTTTAATTATCGTTTTCATTCGCCAAGCCTTTTGGCTGTCTGTGTACCAATCGCAAAGATAAAAGCAACCAATCTTTGCTCTCCATCGTCCAACTTCAAGTTATCTCACAACACGTGAAGAAGAAACTATACCAACATATATATACTCAATATACTCAAGTTTATATGCTCAAGGCCAATGCACACTTGCACTCTTGTTGCTTTGACTTAATAAAAGACACAATGTATTGCTTCTTGTAGCACTACTACCTTAAGCACAAACTCCACAATCGTTTTATCTGTGCCAAATGCAAAATCTTAAGAGGCAGGCGTACCTTGTCACATATTTAACGTGAATAAATTTCATCTAATCAAGCTAAAATGATAGTGAACCCTCATATGACTTCAGCTCAATTTTACAATTCTTCCTTTGTTAAAACATTAGTTATCTATTCCTCTGTTGATAATCATTTTATTGCTAATTTACTATTTAAGCAAGTATAGAAAACTTCCAGCAACCGCTACCTTAATGCAATAACATATCTTAGTTGGACAAGATCCTAGATCTGAAGTATTAGAAACAAAGTTGATCTTTGAACAAATATGGACTGGGTTAGAAAGACAATTAGCGTCCGTTGGTGATGCCTTTATATGTCAGTTGGAAAATGCATCATAAGTAAACCCTATAAAATAGTTTTTTCAGATCTCGGTCAAAGTTTTCTTTTCCTGCACCTTGTGTGTGGGATTCCCACTACCAATATGATATCAAGTAAAACATTACCCCTATCCGGATTTGTTTTAAGAACATTTTCCTACTGCTGATGCTTCAATTTCAAACATTCTCTTTTTCATTTTACGCTGCACTTTTGATAAGAGGCGCTATTTACGAATCCACATTTTCTACAATTACAGATCCACAATGTTAATTTATAACGCAACAAAGTGAGCCAAATCCACATTTATAATAGGCTCTGCTGGAAGCAAATAACTCATTAAAATGAATGAAAGAAACAGGTAAATTGATGAATATTTTCTTTTTTAAGTTATGTTTCTCTTGACTGTGCTGCCCAGTTCATTCTTGCGATAAATCAGTAAGTTGAAATTATTCTATTCTTTATAACAGTGTTCGATCATAAATTCGGTATTTTGATAGTTGGGCATATTTTCAATTCGAGTCTCAATATATTTGGCTTCGAATTGTTGAGTTTCAGCTTTTCCTCTTGAAAATGCATAGTAGATTTGTTTCATAGTATGGAATTCCTCTCATATTTGAACGGGTCCAGTTGGACTTAGCTTTAAACTTGATAATTTCGATTAGCACCTCTTTAGAAAATCCTTTGTTGTCACGTGATTGGCGATGCCATTTTCGGTATCATTTTAGATTTTTAATGGTCACAGCTCGATCGATATTCGTCAAATGACAGCAAAACTTGGATGAGATGCAATATCTCAAAAAGCGATATTTATATACAGATTCACTTTTTGCTGAGGCCAGCAGATTTGTTATCACGTGATTTAGCAATACATTTCCCCATAATTTTCGGTAAATAGTCACTGTCTTATGACTCAAATATTATGATCAAATTAAATTAAATCAGAATTAATTTCATGAGCGGAGTCCGTCCCTTAATTGATTCGCCTTTAGTTGATATTTGATTCCTATTCGTTATGGTCTCTTGTGAAGTGCCTCTTGTCGTTGTTATTGTTATCCAAGAATATATGTAATGCTGTGGAGTCTTTTGTCCTGTTCTTGGTTTTTGATTTTGAATACAAGGGTAAGGTGTAAGGTGTGGTTTCATAGCGTTTCTATTCCCTTGGTTGATGTAGGGGTATTTATGTGGACGATATAGTGTGGGTCTCGATTTGCTTGGTGTAGTATTGTTACAAGATTGCTGTTCACTTTTTAGCAACCCGCCCTCCCTCTTTTGGTTTCCTTAAAAGAAACTTTGCTTAATTCGTGATAACCCCAACAGTTTTAGCCTCTTTTTCTAGCATCACGAAAACTTTTCACACCTTTGGACATCTTTTATGCTTTTAGATAGGACTTGTTAGAAAACATGAAGACTTCATGACATGAACAAGATTTCAGGAAATACTTCTGACAAACGTAATCCGTATTGTTCATAGACAAAAGGGATTAAGCTTGTTAGTTAACAAATACTAATTTTCCAGTGCGCCTAACCAAATTGCCACTGAATCAAATTCACTCATCCCTCAAAGGTTCCGTCGTCCTGCCCCAGAGCAGAACGAACTCTGTAAAACGAAAATAATTAGCAATTAACGCATTTTTCTTACGCCACACAGTGCCCTCAGTCAAATGCCTACGGAAATGATTGGCAATTAATACATTTATATTTATAATACATTAATACATTTTCCGCGCCACACAGTGCCTAAAGTCAAATACGTTCTTTGTTTTAAACCATTTTGATTTAACGAAACTTTGAGGCTCTGGCACCAAATTGCAAACAACCATTTCGCACACGAACTGCACTGCGCCTGAATTTTCGAGCGGAAATCGGATTATCTTTGTCAAACTTGAAAAAGTATTCTCGATTTTCCACTTTGACAAAGATAATGAGTTTTATGTCAGATATCAGTGCGCCCAGGGCCAATGAGTATTGTTTTGTATATTTCCGTGATTTATCCGGACAAGACACTCCCCTCACGAAAGTATCCGGACAATTTCGAATTCAGTCGCGAATTTGTTGTTAGAGAAATTTGTTTACAAATTCCAGAGTCAGTTTTCATGAAAACTTTTTTATCAATTTCCTTGAATTTTTTAATGAAGTTTTCTTGGCCTTTATTCTATTCATTCGTCCCAAAAGATAATCTTATCGATATGTAAGCAAACTCTGTGAGGGTTTTTCCTGAAGATGGCAGCGATCGAAACAAAAAAATTGACTTCTGAGGAGTGTCTAGAAATAATGTTTTATCGCAATGATGGGAAAAAGCTATCATTAAATTGTTAGTATCATTGCAATTTCAAAATCAAAAAAACAAGAAGTCTAAAAAATTGTTCACGGTCAAAAAGAGCAAGAGCTCTCGCGACACCAACGTTTGAGCGTTCCGCCCTAACCAAATTTGCATCAAAACTGGTTTGCATCATTAAGCAAAATTGCATTAAATGTTTACAAACAATTAAACTTTTAAAGGCTGTCGATAAATATTGCAAGGAAAATTATAAAGAATTGTGAATGTACCCTCGTATCTCGAAATAATATAGCATTATGGCTCCGCACTGAATGATATGTCTGCTTTGCAAGAAGGTTTTTGATCTGGTAAAATGTTACCAAATGTCATCCATGTTTTATAATCGATCGGTGACATCTCCATGCAAACATTTTTCCACATATCCGTGGTTGTCAGTGTCTTTGAGCTTGACGTGTGGACGATTACATCGAAGCAATTTGGCTCGAAATTAGGCCAAAACACTCAAAATGTTTTCTTGTGGGAATTATGTACCGCCCCCCAGAAAGCTCAAAATATCTGGACAAAGATTATAACATCCATTTGAATGGCATGCTCTCCGTATTGTTTGAAAAAACCCAAGAGACAATCCTGGTGGGGGACTTGTATGTGAACTTTCTAAAGCAGGAAAATAAAGAGGTCAAGGCTATTCTAAATATGTTTGGTTTCAAGCAGATAGTAAATAAGCCCACGAGAATATCAGAAACAACTGAAACACTCATTGACATCATTTTAACAAACAATCCGAGTAATATGATGAAAACTGAAGCCATACCGACCAACATTGGGGACCATGACATGGCTGGCTGTGTAAGAAAACTAAACAACGCAAGCTTCAAACCAAGGAAAATTACCTGCCGCGATTATAGGAGCTATTGCCCTGAAACAATGAACAGAGAGCTAGAAACGGTTGATTGGTCAGCATTCTATATTTCTAGAAATGTGAAACAGGCCTGGTCTCAACTGAAAAATATCCTGCTTACCATTTTCGAACACCATGCTCCAATAATACAAAAGAAGGTAAGGGGCAAGCCTGCTCCCTGGTTAAGCCTGAAATTATGAAATTAAACAAAATTATGAATGACCGGGATAAACTTCTCTGAAAATCGAGAAGAACTAAGAATGAATTGGATATATTCAAGTATAAACAAAAAGAAACGAGGTTAACATTGCGATCCGAAAAGCCAAGTCATCAAAATCTACTAAAAGAAAATTCTAGAAAGCCAAATCAGTTCTGGAAGACCATCAAGTCTATATATCCAGCCAAGGCTAGTGTGGGAACATCAATACACTCTTTTGATATAGAAGGTGAAAAAACTAACGATGCGATTAAGGTAGCAAATGGTTTTTGTAACTTTTTCACAACAATCACAACGATCTTACGAGAAAAAGCGATTCCGTTGTGCAATTTTGCCTGGAGACTCCCTAGACCTGTACACAAAAGAACTGACAAGAAATTCAACTTTCGGTCTGTGTCAAAGCTAGAAATCGAAAAATACCCTAAATCTATCAAGCGAAACAAGTCAACTGGCATTGACAATCTGCCTTCGTGTTTATTAAAAGATGCTGCACATACCATATCAGCTCCTCTGACACACCTTATTAATCTTTCACTTCAGACAGGAATTTTTCCAGCTGACTGGAAACGTGCAATGATTGTACCAATAAACCAATACATAAATCTTGCTCCCGCTCAAGTCTCGACAACTATTGGCCAATTTCGGTTCTTCCTGTTTTATCTAAAGTCATCGAAAAAACTGTGCATCGGCAAGTCATGGAATTTCTTGAGCAAAATAAGTTTCTATCTGCCTTTCAATTTGGATTTAGGCCTAAGCTCTCAACTGAGTTGGCAGCCACTCTCTTATTGGACGACATACGGAAAAATGTGGATGAAGGGAAATTGGTCGGTGCCGCGTTTATAGACTTGAGTAAAGCATTCGATACAATAATTCACGCTACCCCAATGCGGATTTCACGAAAAAGAGCTTGATTGGTTTACAGATTACCTTTTCCATCGGTCAGTGGTTGTGAATTATGACAGCTATCAATCCAATGCACATGATCTTGTCACAGGGGTGCCACAAGGATCAATATTGGGTCCCTTTTTATTCATCTTATTTCTTAATGATATCACAGATGTAATAAGTAGTGCAAATATGATTAAGTATTCTGATGACACAGTGATCTATGTAGCCGATAAAGATATCAAGGTAATTAAGTCAAAACTCTCCAAAGATACGGATGCCATAGCAGACTGGTTAGACGAAAATGCTCTAATAATCAATCTGAATAGAGGAAAAACCGAATCCCTTAATTTCGGAACATCGCAGAGGATAGCTAAACAAAGTGAGACATTCAATGTTATGTATAGAGGCTCCAACATATCGAATACCACCCACTAAAAATATCTTGGCATCCACATAGACAGCTCATTAAGCCTCAATTCACACTTTGAGAAATGTTATAAACGTGCATCAGGCAGATTAAGGTTGTTGGCAAAACTCAGGGACTACCTGGACGTGTCTGCTGCAAAGACCATCTATCGCTCAATGATTCTGCCTACATTCACATACTGCGGAATTTTACAGCTGAAGCTAACCACAACCCAAACTGAAGGACTTGAATCGTTTTATGAGCGCTCCACAAAAATGATACAAGGAAACTCGCCCATTCTTGAAGTATTTAACCATTGTTGTTCTAGACATTTTTGAAGTATTTAATTTGGGGAACGTGTAACCCCTCTAGATTCTCTTTGAGAGCTTCAGCTTTCAGAAACTCTTTATGTTATGTTCGTTTGGCCTGGCCTTGACAACCGACGCTAAAAGTTGTTGTGGTTGTTATCCATAGTCTCAGAAAATTCTTATCCTGTGCCGCAGAGCTGCGTCAACGTTAGTCCAAAAACATAACAAAAAGAAATAAAACAAAAACAACTATAATCTGTATATCTTTGTTGTATTGCTAATTTGCATGGTGTTGACAGGTTTAGTGCAATGTAGCAAGTAAGGACCGCCGAAGCACTCCGATATCAATATTGTTTAGTGAAATATTATCTTTCTGCAGTTTTCATGAGAATTTCATGACAACAGCTAGCTAAATTTGCATTTCAATTTATGCCGATTAATTAAAGAAACGACTTTCAAGTGGTTTTTATTGTGAAAGTTAAGAAAAGCTCGAGAATTGGCTAATTGCTCTGTTTTCTAACACTTTTAAGGAAGCATATAATAAAATTAGAAACAGCTATTCTCTTTCAAGCTCTGTTTAGGTTTGGTAATTATTTTGTAATTCAATTCTAAAGATATTATAAATTTTTATCTTCAATCGTTTGGTAACCACATGTACCCACCGTTTTGCATGGATACTGAGTTATTACCAACAAATATAGTGAAAACTTCACGATTTTGTTATTGTACAGAACCTTGTGAACTGGAAAGATATCGCTTTTACAATGGTCTCTTCTTGTTATATCATTGGTTTTGTGTTGGAAACTACAAAATCGCATATGATAAACAATTACGTTTGTGCAATTTTTAACATGGCTTTGGCAATACCAATCACCGTGTTAAACCTCGCCCTTATAATCGCCATTCTCAAATCAAATGCACGAAAAGAGCCGTCTCAGATGTTGGTACTAAATTTGGCTTTCACAGACTTTGTTGCTGGTATTTTTGTCATACCATCATTTTCCATTACTTTTTTATACCCTGGCATCGAAACAGATTCCTGCCATTTTACTCAGGCCAGTTTTTTTCTTGGACAAGTTCTCGGCATCGCGTCGTTGCTTTCGGTGACATTAATCGCAGTCGAGAGATACATCTACGTCTTCAAGCCGTTTGTGCATAACACAAGACTGACTTCGCAATTAACTGCTGCTACCTTATGTTGTTTATGGCTAGTGTCCATTGCTCTAGCCGCTATCTTTTCATATATTACAAATGCCATTTCAAATGCAACAGCGGGAATTTTATTTTTTTCTGTATCAGGTATAATTATCTATAGTTATACTAAGATTTTGTTACAATCCCGGAGGGTTCGTCGACAGATACAAACAGAAGCAGCGAGATTCGAGCAGCAAAGAGTTACTGAAAAGGAGAAAAGCCTTCTTCTTGTCGGTGGATTCATAATCCTTTCGTTCTTCGTTTGTCACACTCTCATTTTTGCAAGGCCTATTCTTAAACTGTTTGGAGTTCAAAGTGGTGTATTTAACTACACCTTTTGCTGGGAATGGACCTTTGCGATAGCAAATTCACTCTGCGATCCCTTGATAACCTGCATTTTCAACCCCTCAAAGCGAAGGGAGGTGTTCAAAATACTGATATGTCGATGCAAACGCGAGAATTGACAACCCTGGAGAAAATCAATGTTCAGAAATAGTAGCCGTACTCCCGGGGGGGGGGGGGCGAGGTAATCCCATTAAGGCCTGACAGGGTAGTCCAGTCCGTTTGAAGGTCTTACCAAATGGCTACAAAATGGCCCATTTTCGATAATAATTGAATTGCTCAGTTTATCTTGCAATTCATTATAGACCATGAACAAGATTTTATCTTTCCTGAAACAACAACCGTCGATTGAACCAAAAAATGACCAGGGTAGCACAAAGAAATTGATGCTACCAAGGAAATAATTTCGGTCTTTATGCTACCGTTTGAGGGTTTTTGTCAAAAATTATACCATTTTTGAGGGCTTTTTTTTCAAATTTTGGAGTTAGCCCTCTTTGATCCTGACTGGACCCCTGTTAGGACATCCGGGGGGGGGGCTGTACTATCTAGTATCAAATGATTGTAATCTTGATGTAGTTTCACTATTTATTCCTCCGTCGAATGATATTTCATTGTTCATGATTTTTCTAGTTTATAGAGTTTACCTACATGCGATACAATGCTTGGAAACAAGGCTAAAAAATATCGTACTCATACAGTATTCTCCAATCAAACCCCCATTTTTTTTCAATTTGGCATAAATGGCTTTATGGAGGCAGAAAAATTTGTTCTTGATTTATTTGACGTCTTTTACTAGTAGAACCTCTTTCCACTGCCAAATAACTCATTAGAATCAATCAAAAAGATAGGCGATATGCATGTTATGCTACTGTTAACTATGTTTATTTTAACCATGCCTCCTTGGGATAACTCACTAAATAGAACGTTTCATATTCTTCTTAACGGTTTTTGGTCATAAAATTGCTGTATTGGTGGTTTGTCATTACATGTACCCAAGTCTGTATCCAAAATGATTTTAATTTGCTGGTCTCCCTAGGGACTGTGTTTGGTGAAGGACACTAATTCTGTAGAAATTCCGTCAGTTTCTTTTTGAATGTATTTATTAATTTTGAGACTGAAAGCCAGTTACAATGACACCCATTATCCTTTAATCTATAATTCTCTATCAGAGCTTTTGCTCTAGTTTGTAGACACTGAAGATGCTGCGGCTTTATGTTTTATAGATTGTCCCATAGTTGTCACTGTGTTTCCGTTGACTCTCAAATATTGCCATACAGACCTGATCAATGTTAGAGTGTGGAAATAAATTTTAAAGTTTCTATAGGCAGTTTTAAGTTTAAATTTGAGCTTTTTTATATTACTCGTTCAAAATAAGCAAACAAGCAAATAAGCAAGCAAGCAAGCCAGCAAGCAAGCAAGCAAGCAAGCAGGCAAGCAAGCAAGCAAGCAAGCAAGCAAGCAAGCAAGCAAGCAAGCAAGCAAGCAAGCAAGCAAGCAAGCAAGCAAGCAAGCAAGCAAGCAAGCAAGCAAGCAAGCAAGCAAGCAAGCAAGCAAGCAAGCAAGCAAGCAAGCAAGCAAGCAAGTAAGCAAGCAAGCAAGCAAGCAAGCAAGCAAACAAGCAAGCAAGCAAGTAAACAAGCAAGCAAGCAGTCGAGCAAGCAAGGAAGCAAGCAAGCGAGCAAGCAAGAAAGCAAGCAAACAAGCAAACATGCAAGCAAATAATATAGCAATCATACGAATCAAATAATGGTCTATATAAAAAATGAAACTATGACACTTTATCCGTGCAGTTGAAACAATTTACACAGACAGAGACCACAGGGAAACAATGCGCAATAAATCTGTAATCGAGATTTGAAGCACCTTACGAACAACTAAAGAACAATTCCAGAAAGAAAGGTATTCTATTTTCCGAGTAATTTAATCATTTTTCTAGGGAGGAGATTAATTATATTTTCGGGAGTTTTTCAGAGGACTTGGTATAAGGCTTAAAATAAGCTTGTTTCAATAAACCATCTTGCGATGATGGAATGGTTTTTGTTTTCCAAAGCAACAAGCATTCATTATTGCTACTGCAGAAGTTTAGAGGGAATTGCATTAGATTAGCTCAATAGTTAAATAAATTAGCTCATTAGATAAATTTGATACAGTATATATGCAAAATAATAATCATATTGTCATTAACTGTCGGTTTTCTTAGAAATATTTTCTCCAGGTTTCCCGTTGCATTTTTCAAAGCAATTCATCTATGTTCTGGTAAACTGACACCAATTGATTAGGCATATCAAGAAAGTCTGGTAATTTAGGACATTTTGAGGTAATTAGCCTTGAAGCAAATATGTATTTAATGAAAACATAACAACAATTAGGCACAAAAAGCTAAATGTTTACAATCACATCACCTTGAATCTATGAAACTTTTACCGCTAAAACTAAACAAAAAATACAACTAGTTTCAAATTTGCATTGTATTCATAGCTAAATACCCAAGAAAAACAAAATCTTTTCTAATTTTACAGAAAAGGGCTCTTTACATGATTAAAGTAATTTAAGAATTTCAATGAATGGTCTTTTGATTTGCTTTTGACAACCTTTTACCCATTTAATAATTTAATGGACATATTTTTGCTTTGAAGCTATGTTTGATTTCGGTTTTTCTAATCAGTAAATTCTACATTCTTATTTGAATCAATAAATTTAAGTCTGTTTTGCATGGTTACCGCATTATTAGCAACAAATCTATTTAAACATTCGATTTTTGGGAACATTTAGTCATTATTCAGAACTTAGTGAACTGGACAGGAATATTTTCTAAATCAGACCATGAACGACACAAATTCCTATATAATAAACAATTACACATGTGCCATTCTCAGTATGGCTCTGGCAATACCAACCACCTTGCTGAACCTCGCTCTTATCATCGCCATACTTAAGACAAATGCACGAAAAGAGCTGTCTCAGATGTTGGTACTAAATTTGGCATTCACAGACTTTGGTGCTGGTATTTTTGGCATTTTTTTTTGCATTTTACATTTTAAAATAAAGCATTCAAGCAGATTCCTTTTACCTTTTTTACTCTATTATTTTTCTGACAAGAGTTATGATATTCGCATCGCTGCTTTCGGTAACATTAATCGCAGTCGAGAGATACATCTACGTCTTCAAGCCGTTTGTGCATAACACAAGACTGACATCGCAATCAACTGCTGTTACCTTATGTTGTTTATGGCTTGTGTCCATTGCTATACTGGTTATCCATTCGTTTGTTGAAAATACTATTGCATCAAATGCAATTGCGTCAATTTTATTTTTTTCTGTATCAGGTATAATTATCTATAGTTATACTAAGATTTTGTTACGATCCCGGAGGGTTCGTCGGCAAATACAAACAGAAGCAGCGAGATTCGAGCAGCAAAGAGTTACTGAAAAGGAGAGAAGCCTTCTTCTTGTCGGTGGATTCATTATCATTTCATTCTTCGTCTGTTACTCGCTTCCTTTTTCACGACCCATTATCCAATTGTTTGGAGTTAAAGATCGTGGTTCTTGGTATCTTATCTGTTGGGAATGGGCCACGGCGATGGCAAATTCTCTCTTTAATCCCTTGATAACCTGCATTTTTAACCCTCCCATGCGAAGAGAGGTTTTCAAAATACTGACATGTCGATGCAAGCGTGGGAGATGAAACTCCTGGAGCAAGTTTAATTATCGTTTTCATTCGCCAAGCCTTTTGGCTGTCTGTGTACCAATCGCAAAGATAAAAGCAACCAATCTTTGCTCTCAATCGTCCAACTTCAAGTTATCTCACAACACGTGAAGAAGAAACTATACCAACATATATATACTCAATATACTCAAGTTTATATGCTCAAGGCCAATGCACACTTGCACTCTTGTTGCTTTGACTTAATAAAAGACACAATGTATTGCTTCTTTTAGCACTACTACCTTAAGCACAAACTCCACAATCGTTTTATCTGTGCCAAATGCAAAATCTTAAGAGGCAGGCGTACCCTGTCACATATTTAACGTGAATAAATTTCATCTAATCAAGCTAAAATGATAGTGAACCTTCATATGACTTCAGCTCAATTTTACAATTCTTCCTTTGTTAAAACATTAGTTATCTATTCCTCTGTTGATAATCATTTTATTGCTAATTTACTATTTAAGCAAGTATAGAAAACTTCCAGCAACCGCTACCTTAATGCAATAACATATCTTAGTTGGACAAGATCCTAGATCTGAAGTATTAGAAACAAAGTTGATCTTTGAACAAAAATGGACTGGGTTAGAAAGACAATTAGCGTCCGTTGGTGATGCCTTTATATGTCAGTTGGAAAATGCATCATAAGTAAACCCTATAAAATAGTTTTTTCAGATCTCGGTCAAAGTTTTCTTTTCCTGCACCTTGTGTGTGGGATTCCCATTACCAATATGATATCAAGTAAAACATTACCCCTATCCGGATTTGTTTTAAGAACATTTTCCTACTGCTGATGCTTCAATTTCAAACATTCTCTTTTTCATTTTACGCTGCACTTTTGATAAGAGGCGCTATTTACGAATCCACATTTTCTACAATTACAGATCCACAATGTTAATTTATAACGCAACAAAGTGAGCCAAATCCACATTTATAATAGGCTCTGCTGGAAGCAAATAACTCATTAAAATGAATGAAAGAAACAGGTAAATTGATGAATATTTTCTTTTTTAAGTTATGTTTCTCTTGACTGTGCTGCCCAGTTCATTCTTGCGATGAATCAGTAAGTTGAAATTATTCTATTCTTTATAACAGTGTTCGATCATAAATTCGGTATTTTGATAGTTGGGCATATTTTCAATTCGAGTCTCAATATATTTGGCTTCGAATTGTTGAGTTTCAGCTTTTCCTCTTGAAAATGCATAGTAGATTTGTTTCATAGTATGGAATTCCTCTCATATTTGAACGGGTCCAGTTGGACTTAGCTTTAAACTTGATAATTTCGATTAGCACCTCTTTAGAAAATCCTTTGTTGTCACGTGATTGGCGATGCCATTTTCGGTATCATTTTAGATTTTTAATGGTCACAGCTCGATCGATATTCGTCAAATGACAGCAAAACTTGGATGAGATGCAATATCTCAAAAAGCGATATGTATATACAGATTCACTTTTTGCTGAGGCCAGCAGATTTGTTATCACGTGATTTAGCAATACATTTCCCCATAATTTTCGGTAAATAGTCACTGTCTTATGACTCAAATATTATGATCAAATTAAATTAAATCAGAATTAATTTCATGAGCGGAGTTCGTCCTTTAATTGATTCGCCTTTAGTTGATATTTGATTCCTATTCGTTATGGTCTCTTGTGACGTGCCTCTTGTCGTTGTTATTGTTATCCAATAATATATGTAATGCTGTGGAGTCTTTTGTCCTGTTCTTGGTTTTTGGTTTTGAATACAAAGGTAAGGTATAAGGTGTGGTTTCATAGCGTTTCTATTCCCTTGGTTGATGTAGGGGTATTCATGTGGACGATATAGTGTGGGTCTCACTTTGCTTCGTGTAGTATTGTTACAAGATTGCTGTTCACTTTTTAGCAACCCGCCCTCCCTCTTTTGGTTTCCTTAAAAGAAACTTTGCTTATTTCGTGATAACCCCAACAGTTTTAGCCTCTTTTTCTAGCATCACGAAAACTTTTCACACCTTTGGACATCTATTTTGCTTTTAGATAGGACTTGTTAGAAAACATGAAGACTTCATGACATGAACAAGATTTCAGGAAATACTTCTGACAAACGTAATCCGTATTGTTCATAGACAAAAGGGATCAAGCTTGTTAGTTAACAAATACTAATTTTCCAGTGCGCCTAACCAAATTGCCACTGAATCAAATTCACTCATCCCTCAAAGGTTCCGTCGTCCTGCCCCAGAGCAGAACGAACTCTGTAAAACGGAAATAATTAGCAATTAACGCATTTTTCTTACGCCACACAGTGCCCTCAGTCAAATGCCTACGGAAATGATTGGCAATTAATACATTTATATTTATAATACATTAATACATTTTCCGCGCCACACAGTGCCTAAAGTCAAATACGTTCTTTGTTTTAAACCATTTTGATTTAACGAAACTTTGAGGCTCTGGCACCAAATTGCAAACAACCATTTCGCACACGAACTACACTGCGCCTGAATTTTCGAGCGGAAATCGGATTATCTTTGTCAAACTTGAAAAAGTATTCTCGATTTTCCACTTTGACAAAGATAATGAGTTTTATGTCAGATATCAGTGCGCCCAGGGCCAATGAGTATTGTTTTGTATATTTCCGTGATTTATCCGGACAAGACACTCCCCTCACGAAAGTATCCAGACAATTTCGAATTCAGTTGCGAATCTGTTGTTAGAGAAATTTGTTTACAAATTCCAGAGTCAGTTTTCATGAAAACCTTTTTATCAATTTCCTTGAATTTTTTAATGAAGTTTTCTTGGCCTTTATTCTATTCATTCGTCCCAAAAGATAATCTTATCGATATGTAAGCAAACTCTGTGAGGGTTTTTCCTGAAGATGGCAGCGATCGAAACAAAAAAATTGACTTCTGAGCAGTGTCTAGAAATAATGTTTTATCGCAATGATGGGAAAAAGCTATCATTAAATTGTTAGTATCATTGCAATTTCAAAATTAAAAAAACAAGAAGTCTAAAACATTGTTCACGGTCAAAAAGAGCAAGAGCTCTCGCGACACCAACGTTTGAGCGTTCCGCCCTAACCAAATTTGCATCAAAACTGGTTTGCATCATTAAGCAAAATTGCTTTAAATGTTTACAAACAATTAAACTTTTAAAGGCTGTCGATAAATATTGCAAGGAAAATTATAAAGAATTGTGAATGTACCCTCGTATCGACCGATTTCAGCAAGACTTGCAGCGGTAACGAAATAATATAGCATTATGGCTCCGCACTGAATGATATGTCTGCTTTGCAAGAAGGTTTTTGATCTGGTAAAATGTTACCAAATGTCATTCATGTTTTATAATCGATCGTTGACATCTCCATGCTAACATTTTTCCACATATCCGTGGTTGTCAGTGTCTTTGAGCTCGACGTGTGGACGATTACATCGAAGCAATTTGGCTCGAAATTAGGCCAAAACACTCAAAGAGTTTTCTTGTGGGAATTATGTACCGCCCCCCAGAAAGCTCAAAATATCTGGACAAAGATTATAACATCCATTTGAATGGCATGCTCTCCGTATTGTTTGAAAAAAACCCAAGAGACAATCCTGGTGGGGGACTTGTATGTGAACTTTCTAAAGCAGGAAAATAAAGAGCTCAAGGCTATTCTAAATATGTTTGGTTTCAAGCAGATAGTAAATAAGCCCATGAGAATATCAGAAACAACTGAAACACTCATTGACATCATTTTAACAAACAATCCGAGTAATATGATGAAAACTGAAGCCATACCGACCAGCATTGGGGACCATGACATGGCTGGCTGTGTAAGAAAACTAAACAACGCAAGCTGCAAATCAAGGAAAATTACCTGCCGCGATTATAGGAGCTATTGCCCTGAAACAATGAACAGAGAGCTATGCTAGAAATGGTTGATTGGTCAGCATTCTATATTTGTAGAAATGTGAAACAGGCCTGGTCTCAACTGAAAAATATCCTGCTTACCATTTTCGAACACCATGCTCCAATAATACAAAAGAAGGTAAGGGGCAAGCCTGCTGCCTGGTTAAGCCCTGAAATTATGAAATTAAACAAAATTATGAATGACCGGGATAAACTTCTCCGAAAATCGAGAAGAACTAAGAATGAATTGGATATATTCAAGTATAAACAAAAAAGAAACGAGGTTAACATTGCGATCCGAAAAGCCAAGTCATCAAAATCTACTAAAAGAAAATTCTAGAAAGCCAAATCAGTTCTGGAAGACCATCAAGTCTATATATCCAGCCAAGGCTAGTGTGGGAACATCAATACACTCTTTTGATATAGAAGGTGAAAAAACTAACGATGCAATTAAGGTAGCAAATGGTTTTTGTAACTTTTTCACAACAATCACAACGATCTTACGAGAAAAAGCGATTCCGTTGTGCAATTTTGCCTGGAGACCCCCTAGACCTGTACACAAAAGAACTGACAAGAAATTCAACTTTCGGTCTGTGTCAAAGCTAGAAATCGAAAAATACCTTAAATCTATCAAGCGAAACAAGTCAACTGGCATTGACAATCTGCCTTCGTGTTTATTAAAAGATGCTGCACGTACCATATCAGCTCCTCTGACACACCTTATTAATCTTTCACTTCAGACAGGAATTTTTCCAGCTGACTGGAAACGTGCAATGATTGTACCAATAAACAAATACATAAATCTTGCTCCCGCTCAAGTCTCGACAACTATAGGCCAATTTCGGTTCTTCCTGTTTTATCTAAAGTCATCGAAAAAACTGTG